>NC_139048.1:5783957-6383957 GCF_965140915.1 Aythya marila
GCTGCGGCTGCCGCCTTAGGAGGAGGTGGAGGAGGAAGAGGAGGAGGAGGAAGGCGGAAGCCGGCAGCCCCCGTGCTGGGTTTGCGGGCGGCAGCTAGGGCAGCGGGGGGATCGGTGGCAGCTCCCTCCCTCCCTCCCGGCTGGTCGCCGCCATGCCGTGCGTGGCCGACTGGCTCAACAACCCCTTCAGCATCGTGCAGGGCATCTTCGGTGAGCGCGGCCGGCCGGGCCGGGCTGCCCCGAGGGGGAGCGAGCCCCCGGGGGCTGGGGATGGAGGGAGGAGGGCGGCGGGCACGGTGCGGGGCTGCCCGGAGGCGGCGGGCGGGCAGCGGGCGGCCGCCTCCTTCTCCCCGCCTGAGGTGAGGTGAGGGGCGGGCGGCGAACCGCAGGGGCTGTCCCGGCCCGGGGAGCGGCTCCCGGGTTTAAAATAAAAAGCTGAAGAGGGTTTTTGGCTCGGTGGTGCTGCGAGGTGTTCCCGAGCTAGCCGTGCTTGAGCATACAGAGGCTGGGGGCAGCCCTTGAGGGTGTCGGGTCTCTGCTCTACCTGCCCGCATGGCTCCTTGGTCACCGTGCTCCTGTGAATGCTGCCAGGGCTCTTCGGTGCTAGGTGTGATCTTAACGAAAAGGACCGCGAAATAAAAATAATTCCTCAGTGACCACCCAGCGGAAGGTGGCCCCTCACCTCCTGCAGTTTCTCGCAGGGTACACGGCAGCGTTTCAGAGCCCTTCTGCATTTCCAGCAGCGTTCCTCCTCGTTTGCCTCAAACGGGGTAAGATAAGGAAGTTGAAACATTTGCAACAGCCCTGAAGTTGTCTAAAATTAAGTGGTTTGCTCAGAATACGCATACGTGTTTAAACTGCTTACTAAGTTAACACGTTTCTCTGTTCAGCATTATGCTACGTGATGCTAACGCTCATGTAAATGTGTCTTGTTTTGTAGCCCAAAATCTTCCAAATTCTGATTGGGAAAAGAAGGTGACTGACTATTTCAAAGAGAAATTAAAAGAAAATAATGCTACTAACTGGGTAAGGATCTCTTCTGTCATTCTTCTGGAGTTAGGATCTTAACCTGGAACTTAGGAACAGCATTCTTTTTACCTCTTAATTATTGTGGTGATCTGTTCTTTAGAAGCTCTTCCTTCTCAGAAGTGTATTTCTAGATTTTAGGCCTTTGTGATACAGATTAAAGCAACTGAAATGTAAATGACCTATGTAAAACAAAGATGTAAAATTCTAATTGAAACTGTGGAAGCCAATCCACTTGACTTTAGTGTACTGTTTTGCCCTGGGCCATAACTGCTAAATGCTGCCTGTTTGTAGCATCATCCAGTAGATGGCAGGAGCTGACAAATTCTGTCACTTCTGAAAGCCTTCACGCCACCCTGTTAGTCTGCAGTAAGTGTTTGTACACCACGAGTTTCTGAGCTGCTGTTCATAAACCCCTTCTCACATGACCCTTTATTGCCATGCTGGAAACTTCGTGTGGGTTGAAGAACTACGTGCTTAGACTCTCACATTTGAGGAAAAAATACTCTGCTAAAACCGTGATGTATTAGGCTGGGTCAGGCCTAGTTCTGGAAGTTCAGCAGGGAAGCTGTGCTTTAGGTTTAAAAATAAAGCATCCATACTTGGGTTGTTCTAGCGACTTTTTTTTTTTTTTTTTTTTTTTTTTTCCCAAAGACTGGCAAAAACAGCATCCTGGAACACCACAAAGTGGGTTAGAAAGTCTTGTGTCAAATCTGTTCTACCTAGGGCTAAAAAAAACAAGTGAAAATTATTTTTCTTCCTCTGTCAGTGAAAGTATTCTGTATTTAAATTTCAAAGACAGTTTACATCAAAGTATAAATGGCAAATTTGTGTTAAACTTGCAGCATAAGGAAGCTCTCTTAGTTGCTTATGAGGGAGCACAGTCTTGTTTCTTCAACTGCTATTTCTTATAGGGCCACTTCTGGTTTTTGCTGCTTTAATATTTGGTGTGTTTTTGCAATAAAAAATTTACCCTTAAAATGTGAAATCTATTCTTATAACAAGTCCCATAATTTCAAGATATACTACATATGTGTGTGCTGTTTTTTCTTGTTTTTTGTTTTTTTTTTCCATTGACATGTTAACATATGTGAAAAAGAGTTGCCCACTGTGAGGGATTTGGAAATTGAAATACAGGTTTTCTGTGGCCTTTTGTTATAGAAATTGTGTGTACAATTGTTCCAGTACATAATATGCTGTAAAAGTGCTGTTAAATTAGATTAAAATAAGTAAATAAAATCCAATTTATTGCTCCCAGTTGAAGAGTTAGTTTAAAAATTTGTTGTAGAGTTCACGTATGCTTTCAGTGAACCAAAATGCATTTGTTAACAGTGTAGTGTTGGGATTGAAAAATGGATGAGATCGGTGCCCAGAGAAGCTGTGGCTGCCCCATCCCTACAAGCACCTGAAGCCAGGCTGCATGGGGCTTTGGGCAACCTGGGCAGTGGGAGGTGTCCCTGCACATGCCAGGGGTTCAAACTGGGTGGTCTTCAAGGTCCCTTCCAACCCAAACCATTCTGTGATTCTGGCTTTGGAACTAGAAGAGTTTGGGAACTGTTAGTGTATGATAATACCAATTATTACCTTTAACAGCTATTGTGGGAACTCCCAATGTTGAGATACATGCGCTTTGTTACTGCTTGGATTATGGCACTAGAAGTGGGGGGAAAGTACCCAAAAAATACAGTGTGTGCTACCTGATAAGGCACGGAATTGTCAGAGGCAATTAATCCTATCAACAGCAACAGATAAAAGTTTTAGCCAAGGAAAGGAGCAGTAGGATGTACCAGATAAAAATAAGTTGGTGACAGCTTTTGTGATGGTTTTGGTGTACTTCAAGGCACTTCCTAGTAAGCCAGTTGTTTAGAGCAAGCTCTCTTTTATAGGTTCCATCGCTGAATGATGTTCCCGTACATTACCTGAAGCCCAACAGTTTAGTGAAATTTCGCTGCATGGTTCAAGATATGTTTGATCCTGAGTTTTATATGGGAGTATACGAAACAGTTGACCCAAACACAAATGCACGTGTAAGTGAAAAACCAATTTATTATTTCAGGAAGTGCTTAGCATTTTTCTGTTCTAGTCTTCATATTTCTCTAGTTTCTGAGTTAAATGTATGGAGCCTCGGCACTATCTGATAGTAATTCTGTTTGTGGAGTTCAAATGGTATCAGTGATACATCACTGCTTATAATTCTGTTGGGGAATTTGGGGAATAAAAATTAGCTTAAAAAAAATGAAAGCTTCATCAGTGTGTCTTTGAAGAACTTAAGACTGCAATAATTTTGATATAAATAATTCATACATGGGGTGCTGTCAGAAACAGAATGATTGCGTTGTCTTTTCTCCTTCTTGACAGGTTTTGCATTTTGGTAAATACAGAGATGTGGCGGAATGTGGGGTAAGTTACACAAGTTATATGAATTTTGAGATGAAATATTGGACAGAAAGATGCAGTTTTTAAGTGCAGTGTAACTTACTTGGTGCTTATCAGTGGATTCTTGGAAATGCTGTTCTTAAAAACACAAAATTAATCTAAGTTTTGGACAGCAGAGTATTCCTAACTGCTAATACGCATTTGAAATTTAGCAGTCTTCCAGCTATTTCTCTTGCATTTAAAATTCATTTTGCTTGGGTGGGATCAGGGCGAAAGCACAACAAATCTTGAAAATTTCTGCTGTGGAAAACAACCAACTTTTGGTAGTACAGTGCTGTTGGGATCAAAACATTGTAGATGCAGACTGTTTATGTTCCCTATTTCATGTGAATGTAATAGTGCCTGTTTGTTAAAAGTTCTGGCTCGGTAACTGTACCTATGGAATTAGTTTTAAAAACAAAAAACACTCTGATCAGATTTTTAGTATCATCATTTCTGTTGGTGTTGTAGCCTCAGCAGGAAATTGATCTGAACTCCTCGCAAACAGTCACCTTGGAGAGACAGACGTTCTACTGCGTTCCAGTGCCTGGGGAATCAGCATGGGTGAAAGAAATATCCTTTTTGTCTGCGCTAGTGCTGTGTTATACAAACAGTGACCATCAGCTAATTCATTAGATTTAAGGAAACAAATTATTTGAAGTTTCTTTTTTTTTTTTTTTTAGGCATGCGTAGATATAGAAGATAAAAGGAGAATTGGTTTTACGGAAGAATTAGGAGCATTTCTTTTTGATTTGCAAGAGATTTAGACTAGGTTTTCATCTATGCTTGGGGGAATCTTGACTATTTCTCTTAATCTGTATTTGCATGTTTAGAAAACGGTAAGCTTCAGTTGAGCCATGGGCATTCCATGGGTATTTTCTAATTTACTGTGTGAGCATCCTAATTTAGAGTCTCATATAAGTACCTGTAGCTGAGCGTGGTTGACAATAATTCTTGAAAAATTTTAAATACCGTTTTTAATGATTCAACGGTATGTCACTTTAGCGATGAGTACAGGAAATGGCCTGGGGAGACACGAATCATGGTTTAGTTTTTTGTAATAAAAGGAAGTTGAATTACCTGAGAGGAGTGGTTACAGGATGCTTTTAAAAGCTTCAGGGAGCTTATATCCTCTTCTCTGAGGGAGTGGGTGATGGCTAGAAACCTTGAAATATTTTGCATTTTGTAAGAAGGTGGATTTTGGTAAACATAATATGATTTGATATTTCCTGTTTTGAGTTCAGAATTTAAGAAAACTACTTGCCATTGGCACAGACTGCCAACACAACTTTAAAATTGAAGTAACGTTTTCTTTGTAACCAAATGATTGGCAAGAGTTAGTTTTTGAGGAATGCTTATATCAAAGTTCTGCAGCTATGGGGATTTAAAAATGACCTTGACTATTATGAAAATACTGAGCATCATTTCAATGTTTGCTCATCATGCTAAAAAAAAAGTGTATTAACTTTATCAAAATTAATTTATAGATATGCCAGCAATGGTACCTTACAATTTCTGTGATTACGTTGAAAATAAACACACAGAAAATGTTTACATACTTGTATCAGCTAGCAACTCTTCTTACAAAGTCTGTTCTGTGGAGTTGAGCTGCAGAAGAGAGGAACTTGTTGAGATTGAGTTGTTTCTGACTGCCAGCATGTTCTCTGGGCCTGAAGACAATGCTTTTTTTGGAGACTGGTAGTGGAAAAGGACTTGTTGGGGGTAGGTTGTGTCCATTTTCAACAAAGCCTATGATTGCTGTATGGTTCTAAAGCAGGTCGCTTTACATTGATGACATCTCTTCAGATATGTAAGGTTTACATCATTATTTTAATATCTTGTTCAAAATCGCATATTCACATTTTGTTGCCAAAGCTTATTTTGCCTGGATTTTCTCAACTGAGTGTGGTGTTGTCCTTAATACTCAATTTTACGCCTATATCAGTGCAAGCCAAGCGCGAGTTAGTCCTTCAACATCCTACACACCAAGTCGCCACAAGAGGAGCTACGAGGAAGATGAGGATATGGAACTGCACCCATCGAAGCAGAAAGAGCAACATATAGGTAATACTCAGAATTGACAACTGGATGTTAGGGTATTCTAGCAGAATTTGCAGGAATTCCATTTTTAGAAATGGAAATGTTTTCAGTTGTTTGAACTAGTAGTGTTACTGGAAACTTGATAACTATTTTGGTGGTTCTGTTGAAGTCATCAGTGGACTGAGTAGTGTTGGGTGAGCCTATGGTGTTGTGCTTGGATATTGTATGACTTGTTGGTATCACTTCCTAGAGTTAGTAACACAATTCCTAAAATAAACATTTTGTTCAGCACCACTTGTGTATTACATTTCCTAAATGACGGCACGTTAAGGGATTTATGGCAGCAGGCTGAAATCTAGGAGTTCTTATTTAATTTTCAACAAGGAGATTTAAAGATAATCTGGAGAAAATTGTAATTTCTTCTGTCTTACTGTGTGTGGATGTTGCTGCATAAACTGAGCCCAAACTGCATCTTGATTAGATGATTCTTTGATACAAACAAAGATACTGCTTCTAAATATGTCTCCTACAGGCTTCCCTTTTTTAGCTTGTGCAAGATCTACGAATCTAAATTTGTAAGGGAACCAGATAAATACCAGATTCTTTGTAGCATCTTAAGGAAAGCTAGAAGAAACCTTTGAAGAAGATGGTATTGCCAAAACTGAGTTAGGATGATATGCAATGCCTACTCATTTTGTGATCTGTTTGTTTGTGATCTATTTGTTTCAGTGCTTTTCTGTGGAGATGCCACTTAAACAAAATCCAAACCCATGCTGGTCTTTAAGACTTGGGTGAGCTGTCCTTTGAACAGAAAAATGTTCTTCTCTTCTTTTGAAGAGAAAATGGTTTAAAATTATCAGCCCAATTAAAAGAATAAAAATGCAGAGGCTATTGCTTTCTTTTATTTGGTGTTTTATGTCCATGTGGCTTGTTCGCTGAATTTTAGGGTTTTATTTTTGTATTTGTACTGGTTTGCAAATGTTTTATTAGATAGTTTAGACTGTTTTGTCTTCATATTTGGACTGATGAATTGCAGCTTAGATTTTTGTAGCTTTGTTACTGCTGAACATCTAATGAGATTCTTAATGTAATCTGTTCTGTTGATGTGTACTGTCACCTTTAAAAATACCTAGTTAGACTCGAGATGCAGAAAGATACTGCCTGTGCAGTTCTACAAACTTTAAAATAATTGAATTGATGCAGTTCAGGCATTACATTTTGAAAATCAGGTTGTTTGGTCACATTTTATGAAGACTTTACTCACTACTAAGAGACACAGATCTGTACACACACTCCTGCTTATCTTGGTAAAATAGGTGAAACCTCTCTGTTTTGAGGCAGAATATTCTCTGTAATAAACTGCTTTTTAAAAGTGTATTTTCCTTCTGGCTTTTTGTTAAATTAGTTGAATGCAATGTTGTTTGCTGTAGGAAGTTGTTCATTTTACATTTCTGTTTAAAGAGCCCGTGAACCCTCTGTTTTTCAGGCAGTGGTGGTGATATCCATGGATGTGGGGAGCCAAAGAGATTAGAAACGGAAGCTTCTGCGGGTCCTCATCTCATTTCTCCCAACTGCTCCCCTCCTCTTGACTTAAATTTTCCATTGCCAGGAGAGAAAGGACCGGCATGTCTCGTAAAGGTAAAACGAACAGAAAGATGATGAGCATGACTGTGGCCCCAGTGAGGCAGACAATCTGAAGTTAAAGTGCAAGTAGCCTTTAGCTTATAGGCGCTGTTGTCTTTCAAGTCTAAAACTCTTGTTTCTACAAATAATTGCATTATTTCTCTTCACTACTGCTCTCTTTAAATTGCTGAAATCATTCAACAGCGTTCATTGGATCTTCTCTGCTCTCACTGCTCTTGGTGAGGGACAGGAAGAAAGTGTTACCAGATGCTCAAGTATGGAGCTGATGCTGGCTTCTGGTTCTTTGCTTTTAGAATCTGCCCTCTTAAAGAAAAAGTTGTGATGAAACAAGCAAAAAAAACAAATACATTAAACACTTTGTATTGTATTTAAAATAGTCTTTAATTCTTTAGCATGCTGTATTGACTATAAAACCTCCAGCACAAAACTTCTCTCTCTGTGGCAGGTATATGAGAGCTGGGATAGCTACAAAGTCAATGACGTTCTGGAGGTGTATGGCATTCTGTCTGTGGATCCAGTGCTGAGCATAGTAAACAATGAAGAAAGGTAAGGCTTAGCTGGCGTGTGATTCTGAAATGCAGGATGTTTTTCATTTTAATGGGCAAAATAGTTTTGGTTATCCCTTTAATCCAGGCAGGAAAGAGTGTAAATACATAAAAAAAAAAAAAAAAAATAGCATACAAAAATAGGTACATCCATACTCTGGAATACATGATGCGTTTTGTTTTATAGGGTGTTGTACAGTCTGTAAAGAGGAATTGCTTCTGTAGCTAAATGTTCCGTGAGCTTTCATGCCTATTTAACATTCAGTGATCAAATGAATAGGAAACAGCGCTTTAAAATGATAAAAATATGCTTTTAAAATTTGTAATTCCCTGAAAGTTGTTACCATAAACAGTTCAGTAAAATATTAAAAACAAACAAAATGTATTCATAGATAGTGAAAGTGACCGAAATGAGTGTGAATCGGGATGAATTTTTCATTAATTAAAGTTGTACCATCATATTATACTGCTGGTGGAAACTTCTGGTTTCACCTGCTGTTCTGTGATTACTTGATAAAATACCATATAACCCAGAGAGATGCAAGAAATCGATTATTAAAATAATATTAACAACCTGCCTAACACAGGTACTACTAATGCCTTGAGCTTCAAATAAGTAATTCGTGTTGGTAACTTTATCTTTTTGATAAGTACAATATCAGGAGTGCAGTGTGTCCTTTATAGTGCCAGCTTCTTAAAAGGAACTCGGCCTGGTCAGCTGCTTCTGGTTATCATCTTTCTGACAGAAAGCTAATCCTGGATTGACAGCTCAGTTGGTGTCATAGATTTATTTATTTTTTCCTGCATGTCATTCTATCGCAAATAGACAAAGTGGCAGTGTTTAGTAATGTTTTCTAATGTGAAGATGCTAAACAAAGAAGTTTCTTTTAGTAGAAAGAGATGACAGTCAGTCAGTGAACTGCTGAAGAAGCATTGAAGCCATGAAGCCTTTCAGCTTTAAAGACCAGTTAAAGTTTATCAAATTTATAGTAAACTTTACTGTAATCTGATATGTAGAAACTATGATCCAAAGGTGACCTGGAAGGGATTTTTTTTTAAGGCATCATCAGGAAGGCCAAAGCTTGTATATCTGAACTTTTAAATTGAGAGGTAATACCTGCAAGTTTGAGTTAGGTATATTGGGATTTTTTTTTTACTCAGCCAGTGATGTAGCTGTTACGTGACTGTCCAGAAGATTTCGTTGTCAATTTCTGGAACCCAGGTAGAATATGAAAATCCCACAAGGGCATACACAGACAAATGTAATAGATTGTTATGTTATTTATTGAGAAGTTGCTGTGGAGCCCTTATCCAGTCCTTGCTGGATGTTACATTAAGTAACATTTCATGTTAAGCTGCATCTTATTAAGTGGTGCAGCAAATAATAAGCGTGGTCTGTTGTTGGGTTTGGTTTGGTTGTTCACTTCGTTTTGGTTTGGTTGGTTTGGAATTTTTTTTCCTATTAAAAATAAGAATCAGTTACTTTATGAAAATCATAGGATCCTACTTCTTTGATCAAGCATGGTCTGGTGGTTCTGTATTGTTGGTTATGTAATTGTGGTTCAGTATTTATGGTGCTTATAAAAATCATAAAGATGACAGTTCTTGTGGTTTGAGTACAAGAGCAGTTGCCAGGCATTGGGAGCAGATGTTGGGAACGCAGACACGCTGTGTTTGTGGCATGGTCTCAGCTGTACGTGGTCAGGTGGAGAAGTTTGCACGGAATGTTTTGAAGTTCAGTTGTGCTGTGCCCTTTCCTAGGGATAACTCAACCCTCGATCCTATGGAGTGCATGGACACAGCAGAAGAGCAGAGAGTACACAGTCCTCCAGCCTCCTTAGTCCCCAGAATCCACGTGATTTTGGCACAAAAATTACAACACATTAATCCATTGCTGCCTGCATGCCTTAATGAAGAGGAGAGTAAAACCTGTGAGTATCTGAATTTGACTTCATTCATTGTAGATGTAAACGTGCACCTTGCTAGTACATATGAACAACTACTTCTTGCCAGTGATTCATGCACCTCTGAGCAAAGATTTGTGTTTAAATCTTTCTAAATGAGGAGCCATTCAATACTACAGAACTGGGCAAGGTGCAAATGCCTGTGTTAATGCAATGCTTATGTGCTGCTTTTTCTGAAATAAATGTGACTTAAATGAAAATTGTTCTGGATAAAGCCCAAAGACTTCAAGTTTTTCAGCTGTAAGATTGCTTACATTACTTTCAAATGGAGTAGTGAATTGCTGGAAAACCAGATTTCCAATGTAGCATAAGCATGAAAATGAGAAACACACAGGGTAAAGAATTATGATACTGTGATGATAAAAAAGGCAATTCTGTTCTTAAGTAACTGCTGCTCTTTGTGGCCTGTGTGACTGTTACCCAAAGCCAGTAATACTCAGTGGGAAAACTAATGAATGTTTGTTTTTCCTAGACTGCTTTGGAGTAACTATTTGTCTTCATCTAGCTGTAACAAAGTAAGCTTTTATGTAGAGGAAAGGGGCACGTTTTCTGATATTTTTTGTCTTCTGCTCTTTTAACAGTTGTTTCTAACTTCATGTCTGAGCTGTCACCAGTGAGAGCAGAGCTGCTTGGGTTCCTCACACATGCGTTCTTGGGAGACAGTTTGGCCGCCGAGTACCTTATATTGCATCTCATCTCCACAGTGTAAGTGTTCTGGTGTTTGCTGAGAATTTATATCTTCATCTTTTAAGACATTTCCTTTTGGGGGATTCTTCACCATTCTGCCAATGAGTGGCAGAAATAGAATAGTTTAAATACTATTCCAGCAGTACTTTATCCACCTAAAGTTGTCCTGTTGTAATGGATGCAGTAAATGTATTTCGTTGACTGAAAATACCAGAAGTTTTGTAAGAAGGCCAGTTTCATGGTGATATATCCATTCAGCATTGCTTTGATAGTTGGACAAAATCTCCAAAATAAACAAGCTTAAGCAGAGGTAGGGTGAAATCTTTTTACCTTTAACTTTTTGTAGAGTAGGACATGCGACTGGCTTCTCAAAGACAGCATTTGTTATCTTTATTTACCAACTTCAATGGTTATTGTTTACGTAGTAGAAGATACTGAAAGGTGCAGTCTGGGACTGTGTTTAATTAACGTAGGCATTTAATGATAAGTTCAAGTGACTCATATTTAGCAAGCGGTAGAAATTTGCTACCTGAGCTGATGCTGCAGCTCAGTGTGCATACATTTTGATCCACCTTCATTGCTGATTAAAATGAATTTGCTTAAAGTTCTTTTGTGTTGGTTTAAACTGTCACTGGATGAAAGAGCACCATCCTTTGACTCATGAAAATTTCAGGTGTGAAACTTCAGGCAATCTGTTTTGAATAGATTATTTGCTAGGTTTTAATTTTAGACTTTATTCAGAATGGATTCCAATTTTTTTAAATGTAATTTGTATACAAACCACTTGTTCTGTGGTTTTCAAAAATCCCATTTTGCTACAGAGTGAATGACCACTAGAGGAAGTGTTTAGACAATGCTCTCAGACATAAGGTCTGACTTTAATTTTTTGGTGGTGTTTTTTGTTTGTTTGTTTGTTTTGTTTTTTGTTTTGTTTTGTTGGTTGTTGTTTTTTGTGTTTTTTTTTTGGGGTGGTCCTTTATGAAACTGGCAGGCATATCGAGTCCTTGTGTGGGTCCCTTCCAACTCAGGATGTATTATGATGTTTTCAAACCAATGTATGAAAAATCTAGTACAGCACAGATGCTTAATAAAAGTTATTTCAGAGCTGTGAGTGGAATCAGCATCTTACCTTTGTCATACCTGCAAGTGACGTGTAAAAACCTCCAAGGTATTTCTCAGCATCAGCATAGATCGAATCGTAATGCCACAGCAGTGTAATTACCAGCTGGAAGGCTTTCTGCTGGCTTTGTGCACAGTCTGCCCAGAACCCTGGTCCCTAATTCCCATATAAATACACATACTTCAGTATCACTGTGCTTTTCTTTACGTATGCACTTTGTGCTCTTGGGTTAGACTGTGAATGCTCTAACACTTAGACTAGAATGTGTTTTTTCTCTTAGCTGTATCACAAAAAAAAAAAAGTTGAAATTTGTCAAGAATGGGGAGAAGATATACAGTAAGAAGAGGGAGAGGAAAGCTGAGGGCAGGTAAAGGAAACGAACGAGCATAATAATTAGGGAAATTGAGCAGTAAGAAAGAGAAAGGATGAAGGAGTATTTACAGCAGAACACAAGGAGAAGAGAACATATCACAGGATCTCAGGCTCTATAAATGTACTGCTTTTGTGCAATGCTGCAAAGCCTGCCAAAGCAGTGTGCAGCCTAATTTAGCTCCTTGGATGCTGGAGAAGGAGGAAGAACAGGACTGTTACTATGTATGTATTAGCATTGAAACCCTGCTAGCTATCCGAGGTGGCATGCAGCACTCAAATTGAGTGGTATCTGTGATCACCGGGTTAATCAGATGCTTGCCTAACCTGCTTTGCTTTTGGTTTAGTTATGCAAGACGAGATGTGCTTCCTCTGGGAAAATTCACAGTCAACTTGAGTGGATGTCCAAGGAACAGCATCTTCACAGAGCACATATACCGCATCATCCAGCAGCTCGTTCCCGCAGTAAGAACAACGGTGTTATAGTCTTGTAACACTTTTAGTCATAAATTTGGGGTAGTTGGCTCAAACAAATACATTTAGTTAAAGAGAAGCTCATTAAACAAAGGTCCTGATAGCCATCTACAGGGCAGGTAAAAAGGAGATGCTTCATTTTGCCTTTCTGGGTTGATTTATCTAAATGCATAGAACGCTTAATTATTGTGTCATTACTGTTCGTACCTGAGTTTGTGGATACTGTTCTGCAGAAAGTTCATAGTAATTTGATTTGGGGCCATAATAATTATGTTGTGTCAATAATTTATTGGTGGTTTTTTTGGTTATTCTAGGCATGCAGTACAAGTGTTAGGTTTTGGTTCTTAACAGAATTATTTTCCTTCAGTAATGTTTTTCAGGCATCTAGTATAAATGGATAGGGTAAAATGTATTCTGTGGTGTGGTAACAAGTTTTGTTTTACTTGCTGTGGAGGTTCACAGTTGCAGCTCATGCTAAAGGAAAAACTACTTACTAGGGACGTTGGAGGAGGGGAAATGCACTGATGAGTTTCTTTTCCCGTTACAGTCCTATCGCCTACAAATGACAATTGAAAACATGAACCATTCACGATTTATCCCACACAAAGACTACACAGCTAATCGCTTAGTCAGCGGAGTACTGCAGCTTGCCAGCAACACTTCCCTTGTAGTGGATGAGACTCAGCTTGAGCAAGGACAGCTTGACACAACAGGTAGTGTTTTTGTTTTTTCTAATTAAAAAAAGTGTATGGGGACAACAAAGATTGATATATCTCAGTGACAGTAGTGCTGATTGTGTCCCAGTGATCACTTTCTATTCCAGAACTGTTGGTTTCCGTATCCTGTTTTGGTGTTCCAAGTAGTGTGCTGCCTTTTCAGACAACTTAGAGCGTTATCTACTGGTTTGTTTGGCTTTGTGGCTTGTTCTTTTTGTTTTGTTTTTCTAACTGTTTTTGCTTTCTGGAAGTTTTTGCTTGGAGGTGCTGGTATTGAGTCAAAATGAATAGCTCTTCGATGAAAAGTCCTACACTTATTTTTCCCAAGAGTCCCTTTATTGAGAAGTAGTCTCTGTCCCAGACCACAAATGGCTGATAATGAAACACCCTGTGTAGTGTAGGTGCATTGTAGAGTACTCTGGACAGCGTAATTGATACTTGATGGAAGAGGCCATGCATTGGAATAAGTCTTAGTCCAAACTACCTCTGATTAGAATAGTTTCAGTTCCACCTAATGGTTTTGGTTCCCCCTAAGACAAGCTATTTCTGCAATAATTTGACAAGATGATATATTTTTCAACTGTCCAGTCTTGCTGGCCAATCTAATGATCTCTCTCCAGCAAGGCTTTTTTCCTTACACTGTTAATTCACATTTGCATTCTGTCACAAAAGTCACAGTGTTTTGTCGTCTTCTGAGGAAAAAAAAAATTCTGTCTAAGTAGTTATCTGGCTTTGTAGAACAAGAGAAAATTTAGACTTAACCATTTATTAAGATGGAAATCAACAATTCTTTGTGTCTATATGGAAGACGGCACAGACACACCTAAAAAAAAAAAAGTCTGCAAGAATTTTTCTAGTTTTTTTTTTATTTTCAAGATTTTTTTCAAGAATTTTTGTTTATTAAAAACAGTGGGGGGGGACTCAGGTCTGACACTTAAGACTATTTTTCAGAGAATTTTTTCTTGCTTTTCTAGGTGTACATAATGTGAAAGCATTGGGTAATCTGATAACTTGGCAGAAGGTGGATTATGATTTCAGTTACCACCAGATGGAATTCCCCTGCAATATTAACGTTCTGATCACCTCAGAGGGCCGATCACTCCTACCGGTATGGCGAGGTCATCTTGAATTTGGGGAATCATTAGGGTTGGTAGCTACTTAAAGCACTGAGTGTACCATTCCGGGGACAAGGGAAGATGGGAAATGTTTTGTGAGCAGTGGTGGGTGTAAGAGATTCACCTTCCATGCCTCTTGATTGGGAACAAAATACTGATGGCACCGTCTAGTGGCTGAAGTTGCTAATGGATATTGCACCAATGGGTCAAGTTTGCAGATAGATGACTCTCAATGCCTTCCTGTACAGTAGCTTCTGTGGGTGTATGAATAAAGAGCAACAGCTCTGGCATTGACTCTAGCAAAACTGCTTAGCCTAGCCTTACAAATCTCTGACCACTTGCTTTCTAGCTTTATGAACTGAGAAATTGCTCTTGCCTTTAAGGAAAACCCATTCCTGCTTGAATGAGAACTTCACAGTGGATTTCACAGATGGAATTGTTAAATATTTAAAAAGAATTACTTCCGTTCTGGGAAATAGTGAGTTTTGTTGCCTTAGAGGTTAAATAAATCTTGGAATAGAAAAACATGATGTGAAAAGGGATGATGTGTGATTTTCTTTTTCAGTCAGATTGCCAAGTCCACTTACAACCACAGATAATTCCACCAAACATGGAGGAGTACATGAACAGCCTCCTAACAGCAGTGCTCCCTTCTGTGTTGAACAAATTTCGAATCTATCTCAGTTTACTGAGGCTGCTCGACTACAGTATATCTGATGAAGTGACCAAGGTATGGAAGACTTCATGAGTATCTTCTCCATTGTCTATTTGCAAAGAAAGCACCTTAAGAGAATGGTATTGTACTTGCCTATTGCTCTCCCTGGCAGTGATTGTTGGAAGCTTTCTTTAAAAATCAAAAGCAGTTTCTTGCCCTGAATGTGAATTCAAGGGTGTGTAGTTGTATTTCAGTATATACTTTATATGCATCCTGCTTGGTAAAACTCATTTTGAGAATAATTACTTTCAAAGACGAGCTAGCCTATTTTTACCCCAGCTGGCTTCCTGACAATGTTTCTCCTGTAATTTAAGGCTAATTATGGTGTTTAGCTCCTTGAAGGCTTATCTGATACTGAAGATTCTTTTTGCCACTCAGTTACGTGCTGTGTTGTTTGTAGGCAGTAGAAGAAGACTTCGTAGAAATGCGCAAGAATGACCCTGAGAGCATAACAGCTGATGATCTGCACAGAACTCTGCTGGTAGCAAGGTGGGTAGCAGCCTGCTTGAACTGAAGGCTTCCCAGCGAGCTGGAACCAAACCAAGGCTGTACTTTGATATTTGCATGAGGCTGGCTGGCAAACAAAAGATGGAATCTGTGACAGAAAAAAAGATTCTTAATTCAGAGTGTTTGAAGGCAGCGTTGCCTTTTCTAGTTCTTAGGTTAATGAAAGAAAACTGTTTTTGTCCTTTTAGTGTATCACGTGTGACAGCTTGAACAAGCTCTTAATTGTTGTTTCTGTTCACCTAGGTTCCTGTCTCTCAGCGCGGGGCAGACAACGCTGTCAAGAGAAAGGTGGCTGAGGGCGAAACAACTGGAGGCACTACGTAAAGCCAGACTTCAGCAGCAGAAATGTGTTAATGGGAATGAACTCTAATGTTCTGTGGATGTCACTGAGAATTTGTCTAATCCTACATGGAACCCATACTAAATCGGGATATTGTTTATACCAGTTTTTTTGTAGATAATTTATACCAAAATGTTATGGATATTTACCCATGCAGTCTGAACACACTATCTCTGTTCAGCCACTTAAACATATTTTATGAAATTTTTTTGGAGCCTGTTTTGTAATTGAGAATTGGTAACAATGAGCAAATTGTTTGATATTAAACTTTAATACTGAATGTGTGTAAACTCATTTCCTTTAAAAGTAGGAAAATTTAACCCAAACAGGGGTAGGCTTTATTTTGAAATAAGCGTGATGTAGTTCTTGAACTACTTAATTTTGAGGAACAGAGGTTTCTGCTAAATAGCTTATATAGATGAAACTTTTGACTGCAGGTATCTGAAGCTGTATACTGCTTTCCTGTTAAGTAAGGGATGCTGTTCCCCTCTGAGCAGCAACATAATGATGATTATAGTGTGATGGAAAGAATTTATCTAAAATTCCACTAGGAACTATCTCTTTACTGTATTTAGAGAAGGAAACGTGTAAATTCCCCTGAGCTGCACTCTGGTGTAACTTCTAAAGTATACATGTAACTGGAAAGGGGCAATACGTGTGTACTTGTGCAAGAAATATCCTAATATCTCTATTACTAGTAATGCACCACTTTGATTCTTTGAATAATATCAACTATGCATTAAGAAGGGTCTGCCTACTTAAACAGTAGTGTGCAGTGAGTGTCAGGTCACATTGCCCCAGTGCTAATGGGACTTGCAGAACTGGTCTCACACAGGGCTGGTTTAGGTGAAATACAGCTCCACTACAGAGTCAGAAAAGACTGCAGAAAGACTAATAATAGGGCAGGGCTGTCCTCATGAGGAACTCAGGAGAGGGCTGCAAGAATCAGAGTAGTGTTAATTAGTTCTAAAGATGACAAGATAGTGCTTCACTTCTTTCATGAACAAGAAAAAAAAAGCTAAAAAGTAAAAACCAGTCCAGAGGCTTGCCCCTTCCAGTTATGCTCTTGCTTGCCTCAGCCTCAGTATCAAATCTACTTGAAATACAAGACTTTCAAGCAGGAAGGTGTGATAGACATGAATTCACCCCTAACTGGCAAAAGACTCAATACAAAAATACTCTAACAAAGCGGAGCTTGATGCCTTTTTACCTCACTCAGCTTATAAAGATGAATATTCCTGGTTTTGTCTTACTTGTTCCACATTAACACAATGTTAAGCAATCAGCTGAATGACTACAGAAAAATGTCTTAAGAATACAAGTCTGGCTAGGAAGGATTTTGGAAAGCTTTCTTCCAGTGACACTCAGGGAATGGTTTGACGTGTTGGCACATGATTTGAAACTGTCTTTGTTATTTATAGTATTTAGACAAGGCTTAAACTGAAAGAATATTTTCAGATTACTGCCGATCTGCTTTTCAGAAGCTGATGATCCCCTATAGCAGATGAGGAGCTCATTTCCACACAGACAAGCCCCAGACTGCTCCCTAAGCCACCTACTTTTTCAAGGTAGCAGTGGGAGGTATAGGATTGACATCACAGATACCAATACCCCTGTCCTCCTGTGCTAAGAAGCAGTACCAGCGCACACTGCAAGCACACAAGTTTGTAAAGGGACTGGTTTAGCTCACAGAAGTCACAATGTAAATATTTATGCAGACCAATTTTCTCCCAACAGAATCACAGCAAAATACTTCCCAGGCACTCCCACTGTGCACATTTCTTCTCCCACTC
This sequence comes from Aythya marila, assembly GCF_965140915.1. Taxonomy (NCBI): domain Eukaryota; kingdom Metazoa; phylum Chordata; class Aves; order Anseriformes; family Anatidae; genus Aythya; species Aythya marila. The sequence goes on from NC_139048.1 coordinate 5,801,428, forward strand.
CCAGACGCTTTGCCAGTACAAAGGCTTAGGCAGTTTTAGGTGCACCTTTTGGACTGTCTGACCTTTTCTCTCCTAAGGCGAGGACTCTAGCACTGCAGTTCCAGGAGAAAAAGTATAAAGGACTTAAGTCATTTGTCAGGTAAAAGGTCACAATAACCCACCCTCCCTTGAAACTTAAAGTCCCAGGATTCTTCAGTAGCATGTCTTGATACCACATCCCAGAAAGCATCTTTTTTTAATTTTTTTTATTAAAATATTTCATATATATATTGTTCACATTAAAATACAGCAGTAGTTTAATTTTAAATAGAGCCACAAATATAGACACTCAAAAAAAAAACAAACCCACATCACTTGAATCAAATAAATAAATCAAAAAGTTTCAGACCATCAGGATTAGATGATAATGATTTCAGATAAACTAGAAGTCCTAAGACACTGTACTAGCCTACCCATATGACACTAGCTTCTTTAAACACCACGTGCAGCCTATCTACAGTACATGTACTAGAACAGAGAGGCACTGGATCTATAACAGTGGTTAGAGTTAAGGAGGTTGGATTTGCAAACCACAGCATAGTAAGATCCTGCTTTACAGTAGCTTTTAGACAGTGTCCTACACTAGAATGGCATTGCAAGGCATTTCTGGAAAAGAATAATTTAGGTTTAATTTTTTGACACATAGACGAGTGCTTTCTTAACCCAATTCCCAGCACGAGTGGAAGTTTAGCCTTATCCTGCAAGTATGCAAAGCTTGAGCTGGTAATGAATTTGGTTTTGATTAAATAATGACAACTATGCTCTGATGTCAACACTGACTTTATGAAATGGTACGCTTGCCTTGTTTTAAGAGATATTTGAACTCCTCTATCTGGACAGTTAGTATATGTTAAGGAAGTCAGAGCACAGAGGGACCCAGTGCCTAAGGTCAGCTATCTGGCTCATCTTGCTTTATACAAGGCAAAAAAACTGAGCACGTTGCCACCATTCAGAATTGGAAACAATGGAATAGAACAGCTTTAATACAGATGAAGCAATTACAGGGAATTTGCTCCATTTCCCATTACCTCAAAATGAATCTACAAACTAAATTTGCACTGCAGGATTGTATTTGCAATTGTACCAATACACAGTATCTATACTGAAAGTGTCCCAGGAAGTGTGGAAAGAAGAGGACAGCAAGTTTTAATTACTGGTTAATGTAATTAAATATATAAAAAAAAAAAAAAAAAAAGCATTAGGTCCCATTGTGGAGGCACAATTCATAGAAAGCTACATCTAAAACGTGAATGGAAACAAGTAAAAATACTACTCCAAAAATAAATAACACATGATTTACCAGGAGGTTATTTTGCTGGTGCAGTGCAAGGAAAGTAAGGTCACAGAAGTGCAGTATAACCATTTTAGTACAAATACTCTCTACATAAGTCAGGAGAGCTACAAAATTAGTCTCAAAAAAATAACTGTGCAACAAATCTAAGATAAACAGCATGCTTATTAAAACCCAGTGTCTAAACTACCTGTTCAAATATGATTTACCCTTCTTTTGTATCAGCTGCCTAAAGGAATTCTGAAGCTTGGTCACAACCAAATTCATTTGCATCTCGTACTTACTGTAAACAAGTTTCTAAATATTTTGATCCCAGTATTCAGTAGCAGTTCATGCTACAATGAGCTCTGATGTTAAAAAAAAAAAAAAAAGTATTGTATTAACAGACGACTAGGACACAAATTAGCAACTAAATTTGAATTATTCGCGTCTGGCATTGTGTAAACATTTCTTTCAGTTCTCTTTGCTTGACTTCATTTATAGCTTCTGGGTCTGCAGGGCTCTTCTGAACCTTTGCCACGGCAAAATTAATCCCTTGAGTCAATCCTGCTTGCGTGATGTTAGCAACCTGGACCATGGAACTGCGAATTTTAGCAAAAGGAGAGACAGCTCTGCTGCTGCTACTGTCAGCTGGGGAAGGAGTCGTGTGAAGTCCTGTCTCAAGGATACCAGATGCAGACCCTGGGCTTCTATGAGATTTAGTCAAGTCAGTCCCTTCAACAGCTAAGAGCTGATTTGGCTCGGAAGACTGGACATCCAGCTTGGATGGTCTGGAAGGAACGTCTCTGATGGTTTCAGCCTTGCTTTCTGCTTTCTTACAGGTATTATTGCTGGTTTTATTTATCATGGGATGCGGCTCTTGAGAGCAAGCCTCTGCCTCAGAGCTGTCCGACACCTTGTTCTGGGCGTCGTGTACAAACCTCTGACAGTACACATCGATGGGCTTCGCAAACTCCATCTCCGCGTTGTCAGCAGAAGGAACGGGTACGTCCTCGCAGTCCGACTGGCCAGCTTGAGTGACATGGACCTCGGACGGAACGTGAATGCTGATGGTCATGTCAGTGCTGCTTATAGACTGGGAACGACTACCCAGCCGAGGAGCTGATGCGATGATACCGCAGCTAGGCAGCACGTAGTCTGTCTGCCCGATGTTCTCCAGGGAGTCAGTTAGCTGGTTGTCCTCGTCAGATTTAGAATTGGTCAGGAAATCATCTGAGTGGAACGAATCATTATCTGACATCTCTGTATCAGATTCAGCATGAACTTTAGCATCTGCCACCGGGTTCTCTAAAGTTTCAAGGCTGCTATCTGATTTCCAAAGATTAACTTTCAAATTTGGTTTTAAAAAATTGACTTTTACTTCAGGTTTGGTAAAGCTGCCTAACTTCCGAAGATTGCTAATGTTCACATTGGATTTAGTTTGTTTCACTTTTTGGTTGAGAGATGAGAACTTGCTCAGTAAATAGTTCTTCCCTTGGGCCAGGGATCCTCTGTTCTGAGACCGAATGCCAATGATGTCTTCATGAGGTTTACTGCTCCTCCTGGAAGAAAAAATAAATTTCTAATGCACAATCATGGCATTTTCATTTATAAAACCCGAGTATTCACCATCTTCCAGTCTATTTCCATAATAGAGATTGGAATTTTAGTAAAGGTTATCTTTCCCATACATAATTGTACCCATATAAGCTAATCAAATTTAAAAAAAAACAAAGAGCATGCCACAGAACAGCAGCCAAACAAGGAGAAAAGCAAGCTTATGCAAACATTTTTAGTTTTGGATGAAACTGGATCTGAGGTCTGTGTACTTATAACCCTAACTCTGTTCATGCTGTACCCAGCATCCAGATACCAAGACGTTCTTTTTATAAGAGTTAAACATCACATCATCTTCTATGAATGTTCTTCAAACAAGACCTGAAATGTTATCTGGGCTTGTTGAATACTCGTCTGCATTGGAATCAACATGGAAGTAATTCCATCATTAGTTTCTTTCCTACCTACAGAACTAATAAAGCAGATACCAAGTTCAGGTAGGAAGTTAATTCACAATTAGTCTGTCAAATTGATCTGATTTGCAGTACATTACTTACATTTGACAATGTATATTCTATGTAAACATAAATGTGCAAAATAACATTCTTGTTTGTACTTCTAAGCAAGCACCTGCAGACAGTGACTACTGAAAGCAGCGTATGAACAAATTAAGCCCTAGCACGTGACTAAAAGAAACAGTTTGGTTTCTAGCTACTTACCTGTTACCATGTACTGTAAGCCACTGAGAAGAGAGCAAAAGTGGGACAAGGATTTGCATGATTTAAGTACTTACCTCTCTAGCTTTTTCTCAATAATGGGCACATCTAACCCCATTGCTTGCTTTGTGATTCGCAGCATTTCTGCAATGCACTGAAGAGTGTCTGAAATCCAATTACCAGCCCATCAGACTCTTTAAAAAAAAACTTAAAACCTCACATTCCAAAATCTGAAGTTAGACCCATTTCTTTTCACCTTCATTACATTATTCTTTCCCCCCCACACACCCTCTGGAGTAGTCATGCCCAAGTTGCAACTCTGATTTAAAGCTTACAAATAAGCTTAAAAGAAAGAAAAGACTCTCCTTGAACCCCAGATACTAGGTGTATGTGAATCACTGCCATGATACGTGTGCCAAAGGAACACAATTATATTTATTCTGATTCTTGCTGACAAAACAATGCTCCAGGTAAAGAGTGATGTTTTTCCCTATTAGCATTCATTTAATGTAGTTAAACAAGAAACAAGAACATTTCTAGATTCTGATTTCATTAACTAAATCAATTTCTTCTACTCATTAGGAGATAGTTTTAAGCCTTTTATCCTTATGTCTAGATTTTCATTACTTCAAAACCAGTTGTGCTCATTCTCGATGGAAGCATTGCTTTAAAACCACATCTGATGCTTACTTTTCTTTATGTTAAGAGAGAGACAGCTTAGCATTTGCACAGGAAGCCACATACAATTTTCTTCCTGCTAGCAGAGAAGCTGGTTACACTACAAGTTGCCTCCTTCATAAGTTATTTTAAGAACTATGGAAGTGTTTTCTAGAGAAACATATGGGTATAATGAATATCCTTTCATATGTAAAGCTCTTAAACATGAAACAAACCTTTTCCATCTTCTTCTGGGTTGCGTACCACAGCTCTAAGTGTGTGAAAATATCCACTTGTTTCCTTGTATTTGTAATGCAGCCTCATGCACGAGAACTTGGGTTTGCCAAAGAGAGTAGGCTCGGGACCTGAGAAAAATCAGGAAGTTAGAAATGTTTTTGAACTAAGCACTGAAAAAAATTAAACTATTGCAGAGACTACAGCTAAATGTCTAAGCAAGTTTTTCTTTATGCCGAAAAGGCTAAGCTTCATGTTTTCTTTGAATAGCACAAGCATTTTAAAATGAAACTTTCCACAATAACTAAGCCATCAATTACTTTCAAAAAGCAACTGGACTTTGTATGTGTTATAATCCACCAGCCTGACTGTTTATTACAAGTCATACTTTCAGGTAGAAGAAAAATTCCGTATCTATTCCATCCCATGCTCTAGGAAGCATTTCTGAGAAGATTAAAAGAAAGTTACTATGTTTTTACCAAGTAGAAGCAATACAGATATAGAGATTTAAATCAAGCACTTCAACTCTTCAGTGCACTGCAAGGAATATGTATCATTACATTGTGTGTGAGGGGAATTTGTTTTTTAATGGTATTTGGCCTCGCTGTTTCAACTTCTGTCTGTGAGTCACGATGTGGTGTGGACATCCACAATACACAAGCGAGGCAGACTTGTCCAATTAACTGCTGGGAACAGCACATACATAGTGAAAGGCTTTGGGTTTTGTTTGTTTGGTTTGTTTTTAAGAGCCCTACCATTGATCAAAGCTTACATTTTGAGCAGTACCAGAAGACAGGGCCTAGACTGGTATCTTATCAGACAGCACAACTCTAAGTAGGGTGGATTACACAGGAGGCCAAGTAAGGTTTGCTGTTCCAATGTATCTGAAGGATGCTTTGAATAACTGGGAGAGCTATCGTTAAGAGCATTCGAGAAACACGTGCTTAGATTCTTACCTATTTCTATTTTTTCCAAAGCTTCAAGGCTTAACCTTTGGTACTGATTCACTTTGTCAATTTCATCGTCATAACTAGAAAAAAAAAAAAAGAAGCAGAGTTTAACACTCTTACTAATCTATAACAAAGCTAGTAAAAGGAAGCTACACAGAGTAAGAGAAATTGGAAACTTACTAGGCAACGTAGTAGGCAGAGTTCGAAAGTAACAGCAGAACATCCACGTCTTTATGAGTGGCATCAATGAGACTAAGGAGAAAAATAAATAAATACATGGGAGAAAGTTTTTACTTCCACAAACATAGTGGATCTCCAGTGTATTTCGGGGACTCACTTTCACAGTTAATTCTTAAACCTGGAGGTAGCTCAAATAGGTCAGCAGCAGATACAAAAATAAAAAACCCACAACCTATTAAAATATTAACAGAGAAACGGGGAAAGATTTCAGAGTCAATCCAGGAGACGAGTCTGTGCTGTGAATAGCTACCATAGAATCCTGTGCTGATATTTTAGATGCTCAAGTTTCACCTGTAAAAGATCTGCTGTTTTTCTATTACACATTAGAATACTTTGAACTTGATAAGGAGACAATGAAATTAGAGTTTGTTCTCTACTTTGATGAAGAGACATCTAGGCTTTCCTACTACCCATTCATTACACAAGAATTTAGTGTGATCCTTAATCTGATCCAATATGACTTGCAAGTCACATTACACGTTCTCTATAAAGCAGTAACAGGAAAAAAAGCAGCTCGTCAAACAGCCCTTTTTAGAACTAAGGGCAGTTAAAAGTGTTCTTCATGATACCTACTAGAATTTGGTAATATCAACTGCATAACCAGGTGATTTCTCACAAGAACTCCAGCACGCACCATTTTTATGGCATTTGGGATGAATCACATGTTTACAGGACCTTTACTTGTACAATTACAACGACTCAATCTCTTCAACGACTGTCATTCTACAGAGCTGTCCATTTACTGTTTAACATTTCAGCTATCAAAATCATTTAACATGTCAGAAGTAATTAAGATATGTCACAGTAGCAGCTGATCAGGGATGATTATTCAACAAACCTTGGGTCACAGTCGATGAGTGCCCATCCTCCATGGAATTTTTCATCATCTGGTAGCAGCAGTTTCATGTAGCTCTGCAACAGCTGGCTAACCAATTCCTGGTGGCTTCTCAGGTTCTCCTTGTGCAGGGCTTCATGCTCTTTCTCTTTTGTGAAGATGGAGTACAGATCCTCCGTTACAGGGATACCTTGCATCAAATCTAGATAAAACACACAAGGTACCAGTAAGAAGCTGCCAACAGTTCAGTGATATACAATAATCTGTTAAATGTTTTGTAAATTCCTTCTAAGTAGTTCTTAAAATGCGGGGCTGTATTTTTTATTGATAGAAGACAAGGTTTTACCTACTAAGTTTTTAATTTCAGGCAGCATTTGATTCAGAAAGATTAACTATTTTTCAAGTATCTCCAAATACGAAACCTTTCCAACATAAACTTGACCTTTAAGAGATGTTACAGGGCAATTAATGCTAAAATTAATTAAGTTAGGAACAAATTCTACAGTGATTTACAGTTCAGTGGAATTATATGCAGTGAGTGATGTTTAATCTCCAAATGGTAAACGTCTGTGCCATATGGTGTCCACTGCACAGAAACGAACATTAAATACACCCAGAGCACTTCGAAAAAGCAGTCAAAGATAAAGCCAAGATAATTTTAAATAGACTTTTAAGTACAGTGATCTGGCTTAGTTGAAGTTTTATTCTTACCTATGACTGCTTGCCTATAAGCATCCCTGAAACGATTCAGGTAATATCTGTTTGCAGAATTGACTCCATCCTTCATTACCCCTGCCAGCTTCCTTTCACCAGTTCTTGTGAAGTCACCCTGTTACACAGAACATGCAAGTCATGCACACACACAACTTTGAAGCAGTCTCAGCTAAAAAGCTTTGGCATTCTGACACTCCGAACTGAATAGATGACAACTCAGAAATAGTGTTCAAGTAACTATTTCCATATTCAGGTTGAAAATGAGTGTTCTTCAAAAAAAAAAAAAAACAAAAAAAAAACAAAAAAAACAGTATTTAACTGTATTTAACAGTATTTAACTCAGCACAGAATCTTAGACCATGAATGCACATAGTCATAATGAAAAGTAGGATTTGGATAAATCTGGATAACATTAAAGCTGAACTTTCAAGACATCACTTTGGGATTCTCAAATACCTCAAAAAATTTTGTCCTTTACCAAAAAAGAACACTATTGGAACAACATAAGACTGGAGCTTACTGAAAAGGCTTTGCATCTTTTTTGCTTCTACTACTAAAGCAAGACAAGCACAACAAACTGGAAGACAATACAAATCCACATAGCCTCAGGAACAGAAGTTTCTAGGCCTTCTGTGATCTAGAATTTGAGTAAAAAGCAGTTTTGGTGGCCACACTCCATTAGAGGATTCCAACTACTTTCAGAGACACTCTGAACACTGGCATAGAATAGTTTTAAAAACCATGCTAACTATTACTATGAACATTTCAAGTGTATTTCAGTTAATTTGAAAGACGTTGCAATTAAAACATTAACCTCAGTAGTGAGCAGAGAGATCTCTAAGCAGAAGAACTGAAAATTTAAGTTTACAAATTGAGTTCTGTGCTCCAGAATTAGCCAAATACTTGCAATAAGACAAAAGCATCAGGCTGGCTTTGATCATTTTAAAGACACTAATGTAGTAAGTAAACAAACCAAAGTTCAGGAAACAATTTTTAAAAGAGATTTAAGGATTTCCACTGCATAGGTTTTCTCTAGCACCAGGTACCAGGAATTGTCCCACCAGAACACACAAAGTAGCTCAAATTCTATGGCTTTTCACCAGAGATGAGAAGCCACAAAGAGTAGACAGGAAGAAATTCCATGCCTGATTCTGATCTTGTTAGATAGACCATATTGCAACTAATTAAGAAAAGCCTTTAATTAAAAAAAATAGTATCTCTAGTATCTTCTAATTAATATAATTACTCCTTCAGAATATTTTGAAGTACTGTAAAAACTGTGCTTAAATGTTCTATGACTATTTAAATGTAAGCACTGAGGTAATGCTTGATATAAAACAAACTTAGCTCAGCTATGCTTTTTTTTTTTTTTTTTTATCTGGATGTGAAGCTACCAGAATAACATTATGCTACAGCCAGCGGTGACAGAGGACACCCAGACACTCAAGTCTTTCCCATTTCACACCAAGCACGATACAAAATGTTCTTCTGCTGAAAGGCCACACAGGTGTCCGAGATGAAAACAAGCAGAACATTTGGCTGTTCTTGCATAAGAAAATTCTCCAGTGGAGGTAGAACTCTAACAGCTCACTGTTCAGTATCAAGATAGACAACTCTTTACCCCTTACCTTCAAGGCTGCTGTGCCAGCATACTGCCTGCTTATGGCATCTCCATTGTTTGCCCAGATTATCTGGTAGATTCTGTTGCATTTCACCGGCAAAGGCTGTTCTGGTGGCATCACACCCAGTTTTTTGAGCTAGAATTTGACATACTTATTAATACACAGTTCCAGATAAAGCCATTCTCAGTATCAGAGCTTGATTAAAAAAAGAACACTTAAATATTTCAATGTTAAATTTTATATGGTCTGAATAAGAAGCCCAACCTTCTCATTTCTCAGATTAAATTCACTGTTAATAATGAATTCGTGATTCATCATGAAACATCACACCAAAAGAATCACCCATACTTCATATTACTGCTGAGGCCAGTGTAGAAGTCAATCTTCACAAGACTTAACTGAAGTAAGTTAGTTACTCAAGATACAGGAAGCATCTTTTCCTCTGAGAAACTCCCAAAAGAACAGATGTCACAGAACTTTAACAGAGGTAACAGGTTAAACAAGTTAACGCCTTGTATTGCAAGGGCATTCATAACAAAGGTCTGGAAATAAAGTGGAATCTCTTTCCAGTTATAAGAAAAGAACACACCATGAAGACTTGATCTCCTGTTTGCAGACACTAAAGCCAATGCAGTCGCTCCAAATTCATCTTGCCCCAGAAGAAAACCTTCCTAGCAAATTTGTATGCTGTGTTTATAATTAGTGCTTGTGTATTTTGGACCATTACTGTTTAACGCTGATACTGAAAGCCAGATATCTTAGTCTCCGGAACAAACAGTACTTAAGGTTTTTCCATGATAAGTCTCTGGTATAATACAAACTGAGGTCTTTTCCCACACACTAAATTGGTTTAAGCTGCAGTGTCCCATTCTGAAGTCAATATTACCACACATAACTGCAGTGTAGTCACTAAGTGTTAGGCGCACTGCAGGGATAGAATAGCAAACCTTAATTTATAGCTTATAACATGAAGTGCTCAAGCATATTTGCAAGTTAAATGAAAAATGATACAAAGCTGTTCATTGACTTTGAAAACCCTGTTACATTCCCAGCTGACATAAAACAAGTCCTATAGCTGCTAGGAAACAAAAAGGCAAGATACTTGTAATCATAACTACTCCACATCAATCATCTTCCAAAGCCTGGGGCACTTCTCCAGCATGAATTGATTCTGAAGTACTTTGGATTTAATTTGAAAATGACACAGCACATCATGAACTAATACTATAACATTGATTAACAAAGTCCTCTCCACAACAATCTGTGTAATTCTGAGTTTAAAAACAGGGTCTTTGAGTTTGCAGAGGTAATGAAGATAGAAACTAACCTAGTCTAAGATGACTATAGATTGCTGATCCCACTCCAACCCCAAATATTCTTTACGGCAAGTGCTCGTCCTGTTATCTGCAAATAGTAACTGCCAGATACAATGGTAAGAACCATTCATTCTTCATCCTTACAGAAGGCCCACCTCATCTTCTAGCCTTCACCCTATGTATAGCCAGGTTTGTTCATGTGGGCTGGGCTGTAACTGAAGCTTCAATGTTTTATTTACAACTACTATTACAAGGTATTACAGACATCCTTTCAAGAAAAAGAATATTCATCACTGAGCTTCTGCATTAAAAAAAAAAATACTGGGGCAGGAAGGAGGGGAGGGAAGATGGTCAGCTATCTGATACTTACTGCACGAACAGACTCCCGTTCTTCTTCATGGAGGGAGACAACAAATCTCCCTATGTGTTGCACCATAGTATTTCACTCAGAAGTAGCTAAAATAGCATCCAACTTAAAGTTGGATTTTAGTCATTAAACATTTCATTTGGGGGAGTGATTTTTTTTTTTACTGCACAGCTTAAATTAAAATGACTAAATCAAAACAAGAGACGTCTCAAGATGTGGACAGATAGTCCTTTCTTCTCTGAAGAAGGAGACTAGTGAAGAAAATCACTGTTTTAGAATGATTTCAAGTTAATTTAGCACTATGTGTTATTTGCCGCTTCAAGGCTCCTAGTTTGCAGCAACCCTTTCCAGTAGAGGTTTCTCAGTATCCAGTAGAAGTTTATCTGTATTCAGTAACAAAAACTTCCCTGTGAATTCTGAGGAGGTATTCAATACTTAAAAGACATTATTTGTACATGCCTGCTGTTCCATGACCACTCTTGCAATAGCAGCCTGTACTACGTTGGTACGATCCAGGCAGTCCATGCAGTTAACTCGAAAGATCCCTTCCTGTTTACAAATCACGCCAGCTTGATCAACCCTTTCAACAGAAAAAGAGCAAAAGCAGGGTAATGTACCAGCTTCTACAGACAGCAGGAAGTCTTATATTCAGAATACAATTTAGTTTCACTCAACTCAGCTACATGTCACACAGGATTAGGTACCCTTTTTCTCACTTATCGTTCCTCAAGTCCACATCTCATTAGTTTAGACTACATACCCAAACACATCCTATTTAGGCTATAAACTTGATATGGTATGCCATCAGGTGTTAAATTCAATTCATACATAATACCAACTTTCAAGAGAAGGAAATTAACTTCGAAACACAAAGCAACCTAGTGGCAGCAATATTTCACTTGGAAAACATTGAACAATACACTGTAGCTAATGGAAGTCTGCAGCCATCCTCATGTCAAAATGCACAAACTTTAATATAAACTAAAGATCAAAAATGCCTACTGTTTTCAAAGAGTAGTTATAGGGCCTTTGGATCAAATACAGAGTGATGCCCATTTAATATAAGCAGCCCTAAGAATATTAAAGGCAGCAAACCTCAAGCAATGTGAAAATTTTTGCTGGTAGGTCTGTAAACAGCAACACTTCAGAACACTAAATGCAAAAACTCCAATGCAAATGCTTGACACCAAAACATACAGTTATGACAAAGTCAAGGCTTCTAAACAGGTAATTTCCCCCCCCCCAAAAAAAAAAATATTTCATACAAGTCTGAAAACAGTAAAGTACCTACCAACACCACTTCATGTCAAGAATAATATCATGAATGGCATCAGTCAGTGTTTGAACATTTTCAAACTTCATTCCTCGGCTGAAATAGAGAAAGATCTCTACTTTAGTTCAAACTAAGTTCGGTGAAATTCTGTTATTACAAGTAATACAAAATAATGACAGGGGTTTGGCTAAGTGGGAGAGACAGATATTCTGACAAACTTTAAACAGCAGCTAAAATTCAGAACTATTTTAAACAACTTAATACCTAAAACCAAGGCAAGAGATTCAGCATTCCTGAATCTATTAGGAGTAACAAGTGTGCAACTATTCAGGAACATGGAACATTCTGTACTCATTTTATGCAGAGTCAGCAAAAATAACCACTATGAAATGAAATTGAGATAGCCTGCCCTGCTTTACCGATGATCCTATGGTACTAACACACCTACAGACATCCTTCCCCCACCCCTGCCAAATCCTGTATTTTCAGTATTGTTCCCTACTCACTCATGCTCAGTGTGAAAACAGTCCTTGCTACAGCACTTCTTGGGAGAAGAGTAAGCAAACAAAAGTGAAAGCTCATGTTAGTAAAGTTGCAAATCAACCCAGGATGTCCTTACAGAAAAGGATTCTCTTAAAGGTCATAAGTATTTTGAGGGTTTTCCCTTTCCCCCATTTCAGACAGTATCTGCCAGTGACACACTGGGTCCATAACACTTCTTCAGGACAGATCCTGAGCCTATATTAAGTTAGGAAATGAATATTAAAACATAATTTTTAGATTTCGTATTTGTCTACAACTGCAGTCTGCTAGAGGAAGGCAGGGGAAACACACGCCTGTGTGACAATTCACATGCTTGGGCATGTGAACACTGCACTAGAGCATGCCAGAGCGGAGTCATGAAAACAGCAGCTATTTATACTGGATTCAAGTAAAATCCAGTATATTTTTTATCATGGAACACAGCACCAGAATTCTTTAAACATCTGATGGGTTCTTCCAGAAAAGAAGCAAAAGGAACAGAATTCTTTACTATAAGCTGTTCGTAAGGGCAGAATGCTACACTATTTGAAAAGCAGGTTACACAGATGGACATTCATAGCATGGTAAGGAAGGTCTTGCTTAAAAAGGTACAGCAACTTTTAAGCTTTGCCTAATAAATAAGTGTAAATTTAACAGAGATTGGGTACAAAGTCAAGAAAAAAGCAATGTTTGTTTATGCCAACTTAAACTTTTTACGTTGTTTTACTTTACAAAAGATATTTTTCCTATTTAGAAGAAACCTTCATGCAGAAATAGTGGCTTTCTCCTCCTTACCCTCCTCCCATACCAAATAAAAATGAAAAGCAACATTTTAAAAAGGTTTCTTACCAGTGCTCATGAAAGTCAAATGAAACATAAGTCAAATTTGCATTGTTGTACAGAAGAACTTGTTTAAGGTAAGCATCTCCAATAATCTTCTCTCTGCCTGTCTGATCCACTAAATTAATAATAACCTGTCAAAAATGTAAACAATTAACACTTGTTATCCCCCAGAACATGACTTGCTGATACCATGTAATAAAGAGTACAAAAGTTAAAAAAAAGATTTGTAGGTAACCCTGAGGAAGTTTTATGGTCTTTGATAGGTTGCACTTGAGATCAAATAAGCTCTAGAAGTTATCTGAATGTTAGCACAAAGAAGCCACGAACTGCTAGGACAGGTATACAAGAGTGGGGCTTAAACGTCTTTGTAAGTTACCACAGTCCAGAGTTACTTGAGAAACTCTGTAAGATTTTAACACACAATCCTTCCAGATGTCTAAAACCAAGCTTCTCAAAAAATAATTAAAGCCACCAACCCAGATCAGCAATACCAAGGAAAACTGAAAACCCCAACTTTCATCCCCTGCACTTTTGTACGATGACTATCATGTAGCCCTCACCTGCTTTTTGTAATTTTTCAGCTGTTCTTCAAAATGCGCACGAAAACAGGACACTGTTTCATTTTCACCTACAAGGCAGAGCAGTGTTAGACAGAAACAGGCTGTTAGCAACAAATTCTGTTTGAAGTACCAGATACCCAAACTTACGCTCTTCAAAAAGACAGCTCTGCTTTAAGTACCTAGAGAGAGCTTCTACAGAATTACTTTTATGGTCTTTCATCACTTCAATCAACTTCAGCATTGTTCTACTACTATAGTTTACTTGAAAAGACATTCTTAAAAAGTTCACTTTTGAGTGCATAACAGGGTGGAGAGAGGGAACGGATCTTTAAGCACGCTGCTGCAACACTTACTCTTGTCCAGTCGGGGCCGTGGGTTGTATCTATATCCAACTTGGCTCCAGAAGACAGGCACAGAGCCTCTTGTTTGCACAAAAGAAAGAGTGTGGTTATGAACGTGAATCAGTTGCTCTGTCTCAACGTAATTTGCCACGTTTCCATTTTTATCAACACCTCTTCGCTTGTACCGCATTCCTAGGAGAAACAAGAATAACGACCAATTCACATTTAATTATTAGTCTTAAAGATGGGTAACTTTCGTAACTTCTGAACACGAGAGCACTCCTGCCAAAATCCATGATCAATGATAAAAGTTTCTTTAATCTTATTCTAATTCCCCAAACGTATGTTGACTACATGAACTTTTATTTACTGACATACTACATACAGTAGAAAGTCAGTTGCCAGGGCCAAGCAGTTTATTGGCACTGCCGGGTCACAAATGGTCCACTCTGATCCACCCCAAAGGCTGCATTACTCCCTGTCCCCTCAAGCTCAGCAGGAAGCTTTACTTTACTGTTTGCTTTCATGTTTTCCATGAACCTAAAGCCTATCTTTACAGACAGATGCTCAACTTCTCATAATAAGCTCCCAGAAACAGCCCAAGAAGATATATACATTTTACAGAAAAGAAGGCCAGGCCTATTTCAGGCCTGAAATGTCACATCAGGACAGTCATATGCAAGGTCCTAATCAGTGTTCTTTGCAAAGATGGAAATTCATCTTGGAACTATCATTTCCAAGGATACATTCAGTGCACAAGAGGAAGCTTGTGAAGCTCAGTTTTAGTAACTGTTCTCGCATAAGCAGGCAGGCTGTAGTGCCTACTTTGACAAGAGCTGTTCATCTGCTGAACAGCACAGCACTGAAGTTTTACCTCAGGCATCCCTCTCCAGTACTTAAGAAAAATCCTCATCCTTTACATTTCCTTACCAGCTCTGTGCCGACTCCGCCGTGAAATAAGTGCCACCAGAAATGTTGGATGAATGTCATCTACACAAGTTGATTCCTGAGGGGGAGTTTCAGGACTGCTCTTCTCATCATCAGAAGACTCACTATAGTTTACTACAAGTTCTTCAATTTGCACAAATCCTTGTATGATGGGTATAATCCAGAAGTCCACTTCAGTATTCTGAAGGTTATAAAAAAATTTATGCTCCTGTTGGTTTCATATTACCTACAATTATTTCTGCTATTTCCCACATTTAGAAGCAGTTGCTTCACATGCCTTTCACGTTTTAAAGAAATTTCTGCCATATCCTTCTCTTATTTCTGTAAAAGGTACAAGCATCTTTCCCTCCATTAGTTGTAGGGCTTTTAAATCAGGAGTAAGACAGAAAGCAACTTAAGGTTTTGTTCCCCCAACCCCCATGGAAATGAAACAAAGCAAAGCAAGAATCCATTAATGAAAGAGAAAGATATAGGGCATAATGCAAGGTGTCTAGTGTAATCTTTTAAAGATCCTAGGAGTTGGCCTAACTTCATATTTAGTACTTAAAATCTCAGTCATTTACCTAGGGGTTTAATTCAGAATCAAGTGAGATCATACAATGAACAAAAAACTAAGAGACATACAACAACCATTCTTATGCACCCGTCAGACAGGAAGATACTTTATCTACTCTAAACTGAAGTTCATGGTGACTGGTTCTACACTACTGTATGCCGATCCGCTGCTCTGCCCAAGGGGGAAAAAAAGACAACAGTATTCTTCACTTCAGAAGACAAAAACCATTCTGTGATTGTTTCACATAACAAAATTTTGGAATTCAGAGTTAGTTCCCTTTCTGGCATTTCCTCCTTATCAAGTAATCAGCTCTCTTCAGTGAAAATTTACTTCAAAGATAAATAGATCTTAAGCTTGCCTTCAGAAATCAGTACAAACTGGCATATTGTATATGAAGTTACTTTGCATTACTATATTTTAATAACTCTTTACAGTTTAGTTTGCTCATTAGTAGTGAATGCAGACTGACTAAAAGGCTGCCAAAGGTTTGGGAGGGGGAAGAAGGGAACCTGAGCTGCCCAGGAAGTCAGCGGCAGAAGGTACAGCCCTGATCATGACCTGTCTGCTAAACAGGTTTTTAAGTAAACTCTATGAGGCTTTAAGTAAACATTTCAACTAAAACAAATGAACAGTACATATAAAGCACAGCTATTGTTAAAAACACGACTCACATCAGTGATGATGAGATCTTCAATCATGTGTTTGTTCCAAAAGAATCTGTCATCAACCTGTTTAAAAAACAAGGGGATTTTGTTTTTTGAAACATTTTACGTTAATATTTGGAAACCTCTCTGGTAAAACCACCAACGTTATTCAGAGCAACTGCAAATCCAAGTGTAGAGTTCACTACTTTTGACTATGACAGTTCAGCTCAAAACACACTGCTGGACACTTCACTCCCATGCTCTGAAGCCAGTAACAGGGCAAGATCTTCATACTGTACTATCAGAGAATGTGACCAGTCCAATTTGGACCACGCATGTTTTAGGTGTGCTGGTCAACAATGAAGAACACTTACTTTTCGCCACAGGGACAAGTCAGTTTTCTCACACGCACTCTGTCTCTGCACAGAATTTGTTAGGTCATAGGTAAGGCTGTAGTAAAAAGAATCTGAATCCATGAACATTTTGAACAACTCCTCCAATAGTCTTTTCTCCAGCCTCTCTTTCTCTTTGCTTTCTTTAATCTGAAAAAAAAAAAAATTAATGCCTTATGTCTTCCTTTTACTAAAAAGGATTCTAGCCACATTTGCCAAAACCTACTTCTAACCTCATGAGTTCTCTTTGAGGAACAAGATCTTAAAATTCCTAGCAGAGATTAACACAAGTGCAAGCATCTTCGTTAATATCATATATCACCAAAGTACTTTTATCAGGAAGGACATCCAGAGCACTCAGACTCAAACATGCTGCTTGAATGTTGGCTCAGAAAAGCTTCCAAACTGTATGGTTTTCTAAACTAAAATACTGCATCTACCTGCTCTAATTTTAATATTCTTTAAACTTTCATATCCAAACCATGGTATCTAAAGCATTTGTTTTTTTTCAAGATAGTAATAAAAGTATGAGAAACTGTGTGCCAAACTTTGTCTTTCTGACAAGAGATGCATATGTGGAACAACTTGCAGAAGTTTAGAACCTCACTAGAAACAAATCCTAGGAAGGTGTTCTGTTGGCAGTTACTCAGCAATTACACAATTTCAAAATGGAAAAAAAAAACATATAAAAGCAACAGTGAAGTAATGAAAAATGAAATTGAACTTCAAAACAAGGTAGTTGCACATTCCAGACTTACTGGTTTTCTTTCCAGGTCTTACTGCTCCACTTGATCACCCACCCACCTTAACATTCTAATTATTAAACAAGTATTTTGAAAGGAGAAAAAAAAAAAAAAAGTAAAAACTTTACCTTCTTTTTATTTGGAGCAGACACATTGGATTTAATTTGAGTAAGAGTCTTCAGCAGAAATTTTGAGTCATCTGGGGACTGTGTAATCTTCTCTGGCTTGTTTATCCCAAAGTGATGTTTTTTACAAAGCTGAGCAATAATGATATTGAATTAAAGCCAAAATTTAAATAGCCTCTAGAAAATTCAAGGAAACTAATGAAAGTCTACAAAGTCCACAAACCTAGGGAAGATTCTCTGAAACACAGGGAGAGCATACAGGTTTCCATCTAGAGCACAATTCTCTCCTCTTCCTTTTATAAAAGCCATTTTCCCCTTTGGTTGCTTGTCTGCCTCAGTTTGAGGTGAGATGAGTATCCAGACCCACCTCCACTTACCACCAAGCCTTTAAAGTCAGTCAGTATTATTCACTCATGATGTTTTTCCTTTAACAATTCTCTTTTGGCTTTGAAGCCAAGTTACAGAATTAATATCCCAAAACAGGATAAAATCAAGAGCATCCTTAAAAAAAAACATATGCCCTCCTGATTCAGAGGAGATAGATATGACAGCTTTTCTCTGCAAAAAGCGCACATGAAGTGTGCTCAATTACAGTAATTTAAAAATATATATCCCAAGAACAAATTTTATAATGAGTTTTCAATTAAATGTGGACATCATTTTATCCTAGTTTCCCTCCCCAGCACATCTTGCTATTTCAAATAAACATTTTTAAAATCAAAGCAGCATTTAAAAAAAATGTTTAACATTTCCACATACGCCACAAGGAGGCATGTATTTAATCTACTCTTCACATTTATATTTCACTGAAAAAAAGGGGAAAAAATCATGATTTATTAAAGATAGTCATACCTCCAATTCCAGATCCTGAGGTTCTGTTTCAGAAAGGGGAATCACTGCGATCTTTGTTATTTTGTACACCTCATGGTCCCCTGGAAGTTTGCCAATCAATGCTTTCTGACGAATTAGAAGTAGCCACCACGGCAAATCTGAAGAAAGATTAATAGAGGCTTACTGTGAAGTCATTTGCTTTAACTAATCGGTCAGAAATTTTTCTCCCAGTGCAAAACCCCTGCCAGAAGCTATTTGACCAGAAAAGTCCAGTGAATGATGATTTGCTGCTGCCCTGTTTCACTATTGTGGCATTACAATAACAAAACCAAAAAAAAACATATTTACTCTACCTAAAAGATAGACATTTTCATAGAATTACCCATTAAAGGTAAAGCCATCACTGCTTCATCTACAGCAATTAGGCTGTCTCTAGGATGATGCACACACAGTGGAATGTACTATCACAAACCGTGGTACAACTTGAAAAGAATAGGCAGGGATCACCAGGCAGCAAGCTGTGATTTTCCCTTTGCACCTTCTGTTGTACAGCAAACAGCAACAGAGGCCAGCCACAGGTAACAGTACTTTGGTTTCCTCGGCTGAATCAGCAGGCTAGTGGTATGCTGGGATATTAAGAGTCAAAGCAAAAGGTCTGTTAAGAGATGGAAGAGGTACAGAAAGTTTTAAAGACAAGCTCACTAGTTCTCCTAACTGAGGAGAAGTCAGAGTTTAACAGAGGAAGTCCTACAGAAGCATTAAAAGCTTGCTATGGTAAATTGAATATGCTTCCATACTTGTGGTAGCAGCTTGTATCACGTGTTATGCTTTGAAATACTGTATCTAGCTTTTGAAAAGTCTATTTAGAGGCTTTGCAGCAAATGCAAAGCTTGTTTTCCTTGCTCAATAAATTCCAAACAGCTTCTTAGCCTTCAATTTCTTCAACACATTTCTGCACATCCTGTAACGTAAGGAAAGCCAGGATATTTTCTCAATATATTTTCAGCATAGAATTTAAGCTTCGAAGCTGTGAGCATCTTTCCAATTAAATCTTCAACATTTCTGCCCAACGCTGACAAAGTGTTTAAGCAAGTTTGTTTATATAAAGACAATATTCACTGTGGTGATGCACAGCAGTGCATCTACAGTCAGTACTTCAATTCTTTACCATTATCTTTAGTAGAGCGACACGCGTACTACACAGGGCACCAAGCAGCTTCTAAAAGTCACAGAATTACAAACGTGCTGTGACAACCAGAGGCTGTTCCCAAAAGGGAAGAGGGAGAGAGAAAAGGGGGAAGTCATGCACCATTTGTTTAATTTATGCAGTCTTCTAAGAGGAGCCCAGCACTGCTGCCTGAACACAGCATCAAAATCATGATCTCTGCAGGATGAGAGAATTTTGGCTGGGAGGGATCTCAGGATGCCATCATCTTCAAGAAGCACCAGCTATAATGTCGAAACTGAAATGTCAAAAACCCCAGCAGCAGATCAAGGTCTCTATCCCTTCATCTAAAAAGGTGGTCTAGGTTTTCCTGTGCAATAATCAGGGCTTTGGAAACCCAACTCAATCCAGGCTTAACAGGAGGGCAGCAAGTCGAGCACCCAGACAGCCTTGCTGTGCAGTTCTAGTCTCATTTGTTCCCACCTACAGAAAGTTAGCCACACAACACACACCCAGGAGGAGATCGGTATTTCAACAAACAAGCAGATTTTTTTCAAGAAAGGATACACCATCTAGAGCTCAAGCAAAATAATCAGTATGACACCATTACCCAAAAAAAGTGAAGTGCCTTATATTAACAAGCCCTGCTAGCAGTAAACAAGAACTTAGTACAGTCAAGTGAGTTCTGTACCCTTTGAGTGCCTTTTTTTTTTTTAAAAAAAAAAAAAAAAAAGGAAAAAAAGGACTCCGTCATCTTGGCATTCGTTTCAAAACTCCATTTGTCTTATAGCCAGAGCCAAAGAATGTTGAAAGAAAACAGGAGTTTCCTGGCAGATCAAAAGAAACAGTCCAAAAGTAATTATTCAGATAAAATATACCCTGAAGTAAAAGCTTCAACAACGGCCATAAAAGCTTATTGTAATTGCCAACAACATCTAGATGACTGAATCTGCCAGAGTTTGTGCTTCTGCAGTTAAAAAAGTAGTTCTGTCAAACTTGTTTTTTTAAGGGAAAAAGACTGCTTACTGCCTGCCCAACGTAGGAGGTGTGGTACACACAGGAGATCCACCGCTCCACCTCATTCCAGAAGATTGCACATTTTAAGTCATCCATCTAAAGGTAAAGTTTTGTTGTTGTTGTTTCACTGTTTTATGAACTGTGGCAGAGCAGGTGGCAACAACTGATTTAAAGCACTGTATTTAAGTAAACCATCACCTCTTGTTTCTCCCTGAACCTGGAATTCAGCTTTACTGTCAGCACATCACTGCCATTTAGGCTATTTTCTAAAATTTCCCAAACAATCTACCATTTAGTTCTCCCAAGTACCTTTTTCTTGCAATAACTTGTCTTCAACTGCTTAAGTTTGCTATAAATTATGTTTTTTGCAAGTATTTTGATTCTAGCCAAGAATTACTATGGTACCATCTTCTTATTTTTGTTTGTTCAAGGAATTTAGATGAAAGCAAAGCAAGTGTCTTAAGTTGTTGATTAGATGAAGTTAGAGACAGCAGCAGTTGCACTTCCTAGAAGAGATTTTAGATAGTGAACCACTTATTGTTTCTATCAAGATCCAGTGGCATGCTAACAGAAAGGGCTTTCCTTTCCTGCAGATAGGGAAGGAAAAATTTCGCTTCCCTTCTGTGTAGAGTCTGTGGAAACTTGCCATCAGTGTTTAACCCGGGTCTTAATTAACCAGTGGTTTTGTGTTTTTTCCCATGCTAAGAGCACAGACATTAAAATGCATTTTGACCACAGAACAGAAAAACGTGTGGTTGCAACAGAGGAGTTCAGTGGAATTTGGCTGGCACTGGCTAAGAAATCCAGCCTTGGTTATAATTAGATATACAGGATTATTATACTGAGCATACTCTGGCACCTCGACATTTCATTAACTCACTAAGTAGTCTCTAATAACTGATTAGAACTTCTGCATGGGAACTTACACCACTAAAGAAGTGCACCTGAACCAGCAAACGATACTACCTGCAGGAACCTCAGTAATTAAAAGCCAAAGCTCTTCTAACAAAGTGAAGGGAAATCAAAATTGCTAAAGCAAGTCAGAAAATCTCAACTGAGAATTTGATTTCAGGCTACCATTACTATTTTAGAGGGTAAAGTAGTAACTAAATTTTAACAAAAGCTCATTTTAGTTACTTATTGGAATCTCAACTAAAGGCAATTGAATGGCTATCCTTATATTTTGTATGTATATATCACAAAACATAAGATTAATACTCTTTAATGGAGACCATGGTTATGCAAGAGATGTTCTTTCCATATAGGGGCAAGCACATGCAGAGACTACTCTGTGTCTCTATACCAAGAAAGCAAGCAATGTTGTATTTCAGTAAGTTGTCCTCATGACACATCCTAAAGTTCTTTCCCCTTTGTATTCCTATTTTTACCCCACACTTTCTTACTTGTCATCTTGGGATGGGCCAACAGAGGGTAAGAGCCCATATCCTAGCCTTCAAGTATTCCATCATAGGTCTGTCCCCCCCAGAAAAATTTGTTTTAGGAACTTGACAGCTGGGGAAGAACCAAAAGATACCTTCGGTAGAAATTCATCTCAGAAATGAGCGTGCAATTGTGTCCAGATGTACAACTGATCCTCTTGGGTAAAAAAAATTCTTTACAGAATTAGAAAAACATGCAATATTGGCTAGCTAGTTTCTCACAAGACTGCTCCCCTGCCAAAAGAGCTTTTCTACAAATTCTCCTGTGCTGGGTCAGCAACAGAACCAGCAAGATTAAGAGCATATCAAACCACATCCCTAGTTACAGCAATTTGGCAACTGCCAGTGCTAAATCAAGAATGCCCCTGTAGTCAATCTGGTTATTTCAAGGTCATCTTAGGACTATTCCAGGATGCTTGCATTGAGCAAATCTTTCAACAATACATAAGGATCTATGTCCAAGATAAAGTGCATATGAGCTTCGTGACAGTTTGAGCACACTGGTAGCAATTTTAATACTTAAAGTTTCCAGTATCAGTCGACAAGATGCTGAGCAGAACAAGCCCAAACAGGACTAGTTAGCCAGAAGAGCTTCAAAATAAGTTTTCTGATCCTTATAGTCCAGGAAAGGAAGGGAGGGGGGGAAGAAAAGTGGAAAAAATCAGAGCAACAAGTCCTCCTGTTCCTGTTGACACATACGAGGTCTGGGGAAAAAGAAGTATCTCATCCAGCTTCCACAGCCCAGTCCTCTTACCAAGTATGGAGATAATGGTCCAGCTCTGTTAAATATTTATACAACTCTTGCTGATAAAGTTTCCAGGTGACAAAGATTGATACACGAATAAGTAATGAAGACAGGTTACTGTTACAGTGTTAGATGACTCAGCTAGAGGATTACATAAAACTGCACTTCAAAATAAGCAAGCAAGAGTTCATCGACATGAATAGGTTTAGGACTAGCTATGAAAGCCACCTCAGTCAGCCCTCTCACTTGGGCTGCAACCCAATGAAGACAATTTTTAGGAACTGTCAGCAGATGCAGGGGACCAAGAGGCTTCAGCAAAAGATTACAGATAAATAACTACAGACTTATCTCTCACTGAAGTGACAGAGAATGAACATTTGTCTACAGGACAGCTGCATCACTAAATGCCTCAGCAAGATGCACAGGATGGAAGGTCTGTAAGTGGTTTGTGATGTGCTACCTGAACAAGGCAAAGACACAAAACGCTAGCACTGGCCTAAGCAACAAGCAAATGAAGCGCCTGGATGAGCATAACTGATACAGTCGCTGTGAAGGACATAAGGAAAGAAGAGCAGTATCGGGCTTATTACCTGATAACCTTGATTTACCTGACAGCAGCAGGCTGGCACTTGTTCAAAGGTCACATGCTGGGGAGTTTTAGCTCAGCTTCCATAAGCAGAAGCGCCTCCCAGTAAGCACACAAGCAGGGACATTCAGTTGCCATGACACAGGAGAACTTCCAGAAAGTATTTGAAAACAAGGTCTCCCCCTTCAAATGCTTTTATAGGAGGCTTCCTAGGGAGAAGGGGGAGGCCTTTGTGGAGCTAAATGCTTGGTTAACAAACACAAACATGTTACAAGCAAGCATGGAGCATTTTCCCACAGCAGAAAAAGGTCATTGCTGGAGCTCAGCCATCATTCATCCATTTGTTATGGACAGGACATGCTGAACAGCTCAGACGGCCTGGATGAGAAGGAAAGTGTCAGAGAAGTGCAGAGTCTGAACCGTTTCATATCATCAGATCAGAAAGGGTGATTGAATAGATCGACGGAAGGAGGACAGACAAACATCATGTGAAATTCAAAGATAAGTGATGCAGCTGGAAAGGGAAAGCAATCATAGGCTTATGAAAAGAGATGGGCTCTAAACTATTCTCTCAGAAGCAAGACCTAGGGGTTACAGTGACTATGGAGCCAACTATTCCCAGAACTCGATCCGTCATATTCAGGGGTACAGCAGTCCCCATTTTCCTTCCTTCTCTGTTGTTAATGTGCCACTACCACCTTGACTGAGCTGTTTGTGTGTGTGACGTGCCACAAACATCTGATCCATTTCAGCACTTAACCCTTCCTGGTACCCCTTCAGACCCTACCTGTACCGATAATCCAGCCAGGCACCACGTGAGACGTAGGGCTTAAGCACTTACAAAAAGACCAGCACCCAGTAAATGAACAGAGTTTACTGACAGGTAGAAAAGCTGCCCATAAAGAGACATCTAGAGCCCTATTGGTAATAAGAGTCCCCTTATAGATAAAAGCTGGTATATACCAGAACAGGTATTTATTTTGGCTACAGGAATTTACAGCTGACTAAAGCAAAGAGATTGACTTTATTTTACTGAAAAAAGTTATTTAGAATCAGTTAAAGACAGGCTTAATATGAACCACAATACATTCTATTTCTGCTTTTATTTTACAGCTACGTCTTACAATATCCCTATTTAACGAAGAAGTCTCTGAATGTTCCTTTTACTTTCGAACAGTGATCCACCAAGGTGATAATCATTCTTAAGACCTTAATTCTCGATATCTGAAAACCTGACTTCTGTGAATACTTGCATTGTTAGTTGCTGCACAGTGCCCTACAAATAACAAAAAAGCTTGAAAGCATTATTGAAAAAAAAGTGCAAAACTACAAGTGGGTGCATCTCACACGGAGCCTCAGACAGGACTTCAGGGAACAGACTTGCATGATTTGTGAGCACAGTTCTCCATCTTTTAATCAGACAACGACAAACCAGAATGCATGCACTGGAAAGAAGAGGGATTTGCAAAGCACAGCTATAATATAAACACTGGCAAATTTATGGAGTTGGCTTACACCACCACTGCAAAGAACGTTACATCATCCATTTCAGCTACAGTTTTATTTACAGTATCACTGACCCTAACCCAAAGTGCATTAGCAGCATCAAAAAGAAAGAACACGTACCTGTATGAAGCTGAACTTTACCGATGACTCCCTCCACCAGGCCCAGACAAATGGGGTTCCAAGCCAAGAGAAGATCAGTAGCTGGAAAAAGAGAACATATTTTGTGGTGAACTCAGCAGGACGATCAATCCAATACAGGCCATTCTCGCTACTTTCCCCAAGCAGAGAGTGGAAAGCATGCCATGATTCCCACAACAAAATAAGTTGCATATGCTGTTCAGTTTTTGCTTGCTACCAATTTGCCATTTTAATTAGCTGACCAAATGATTTGTTCCTATTTAGAGCCATATCCCTTCTGGTTATTTCAGGAAATCACTATAAGAGCATTTGGGGCTACATAATTCAGTTTAAAGGAGGGTTAATTCTCCTAATATCCACTGGAATTTGTAACTTAATTGAAATTTTACATGGTTATAGTGAAATTAAATACAGGTCATTAAGCTGCTAATGTAGCTCTAAGAAGACCAGATGTTAACTTTCAGTCCCAGCTCCCTTATATTCACCCAGTTACTATTAGCTTCACATCTTCTTATGTTTACAGATACACAAGGGTACAGTGTCTTTTGTTAAAGAAGTCTCACAACTGCACAGAACAATACTGAAGTACACCAAGGTTTATGGTCTCCAGTTCTCCTACTAGTAATGAGTTCTAGTGAACCACAAGAAGTGTGAGAGCAAGCAGGAAGGCAACACTATCAGCTCCACCATCTGTGAAAGGTTCTCCTCTCAACAGGAATCAAACCATCACGTAAGTCAGTATTAGCACGAAAAGCCTCTTGTGGTCAGAGTACCCACCGCCAATAGTCAGTACGAGTTTCGAATAGGAGTGTACTAAAAGTTCAAGAATGTGGAAAAAAATCAGAAGTAAATCTTAAACGAAAGAGAATCATTAAAAGCAATTAATGCCCGTGTATGCGAGGTTGTCCCATACCAAGAAGGACAAGATGTTTGTTATTATCTGCCAAACCTCACTGGTTCCAAAGGAGGCAGAATTCTCCAACTAAAGTGTTTCACTAGTCCAGATGTCATCTCCCAGGGTAAACAGACAGACGGTCTGAGGAACAGACTCACACAATACCCTAAGATATGGAGTACAATCACCAACTTACATACACCTGACAGTAAGTTGTTAAACACT
Source organism: Aythya marila (assembly GCF_965140915.1). Classification (NCBI taxonomy): domain Eukaryota; kingdom Metazoa; phylum Chordata; class Aves; order Anseriformes; family Anatidae; genus Aythya; species Aythya marila. The sequence continues at coordinate 5,827,439 of NC_139048.1, forward strand.
GATTTTCAGACACATGTTCTCCGTGCAACTTATTTGCAATTCAGACTCTGCTATTCCAAGAATTCCATGCTTTCAGCTTAATTTCATCATGAAAGACATTGAAACGAGACACAGAGGTCAGAATAGACCTAAACTGCACTCATTTAAAAGGAGTTTCACATTGTTCCTTCTTGTCTGTCTGAACACAGTGTGCACAGTAGCAAAATTTACCAGAGGAGGTTTGCAGGAGGCAGCACAGAGCTCCTGCCAGTGTGTGTAACCAGGCTGTGCCATCTCATGCGAGACCCCTGCAGGGAAACTCCAGGTTCTTCCTGCTTCACTGTAAGAGAGCACTGCAAACAGTTAGCACAGAGCCTCCTGTAAGAGGGGATCACGCCATCACTTGGTTAAGTTTCTGAGAAGACTGAAGTAGATGAGCACAAGGAAATAAGGGACAGCATGAACAGTTTGATTTAGTACTTAGAGAAGCCTGAGGGTACAATTCATCTTGTACCTGTTTGCCAAAAACCTTGTGCTTATACAAAGCGTGCTCAAAGGCAGCCTGAGCTTCAGCCCAAATAACACGCCAGAGCATCCTTACGCTGAGTGGAAATCAGCACCAAGCCTACAGGAAAGAGGAACACAAAAAGCTTTCCCTGCTCTCAAGTCTTCCACCTTCTTCCCAGCTCACTGACACCACCCCGAGCCATCTTTGCCCCAGGAACCTTCTAGAGCTGTACTGTTTCAAACATCACCTACTTCTTGCTGTCTTTGGTACCTGCAGTTCTCTTCATCATTCACCTTCCACCGTGAGAGCTCCAAACCAGGCAAACCGAGCAGCAAAAAAAAAGGCCAGACTTCAGAAGACTTCAAAGCAGTGCAGGTTTACTGTAACTACAAAACTAATAATCCGAACAGGGCCTAAGTCTCTCTAAACCATTCATTTCCTGCTATGGCAAGATTAGTGGGAAAGCCCTGGATGGCAAGTGAGGTTTCGTTCTAGCAGCTTACAGAAAGGGGAGGGGGTGGGGGAAACCAAGATCTAGTTTTAGTTGCAGATATAAGGAAAAGATAATTCAGACTTGCCCATATGAAAGGGCATAAAGAAACTGTAATAGGGACTGTAAAAAAGAGTATTTTTGAAACTTTTCCATATTTTTTGCTGTTTACTTTGACATAGGTAGCCCTCAACTTAATCATATGCTACATCCAAGACGTCTGCAGGAATACTTCTCCCTAGCAGCAGAGAAGGTGAGAACTGACTCTGCCCCCTGACTCCTCAGTTCACTTAAAGCACAGACGAGCTTTGCAAAAAGAGGAGCTCTCTGGAGTTAAATCCTAATGTTATGCTAAGAGTTCAAAAGGCAAATGCAGATTGACCAGCTGGGCAGTATTGCTCGTGAGATAAGAGATATCAAGCTCCCAACAGCGACAGCTGTTTCCAGAAGATGCTCCTGGGGGAAGGCAGGACGTAGCAGGTAAACTCTCCGTCACGGACATCGGTGGATATTAACGTGTTTGGGTTTTTTCTTCCAGCATCCAGTGAAAATCTAGATGTGAAGAAGCCTCACAGCAGAGATGCCTGGAGGCTGTGGAAAAATACCAACTGCAGAATCACACTTTGTTTGGCAAGTATCGCTTTTTTTTTTTTTTTTTTTAACCAGTATTTCTAGAGAACTTTGTATAGGAAAGGATGTGTGACAGCACAGAAGCAAGCGGGTCAAAGTGGGTTTTGTTAAATAAAACACATCTAGGTTTGACATTCTGATTAGAACTTGGTTACCAGTTATAGCTCCATTTCCTGCTCGGTAGCCCTCTCTTGCCTCAGAGCCAACGCCAATCATGCTGAATAAAAACAATTCAAGTATTCAGCCACAGGAACCTCTTGCTCTAGGAAGCATGCTCTGGAACCAGAAGGTGGATGAACCAACATAAAAGGATTGTTTTCTCTAGTCCCACTACCCTGCCCCCCAAAAAATACAGGCTTTCGTGTTTAGTGCAGTCCTGCTTACTCCGTTGCAGCAAAAGCAGCTCTCAGACCTCTGCTCAGTGCTGTGAAATCACTCAGGACTGTTTGCCATAATTTAATCCCCTGCCCAGCAATCCTGGCAGCCACCGTATCTTTAGCCATCATCTTTGCTCATAATTTTAAGGACTGAAGGTTACATGGCTGTGCAACAACTGCAAATACATTTCGATCCAAAAAATTAAGTGGAAGTCTACAAGATTAGAATAACTGTAAAATACGGCAAAATTTAAGTTGCTGGACAGTGATACATGTTGCAAAAGAGCTCTAGATCTTTCTAAAGCCAAGGAGGAAAATAACCACAGAAGAAAAAAAAAGAAAATCCTCAGTTAAAATCTTCTGATAGTATACAGAAAAGGCATTTAGCTATGTTTGACTGATGAATGCTGAAGCTACACAACTGCAAGTTTGAATTTTCTTTTTTAAAAAGAAGAAATACCTATCAGTGAGCATTAACTACCACAAGGCTCCATAAAAGCACACACTGGACTATTCCCTGCACACACACACACAAAAAAAAAAGTGCTTTGAGAAATTTCAAATGTAATTGCTCAATAGTTGCTTTTGCTTTCCACTTGTCTTCCTACAGATGCCATGCTAGAAATCTAGCAATCCCTTCAAACACAGCCAGCCAGGAATAAAGACTGATCAACCTGAAACTGCAACCCAGCATCATCCAACAGACTTCTCAGGGCACCGTGCTTGTTAGACACGATGCCAAAGTAGCCACTGCACTCCAAACAAAGAGTTGGAAACTCTCCTCCTTGGGGAGATCATCATGCCCTGTGGAGGTTTTAATTTAAAGACTTGCCAGGGTCTGATAGACCACATGCTCTTAAAACTTTGAGGTACATGCTTGCACAGCAAGTTTCTGTCCCAAAGGAAGGGATTTCCCATTCCCTCCCTTTCCCAACTAACTAAATTCAAGCTATTTGGAAAAAAATTGCCTTTTTTTTTTTTCTTCTGATTGCCATCTAAGATGAGCAGTCAGGGAGCACACAGTTGCTTCACAGCGAGTGCATTGGAATCGCAATCGCAGCACACCAGGGCTTCCGCCACAAGCAGGGAACAAAACCAGCTTTGATGTGATTACTTCCATCACCAGCCCTCCGAACTTACCAGCAGCACCAGATAAAGCTCCTTTACCCGGTTGTGTTTACACAAGTGTGATCCTGGGAAGGGTGGTACAAAGCAACTCGCAAGATGGTCAAAAGCCAAAAGCGCTTTCCAGCCCTTTGGCCATTCTTCCCCCAGCAGCGTCGCTCCCAGGTCAGGCACAAGCCCTGACAAGGGAACATGCTGCTTTGGGATTCACCACCAGCTTCATGCTGTGACTACAGGCAAGTCTGGAGATGTTAAGGAGGCAGGAAGAAAAAAAGATTTGATTTGGAATCACTTTGACCCAGCCCTTACTGCTGCCAGCTCCGATTCAAAGAGCAATAGCCGTTTATCAGCCAATTTTGCTGTAACTCGGGGGCCGTTCTCCTTGTCTTCCTCAAACCCCCAGGAGCTTCAGGACCTCAGCTGGGAAGCGTTTCCTGTCAGTGAGCTCTGTATAAAAATTGACTGAACGTCCCAGAACTTCAAGCTCAGTTTATATGTATCTATATAAACATGGACTGCTTATAAACGCGTATTTATAAACAAACACAGGCTGGATATAGACAAAACCATCCAAACCTGCACACTGTTTATGAATTCTTACCTACAGCCTTCTCAGCATCCAACGCAAACAAAAGACATTTCCATATAAAAAGAGAAAGCGCAGAAGCAACCTATTGTACGTGTTCAAAGTCAATTTTCCAGCTCTGCTAATATAATACTTGACCTCTGAAAAGTAAACTTCCAGAAAAAAAAAAAACAAAAACAACAATTTTAATAGAGTTGAAGTTTTCCCCTTTAAGTTCTGGCTGCTTCAGATCAAAGACAACCACAAGCCTTCATTATTAGCGCTACTGTGCCCTTATGACTTTTCAAAGGGAACCAACTCCGCTTTCAAGTCCCAGTTCATCTTTGAATAGTGTTCCGAAATATTAGCCAGGATTAAAAGATTACAAGTTAACTGGGAAGACTTAAGAGCACAAAGTATTTCCTACAAGACAAAAGACTCCAAGTGCTACTTTGCCAAGCAATCTTAGGCTAATTAAGTTCTTTCTAGCACAGACTCCTAAATTCATGTTTAATCTACTGTAATTGCAGAAAGATGGAGGAACATTAACACACTTAGTCTTACAACTACTAGCACCTAATGGTCATGAAGTATTATCCTTATTTATTTGCTTATTTTCCAGCCCAATCCTTGAAACGGGTGGCTAGCTGAAGGGGTAATTTGTTTAATTATCTTTAACTTTTCATTTACACAGCTTGCTCAGTCTGCATGGGAGACTTGAGAGCCCTCAATCGCTTGGAATTGAAGTGCTCCTCTAAACAGAGAAATCCGATCACCACTGATCCCCATTCCCCCCATCTTTAAAAACCCACAGCTAGCTTAAACTCAGAGGATTTAAAAAAAAAAATCCCCACTAGTCTTCTCCTTGCTACTCCACCTTCGAGCCTGTTCATCCTCCAGCCCCTAAGGATTGGAAGCACACTTGCCAAACAGCAACTCGATGCAAGTTTTTTTGTTTTGTTTTTTACAGAGTGCATGTGCTCCTACGGTGGAGCCAGCACGCCACAGAGCATGCATCCATCCGGCCTGTGTCTAAGTGAAACAGACATTCAGCTTCCTTGGACGCTTTCCTCAACTATCTCAACATTGGACCGGATGAACAGGAACAATTCGAGTTCAATTCAGGTCGGACAGTGACAAGATTTACAGCAGTGGGAACGGGGGCATATAACGCAGCTCTAATCTCATCACAGCAAAACTTCTTCAAAAGAGCAAGCAGGATGCAAGCCCTGAGAATGCACCTCACAGAAGAGTCCTTACTACTTGTGTTGGTAAATACACTTCTTTGTGTTCTGCCGCAGTTGCAAAATCCCCCGAGTCACCAGGCACTGCTCAGGAAAATAGAAAAGCATATGGAGGAGATTCAGTTGTCTAGAGAGTATCCAATATGACAAGTAATTGGGGAAGGAACTCCTGCACTACACGTGACAAACTGCTATTAGCAGTTGTTCTGAGGCCGGTTCTAAGGCATACAGTGCTGGCAGATCCAATTAAACCAAAAAAATACTCTAATTGCTAATTATGAAGTATTAGAAACCACCTCAGGAGGCTGTTCTAGTTGCCCCTGCTCCCCACATATGGATTACTTAACAACAAAATAACTACAGCACACTCCATTAGCGTGCCTTAACAAGCCATCCAGCAGTCTTCTTTTACACACACAGCTTCATCAACTCATCGGGAGCAAGCTGAACGTCACACTCACTGAATTCAACTCCCAGGCCCCTTCCACCAAGTTAAAAACAAAACAAAAGCTTTCTGTAAGTCATTCATGGACACCAAGTTTGAGAAGGCTGCCATCAACCCCATCCCCTGCCCACAAGACAGTTTTGTTAAACTGGAACATCTCAGACCTACAGTGAAGTTAGTTTTTTGCTGCTCTGGCCTAAAATCCTCAGTCCTGTTGTTGTACTTACTCGGTACCGTGTTGCCTATTCTTTTGAGGTTAACCATTTCTGTGATGTGCCTCTTTGATTTAGCATCCTTGGAGGAGCTCACCTCTTCACTTGGGACCGCGGTTGTAAAGAAAGCATCACCTCAGCTTGTTCTGCACCTGTAGGGCCCCTTGCTCCCTTAAAAACACTGAGGAGGAAACAGCTCGGAATAAGCAGGCTGCACTTCAGTGACTAAGAAATCCTTTGCATAAGAGTTACTTCTAGCCAAAGATTTCTGCCTCTATTCAGTCCCCTTTCCTTGTTTTTCCCAGTCAGCATATTTTGCTCAGAAAGCACAGCTCTGCTTTAGGCTATAAGCATTCTGGAGAGTCTTGTAGCTGATTGAAAAGCTTCTTCATATTACAGAAGGAAAGCGTGACTCTAACAGGAACCGTGACTAAGTAACTCTAACAGTATACATGCTCTGTAACATTATTCAAACATTTCTTTTTGTACACATGCTTTGGATGAGTTACATAGAAGGATCCAAAAACTAAAACATGCATGTCCTCTACTACCCATCACATTTAAAGCACTCAGCGGTGAATAGCATGGACTGGAAAACTGCCTCAAAATTAACTTAAAAAAACAATTTGGTGCCTCTTTCTACACAAGCGTATTCTCAACAGTTTGATATTTCAACAGAAACAAGCATGATCATTTTAGAATTACAGAAGACAACTGCAGGAGATACTGCAGAACAAATTGGATTTGCGTACTCTGAATGCAGCCCTTAATTCATGTATCTGAACAGAAAGCAAAGGATTTCATGCCACGCTAGGTAGATTTTTATTGTTGTTTAAGTAACTGCTGGGGATGAATAGATTATGTAGAACCAAATGACAAGCCATGTATCACTTGAACATTACTAAAACCATTTTAGCACTGAGAAAAGCTAAACATCGGTCATTTGTGGGAACGCTGCTGCTGTTCTAAACAAATGTGGCAAAAACAAACCCAAGCTCCCAATTAGCAATAGAGCAACCACACTTGTCATTCACACTTTGCAACTGCCCCCAGGCAGTGTCATGCACTTCTAAATTTGGCTCTGAGTTCTGTTTTGTTCTTTAAACCTCAGCACTGTCACATTTCAAGCCATTTATTTACCTCAGCACGTTCATGTGATCTTGCCAACCATCCCTAGCACGTTATCAGAGACCAAGACTTGCGGCACACAGAGCTTCAAGCTTACAACGCTTTCAAGTTGCTTGTGTTCAGTTTTCCACAGACAACACAAACGCTGTTTCAGGGCTTCTAGTCAAGTAAGATTTCTTCCTTAAAATGAAGACCAACGTTTTCAGGTGGAATTCTATTAATGTCAGTTCAGCTATTCAGAAAATAATTCCTTGTCTTATTTTTGGGAGGTAGAGGTGTTTGGAACAAGCATATGCAATGCATTATTGAGTGATGATATGTGTTTACCAAAGCAGAGCTTTCATAAAAGAAATTTGTGCTATTTCTAAATTTCTCCTCCAGAAATCTGTTTAAAGGTTTCTCGTGCCTTCTTGATATTTGCTCCTATTACTCGGTTTCCTGTGAAGACATAAATGCAGTGACTTTGGCAACTAAAGGATAAAGAGTATATTTCAAATACAATCAGCTGCTAAAACTGAAGACCACCAGCTGGAAACGTGAGTCCCACCTACAAGAATTAAAGCACTACACAAAAAGTTTACTCAGAGGGAGAAGAAAAACCTGCATGTATCCACCCACACCCCCTCTTAAGTGGGCTCTTTGTTTTCATATTCCCTCTTGCCATGTGTTATTTCCTGGCTAAGATTTTCCAAGTGATACTTGCAAGAGTAAGCAGTATGGCTAAGTCATGACTGAAAATAAGCTTGCGAAAGCTCTCTAAATTGGGAAAAACAAGTTAAATCATCCCCAATCAAATTAGATTCGTGTGGCAGAATGCTGGGTTTTCAAGAGATACAGATTGTTAATTGCAAGTGGGAATTTCTGTTGGAATAACCATATGCATTTCTGTAACAAATATAGAAGGTTCAATGAACACAAGTAATTTTCAGAAGTTTATAGCAAATGTAATGCTTACGAGAAGCAAATTCTGAGCTACCAAATGTGTATTCCTCTCAAAACCTTTAAGTATATTAAAAAATTGTGTTCTTTATTATATTGAGCATGAATCATGAAACCTCCAGACACTGACAGAAGCTTTTATTACTTTTATCTGTTGTCTCGAATCTTTGACGCACTTGAGGGAAAAATTATAGCCTGACAGACTCCGGGCCTTAAGTCTCAATACAGAGCCTTAACAATGACTTTCAACAAGATTCAATATTTAAGCTACGTTTCAGAGCTGCTTGATATGACTCTGCAGAGTTTACCTCTAAAAGAAAGCCTAAAGCCACCATCCAACACCTCTCACAGTTGGAGGGAACTGTTTAGAGGAAGTTACGGCCAAGTCCCCTGACATTTCAGGGCTCCAGCTGCAGCTGGCATGCAACAGGCTGGAACAGCAGCGAAGGAATGTTTTCCTGCTGGGAGCCTCACCCCTACTGCCAGGAAATGCCCAGCTGCCCACCAAATCGCTTCCTCTGGTCACCAAAGCCTTCAGGTCAGCGTCTTTAGAAGTCTCTCAAAAGCTACAGCATCACCAGTTTCTCATAATGATAATTCCATTATGAAGCATTTGTTTTTCAACAGAAAAAGGAAAGTATTTTCATACTGCCCACTTACCATGCCAGAAAAAGCTCTGTATCTTAGTCAAGGACAGTGTAGCTACTGCCTGAGTCAAACCAGAGATCACCCCTACACACAGGTGCAGGGTAGCTCTGCCAGCTTCCAGTAGCTGAACTTCAGCAACCTGAGCTTTCCTGCAGGCTGAATAGTATCCATTAAATAACAAAAACAACAAAAATCACATTCCAAAAACAAAGAAGTTGTTCTGAAAGAGCCTAAGTGGCACATGAAAGAAATACTTGCCTTTCCCTGCAGTTCAGACAGGTTTTTGTAAAGCTTGCCACAAAGTTCTCATGTTGACTTGCACATACAGCTGAGACACCCCCCTCACCTCTGGGTGACAAAGCCAGTAACAAGAACATCGACACTCACAGATGGAAAAGCCACAAGCTCTTTGGTATAGGTGCAGACCCCTCTCAAATGAAGGGCTGTTTCCTGTCAATATTGCTGTCGCAGTTAAATCTGATCTCCTCCATCTCACCAGTTAGTACTAACCTCTGAGAGGTCAAAGATGCGGGACCTCTGCTACCAAAACACGAGCCCCAAAAGCACCTGAACTGCAGATTTGATTAAACTCTGCCACACACACACCAAAATAGTTACCTTTTCCTTTACAGAGCAAACAGTCAACTCACAAGAATCAGCATGTCAAGCTTGAAAGGGTTTTCATTTACTTAAAGCGAAAAGTCATTTCAGAGCAGGCAGGAACTCCAGAACACTTTATGCATCTGACTTGGGACAAGTTTGACAATTCCTGATCTCTTTGTATAAAAAGAGAGTCAGGAGGAGAAGGGGAAAGATGGGGACAGCCTCGTTACATTCAGCTTCACTTCTGCCAGTAAGATTCAACAGGAAACTAAACCAGAAACACCTCACCTCAACATTTATTTCTAACTAGGTTAGCATGTGGCATACTCAGTTAAGTCCCAGGGTTTGTTTAACTAGGATCCATTTAGAAAAAAAAAAAAAGAAAAAAAGTGGGTGAAATTACAAAGCACATCTTATTTAAGGAAAGTAGGAAAAACCCTCTGGTAAATACATTTGAAGATCTCACCTCCCAGGCAGAAGGTACTAAACTCTTTAATGTACGTATTTGAGTAGATAAAGATGTGCAGCAGCACACAGCTCTCCTCTAGTCCCTGCTCACTTCTGTAGGAAGGAGCAAGCAGCAACAGGGAACTAACTGCTAGCTGGTTCTGAGCACCCTTTTTTGCTGGGTTGCATTTAACACAGATCAGTTTGACATCTGGTTTGTCACACGCATCACACGTATGTTGTGCTGACAGCAAAGGAAGGGGACCAAACAGCACGAGCAGGCACTGCTGAGAAACAGCTCCGCAACTGCTACAACTGAAACTGAAGTGTCAGAAAAAACAGCTTGAGGTCCCGTAGGAAGTAGCTCGTAAAACAGAGAGAACTCTAAAGCTGCAAGTCTCTGGCATGGAATAGTTTCCAGAACAGACAGGCCATTTCTAAGGCACGCCACCTCAGGAAGTCAGTTTTGTGTGACATATTTAGTTCAGCAGCCAGAGTTAACACATGGGCTGCCATCCCTCAGGGCGATGCGCAGGACCCTTCTGGGGCCTTAAACCTGCTGATAAATCCCCTGGGATCGGGGCAGCACTCCTCACATGAAGCAAATGTGGGCTTCTGTCCTCAAGGCCTTCACCTTCACTAGGCTTCAAAGGAATTTTCTTCATGATTTTTGACTGTAAAAGAATGTCAGGGATTCTGACAAGAAACTGTTCCGTGACTCTGTAATGCCGCTGAGGAGTAGGGCAAGCACCCAGAGCTGGAATGTTGGGTTGCATTATAACTTGTGACTCAGTTCAGATTTCATGCTATCAGATGAAGACACCTAACCGGACATCTCTTCCTCAATACTCTGAAAAATACTGTTTGGTAACAAGCCTCTCATTAGAAAAAAAAGACATGTATATCTATGCAATTCATTATTTTTTAAAACATATCTATTGAGAGGTACTGCTTCAGTTGCTGAACCAGCCGTTCACAACCATTTCCAACAGCTGAAAACCAACACGGTAACGCTAATTTCCTAAGGCATTTAATAATAGATGACTGCTCGTTTGCCCCTAGTTAAGCTCCAGAGGTGAGACATCTTATCACCGCCTCCCTCTTACAAGCAGGTCATGGAATCTGAACGTGCAGAGCCAAAAAGCTGGGTCCAAATACCTGTCTGAGCCGTGCTCAGAAACCTGTGGGGGCTGTTCCTCCTGCAGGGGTGGGGAGAAGGCTGGGCAGGGTGGAGAGGACAGCATCACTGCCCTGCTTTCTGGAACAACTGCTCCCTCCCAGTCTCGTTTCGTCTGGCACCGCTGCTCAAGGTATTGATCGTCAAGGCCAACACAGCGAGAGCTGAAGCTTTCACTCAGCAGGAGGGTCTGTCCTTTTTCTAGTGACAGAAGAATTCAGCGCCTTAACGATGTCTGTTCTTTTATATATACACACACAGATATAAATAAATTACAGCCGTGACAGCAATAACACCATGCCGTAATCTACATACAACCGCTGGCCGAGAGCAGCCGAGCAGAGCACAAACAGGGCAAGCTACGCGTGAACAAACTCCAGATCAAGATCTGAGGCGAGGTGCTTACAGCAGGGTTAAACAACGTTTTTCTACCACACTGGAAGAGGCACACTGCGAACATCGAAACCCCAACAACCTGCGATGCCAACAGGATTCAGATTGCCTGCAGGTGACTCAATTGCTACTTTCACTTCACAGAAGAAAAACACCAACAGAGAGAGACATCATGTAAACGCAGGCATGACCTCGGCCAGCCCCAGACTTTGTTTACGGCAAATATTTACAAGTTCACTGTTTTGTTGCTGTTTTGTTTTTAATCCAAATTCTCGCCACGATTCAAAGAAGTCTGAAATACAGTTTTCAAGATGAGCAAGTTTCTGAACGCGCCCTTATGGTTGAGGGAGGAGAGTGTTATAAAGCTCAGTTTCAGCTCCTTAGACTTAGACCTGTCATATAAAGCAATGCTTTGCAAGGTTTGCCAGGACTGCCTGTTTCAACCCACGGATGTGTAATGATTTACTCTGCCCCCAAAATTCTGCTCAGAATTAAGTCAAGGCTTCCAAAAACTGGTAGAGACACAGTTAGATCATAGCCTTTCAACAGACTATTCAACATGTCAATGCATACAAGTTATGACTTTGTTTTGTTTTTTTTTTTTTTAATTCAGCACTGACTCATCACACAGCAATCTATTTACTCACTTCCGCTCCGTGGCCTTGATTATAATTGGTCCAATGTAATAAAACTGTCCAGTTCGGGGATATCCAGCTCTGCCCTCACATACAGAAGAGTTATTGACCCAAGAAAATCAGTCTGCGATCAAAGTGCTCCCTTCTCAGGCTTCCTTTCAGCCTACCCAGCAAGGCATCCCATTTCACCCTACTAGAACCCATTTTCACTAAGACCATCCAGAGCCACAGAGTTGGAAAAACAAAACCAAAAATCCACTGAAATAGGAAAGAGTGACTAACAAGAACACCAAGCAGGCTAGGAGACTTAACTCTCAGGTTACTTTTCATTACTCGGCGGGTCGTGCACAACAGGCATCGCATTTATTCGGACTGGAAGCGCAGAGTCCCATTACAGACAAAGTCCTGCTTAGGAGCACACGGACAGACTGCTGAGCCCTGGCAAAGCCTCCCCGAAGCCGATGGGCTCCGGGAAATCACAGCAGCAGCTGCATGAAAACAAGTGACTGATGCTTCAAACCCAAGCTTCCAAACAGCTGCCTCCAGAACCAGCCCGCGAGTTTGTGCTTTTGTTACTCCGGGTAGAATAAGAGCTTTTATGCCTGTTGTATTTACAATACAGCAAATTTAACACTGAGTTTGTGTGAAAACACGCATTTCCTTGACCAGCTGCACTGCTGTCTCGCGGACCACGAGGTGTTTTGTGAGGTGATTTATCAGCTTAGCGCTGCCAGACCTCCGACCTGGAACGGGGAGCGAGACGTCACGTTACACCCGACGGGCTGCAATATCACCCAAGAGACGCACAGGAACGGCACCAAAAGGACAAAAGCACCGGGACTGAAGCGTGAGGACGCGACACGGGACGGAGCAGGGCGACAAACAGGTCTGTGGATAAACACCTGAGAGCCGCTGCTCACCCAGAGCTTGCCCCAGCCTTTTAAGGCTCACGGAGCGGGCTGTACTCACCCAGAGCTGGTCCTATATGTGTTTAGGGGTTAACACAGACCCCACTTTCGGAAAGCTGTAAGTAACAGCTGCGTGATGGGCCACACAGCACATACCCTGTGCCACACAGCACATACCCAGCTGCTTAGGACACAGCCCTGGCACCCTTCAGCTGCACTCCTCAGAGAGGCAAGGAAACCCCTCAGGGACCCCCTCTCCCCTCAGAGACCCCCCTCATAGCCCCAGGACCCCCCTCTTCCCTCATGACTCCCCTCAGAGACCCAAAAATCCCCCCCAAGGATCCAAAAATCCCCCCCAGGGACCCAAAAATCCCTCCCAGGGACCCAAAAATCCCCCCCAGGGACCCCCTCTCCCCTCCCAGACCCCCCTCACAGCCCCAGGACCCCCCTCTTCCCTCATGACCCCCCTCAGGACCCCCTCGCCGCCCCCCCCCCCTCCCCCCCGGGCCCCCCCGCCCGCCATTTCGAGCCGCCCCCCGCCGCTGCCATTTTCCCTCACCGGCCCTCAGCTGCAGGCGGCCGTCCCTGCGGCTGCACCAGAGCGCCCGCTCGCCGCTCTGCAGGATGTAGTGGTCCTGGGCTTGGAACAGCTCCATCCTGCCTCCCTGCCTGCCTGCCTGAGGCCGCGCAGCGCCGGCTGAGGGGCGGGGGAGGCGCGCTCCCGACGCGAAGCGCGGGCACGGCCGCGGGGACGCGCACGGCCCCGCTGCGCGCGCGCTGCCCGCCTCCCCCACCCCGCGCCGCTCCCGCTCCCCCCTCGGGGTCCCGGCGCCGCCCGGGCTCGGGGCGCTCCCTGCGTTCCGGCCGCTGCGCCGCACGTGACCCCGCCCGCTGGCCCCGCCCACCGAGGGCTTAAAGGAGCAGCGCGGGGCCCTGCCCGCCACACAGCCCCTCAGCCCCTGTCACACCCTACAGCCCCCTCAGCCCCCTCAGCCCAAAGGGGTTCTCCTCCTTCCCTGCTCCCCTCCCAGGAGTTGGGGACCCACGTTACAAAGCAGTCCTCGCAAAAAAACGCCCCACCACACGCCCAGCCAGCCGGGCAGGGCTGGGCTCGTTGGCTTCGCTGTGTCCCCAGAAAATAAATTTTGTCCTGAAAATGCAGTCACGTCCCGCCTCAGCAGTTGTGCATGGTACATGAAAAGAGATTTCCTCATCTTGTATTTGTCCACCCTTCTTAATGACTGATTTTCTGAAATTTCGCTAGAAGGGTGGACTTCTATATAGAATATAGACCCTTTAGAATATAGACCCCTATAGAATATAGACCCTCTATATAAACCCTTTCCAAAGCTTTATACAATTTTAAATTTAAATATATAATTCTGTGTATAGTTTAAGTTTTTTATTTTAAATCTCACGTCAGACCTCTGATCTGCGCTGTCATTCCCACATACCTGTAACTAATGCAGGAACCCTATGAAGGGAACTGGACTCTACTCGCAGTGGTAATAGATGCTAGCACCCGCCCCTGTTTTCCCCAGGGCAGGTATGCAAAGGACACAGGGCGGGTATGCAAAGGACGCCCACCCTTCCTTCCCCTTCTTGGCTGCAGATCCTGACTGAAAATGCTGAGCTTGGTGACTGTCCTGCAGCTCCCAGCACGGCGCTGGCCTGCCACATTCCTGCGTGTGGCGTCCATTCAGGGGCAGATTGTGCCAGTCAGGCCAGGCCAGCAGGTATTAGGCAAGAGACGGGTTTAAATGGCTTCTCAGCATTTTCATAAATAGATCTCTTTTGTCTTCTTCTTGATGTTCCCATTTTAATATCTTAATTGATGACTTGGATGAGGGAATTGAGTGCCCCTTCAGTGAGTTTTCAGATGACAGCAAGTTAGGAGGAAGTATCCATCTGCTGGAGGATGGAAAGTCCCTGCAGAGGGACCTGGTCAGGTTGGATCTATGGGCAGAGGCCAAGGGGATGAGGTTCAACATGGCCAAGTGTCAGGTCCTGCACTTTGGTCACAACAACCCCGTGCAGTGCTACGGGGTGGGGGCAGAGGGGCTGGAAAGCTGTGCACTGAAAAAGGAGCTGGGGGAGCTGGTCAGTGCTCACCTCAACACAAGCCGGCAGTGTGCCCAGGTGGGCAAGGCCAGCGGCACCCTGCTCGTGTCAGGGATGGTGCAGCCAGCAGGGCCGGGGAGGTGATCGCCCCCTGTGCTCTGCGCTGGGTTCAGCTTTGGGCCCCTCACTACAAGGACAGCGAGGTCCTGGAGAGCATCCAGAGGAGGGCCATGAAGCTGGGGAAGGGCCTGGGAAACAAGTCCTATGGGGAGAGGCTGAGGGCACTGGGGATGTTCAGCCTGGAGAGAACAGGCTCAGAGGAGACCGCATTGCTCTCTACAGCTCCCTGAAAGGAAGGTGTGGGGAGCTGGGGTCGGCCTCTTCTCACAGGTAACTGTGATAGGACCAGAGGGAATGGCCTCAGTTTGTGCCAGGGGAGGTTCAGGCTGGCAATGAGGAGCCATTTCTTCTCAGAAAGAGCAGCCAGGTGTTGGGACGGGTTGCCCAGGGAGGTGGTAGTGGCACCGTCCCTGGGGGTGTTCAAGGAGAGGTTGGACGTGGTGCTTGGGGATATGGTTTAGTGGGTGACATTGGTGGTAGGGGGGCGGTTGGACCAGAGGATCTTGGAGGGCTTTTACAACCCTAATGGTTCTAGGATTCTGTGATAAACACAATGTCGTGTACTGTCAAAGGCCTATCAAACATACCCAGCAAGGCAGTGAAGGGTTGGATTGTTCCACAGACCTTATATTGAAAGACTTCCTCTTGAGGGCGTATGTTTAAAACTGTGCATTTAAGTAAACACAGGCAATTAAAGCTTCTTCTTAGTATTGCTGTACATGCCCATATCCAAGGGCATGGTACGGCTTTCACATTCACTATGGTGCACCACTTTCCTCTTGTTTCATTAGACTCTAAAAGTACACAGCAAATGAAGCTACGTTATCCTTTGTGTAAGAAGTAGTATTTTGTGTTCACATCTTATTTGCTCTACTGTAATTTTTACAAAGGATTGTTGTTCGGATTAATTGGTCCATGATTCACAGTATTTAGAAGATGTAGATTTATTTTTATTTTATTTTATTTCAGTGTTACACCAATATAAATCCTTGAAGAGGTGTTTTTTTCCCGCAAAAAGGAATCTGAAAGCAAGGTAATGAAATCATTTGGTTCTTTGGATAAAAAAAAAAAAAAAAAAAAAAAAAAAAAGTAGTAAAAGTGCTTATATGTTTAAAGTGTTAATTGTGCTTCTAATAAAGTCATTAAAGATTATTCACATCCAACTTTCTAAACTCGTGCTGTTACATAGCTATTGAACGCACCAGGAAAATGACAAATACAAAATGCTGAAGACAGCATTTTTGTAGAGCTTTGTGAGTTTGAAGTTTCAGAGAGATTTTAAGTATGGAACATGAGTTTTTACAATTAACTAAGTAGTTAATTGTCAATTCCATTTCAACATTTGCTTAACAGTTATTGTATACTTAAATCCATCCTTGTTAAGCAATCTAATGAATCACTTTGTAATAAACAGACCTTAAGCAGATACTTAAAACTCTTCAGTGTATTTTATTTTGCTTTCATCCTCCATCCCATCAATTTTCTTCACAGATACCGTGTAAGTCAGAGGGAATTCTGTTGATGCACTGATTCTTCGGACTGTCCTTTGCTGTCTGCAGTGTCAGTATCTAGCATGAGGAGAAATTGTTTCAGAACTAATTTAGTAACATTGCAATCAAATCAGAATGAATGTCATGAAGATGAAGGCTTTTCTTGAAGCTTTCTGAAACAATCTTGACGTTCCAACGGGAATATAAAAAGTAGATCTATGTTTTATGTCACACAAGGAAGACAGACAGGACGGATCAAGCTCATTAGCTTGTTTGGTTCATCATCGTAGACAGTAGAAAGTTGCTGGGAGGAAGAGATGGGCGTTTTCTAAGCTCCAAAAAAAGATCTAATGGTGGCAAATGTTTGGTATTACTTAAGTCTTTTGCATATACATTTATAAATAAGCCAGCACTGAAAAATGTCACTCCAAGAAGGATGTGCTAGTAGTTCCTACAATACCTTTAAAAGTATTTTATGGAAAACTACAGAGTAATCCTGTAGGCCAAGAATGTATATCCAGAAGAACAATGTATGTGGTATTCTGTGAAGAAAAAATATTTTTCCATTTAAATCTGAGTATTTTTCTCCTGTAGTTCATGCTGGTTTAAGGCACTATTACAGCTGTTTGCTTCTTTTTTTTTGTTTCATTTCCCTGGAAAACAACTTCAGCAATAGTTGTCCTAGGTCCTGTCTAGCCTGAGTGGTAAATGACTTAAATAATATTAGCCGAATTGACCTCTGCTTCACACAGCATCCACAGGCCATGGTTCTACAAACACATATAAAACTTCCACTCATCTTTCATTGACCTCAAGAAAATGAAGCCAAGATGCAGAAGTATTAATGTAACACATGGGAAGCAGATAATTTTGGCAGTGGATATAACAACATGCAGTCCTTTTACAAGTGACAGATGTGATCTCTAGTCTCTCATGACTAGCCTTTTCCCTGGGGCAGCTCTGGTAGCTTGTTTAACAGACATATTTTTCCTCCATATTGCAGTATTAATATCAGTTAATGCTATATTCATGAGAATAAATTTTGAAATGGGTGTATAGACAACTTTCAATAGAAGATTCTTTACTGCTTGGGAAAAAAAGGCCCAGCATAAACAAAAATAGAAACACATTTTCACTCTCTGGGACTGTTTACAAATTTTGAAACAAAAATGTTGTATTAATGACGGAAGCCTTCTGATGAAATGCATACATAATAAGGCTTTGGACTCTCTGCAATTGCAGGGCTACCAAAAACATTTGACTTCTGATAAATTTTGCTGCCTAACAAATGGTCTGGATGAGACTGCATGTTCAGCTGTACCAGACAGCATTAGCGACCTGAAATTTCGTTTTGACCTTTCCACAATGCATTAAAGCTAATAAAACCTCTGCCCTGCAAGTTAAAATAGGCGAAGCAGAGTTTGGAAAGAGTGTCAGGCTCTTAGATTAAAAAATGCCTCTGTATAAATTAAATGTGAAAGATACTCACTTAAGAATTATTCCAGGGGACAACAGAGAAGATCTGTATTCAGAAGAGATGAGGGCTTTATGTTTCAGTGGGATTCTTCCTTTGCCCCCAAAGCCTCTCTGTTCTTTCCCATGCATTTCCCTTTCTCTCCTCTGCTCACCTTATTTAATAAATACTCTAATTTCTTGACGGTGAAATGTTCTATACAGTGTTAGTTTATCATTACAAAAACAACCTACAGCTGCTGTGTATTTCTGGAAAAAAAAAAAAAAAAAAAAAAAAAAAAAAAAAAAAAAAGATACTTCCTTAGTAGTTTTCTCTGTCTTATTTTCTGGATCATTCTTTCATTTTTCCAAATTCTTCCTCTCTTTTTCCTTTTTCCTGTTCTCTCCTGTTATCTCTCTCTGTTGCCTGTAGCATCTGCATTCATGGACTAGCTCCTGCCTTAATTTCTTCCCATTCTTTCTTGTCTCACTGAACAGGGGTACTCTAGGGGCGTGAGGCCAGAAGAGCTGTGAGCAGGCCTGGGAGAGAAGAAAAATATTTCTGATGCCTGGACAGTATTGGCCGCTGGACCACACAGACGTTTTTAGATGGTTACCAAATCCTTTCCTGCTGTTAACATCAAGTGAATGGGAGTTTCAAAAGGAAAGGTACATCTCTTTATTTTCTGTTCCTATTCTGGCATCAGCTACAGAAGCTACTGAAACTTGCATCTCAAGGATATCTCGTTAGGAACATGGGCTTCAGGTCCCTTCTTTTCAGTCTGCTATGCATCTCTGTCCTGAGGCACCTTTTAAAGTCCTGGGAGAAGGCAATAGGTGGTGAAAAAAAAAAACAGCTCTTCTGGCGTTCTGCCAGCAGTCTTTAATCTGACCGATGACTGCCAGGATCTGACATTTTATACTGCTTGAATGATGCAAGCGGGCAGGGTTTAGGAAGCATTACTGGTTCTGTATAACATTTCTTTAAAAAGAAATACTTCCTTCAAATAGGAAAAATTAGGGTAAGAATTGAGAAAAAAAAATGTGTTAAGTACAGCAAAATCTGAACTGAATCAGAGTGCAGAAAGAATGTCATAAACACCAGGCATGAGTTTGTAGTTGCTGATTAGAATTGAAATTAACGTCAAGGAAATAAATAGATAAAAACAATTAGGAAGGGGAGGAAGGCAAGCAGACACAGAAAGACTCTTAGCAACAGACGGATGCAGGCAGCTCTCCTAGCAGAACACCATTGTGCTGTTTCCTTACTTGTAAATGAGAAACATTTATAGTGCAATAAAACCAAGCCTAGCCCAAGAAGAGAAAGGACTGTAAAACTGCAAGTTAAATAAATAGACTGCACTGGGACGTAGTTTGTGTCTCTAAGTGAAAGTTCCTGCTCTGCAAAGAAAGCTTTTAGCTGCCTAAGAGGAAAGGGTGAGGAGCAGCAAGACCCTAAGGTTTTTCAGATGCTCTGCTCAGTAGAAACCTTCTGCTGGAGAGATGTCACTCTGTGACCCTGCAAAGAAGCTGGCAAATGACAACTGAAAGAGATTCTTGAGTTTTGCTCTTCTCCTCACTCATTTCCCCGCCTGGTACATGAGCAGGGCAGAGCAGGTGCTTCTGTTAATGAGACCCAGGAAGCAGTAGCTGCAGCATTGCCTGCACTCGCTGTTTCACAGAGAAATGTGTGATGCCTTAAGGAAAAAAGAAATTTGAGAATGGTTTGGGGCCAAGATTCACTCAGATGGGTGATGAGGCAGGTATTTGAGAAATTAACTCTCAGCAGGTAGAAGATCCTCTTTTAGCTGCCAATTTTACACACCTGCCTACATTAAATATTTGTCATCGTCTTCTAGGCAGTGCAAGCAGACACCTTATTCAGTGCCACCATTCCTTCATTTCCTTTTTTTTCAGTTTTTAAATGACAGGAAGAAAGATGCCCTGCCCACTGCTGTGGACTCCACCCTGTCAGTGAGAGTTGAACTGGACTTGGTATTTGCCACACTACAACACGCACAGCTACACCAACCAGTATTCAACTCCTTCGCATTGAGCAGCACTGTTCCAAAACTGTGCTTTGAAAGGGCTCATTGCTCTCTGACACAACATTTCTCCACTAGCATATTATTCGGATATGTCTGTCGGTTATGCTACACAACACGACTGAAGGACATTCAGAAATGAGAAATCTCCTTATTGCACGTTCACAATCAAGACCCAGGCAAGCACTTGATTTTGGAGGGTACTGAACAATCAGTCTCAAAAAACATTTACTGTATGCTTGACTTTAGATTTATAAATTAAATTATATTTAATGAGACATTTCTGCCTTTTAAAACGAGCACGGGATTCAGAACTTTCCTGGTTTAAGACTGGGAACCAAATACCTTGACGGGATTTGCTCCCATCTCTTTTCTCTATTTCTGTGCAGTCTGCTCTATCACGTGCTGGACATTTTTCACTGCTGTTTGCAGCAGCAGCTCCGTTCTGTGTGCATTTTCCAGGCAGTTCAGTGCAGTAGTGCAGGGCATAGGGTTGCCGTTAAAATAATTCAGAGCTCCTTGCAGGAATTCAAGGACAGACTTTGCTTTGCCCTTGTTCACCCTTTGATCAGTTGTTTTTTTTTTCCCCTTGGGTAGTTTTCTGTTTACATTCAATGCGGTTTCCTTAGATTCACAGCTGGACAGTGTTTTCATAAGCTCGTGAGCCTCAGCTAGTGAGAAAAAAAAGAAAAAAATAATAATAAAAAAAAAAAAAAAAAGGAGAAGGAACTTCACATTTTTGCAATTCATTGACAATAGCTAACAGGAAGGAAATGCACAGGCATTAGTCATGCACTCTCACTCTCAGTGTTACCTGATTGCCCACAGCTTGATTTCAAATTTAAATGTTGATTAATGGGAAGTGATCTGATTTAGCAACAGTCCGGGCCTGCAAGTACAATTGACTGGCTAGGTTGGATAAATACACAGCTCTTCCTGAGATGGATGCCATCAGTTTCAGAAACAACTGTGTAAGAGAACGTGAGGGTTTTTACTTATTTGCCTGTGATTAAGAAATGGTGGAATATTTTTGTTTGTTTGGAGAGACTTTCATGCTCTGGTAGCTTCCAGATGAGCATCAGAGAAATCATCTTTGGCAGTCAGTATGCCTATAACATATTTGAAGCAATCCTGTATTTTATTGTCATATTCAGATCCTGCCTCCTTTGCTATCAGAGATACCAGCTCACAGGTGCAGTTGGTGGAAGTTTTGTGGTGCGGACATTTACTGCTTTGCTTTGAACTGCCAAGTTGAGCCATCATTAACTTAGCTATCCAACAAGGAATGGAAGTAATTTTTGCTACCTTATGATGTATATAAGGTATATTCAGTCTAGCAGTTTACAGAACTGTCAAGTTCTGTGATGAAGATAAAAAGCAGTCCTTCAGTGACATCAGCCAGATCCCTCAGTACTTTGGGATGCACCCCAGCAGTTCCCAAAAACTTTGCATGTCAGTTTAAGTAGTCCCTACATTGCTCTTCTTCCTACCACAGGGAGGACTGCTGAACCCAAAGTTAGACAAGGAGGCATGGGAGGCCTTATAGCAGATTAGTAAAAAGAAAATCTGAGGCAAAAAAAAAGGGCCTCAGCCTTTTCTATGTCATCACAAGGTTGCTGATGCCTCCCAGCAATGGGATCACTTTTTTTAGGTCATCTTGATGCCAAAGTAGCTATAGAAGCCGTTCTTCTTCATACCCCTTGCCAGTTTTAAATCTAGCCATGCTTTGGCCTTCCTATTTCCATCCCAGTGTGCCCAGGCGATGCATCTGTATTCCTCCTTGGCAGTCCATATGCACTTAGGTTTTCCATATGCTCCCTTTTTGCATGTCAGCTTGGTGAGCCCTGTTCAGTCCGGCTGGCCTGCTGTTCTGCCTGCTGCTTTTCTTGCAGGTTGGTTATTTGCAGACAAGACAGACTGGTTTGCCTCTTTCTGCACCTCAAATGTCTTGAATACAGTGTCCCACTAATACAGGAGTATGAATAATAAATCCACGAGGCTGTACTCCTACTATCTTCAATCACATCCATGGTTGAGGGCTTCTACAATATTCAGGTCAGATTCTGTAATTTACCTAATCCTTAATCAGATATTTACTAGCCTGACACGGCAGCTCCCCAGCCATGGGACGTGGTCAATGAGCTGTGATGCAAGAAGGGCTCGAGCGACTTCCCGACTGAAATGTTTTTGAAATGGCTTCTGTGGATTTTTTATAGGGGTTATATTAGGCATTAAACAGACACTCTGAAAGCCTGCTTTGGGAAGGAACCTCCTCAGGAGAGAAGGAACACAGTAGGCTCTTCTGACTGGCAACACAGCAGATAAAAAGAGGTTTGTGACAGCCAACAGTCAGCACCAGAACACTTCAGAGATACCTGTAAAAGTCTTTTTGATATTAAATATTCTGAAAAATGCTTATATGTTGTTTTACAACAGAAAAAGACAAAACCACTGGCATGAATGTTACCTTTTGGAAACCAATTGGAAACTTTCTCGAAACCAGGGAAAGCAGCTCACCATAAGAATTTTTGCCAGAATTTATTTTTAACTTTTTTTTTTTTTTCCACTGGAATAACTTTTTCATATGGCGACTGTAGCTGTTATCTCTACAGGCAGAGAGACTCTGGCATTTCCTCCTTTCCCATGGAAACATCTTATTTGCCAATGGGAACATTTCCATTGACTCCACTGAGCACGTAGGAAAACAATACGATTTTCTGTTCAAAACGTGTGTGTGGTTAACATCTGCAACACGCCATGTGCCCTATGGGTAATATATTGACTTCCCCGTGTTGCATTTTCTGTTAAGATCAAATCAATGAGACCATTTGCAAAAGTAAATGGGAATGCTTTCACTGCCTACAATTACGTTGTTTTATTTTATTCTACAATTACAGATTGCACCTGCAGTCTACCAAGCAAGTGCAATCACACATGGAAAGATTGCTTCTTGTGTCCTTGGTCCACCTTCGTAAGTTAAAATACTATTTGTAGTATACCGAGACCACATTTAATTCTTAGTTTCTCCTAGGTAAATGACTGCCAGTCTTCACCAGCGTTGTAATAAAATCCACAGCTAATTTACACCAGATTTCACTTGTTTTTCCCAATCTGATCACGTAGGCGTATTGTTTTTCTGGTTGTTTTGCATTGTACAGCGTAGACTATTTCAAACACAGAAAATCCTTCACTAAATAGATTATATTTTTTACTGCACAGGCCCAGTTTAGTCTTTTCATTTATTAAAGGCTGATTGAGCATTAATCCCATTTTTCAGAAAGCATCAAAGAAATCCACACAACAGACTCATTTTCCGCAAGTGGGAGCTTTTGCACATTTTTCATACAAGAAACTTTCCTTTCCAGACCTACAGATACCTGTCCTTTTATAAAAGAAATGTTCAGTGTAGGCGTTGTAAAACAGGCTTTCTCACAACCAGGGTGAGGTGAGGTCAGAATTTAGGCTTGTATGGAAATGTTTCAAAGACAATACTGTCTTGCTCGTGCTTCTGTATGTGAAACAATATTGAACTTGGTGTCTTGGAAAATAAATTTTTGCTGACACAATAAAGTTTTGCTCACACTCAGTGTCAGCAAAATAAATTTAATAAAAGATAGGATGGAAACCTGTTAGCACCTCATTGAAGAGAGATTCAGAAAGTAAGATTTTTAAAAAGTCTGACAGCAGATTAGAAGGCTTATTACCCTTTAGAAGAGTTTACCTCCTTTTTTACTTTTAAACTTGGGTTGCTTTTTAAGAGCAAAATAGTTCACATAAAAAAAAAAAAAAAAAAAAAAAAAAGAGATTTTCCTTTCAGAAAGGATATAAAGTAGGCTTTTAGGATCTCTGGAACATAAAGTTCATTTTTTATCTGATACCATTTAGCCAATTTGAATCAATTTCTTAAGTGGTTTCTTGGAAGTTGCTGTTCCAGAGGAGTGTTTCAGGGTAATATTCGCCATCCTGTGACATTCGCCAGCACTGCTCAGGCCAGCCTAAATAACCATTTCCTCCTTCCCAGCTGGGTGTTTCTATTCCTGTACCATGCCTGCACTGTATAGCCACAAGCATTTGTGCAGCGTATGGTGAACTGAATTCGGGGAACTAAAGCAGCTGCTGAACAACCTCCTAAAATGCTGATTTTGAAACTGGGCTGCACATAGCAGTAACCAGAGTCATAGTGAACGTACCTGGCCCTTACTGAACAGAAGCGGGTTAATTTTTTAGAGTCAGGATTTCCCTCATCTGGCACTTCACTATGGGTTGTGAAGCCACGCCAGGTCAGATCGTGTCTGTTTTAGGAATTCGCCGGTGCCCACCGTGCCTCCATCAGCAAGTGGTGCAGTAAGGTAGGAGAGGATTTGGAGAAGAAAACAGCTGGTGCTGAGGATCCTGCTTCTACCCTAAGCACACTGCAGGAGCTTTACACAAGTCTGGCCCCAGCTTTGTCCTACAGCCCCCTTTGCAACTGCAGCACGCTGGAGGCAGTCCCACAGCACACCTGGTTTTGTTTCAGCTTCAGGGAATCCAGTTCACGTGCTTGTCCATCCTCGGAGCATTAGAGGTGGTGATGAGGATGCCATCCAAAGGAGCCTTTCCACTGACATAATTACATCACTCTCCCAAATGACGTGAGCTGGAACAGTGAGAGCAGCCTTCTGTAAGCCTCCCTGTATCCAAACCAGGTTTGCCAGCACTGCTATGCTGGCTGAAGAGGTGATTATTTTTAACATCACTATTGTAGTTACTCTAGCAGACATAGAGAGCAACAGCAAAACCCTGAGCCTGCCTCATTGCCACACATACCCAGTATTTGTTCTCCAACAGACCCCATATTTACAGAACCTCAGCGTCCACGTCGAGCTGCATTGACACTGCAGAGAATAGCAGTGTGTGAGAAAGGATTCGGGATGTATGAAGTGCTGAGGGTCACTCTGAGCCCTTTTCCCCTGAGAGCAGAATCTCCAGCTGCTGGGAGATGATTTAGGTCAAAAAACACTGTCAGCTTTTCCTTCATCTGTGCTTTGTGGATAAAAAGGGATGTATAAAATTTGCAGTGCTCAAGCACTTGATGCATAGTTAAGTACCGTGCCAGTAATTACAATTCTTGTGACTCTCAAAGGGCTAAACCAGAAGATTGAAAGAACATTATTTTCCTGAGAGATTAAATGTTCTGTGCTTAAATAGCTAGCATAGATGATCATTGCTATTTACAGGCTAAAAGTGTTTATTGCTGGCTTTGCACTTCTCATGCAATGATATGTAGGTCATTGTAAAACCTGGGGAACGAAGATAGACATGAGACTGAAAAAGAGGGCTGAAAATTGGAAAATACGAATCCTTGTTCTGTTTGTCTACCCCTGGATAAATTACTTGTCTTCCTTTTACAAACATGGCTGAGGATAATATTTCTCTACTGTGCAGATGTGTTAGAGCCTAAGTATACCGATACGTGCAAAATGGTTTTAAAAGAAGTTATGGAAGAGATTACAATCATAATAATTTTCAGATAAGTGAAAGCTCTGTGTTTTATGGAAATAGTAAGAGGGGGAAAAATATGTAAGATGGTACCTCAGAGAAATCTGGAAGTTCTGTATTGTTCGAGTCATTCGTGAAGGGAAATACCAATAAGAAGCCAAGGTGAAATCAGAGCCTCACGTAATGCCTGGTAATTACTAACATGCTTTTCATTTTGTTTGACATTTTAATTATGCTACAACATATATATGTATTTGTGCAATATAGATACTACATATCTATGTATCTATCTATAGATACATATCTATGACAGCCTTAGACCCTAATTGTAAGGCTGTGTGTGAGCCATCAGAGAGCTGTAGCACTGTGACTGATAACGTAGCTACACAGATGACTCAGCTTTACCAAAAGATGTTTCTGAGAAAAAACCAAAGCCATTCCTGAAAATTTTTAGATGTCCTAGAAGCTATATATACTTATATATATATATATAAAATATTCAATACATATATATATATACACTTATATGTACTGAATTATCTCTTTGGAGGGAAAAAAAGACAAAAAGAATTGCAAGGCACCCTTTTATTTATGAAGGCACCGTAGGCCTGCCACAGAAACTGCAGGAGGAAACAGATTGATCTCTGAGCAGTTATTGAAGGGAAAAATGACAAGTGTGTGTTGTCATTGCAGGAGGCTACATTTTGTCATCGACCTGGTAGGACCAGGTGAAGACGTGATGGCCTTGGAGTGGTAAGTACCGATCTTTGAAAACTAACAGAGGATGAGTGAGACTCCACAAGGCAGGAAAATTATTTGGGCTTCTAATTTACCAAATGTTTTCCAACGTTTGAAAAATCAACGCAAGTGTGATTTTTCTCTATGTAATATATATAATGTATAACATTTATATATAATATATAATATTATATAATAATTATATAATAAACATTTTATATATATTATATTTATAGATAATAAATATTTTATATATAATATATTATTATAATATTATAATATTTTATAATTTATATATATATATATTATATATAATATTTTTTTTCTCTATATAATGCAGAATCTGCGCCACCATCCAAGGGCTTAAAAAAGGGAGTCTTGGAGAATTTTAGATCAGTCAGCCTTATTTCGTACATGACAAAAATAGAAAAAAATAAAATAAAATAAATCAAAGTATCTACTCTCAGGTACCTGCAAGACAATAAAGAACAGTTAACATAACAAATTTAAGATTCAATACCCTTTCCTCTTATGCGAGTCTAGAAGTCCTGGGTAGATTATCTACAATTTGTAGCATGAAGCATAGCTTACAGTTGCACAGAATTTCTGGAATTCTCAGTTCCTGATCATGGATTTTGCCATCTAGCAGCAATTAATTATGATCCAATTCCACTGCTGCCTGATTTTATAAATGGTGTTCCCCATGCTTGGTGTCCCATGACGGGCATCACCACATCTTGGCAACCCAGCACCTGGGTCTTGATAATACTGATGGCCTTGTCACCCCATTAATGGGTGGCCCCACAAGCTGTCACCGTAGAGGAGGAGAGAGAAGCAGAGAGGACAGTACATGGTCAGACCACTTACACAGTATGGGTGGTTGCCTTATCATTGCCTATGCTAACCAGGGGTCAGGAGCAGGGGGGACCAGTCACGTTAACTCACAAGTTTGATACTCATCTGTGTTTTTATTGATGGCTCCAATAATGGAATAAGCAGTGTATGTAGTAAATCATCAGGCTAGGAGGGCTTGAAAGCCCACCAACTATCAGGATTCCGTTATGAGATTACTGTGCCAAGTTGAAGAAATGGTCCCAAATGAAGGAAATGACAGGTAAGTGAAAAATTGTGAAAAGTAATGATCGTGCGTATAAATACAAACTGAGGAACAGCTGGTTAATTGGGAGTTCTGGGGTAATCCTAGATCACAAATGGATCAACCAACCAGCAGGAAAAAAGAAAAAAAAATCCAGTTATGCTAAGATGAATACACAGGAGCATTATACATAAGACCTGTGCAATAATCCTTTTGCTCCACTGCTAGTAAGGCTGCAGCAGGGGTACTATATTATTTGATGCCATCATTTTAAGAATTATATGAATTCATTGAAAAAGGCCAAAGGATATTATAAATGTTAGGAGATATATTTTTTGAAGAATTACAGTTCTTTAGGGATGTATGGCAGAGGAAAGCCTTCTCTTATCCTCATGTGGAGTTTCCTGTATTTCAGTTTGTGCTCGTAGCCTCCTGTCCTGTCTTTTGGTACCACTGTGAAGACTCTGGCCCATCTTCTTTTCTGCCTCTCGTCAGGCACTTAAACACACTGATAATGTCTCCCCCAAGCCATTTTTTTGAGGCCAAACAATCCCAACTCTTAGCTCAGAAAATACAAAAAGTATTAATTGCAGGAAGAATGAGTTAGATTAGGCAGAAAGTGAGAGTTTGGATAAATAAGCACAGGAGTAGACTGCTCACCGATATGAGCTGTGCAATATTCACCACTAGTGGGTTTTAGGTACAGGTTGAGCAAGATGGGAATGAGGTAATGTGATCGTTTCCTTTTCACAATTTCGTATGATTTGTTGCAACCATGTATATATATTTTTAATCTTAATCTCTTTACACATCTGCACATTTCCTTAGCCTTCCTCACGTCCATTCCATTCTGTGTTTCTTCTCTCGTGCATATACCTATAAAGTACTAGCGGTGCTCTCTGTCAAAGTACACCACCACCACCACAGAACTGCAAGTGGTTAGCCAACAGGAAATTGCAATGTTCATGCTACCTTACCTTCCTCCCTTGCAGCTCTTCTCCCGGCTGGCTTCTGAGTCTTCAGAATGATGGTTTTAGTGTCCTGTCCCCAGCTCAGGTCTTGTGAGGTTATTTAATTTAAACCCGCCTCATTTGTCTATAATGTGCAAATTGAACTTCAGCATCCAGATTCTGCTTAGCAGTGGTATAATTTCTGGCAAATTTCAGGACAATGAGTGCCTCTTTCCCAAGAGTTTTATTTCTTTCTGAGCTGGCTACTCATGCTGTCTTTCTAAGCATCTGTAGTTCAAGCATACTTTAAAACCTTTTCCAAAGTTTACCAAAAAAGAAAAAAGAAAAAAAGAAAAAAAAAAAAAAAAAAGAATAAGCTGTGTAAAGAAAAAAATTCACATACAGAATGGGAAAAAAAAAAAAAAGACAAAAAGTTGGCATTCCACATTTTCCTGCTCAGCCACGCTTACTCCTTTACAGAACCAATAGCTCTGAATGTGCGGGGGGGAAAAAGAAAAAAAGAGGAAGAGAAAATAAATGTGAGCAAGTCCCCAAGTAATTGTTCAAAAAAAATGGTTTCAAATGAGGTTTCCGAGCCCAGCTAGTGCATTATGCATGCAATTGTTCTGTTTGGTTGATTTGATTTGCCTCAAGCCCTAATGTTAACTACAGTGAAAAAGATAAGTACAGACTCTGTATTTAAAATTTGCTAACAATCTTAAAATAGATGCTACTACCCTGCTTTTAATCAAACACAGCATCCAGGCAATTGCAATTTAACACCAGAAACACTAAATGTGGTCACAGATTTGATTCTCCCTTGGAACATATCATTATCATATGATTTTTTATATCATGTATCTTCAGTTTTGTTTAATTTATTTTGATTCTGCTTAGGGAAGGTAAAATAGAAACTGATGCCCTGTCACAGCAGTATAATGTGTGTATTAATGGGATTCAGAAAGGACTGGGAATCAACACCACTGGTTTACCACTCAACACCTACTGATATTGCAAATAATTTACTCTGACACTTGTAAACTGGAATAATAGGTACATTTGTTATTCCTGGGGAATATTTTGGAGTACTTTGACTGGAAAGCACGTTGGAATCATATAATTAAAATACTCGCTAAATACAAATTAGAGCATACGAAGTTGCCTCCTGAGAGGGAAATTCATTGAAAAATAATCACCAGTCATTTAAAAATATTCAGCAGTCTTTGGAAAATAATCACCAGGCATTGCAATAATGGGATGAACTTGTGTAGGCAGTGCTCCATTGTACACAGTCCGTATTTTTGCTCTGTGCTCGAATGTCCTTTGCTTACAGCCCAGCTTAAGAGAAGGCTGTATCACCTATTGTATCCAAAGGTTGGAGCAACCCACAGAGTCAGATGATTTCTGACTTCTTGGCAGCTTTTGTTGCTGATATATATCACTGTGATTGTATGCTTTAAAATAGGATGTGCAAGAACTCCATTTCAGGAAAAAAAAAAATGTGACTTATATGAATCCTGGCCTTGAGCTATAGCATCCTTGGGAAAAAAAAAAAAAAAAAGACATTGAATAATTTATTGTGGTTTTAATGTCTTGCTCTTTTAAAATAAGATCTTTGGAAATCAAAATGTGGATATAGCAGTTGGGGTTGGAAAGGACCTCTGAAGGTCATGTAGTCCAGCCTTCCACTTGAAGCAGTGCTTTATTAAAAAGCAGAGCTGAAAGTTTGCATTCTGCTAGTCTGCAGAAGCCTCACAGCAAGCACAGCTCCCCCTTGCCTCGTCAGGAAACATTGCTCTGATATAAAGTGCTGGAACTACTTAACACCTGCTTTTGTTTCGTAGTTTGAAGGATCGAAGGGTTTCAGTGATGTCTTGCTGATGTATGCTTGTACAAACACCTGTACTGAGCAGAAAATGATGCTTACATGCAATAACAAAGACTAACATAAAGATTACCTGCTCTGATGTGGAAATGCAGACCCCAGTGCCAGTCTGTTTCTTGTGCTGCTCTCAGGAAGGGATTTTCGCATGCCATAAAACTGCTAAGTTAGAACTAGAACCTGTATTTCTTAGGGCCACAGTGGACGTGAATGAAATCAAGAAAATTAAGGTGTCTGGTTTCTTTCATAAAAAAAAAAAATTGTTATTAACAGTAGGTACTGTAAAAAGCCGTCAGCAGGTGGGACTGCTGGCACATTTCTGCCGTGTGAGCTACGAGCTAGCTGTTGTGGCACGGAGCGCGTTGAGTCAGGTCATGGCAGTGCTCACCATCCAGTGCAGTTGGATGGTGATCTGTGAAGGGCCCTTCCAACCAAACTAGCTACCCTACCCTACCCTGCTCTACTTCTATTCTGCTTTCCTCTTCTCTTCTCTTCTCTTCTCTTCTCTTCTCTTCTCTTCTCTTCTCTTCTCTTCTCTTCTCTTCTCTTCTCTTCTCTTCTCTTCTCTTCTCTTCTCTTCTCTTCTCTTCTCTTCTCTTCTCTTCTCTTCTCTTCTCTTCTCTTCTCTTCTCTTCTCTTCTCTTCTCTTCTCTTCTCACTCTATTCTATTCTATTCTACTCTACTCTACTCTACTCTACTCTATTCTACTCTTACTCTTACTCTTACTCTTACTCTTACTCTATACTACTCTACTCTACTCTTACTCTTACTGTACTCTACTCTATTCTATTCTATTCTACTCTTACTCTTACTCTTACTCTTACTCTATACTACTCTTATTCTATTCTATTCTATTCTATTCTATTCTATTCTATTCTATTCTATTCTATTCTATTCTATTCTATTCTATTCTACTCTACTCTACTCTACTCTACTCTACTCTACTCTACTCTACTCTATCCTATCCCATCCCACCCTACCCTATCCCACCCCGTCCCGTCCCGTCCCGCTGCTGTTTCCCCGCCCCCCCCGCGGCTCCCCCCGTCCATCCGTGGTTGCGCGTTGCCCTCTGCCGGCCGCCGGCGGCCGCTCGCCTCCCGGTGCGACGTCACGCTGCTGTGACGTCATAGGTGAGGCTGGGACACCGAGAGAAGGCCGAGGGGCGGCTGGAGGGGCGAGGACCCCCTCATCTCCCCCCCCAATGCTTCTGTGCCCAGCTGGAGTCACTGGGCGTACGCTGGATGTCGTGGCGGCGTCGTACCAGCACGTTCGTACGGCAAACCTTAAATTACCACATCCTGACATCTTTGGTTTCTCCCACTGACTGGAGTTTGCCATTATCAGAGCAACGTGGAGCACATGAAGCCGGTGGGGAACGCGTTTCTTGGCTCACACCCAAGGAACATCACCTCTTTACATTTCATGCCTGAAAGCTCGGCGTTGCCAAGACCTGGCTGCCGCACGGGACCTGCTGGAATCACGCGCCGAAGCGGCCGTCTGAACCAGCACAAAAGCTGGGCTTTTCTTCCTCTGCCCTTCACAAAATTATATTCGGGATCTGTTCCAACTCCTGGCGACAAAGGTGGCTTCAGCCATGCGGTCCTTGAGACTGAAAATACACCTAAGCACAAAAAAACTCCCTGGCTTTCCTGCCCCCGTGTGAGGGGGGTGTTAGAGGAAAGGGTGCATCAGGAGCAGGTGACTGATGGATCAGTCTCTGTCAGCGGTTGCTGGGGACTTGTGGAGAGTTCCCAGCAGAGAATTTATGGGAGAAAAGCAAAAACATCACCACACGACACTGGGAGAATGTCACTCTCTGGAGGAAAGATGGTACAAAATTTGTGTTGTCTCAGCTGAGACAGGTGTCTGGAAACACCTAGCTAAGTTACACGTCAGTGCATGTTTTTAAACTGACGGAAGTAAAAAGGCATGGATGATAAAGAAATAAAGTACAGGTTTATCAGAAGAAAGTTCAATAAGAATTCACAAATAATAAAGATGTGCCTAAATTCCACACTCTTCTTTCAATAAAAGCACACATCCAAATGAGAGGCTGTAAACCTTCCCTCCAAGAGTATGGATATAGTGCCTGATTTTGTAATGCGCTGATTATTTTCCTTCTATTGAAAAGTCGAGCCCGCCCCATGAATGCTACCTTGGTAAATAAGCTCAGAAGGAAGTATCACTGAGAATAAGCTGTCTGAAACTGCAGCATCGCTCAGCATTGCTGCCTTTTCACTTACCCTCCTTTCTCTCAGTTAGGTTTGTGCTCAGATTCAAGCCTGCAGGAAATTAAGAGCTGCTGCTGGTGTTCAGCCCAGCCGTGCTGCTAGAGAAATGCAGGAGCCTGTAGGCGTGTGTGTCTTTTGAGGCAGGTAGAGGCTGACGGACTAGGAGTGTCAGGGGAGTTAAGCTGGGGAATAGGCTTAGGGAGGAAAGAGACATGGAAAAGAGTTAATGGCTCTCTTTTTGGTTTACAATTTGTAAACCAAACTCTATGTCTTTGTTTAGATCCCAAACTGGAAATGGGCATTGGTTTTATGTGAAGCTTCAAGCGTGCCATGTGCAAGTAAGGTTCTATAAAACTGCGTCCGGAACCCAAATCTGAAAGCACCCTGTCTGTTACAATCCTGGATACCTCAGAGTTGTCTCTTATAGCTAGGTCTGCAGGAACCCGAGGCTTCCAACAGCCCCAAACCTGCATTAACCTGACACCTTTTACGAGCTTTAAAAAAATCACAGGAATGTAGGCATCTACCCGAGCCTGCCACCGCAGCGTGTGAGCATCCTGCCAACATGTTTACTCACTGCTGTAATGAGCACATGCGAGATTAGAAAGTTTGTTTAAGTATTACTGGAAACCATTTTCCATCACAGTCCTTTCAGCTGTTTTACAAGGGCTGCAGGAGGAAATTCTGCCTTTGGGCTCCGAGGCTGGCACGGGAAGGCTCAGCAGCACCGAGCTCCTCTGTGGATGCACCGCAGGCGGCTGCGAGAGGAGCACACAGCACCTGCAGCGACGTGAACGAAACAGGGGGAAGGTCACAGCCTGCACCGCTTCTTTTGTCAGTGCCATGCACCAAGCTTCAGCCTACATTTGCCCGTTGCACAGCTGCATCAAAAAATGAGTAGGACTTGGGTGAGTTAGGACAGTTGTAGTGCAAATCAGAGGCAGAGGATGAACCCGAAGCCAGAGGTGCAGAGAGCCAGTTTCTCTGCTCCATATAACACGTGTCCTACCTGTCATTTCCCAGTCATATATAGTTTCTGAGTGTAGTCAAGCATCAACTATTTAAGGCAGGGGTTCCCTATGCAATTGTGTTATGCAATGATAGTGATGTGTCTAATTGTCACTGTAAAAAAGAAACACAAGGATAATAATAATGATTGCCATGATTTCTGCTTTCCCAGGTAGTGCATATTTTCTGTGAAGTAATCAGGGACTTGTTGCTAGGCAGTTAATATTTAAGGTACCTTAAATATTTTAATGTGCCTGTGCCTGCTGTTCCTAGGCACCAATATTTGTTTATGTTATCGTTACACAACCCTCCCTACCTTATAGCCTTTGTTCAGCCTAATCTGATGGATCCATACAGTTCATTTTCAATCCTCACACTTTTATTCACAGATTAAAGTAACTACTGCTAAGAGTGATAAAATCTCTCTGATGCAGAAGATTTGTTCTTTGTCAGGATGTCTTTCATTGCTGCCAGTTTTTCTTTCTTTGCCCGGTCTTTAAAACTGCATGAAACTGAATAACTCAATTAAGGCCTTTTAAAAGTTGGTAGAGCTTCGGTGTACATGTCCCAAAAGCACAAAATTCAACAGTTTGAGTAAATCACTTGATTTGGGTATTTTGGATGGAGAGCAGCCCAGTTTGGATTGAATTACAGTTACTTTCATCTTCGTCCACCTCCCAGGCACGTTCTGTCTCAGAGTTGGCATGGTGCGTAGGCATGCAGAAATGTTAATAAAGGGTTGAATTTAATGGCTGAGGATCAAGATCGCCTTCAAATGTAGATGTAAACTTGGAGTTGAGCTAGCGCCTTTTTTGACCAAGCTCGCTAAAGTTTTAAGAGAAATCGTCACACGTGAGTCTGCTGTATCTCACTCGTTCTTAGGAGATAATGGGCTGAGAGAAAGAAAAAGGTTTCATGGCAGTTGGGAAGGCCATTGGGGTGAGCAGGGATGAGAGATAAGACAAGAGCTCATCAGAAACTGGGAAACTGAGGGATGATCCCGGGGACCATGTAAGCACCGACACTTACCGAAATGTCCAACTGGGATATGTGTTACGACTTCATCCATCCTTTGGAAGTAAAAATCTCAATATTTTGGGCAGCTCAGCAACACTGCTTTAGGTTTTTCTTGCTTTAATGCCAATTTTATTCACATAAAATAAAAAAAAATCCCACTGGGTTAAATGTTATGGCTCTTACTAACAGATCTTAAGCTCTGAGCTGTGTGCCTGGGGAGGCAGGAGGGACTGGAGACTTCTTATTCTGGCCATAAGCAGGTGCCACAGGAAGTACAGTAAGGCCAGGGAAACTTCCATACCTTGTTTTTGCTAAATTCAGTGTATTTATTCTGTTTTAAAACTAAGATACCCTCCCCCCCCCCCCCCACACACACACCTTTATTTGAAATGGATTTAAAATTTGAGCAGCCCTGCAGACAGATCCTCTGCCCGCTGGATGTAGTAATGCAAGTAATGGCACTTCAAATTTCATTACATTTTCTTGCCCGCTTACCTCACTTCCTAGAAAAGGTCCCAATTCACATTAGCAGCTATTATTTTCATGTCTGTTCAGTCTCAAGCCTTTTTTACCAAGACTTCCGATGATGTTATCAGTTCGTACAAGTTCAAACCGTGCTGCTCGTGGAGCACACGTTGCAGATACTGCACGGTCCTTGTACAGATGGCAGGTGATGAGGGCCTCCATATTCTGTGTCTAATTCGGAAATGTGAAGCTTCTCTTTGCAGATGGGTGCCCTTTGACTTTCTTTGGGGAAATATGCATGGAAAATGCACTTTTTAAAAAAAGTTTAACGTGAAATCTTCTGCTTTCCCTGCAGTTTGCTGCTTCGGGGGTATATAGATAGGGAAGGCAGGACCTCTTCCTTCCTTCTGTGGATATTCCCAACTTGCAGAGGTAGAAGTGGAAATTCTGGTGGGCAATAACTGAGCTACCCTCTAATTCCTACCCTGTAGTTTTTAAAGTTGCCTATTTATAAATTCTGGAAGGGTATTTGACAGAGAATTGGTACATGTTCCACTGCTTTGTAACCAGCTTGTTGCCCATCTGAAAATAACTCTTGCTTTGGATGCCACTGGCTGGCGTTCGATTACATTTGTATCTAGTGTTACAAAGCGTGGACAGCCCGTCCGCATTCACATGGTGGTTCAGGGTGGACTGACACCACGGACAATACTATGAATGTGCTGTTTGTGTGGAGCTAGGAAGTCCAAATTACCCAGTAGGAAAGGGTCATTCTTTGTGCAGCAAGGCTAACGTGTCCCAGTGTCACACGTTGATCTTTAAGCAAATGATTTGTCTTGAGATAAGCTGTTGAAACAGATTAGTTCATTCAGATCTTCCCTACCATTACGAGATGCTTTTTCTCCTCATATAATTAGAGGGCAAAAGTGCCAATAAAATAATTTTATTGATGCTAAAATTATTCTGTTGAAATGTCATTAATGACAGTACTATGTCCAAAGAAACACAAATTTGGATTTTGAATCTCAATATTTATGTTAAAGCCCTAGGGAATCATATTTTTAATGATTATCATAAGGCTTATCTGTTTTCTATAACCTGCCTGAGCTCAAGTTAGCTTCTTCTAAAAACCTTTTCACCTAAGAGTTCAAAAACATTATTGCTCAATGCTAGCTTTTGTAACAGACCCAAAGGTTGATCCAATATTAAATGTTTACAGCTGACGATTTGGATTTTAGTTTCATTAGACACCTACATTTCATTACTCGGACACAACAGGACCGGAAAGCACAGAAGTCAGTGCCCCAAATTAGTCCTTTAATCTGGGCCCATTTGCCATGAGATGTCTGTGTATGTCTCAAAAATTCGTGGTGCAGCGGTGCCTTTATTTGGTTACCTGAGTATTTGTAAAAATCGATATTTGCACATCTAAGGAGAGCGATGAAACACCTCGCAGATTAAAATCTTCTTGTAAGTAAACATAGGCCAACATTCATCCTCTTCAACAGCTGTATGCCAGCCACCAGGAGCTTTTTATTAGTTCAGCTATAATTTTAAAAAGTAAATCCTGACCCCCTGCAATACCCTCTCTGAGGATGCTGAGCCCGGTGTGCTTTCCTGGGCTGGCTTACGCTGCTGCTAGAGCACAGGGGAAAAACCTGCCTCTATAAACCTGCCTCTATAAACCGTGCTGTGTTGTTTTCCTGCCGAGTTGGTTACTGTTTGCCTCGTTCCTTCCCTCCCCAGCTCATCTGCAGGCAGAGCTGTGCCTGAAGCTGGAATAAGACACAGCCCGGATAAGGGGCTTGCACCTCCCACGGGAGGAAAGTCGGCGCCTGGCTCCCAGGGGTGCCCCGGCTCTGCCTTGGGGTGCTCCCGGGGCAATGTGAGTGTCTGCTGCTCCTGCCGCGGGCTGCGGGATGATTTGGCCATGTGTAAATAGGCAAAATGCTATATTTATAGGAAACACAATGCCTCGCTGCTGGGGTAGTTTAAATATAGAGAACAGGCCACTACTGGCATTTAAAATATCACTAGCTGGACAAGATAGTGCAATCAGAAAATAGCCCAAGCTTTTACTGTGATTCTGCGTACAGGCTTCTCGTGTCCCTCTTGCTACTTTTAAATGAGTTGAGGCTGTATCTTTCCCTGGCTTTGGGATTATTTGCTTAGTGAATAAATTAAGTGCTTCAAATGAATCAAAGCGAGTAACAGGCCGCTTCATTTTTTGTTATTGAAAGTCTTTGGGTCATTTTCATTTATGAAAAGGGCTACTGCAAGTGCAGCATGTGTATTTGAGCAGCTTGTGTGTCCAGTTGCTGGTTGCTGGAAGCTCAGCGATGTGGTTTAGTGGAGGGCTGGTTGGTGTTAGGTCAGAGGCTGGACTGGGTGATCTCGGAGGTCTCTTCCAATCCAGCTGATTCTGTGACTGTGCAGCAGTGGCAGGCCATGTCATTCTTATTCGTACTAAAAACTTGATTACTTTCTAGCTGGGTTTCAAAGCCAAGATTTCACAGCCAGTCACTCGAGGTCAACGCCTTGACCAGCGAGCAGAAATTCAAGTCAGGGAAGGAGCCTTCTGCTCTCTGCCAGCTCACCGCCCCGTCGCTGCCAGCGCCGGGAAGCCGCAGGCTCCTGCCTCCTCCTTCCCTTCTCCTCCGGCCCAGCCTGTGTGCAGGACTCGTAGCCCTGCTGATGTACAGGACGTACACGCTGGGCTGGGTGCAGTTTAGTCTTGAGCAACAGAAGAAACAAAGCGAGCCTATGACTCAGAGCAGCGCTCCTCCAGCCAGGCAGCTCCAGATGCACTTTCCCTTATTAGGACAGATCGGGAAACCTTTCCTGCTTCCGAGCGGTACCTAGCCCTGCCACTGTATCACTGACTTTAAAAACCATCTCTTAAAAGAACTGCTGAGCAGAATGTAGCCCTAGCATTGCTCCTTTAAAAAAAAAAAAAAAAAAAGTAAAAAAAAAAAAGCTGTAATTAAATTTGACTCCGCCTGCTGTGAGCAACGTGAATAGTCTCCCATGAATCAGGCTCCATTAGCAGCGGGTGACATACATCTTTTAAAAGGATGGCACCTGTTTAACTTCCTGTAAATAGTACGTTTTTATGACTGTAATCTGAATTTCTGCATTGCCACCTCAGCTAATGAGGCGGGTTTGATCTGAATTACCTCAGTGGGCTCCTAAGGGAAGCCAGGAGGAGACGCAGCCTCACGCAGCCCTGTGCCTCCCCCAGGCCTTGCTTGGAGCTTCGGTGGGACAAGCTACAGCTGATTTTCTTTGATTTAAGTATTTTTGTTACATGATGTCAGAGACGTGTGTCCTCAGCTGAAATGTAATCCTGCTGGAGGAATGTGTCGCTGAAGTGAGTTCATACAAGAATTATGCAGGCGGATGAACTTTCACACCTCTTCTGCTGGAATGCCTACAATGCTGCTCCAGAAGCTAGGGTAGCCAAACGGTTACAAGACATTGTGTATTTTTACATGGTGTTGTTGACTATCAAAATGAAACTAAAAGAAGCATCAACCTTCTACCTACAACTAAGCAGGCAGCTCACAGTGCATTTGTTATTTAAGAACACTGATTGTATTATAATTTGATTCTATATTCTTCTGATAAAGAGCAACAATTTTAAATTACCGCTCCTGCCTCTTAAAACCAGCATTTCTGATGGGTTCAAACCTGATTTCCAGTCTAATCCCATGATTCAGAGTATGATTTCCTAAATAATCAATTGCCTTAAACATCTAAAGTTTTCCTCATATGTTGTGAACGTGAGCTATTGTGTGAAAAAAGATTTGTTCGTTTTACAAACAAAAGCCCAGAGTGATTTCTAAAGAGTTCAGTTAAGGCTCCTTTCTCGCTTGCAACCACTCCACACTGGTCTGAGTTTGCTGCTTTCATTTTACACGGACGTAACCTGAAGTATGTTTTATTCCTTGCTTAACTGTATCTTGCTCATCACTTAGACCAACCCCGACGTAATGCTTCAAGTGTTTGTGAAATGAGAGGATTGCTTCTTAATTGTGCTATGAATACGAAGTGTCTCTAGCTGGAAATTAATACACAGTGTTCAAAGCACTCTGCAAAACAAAGCGTGTTTGGCTGCAACTTCAGCAGCAGTAGTGGTTACAAAAAGGCTAATGAGTTTCTGTAACAAGTTAAGATGTTCTAAAGTTTCTGTAAGGCACCAGCAAATTTCTGTTGACTTCTGATTCTCAGGAACATGAGATTAAAAACAAAACAAAAGCTAAGCCAAATTCTTTCCTTGATCCACATATGTGATATAACAATGAAATTAAAAGGAAGCAAGTGAATGGAAAAAAGGCAGATTTTGGTCTTGATGAGAAAGCAGCTGTCTGACTTCAGCTACACTGGTGTACCAGAAGAAATATGTATGTTTAGAAGAATATTTGAAACCGATTGCTGCTCTTACATTTCCAGCTCATAAAATCACAAGACTAAATTAGGCTTCTATAGTATTTTATTTCCCTCTTAAAATATAGCATTGAAGTCCTGCACACATAAATATCCCTACAGTTTCTTACACACTTTCTATCCATCATTAAAGTGCCCAACTGTGAACATGAAAAATAAAAACATTACTGTTAGAGTGGCTACACTTATAGAAGGACTGGTATTCTGTGGTATTCTGACAATGCAGGCCCCTGATTTTACAAAAATCACCTGCAGAAGAATACACCCTAACCAACATGCATCAACATTAACCCTGAAGTCATTCCTTTTTTTGTTCCCCTCCTCCCCCCCCAACTCAGCTGATCTAAGAGAGTAATTTACAGGGTTTATTTTTGAGACATGTCTTTTACATAGTGTAAGAATAAAGGATAAATGCATTACTTTCTTTCTAGCTCCCTCCTTCCCCCACAAAGTGTTTACTGTGTCCCAAGCTGCTATGTTGATTAAAAACCAGTTGAAAAGAGCTCTGGAAATGCATGCAACTTAAAATTCACTTAAACACACTTTTAAGTTATAAAGTCTTGAGAGATTTTTTTTTTTTTTTTTTTTTTAATTTCAGCAGGTGACTAGGGTTCCGTTGGATTATTAGGTGTGTTTGTCGTGGTGGCCAGATTGGTAAACACTTCTTCCTTCGTTTCGGGCGGATGCCTTTCCATTTCGGTTTGCTCTTTACCATCTTTATTACTGGTATCTCCCTTGCTCTTGACTACCACAGGTTCAATTTCCATGATTTCCTGTGGGGGCTTAGGCTCTGGCAAGGTAGGTTGAAGTCCATCGATTTGAACTGGTTCTGGGACATCTTCTGCTTTCTGTTCAAGTCTTTCCAAAATGTTCTGGACCTTCCTTACACCATCTCTCCTGGCCTGGCGCACATCCGCACGACCCTCGGGGTCCACTGAGTCTAGGGCTAGCAACTCTTTGGTCAAATACTCTTCAATCATCAAGTATTTTTTGTCAGTTTTCTTGCCTTCAAAGGAGTCGACCGCCTGTTCAAGCATTTGTACTTTCTCCAGAATTGCCTCCACTTTCAAAACACCAGGATGCTTTTGAGGTTCTCCTGTTTCCATTGTCTTCGGTGGTGCAGTTTCTTCGGGAGCAGGCCTTTCCTGGGGGGGAACAACCTTAGCCGGGCAGGGAACCTTTTTATCAGCTTTCTCTGCCACAACGGGAGGCTTCTGGGGTGGTACTTTCGAATCTGGTTCTTGGTGGGTGACCTGAATTGGGATATATGATGAAGGCACCTCGGGTTCGGGTGGTGGGACTGCTTTGGTTTCTGTTTTGATTTCAGGTGGTGGAGATGGTCTTGGTGGCTCTTGAGGTGGGACTTGCTGCTGAGAAACCTAGTGAGGAAGACAAGTTTGTGTTGAAACAAAATAAACCATGTTCCTTATTCCATTTAAAAAGTAACAAAATTGACAAAAAGTCAAAGATTTTAAAAATTATTTTATTTTTTAGGAAAGATTCCTAACTGTGGGTACCTCCTTTGAAATCTCCTAGAAAAACACCTCAATTGTCAGAAGATATCAGTACCTTTTCTTCTGAAATCCAGGCCTAACTGTTTTAAATTGGAATACCCACAGAAGCTACCAGGTGCTTTAGAAAAAAAAAAGCCTCAGCACTTAAAAATGGAAAATGCATTCATTATAGGTTGTTGCCAAGCATTAGGCAAAGGTGCTCCCAAGCTCCTTTTCCCCGTTCCCTTAACTTTTAGGGTGGTCCTGGCTCCTCTCACTTCGCAATGGCAGAGTAAGAACAAGGCGAGTGAAAAAGCTAGGAAATAGGAACGAGCAGAAGGAACAGAGAGAGGAAAGTTTCCCTTCTCCTCTTTCTGTGACAACCGACAGCTTTGCCCATCCAACCCTCAGCTGTGGCAGGTATAAGCAAGCTGTGAACCTCCCCTTCTGCTCCATAGAGCACCGTCGTCCACACTGTGGGGACTTAAACAGAGCCATGTGGCCTTTGAGCCCAACAGAAGTCTTGTTCTGCACTGCTCTTGCTATCCTCAATTAGCAGTGAATTTTAGTTACTTTCCCTGATGCCTGGTGATGAATTTAAACCAAATTTTACTTAACCACCCATTTTCAGTACTTCCAGAAAGGCAATTTCAGCACACTCCAAATGATTGCTCTCCCATTTGCTGCTGTATTTCAGCATTCTAAAGCACAAAAAGCCCTCTTCAGCAGAGTTCACAGTTCCTGTTTTTAAGCTATTACGGCGAGTACTAATACAAAAAAAACATTAAATTTTGACCCACCAACTCATTAAAATTATCCCTACAAGCAGTTTTGTAAGATAGGACATTAGAGCAAAGCCCCAGCCTTTCTGAAGTCAGTAGGATTTCTGCAGCTGACTTCAGCATCAACATTTTATCCTTAGTGTGTCAGCAACTACGAGCTAGTATTTCTTGAAAAGCTAGCAGTACTTTGCTGGGTTTTAATCACCTTTTGGGCTACTCTCATCCCATTCCTGTTTAAGATATTAGAGTATTGACAAAGTAACTTCTGCGTCCAAATCTCATTACACCATAGCTACTAGAGACAATCCTTGGGATTATTACTGATATAACAAGTCAGTCATCAAATTAGAAATCTCTTAAAATTGATAAGAATTTTGAAATCTTATTGGAAAATTGGAATTCACGAGATGTGTGTTTGCCTTGATCTGCCACCTCCTTCATGACGCATGCACACAAAAGGTTTTTTTTTTTGGAAAGGCAGTAGATCTCTCTCATGGGTTTAGATAGGGGAAGTAAAATATCTACATTTATGTTTAAGCCACATAAGTAAATGGCCCACACTGACAGTGTTACTATTTGCCTACTAAACAAGTAATTCAGTTGGGGAGCTTATATTCTCAATCCTAGAAATAAACTTAACATTTTTAATTTGTATGCCGCTAATGAAGTTTGTTGTTTTGTCCTAATTTTTCAAAAATCCTAAACTAATTCCACTCCTGTCATTTTCAATGTGAAATCTCTGAAGAGAAGAAATACGGATTGTTGGGTGTTGTACACTCAGCTGTCATATTCCAAGTAAAAGGTAATTTTGTGTTGAAGAATTCTTGACTCTTGAGAACTGGCATCAAGCATTATTCCAGAAAAGGAGATTTACAACTCATCCTTCTCAGGAAGTTATCTGTATTTACTATTTGAATCAAGATTTAGTCCTTCCTTGGTGTTATGGAGACTATTTATAAATAGAATATTCCTGAAATAGGAGAGGTGTGTAGTTTCTGCCTCAAACAGTCTGATTTTTTTGTTTGTTTGTTTTGAGTATGAAGTACTGCTGGTATATATTTGGGTAAAGCTGAACAGCCTACAGGAGTCCTGTAACGTCAGTTTCAACAAAATAAAACAAGTAGCACTTTTAAAGTCTAAACATCCATTTTTAAAATCTCTGAATTGAGAGCCCCAAGTGTTATTACATGCAATACAGGATGCCAGATATTGGCACTTAGTGGCAGAACTAGGGAAGAGGAAGGGCAGTCATACTTACTGTGAAATTTATTAGCTCATTAGACAGGCGAAGGTTTGTTTGAGATTTTGAAATGCCAGGGTAGCATACACACAGAGCAATCAAGTACGAGCCTAGTCCTACATTATTTAAAG
Organism: Aythya marila; assembly: GCF_965140915.1. NCBI lineage: Eukaryota > Metazoa > Chordata > Aves > Anseriformes > Anatidae > Aythya > Aythya marila. The sequence goes on from NC_139048.1 coordinate 5,870,018, forward strand.
AGTCATTACAAAGGTAGGACTTCTCTGCTCTGAGGAAGTTAGAAAATTGTTCCAGGATATTTATCTATGAGCAAGAGGATGCCTCATGTAGGAAGAATAAAAAGCTTCAAGGCTAGATTTTGATGATCCTCTTTCTCCATAAGGAAATTACTCTGTGTATCTGATGCTCTCCTCAGTGGTTCTGAGACATTAATGAGGTGTATTTACATAGCTGCCACAAATCTCATGGACCTGATTTGCTTTCACAAACATCATGCGGTATCAATGACCTCAGAATAATTACACCAAATTATACTCTGAGGAGAAGAAAAACAAACTGTGTTAAAAGTGATTTGCTTAACATATTTTAGTGATCAGACTTCAGAATCCTGATAGGTTGAAAGGCAGCTTGCTGCCAACATTATCTCAGGATCTGTGTGTTTAAGAAACAGAGAACGCTTTCTGTGCCATCATGTACCTGTTGGCACGAGCCCATTTTTCAGTTCCAGCCCAGTATGGCTAACCAAGGTAAGTGGCAGGTAAGAACCTTCCCCACTCTACATACCTGGGGTCTGTCTACAACTGTCTGTACTCTGATGGGAGCTGGGGACTGTATCTGGGTGGTAACTCTGGCAGGTGAGCTTTCACGGCTTGATGAGCCTCTCTGAGACACTCTGAAGGGAGACTGCGCTCGTGTTGGCTTAGGCTCCCTGTCATCTGGTTGAATTTTGTGAAACACTGGCTGGTGGGCTTGGTATTCGCTCTGCTGGGCAGGGTAGTGTGTCTTCTGGGCCTGATGGTAGACTTGCGATGGTTGCCTTTGGATATTTTCGTGGATCACAGGAATTGAAATATAACCACGAGGAAGCTGATGGCTTCCTGCGTTGGATCTGCCAGACGACTGAGAGGAAACCGTTGGAGAATCAGGAGCTCCAGGAGACTGAGGCTGCCACAAAAACAAAATCCATTATTAAGTTTTAACCATTTTGGCTTGTAGTATTGTTCATTTCCAAAGCGAGGAGGAGATGGTTGTGGAAATCTGAACTAGTGTTTCCGGCATGCAAAGGATCCACTTCCTTGGCCTCTTTCTTTGCCTCGCTAGACAAACCACAGTTGTGAGAGAGCATCATAATAACAAGTAGAAACCTGAGCTACAGCATTCCCAGCCCTCAAATAAGCAGGGAGTGGATGCTCAGTCAGAATGTTTGCTGCTTTTACATGGCTGTTCCTGTCTAAACCTGTTAAATTTGAGGCAAACTGAAGTTAAGCAAACAAATTATATGCTGCAGACAAAAACAAACCACTAATAGAGGCGCACAAAGTTTACACTTCTGATCCTGATCACGCTAACAGATTTATTTTTTAAGCATGTGCTTTGGTAGCAGGCTTTGGCAATGCACACGTGGCTAATGCTCCCCAAGACCTTCCAACATGCTAGCCCCCTTGGCACGAGGGGTGATAGCTGCTCTAGCTTAGACCTGCTGCTAGCAGGAGCGAGCACTTGTAATGCTGCAGAATTCCTCTGCTACCGTGTTTCAGGTTATGGGTCTACAGAATTTGGGGAAAGGCAGTTCATCTGCTCACAGCTCTCTCCCTCCTGCTATGCCAGTCCATCACCTACTTCGCACCAGCTCCAGCAGCTATCAGACTATTCTCTGACCACTTTAAGTCATGAAGAATGAGGAAAAAAAGATTATTTCCTGACGTGTTTGTTACACGGCTCAGTGAAAGGCCAGGTAAGACTGGAAGTGGCACAGAGGAGAGCACAGGACAACGCAGCTGGAAGCAAGAGAAGGGCAGGCAAGGCAGGAGAGGATGGGGAACGAGACCTCTTTTGGTGCTGGTGAACTGCGCAGCTGCCTACAAAGCAGGAACCTTAAATAAATAAATGCTGCTTTATTGTTGTACAGATCACTGACACTACTGGCAGCCTTGTCAACGTGGGATTTAAAAGCAAGGTCACAGGCTCTGCTCAGTTAGTGCCCGTGCCACCTAAGTTTGTGACAGCGAGTTCTCTGCTCCTCAGCAGTTGTCTGAGCACACGAGGCACAGCAGACAGGTTGTTCCTGAAGTAATTCTGCATGTAACACAAAGCACAGTCCCAGCTGTACGGTGTTGAGAGAAGGAAAAACCGAGCCTCTTGTCCTGGTACTGCATGGGCAAGGCATCAATAGCTGAGACTGCTGGGAAAGCTGCTAAGAGAATTTTAATTATGTTGTTCAGACTCAAAACAGGTTTTAGAGGAAAAGCTGCCACTGCTGACATGCCAAATTGATGTTTTCAGATTGATAAAGGCTGAACTTTCTGCTCCTCTTACTTTGAATAGAAGTGAAGCGAATATTTCAGTATGTTACATGAATCCCGATTCTGCTAATTAGAGAGAACAGGCCAACCGAAATCCTACCTTCTGAAATGCAAAGCAAGCAGGGTGACTCTCTTTTTAAAGGAGTTTGTGGTTTGAGAGCATTTCAACATACAATTGAAGGACAGAAATATTTCACCATTCACTTTTAAAGCTGTAAAGTGTGTAAGTCTACACACTCAATAAAGCTGGAAAGCAGAACAGGGCAATTTCTGAAATGGCCTCAACTTCTAGTTAACTGTCCCCTTGTATTTGAGTCTTAGCTCACCTCACAGCTCCTCACTGTGCAGAACACAAGAGACCTGCCTGTGTTCCCAGTGCGGGGTACCTGCTACAAGCTGTAAAACAATCCTCATCTGCTGCAGGAGGACCTGCACCACTCTGAGGCTCTTTTTTCAGAGGCCATTTACATACACTCGTTTCTGCAGAAATCACTTGAGAACAAAAGCTGGCGATGCCAGAAAAATGTTGAATCCTTATGCCGAAATGACTGTGCACTTCTGCATTTTAATACCCGGGAAGTATTGGGAAAATGTAATCCTGTGGCAGGTTTGGCTTTCTGAGGGATAAACTACCCGTGTGACATTCAGGTCATACATGCTGCAAAGACCTCTGCAAACACACCCTAGCAGTACTGACAAGTTACCTCAGGTCCGTGTGTGGCCGGAGCTTGGGCTGCTGCAGCTGCCGTTGTCTGTCCACATTGTTTATCTGCCTGAGAAGCCTCGGCCGGTCCCCTCGGAGGGGACTCGGGGCCGGCGTAGGCCCCCCTTAGCGGTGTCTGCGCCTGCGCCGCGGTGGGCACAGCCTCTGTCTTGAATCGCTGGGCGCCAGGCTGCTGAGTGTAGAAGCAGGGGTGCTGCTGCCTGCCGTCGATGCCCTCGTGGATGACTGGGATGGGGATGTAGCCAGCCCGGAGCTTGGGGTACACCACATTGCCTTCTCGCGCCGGCAGCTGCTTGGGGCTATCGCGAGACGGACCGTTTGCCGACGACTGGCCATCCTAGAAGTTAAAAACATCACAGAGCATTCACTGCTAGCTCAGCTCGATACATCACATAAGACAAAGCAGCACAACTCGGCATGACAAGTTTGATCGCTCTCGGACCCATCCCAGCACTTTCTGCAGGTATGAGGGAGCTGAGCAGCCTGCACAACGATGGGTTTGTTCTCCCCCACTCCTGGCAGCACCGGCTCAGGTTTTAGAAGCCCTGCCACCTTACAGCAGGTTTCTCCTTCAGCCTGCCTTACCTGCTCACAGCCACCAGCCCGGCTGCCTCAGTGGTGCCTCGCTCATTTACATAGGTGCTTGTAGGACACCAGAGCTGTTTCCTTATAGCAGCTCTCACCCAGTGCTACAGGTAAGACAAGAAAGAAGCTTCCAAGGAAGCCTAATCTTATCAGAAGAGCAATATCTGTTGATATGGTGTCATTCAGAAGACTACATTCACTTGCAGCTAAGAGAGGATCCACTACAGTACTTAGTAAAGAAGAAGGGAAGGCTGTACAGCAAAATAAGGAGGAAAATGCTGCAAAGCAACATAAAATAAGCCCCTGCGTTGCCCAAGTGCGCTCACTGGACAATGTCAAAGCCCTGGCAAGGGTGGAAGTGGTTTGTACCAAGATCCCTCACAAGTCCTCTAGTAAGTTCTTCCTGCACCGGTCATTCTATTTTGAGGCCCCGCTAGGGCCAAGTTCCAGATGTATCTCTAAGTCAGATCATGTAACAAGCACCTCTGTCATTCAGAGGGTAATGTCATTATTCAGTAAGAGGAGAATTTAATAAGGGGACATATGGTGCAAGTGTTAGGAACCCTATTTTTAAAGAGGTGTTTGAACAGCAAAAATATTTCGTTTATGCAGCTTCTGTACACATTAGTGTACTGATTCATTAAGAACTACTTTAACAGTAGGATTTTGACTTTCTTCCCTTTTACAGTGTCCCTTTAAAAAGGACTTCTGACAAATTCTGTAAGCAGTGAAAACACAGAATAAATGCTATTTTATTGACTTAGGTAAATAATAAAGATAACAAGTACAGAAAGGCAGAAGTTTAAAGCCACGAGCACTCCCTTTGGCTGATTCAAACCCCTCCACAAGCAAAGGAGAAGCCCTGGAGAAGGCAGAGAGGAGAGGCAGGCCTAGAAAGTTCGCCGGGAGAAGCGAGGCGGTTGGCGTTTCCAGCCGCAGCACGGGATGAGCTCATGCCCAGCGCGGCACCGCGGCAGATGACTCATTTTCAGCTCACTCCGCCGGGAAGCTGCCGAGAGCCAAAGGTCCGGGGGCCTCAGGACCCCGAGGGCTGATAACCGATAACCTGTTCTGCTTGACCAGCGAAGCCCCTAGCTGCTATAAAAAAGGACTGTGCTCACGCCGAGCGCTGCCAGACCCCACAGCAACACCCGCCCGTGCCCTAACAAGAGAAGGGGTTGTGGCGTTTTGAGCTGCTCCGTTTGGAGACGAGCCCTTCGGGCTTCTGGAGCTGTGCTAAGCCATAAGTCCCTGTCAAGGCTTCAGCACTCTCAGTGTATCACTGCCCCAGCCGCCACGAGGCTCCTCCTAGGAGCCTGGCCCCCCTTATCTCCATTTCCAGCCCCTTCAGGCTGCCCTTGCTGTGAACCATTTCAGCAGCCTGACAGATCTGCCTCTGCAGCTTCAGAGCAGGTGAAGTAAAAGCGAGCAGCCCTAAACTGAAGAAAAATTAGGTTGGACTGCTTTTTGAAACTCTTCAGTTTATGTCTGAAGCAAATTTTTTGGCAAGTTTCACTGGCCCCCCTTTAAGAACCACAGCGTAAACTATACCCTTGTAATTCCTCATTTGTTCTTACAGCAGCCTATGCTCCTGTGGAAAGTCAGCTTTGAGCTGGTTCCAGGCTTTTCCCACCCTGTTTCTGAGGGGTTTTCTGTCACATATCAACAGTAAGATGGGAGCAGTCCGTAATTCAGGAACAAACAGAGCTTTGCTCTCTCTCCTAGCACTGTAGCCCTGCGGCAGGCAGATCGGACAGGGGAAAGGCGCTCTCCTCACCGCCCCTCTCCCCGATCCACGCTGTTCTCCTCAGAACTTAATTAACGCCTAACTCCACACAGGGCTGCTGATGTTAGCCAGTTCGTATCACCACATTCTCCACATTCCTCCTCCTTTCCTGCTCCCTTTCTCCGCCTGGTTTCACACATCCAGGAGCACACAGAACTGGTGAAACGCCCTGCATGGGGACGGGGCTGACGAGGCCTTGGCGCAGGCGGCTGAGGGGGCTCCAAGAGGGCCGGGCTCACTCTTAATGACGGGCACACAGCTCCTGATATGCCCACATATGCTTCCAGCCCCTCAAAAAAAATAAGGAAGAAAGTTGTTTTGTGCAGGAGAGCCAGTTTCCAACCCTGACAAACAGGTTGGGAAAGAGCTCAGGAGAAACTCGGGTGTGTCTGGGCACAGCGTGAGGGAGTGGGACCAGGCCCTGGAGGACTCCTTGCAGCGCTGGGGACGAGGTGTTTGTGGATCCCCTCTGAACGCTTCAGTTCCCAAATTTCACTGCACAGCCAGCTCAGAGAGCCAAAACTTCCATTTTTGGTTTCTACTCGCCCTCTCAAAAAAGATGGCTTTTGCTTGTTAAGTTCACAAGCACATTATCTGAAGCAGCCCAGGAGCTCACACCGAATGCAAATCACCATAGAAGATATCACCAATTGAAATTTCTTTATTTTTTGCTTTAGAAATCTTTGTCCACCATCCTTCTTTCTTGGTTAAATACAACCAGCAGGAACTCAAGTCCTGTTACTGCATTAAAAATAATTCCTCTTTCCCTCACCCAAGGAAAGGAGGAGTAATGAAATGGAGTAATTATAAGCAACAGCGCATTGAGGAAGGTCCCATAACCAGCAGAACCCTACAGGACTCCAGGCAGTGATCACAAACTCTCATCCTATTTAACAGATAGAATCCCCAGAGAAAGGAGGGAGCACAGAAATGCCAAGAACACCCCCAAGAAGCCCAGAAGTTTTCACCAGCCCCAGCCTACGCCTCAGGTGGCTCAGAGAGCCCCAGGAACTCAGCTGCACTGCGCCGTTGCAGGAGCTGCTCCGTGTGGGCCAAGGCATGGAGAAGATGAGCTCGGGAGGCTCCAGAGCAATCCTACCTCGTGGGAAGGGGACAGGCGGTTCTGTCCTGAGGTCATCACCACAGCACGGGGAGGTGCGGCCAGCACGAGTTGTGCAACTGGAAAAAACGCTTCATACCCCCACATCCTACACTTGGCTTCCCATGGGAAGGGCACGGCCAGGAGCGAAGCTAAAAAATCCTCAAACTTGCTCACAGATTAAGCGAGCTCTGACACTGTGCCACCGGGGAAAAGCACAGGAGAGATAGCCTTGCCACCAAGCTCCCTGCACAGCTGTACTGCCCATCCGCATGGACAGTGACCTAATGCCCAGCGTGCTCCAAGGACTGACCAAGTCTTATTACAGAGTCACAGAAACCTGCAGCGTCCCTCTCTGCTTATGTTAGCAAACCACCATGAAGTCATCCAGGTGGCCATGCCAACGTCAGGAAGCTCGTCGATATTCTGCACACAAACCAGGTTACTTGAAAGGTCGTATCAAGCTTGGAGTCTCTCTTTTGAAACTGCTGGTAAAATACATTTTTAATTCCTCTTGCACCAGAATGTTCTGCAGAAAGAAATTAAGTGATTTTGCTACCATCACACAGTAGCATTTTCCTTAAACTGTACAGATATCATCTGCAGTACAGTAAAGCCAGTTTTCCAAAGCATACATACACATAGCATCACCATACCTGTTGCAGAGCAACAGTACAAATATTTAAGTTATACTTGTTTTGTAAATATTATCCAGCAAAGGAACATGAGTTTTACGAATATTACCAAGTGATAAAGTGTCTTTCTGTAAGCAAGCTGGTCTCCTGACTTCTGTATGGTTCTGAACTTCTAAGCTGCTGCTTTAAAGAGTATCAAGCAGATAGAAGTGCCCTGTTTTCTCCAATGACTGAGAAAATGCCAGCACCTGACAAATTCTGACTTGACAGCACACGCCCTGTGATTTTAAGCCCAGATCCTGTATTTTCCAAAAGCTGGGAGTAGTGCCATCATGTTCTTTCAGAACACAAGGGCAACTGAAGTGACTGAAATATAACAACCAAGTTTTCTCTCATTAGTACTTCTTGGGGAATTACCCACGTGGCACAGTGGAGAGCGATTTGCTCTCGGCGCTGACCCGTAACTTCCCACTGCTGTTTCAGGCACCGAAGGCTTTTGCATTCTCATTCTTTTACTCACAATTTGTGCTCAAATAAATACACTGAGCACACAGGCATTTGAGCAAGATATCATTAGCTAATGACTGAAGGCAACCATGAATAAGCTTAGCCTCATGAGCTGTCTCAGTAGACCTTCGTGTCAGTCACATCATACAACTTATTTATACACTGAGCTGCTTTTGATGTTTTATTTGCTGAATGCTGCCTTTTATTTCACAACATACACCTGTGTAGGCAAATAGGCCTTTTGTTCTCTCTTGTAATTATCGTGCTGTATTATACAGGTATTACATTAATGCATGCTCTAACTGATGGGACACAATGGTGTCATTAGAAACAAACAATCACTAGTAAAAATCGAAGGAGAAATCTAAACCTAAGCCTTTCGGAGCCAACAGCCTTACTGGAGCAAACCTGTTGGCTATCTTTGAGTGAGATCTATCTTGTTTCAGGAGCTGCAACTGCTCTTTTTTGATCACAAAGATGACTCCTCCTCAGGCTACAATGCCATCGTGGCGTGGCAGGAAGATGTTTTACCTTCATGCCTGCAAGTGGAAGCTGGCCCATGCACAGGGGCCAACCTCAACATGTCCCGAGAGTGCTGCAAGGAGCTCTCAGACAGCTGGTGTCACCCATCCTGACAGCTTCCACGTACAGGTTTGAGGGAAAGCCCTCTGAAAGCCTAACAGGCAGCTCCTCATCCAGGCCCACGAGCATGACGTTGCCTGTTTCCCAATTTCTGCTCGCTGCCTGCTTACCTAAGGAGCAGGTGGCCAAGCTATCGCTTTCCTGCTGTCAGCCAGAGTTTGGAACACAGAAGGAAGTAGAAGCCTCAAGAAGCAGCAAAACAGTGCCCCATAAAAAAAGAATTAGTTATCTGAAGAGTCAGGAGTTTCATAGGTTATAGCAAGGGCCTGCATTTTCATCTGGATGTCACGTGGCACACAGCAGTTTTCAGGCTTCACTTCATTGAGCAGCAATTTTCCAACGCTATAAGAGCACTTGCTTTTTGATAAGTAGGCTGCACCCTATTTATCGAATAAGGCTTTGCTATCAACCATAAAAATATGTTTTTGTGCTACCTGACCTACTGGGTGACGTCAGCAAGTTGCTTCACCACCCCGCATCTCATTTTCCTGCTTCTAAAACAAAGGAGATAAAGAGGTTTAAAACAGCTCCTGCAAAGTACATGAAGATGCATTTTTCATCTGTAATTTGGTGTAATTTGTGAACAAGCCGTTTCTTCTGTTAAAGATTTCTATTTAGCTTGGCACAAGGAGAGGCATATCTGCCGCAGAAAGAGGTGGAGACAGCGCTTACCTAGAGAGTGATCCTGTCTGTATACCCCAGAGCATATTGGATTGTTATCTGCCTTATCACGGTTCAAGTGCGAACAATTCTATTTTTGCCATGTGGTTATGGAAAAGTCATGCCTGCGTAGACGTTATAGGTGGTAAAAATAATGAATCCTAGCTAAGAACACTGGCACAAGCATTCTTCCTCTCTCCTTTAGATAAAAGGCTCGCCGTGCTGGGACCTGAGCAGAACCAGGAATTAAGGTCTTTCCTACTTTTCCTCTTGCATGGTAGCCCAAACACTGCCATGTTATTCTAGTTTAATTTCAGTTCTTTGTCCTTATTTCTGATCTGACCCACTCCTCATTTTTATTTAATTGTTATCTCTGTAAGTTATTTCCCTGTTTACCATGTTCTATCAAGCCAGGTTTAAAATAGCCACAGAAAGCAGCTTCAGGGAGCTTGGACAAAGCCAGCACACAACCCTCCAGAAGTCTCCTGCTGATAATTATCCAAGTTCTCAATATTGTACATTTTATATATACATTTCTAACCTGGTAACTAATTTATTAAGGAAGGAGTGAACTGTAAACTTGACTGTAACAGAATGCCTATCTGCATAAGTAATATTATATAAATAAAAAGACACTACGGGTAAAACAGAGTTAAAATGTTACTTTTCTGATGTTCCCTTCCCCTAATGTGAACCACTGCAAAAGATGCAGAGGTTCAGAGAAGCTCTACTGAAATTTCAATGCAATTTCTAATTTGGTCTACCAGGAATTTTTTAGTCAACTTGAACACGAGAAGTCAGCACTCAAAATAAGTGCGCTGCTAAAGAGATGGGAATTGAGTGACTTAAGACTTATTTGGGGAAGCAAAGAGAAAAAGAGATGCAACAGTCATGAATTAACAGCAAGGGCGAGGACAGGAACTTCGCGGTAGGGAGCTGTTCCACGAACACTACAGCAGCCATCAGTAATAGATTAAGATGCCTTTCCCCTGCTTTGTTTAGGCCCATACAGCCACTTGCAGCCAATAAATATACCACTTTTATAACCGTTCCCAGACATAAAAGCTCTTCCAGCCAGCCAGGCTCAAACCTACGGCGTTAGTGAGCTATCGATCACCATCAGTGCCTTCACTGCAGCTCGGCACAGTCAATTCCTTTGGTCTATTTTTAGTCACAGCATTTCCCATTGGGTTTACTGCATGTGGGAACATCATACGGAAGGGGCATTGATACATATTTATACAAGCCTTGCTATGTTTTCTTCTTTAAACAGTCTCCTTTGATCAACACTTTGGGGAACACCAAGTAAACAATTTAACGTGAGACAGCCTCAAGGAAAGTATGCTGCTGGAGGTCAGCATAAGTTAGCACAGGAAAAAAAGAGACAAACATACAAAAATCAATAATCCTCACAAAGAAATTATAGGAGAAACAGTGGCACTGCTAGTAAAAGAAATATGCATATGCACACACTTCGTGATATTGATCATACCTTTAAGATGACTTGCTATTAATTAATTATACACTGGAAAGAAAATCATTAGTCTACCAAGAGGTTTGGGTAGTAAATGTTTTGCAGTCATCTGCAAAGTCATGGCCTATTTCCCACGGGAGTACGGTAAGAGATTTGCTGTTCTTTCTCAGTAAGGCCTCCCCAGTCCAGCCTGACACTGCAGTGATTTCATGCAAATGGCTGGGATAAATCTGCACAAAAAGGACACACAACCTTTGTGTGGGTAAATAAGAGGCCAAACTCAACAAGAAAAATGAAAGAACGCCACCTGAATCTCAATATATGGAAGCTACGTACTTAGATGTAAAGCTAAAATCCAGCTCCATTTAAAAAGGTTCTGTCAAGGGTTAAAATTTTGAGAGCCATTTCTTGTTTCACCAGATTATATATCTGGTACAGTTACTGCAGTCAGCATAGTTACACACGTCAAACCTAAGAGCACGTAAAGGAGACCAGGATCAATGATTAGTTAAAGATGGCACTGTCATTAATGCTGCCTCAGCTGGATCACTCAGCTAAAAAAAGCTCAGTTAGCTTAGACCTGTGCTCCATTCATTGCTCACCTGCAGGGCGATAACTCATTTCTGTACCTAGGTCTCCTTAAAAAGGGGATGACTATTCAGCAGAGAGAGTAAGGAGAAACAGCTTGTAAAGGTTTAAGGACCATCATAAAGGGGATCAAGACCACACTTGTTTCACTGATGAGAGCGATGCACCAGTTTGTCTCTGCATCATCATCCTTGATAAGACATGGTCTGACACATCAAGTCAGCTTTTGCAATTCTCTGATCACTCTTAAACCCCTTAAATTCTCATTTAAGGTAGACTAAGAAATAGGAAACTGAAAAAGCTACTAACACTTCGTGTCTGCATCTGTAATTTTATTCTTTTTTTAACCTGGATAAGGATCAAATGCTTTTAAAAACCACTACTGGATGTGAAATTCAGAGTCATTGGTTAATCCGTCTTCTTTGGCACCATTTAGTTAAGAAAATATTATTGAGGAAGAGAAATACTTCCTTTGGGTCTGATTGTGAGATTCTTTTGCTTAGTATCCCTACTCATGAAATAAACTGGTACTGAGAGGAACTGAAGAGTTCAGAGGCCATTCATTAATTCAAGCAGACACTTAACTCTAGGCTGTAACAAACAGCCTTGCCACATCACCATTACCCACTACTTCTATCACCAGAAGTTGCAACAATTTTCTATTACCACCTCTGGAAGCATTTCCCTCCCCCTGAACAGTCCCAAAGCATACCAATTTCTGCTTATAGCAAGCAATAACAGATTTTGCTGTTTGGAAAAAAAAAAAAGTGTATGCTACAAAACCAGTTCAAAAGCAGGTGCAACTTTCTCTGTAATAACCCTTGCAAGTTGGCAGGAGAGCAGGCACTTTTCATTACCACAGATTTTACATCAGATAGGGCTGAAAATTTGTTTTCTTTCAGGCACCCACTCAAACAGAGCACTGATCCATTAGAGCACTTCAAATCCTGTTTTCGTACAATTATTAAACGCAGCTTAGAAGTGACTTTTCTCCTAAATGGGCTAGTTTCAAGTGGCATTTCCATAACAAAAGCCTTTGAGTAAATAGCATGCTTTTCTGCTCTAGAATGCTTTAAGGTTGTAAAAAACATGCTATTTATTATTTTTATGGCACTAACAGCCAGTGTTAGTAGGTACTTCATTACACCAGTAAGACAGCAGCTCCAAAAAGGAGTAAAAGCACTTTTCCTTACGCCAGTCTCACTACTCACATCATCAAGTTAAGTTTTTCTAAGATTTCTGCATTATTACTAGAACTATGGAGTTCATAATTCAGATGAAAATGGGATAAGGGATGCATTTCGCCCATTTCGACTCACTTCCTCAATTCCAAAGAGCACCTCGTGAATGCAGCTGCACCAAGTTACCTGGCTGCATTCTCGCTGCAGGATGCTGGAAAACCACAGCCCCTTCATTTCTTTTAAGTCTGCGCTCATAAAACAGGCAATTAGTGTTTTAACAAATATTACGTTCTTTTATTTCTTCAGTGCTTTGATCCTCGTGTTTTATACATGGCTACAGGGGGAAAAAAATGAAGTTGTAATAATCATGTTGAAGACACGTTTTGAAGTTACCGGGTGTCTTCCGAAGGCTGCCCGTGAGATGTCTGACACACAATACGATGTGGGGGGGAGGCTTATTTTTAACATGGCAGCCCAGGCAGCACTTTTCCCCCCACACCAAGCAGCCTCAAGCTTCTCCTTGCCCAAAACACCAAAGCAAGGGCTGCTGTCGGTATTAACCCAGCCATGAGCCATGTCACGATGATCAAAGCCCTTTGCTGCCAGCTCCTTGGGCTCCACACACCACATCCAGGCAGCAGCCAGCTCCTGGGCACAGCAGGGCCTCGTCCTGACAGCGGTGACAGGCGACATTTTAGGTGGTGAGGACGGCCAAAGGGTGCTGGGCTGCTGTGTGTCACCACAACCCGCGCTGTGTGGTGGCAGGAGCTGCGGCCAGGCTGCCAGCTCGGGCGAAAGCGACGTCGCCGGCGGAGAAACGCGAGAGAAGCCCACGGGAATTGGTTTTCCACCAGGCTGGCAACTTCTCCCGCGGCTCAAGTTTCCAGCACTTTCTGTCTAGTCATCGCCTTAGGAAGGCGCTAGCGCAGGGCAGGCGGCTCTTCACTTCCGAAAAGTCGGAGTTTGGCTGGAAAAAGCCGCGCCTGAGGGCCCCGGTGGATCCCAGCCCCGCTCCCCTCAGCCATGGACATATTTGGACTCGGATGGGATTTTCCCCGAGCACACTGGCTGACAAAAGTGAACCAGAGAGCGGAGTGACTGGGACAGCTTATAGCCAAAAGGAAAAAGGGAAAAAAGAAAAAAAAAAAAAAAAAGGTATGAAGATCTTGACAAGCCCAGCGCGGGCTGCTCTCAAACGCTCTCCGTCACAGCCAAAAAAAAAAAATAATTAAAAACAAATAAACACGCAACAAACGCTGGGACTTGACCAACTTTCAACAAACCCTACAGGGCCGAGGTCTGGGGTGATTTAATGCACAAAAAAGGCCCTGCAGTGCGCCGGAGCCGAGAGGCAGCGCCTGCCCTCAGCGCAGCGCCCTGCGGGGACCCCCCCCCAGCCCGACCCCTTCCCCTTCCCCTGCCCCTGCCCCTACCCCTGCGCCCCCCGCCCTACCTTGGCCGCCTCCCCCCGGCGGCGGGGGTCGTTCCAGGTGGTGGTGCGGCTGTTGTGGTCCACGAAGAAAGGCCAGCCGGTCTGGGGGTCCACCTTGATCTCCCAGCCGGGGGGCAGCGGCTCGGAGCCGCCCTCGCTTTGGAGCAGCGGGGAGTGAGCGGCGGCGGCGCTCATGGTGCGGCGGGGCCATGCGCCGAGTGCCGGGCGGGGAGCGGCGGCCCCGCCGCTTTATCCGCCGCGGGGCGGGGGGCGGGCGGGGGAACGGGGCTGGAAGTGTCTGGAAATCGCCGCCGGCCGGCGGAGGAGGGGAAAGGGGAGGGGACGGAGGCGAAGAGGAGGAGGAGAGGGAGGGAGGGAGGCGGCCGAGCTGCCCGGCTGGAAACTTCTGGTGGCCTCCAGCGCGGCGCGCTGCTGCCGGCTGGGGGTGTCCCAGCAGTGAGGGGCAGCCCCCTGTGGGCGCTGGGCGGGGGTTTTGGGTGAGAAATGGAAGAAATAAGGGCTGCTGCGGGACAGGGAGAGCATAGGTGTTGCTTTTCAGGCTTGGCTGCTTGGTTGTCCTCGCAAGTGGCAGCCTGCAGCACAGGGCCTGAGGCAGGTGCCTCTTGGAGGTTGCTTGGAGCAGGGCGCGGGGTGAGCGCCGTGTCCCTCACACACCGGCATCGCCTGCTGCAAAGCTTCAAGGAATCAGAGGCACGCATTCCTCTGAGATAGATGCTCAAAGTATCTTTTGCTTTGGAAAATGCCGCCCGCACGCCCCTGGGGCAGGCAGGACCTCATCCTGCTTGGGGCAGGACCACAGATCCCTTGATACGCCTCGACGCTGATACTGCCGCGTGCCCTGACCCTGAGTGTTGTTATCACGCCGCCAGACCCAGCCCTTGCTCAACCCTGCTCCATCATTCCCCCAGCCCTTCATCCCGTACACTCCCCTGGATCCACACAGTTTGCCATCAGGGACTGCTTTTTCCATCACTGCTGCGTGCCTTTGACTCAGAAGTATCGTAAACAGATCGTGGTTTTCAGTCTTCACTTTCAGATGCCAGCATTGCCATCATCATTACTGACTTACCCATTTCCTGTAGGTACCTGCCTTGGTACCTAGCACATCTCGCAGCCAGTCTGGCAGCGTGGTGCCAAGCCCTCGACATGCCTGCTACCTGTCCTGCTCCCTCAGTGCTGTAAGATCTCCGCTCAGCCTCACCAGTGTCAGCATTTATCTCAAAACACCTCGTATCAGAGATCTGCCCCGCTTCCGATCTGTAAAAATCTGCAGAGACATTTCACTGTCTCGTAACAGAAAGAGGCGCGCTCTCACCATATGTTCTCTGTGGTGTTCGGGAGTCCTCGCCAAGCCAACAACAGCAGCTGATTCCGGCGTGGGGGACACAGATGTTAAAAGGTCTTGCAGGAGAATGGCTCGCGTAAGCCGAGGAAGTGATACAGATGGGTTTTGTATCTGATTGTGTAAATAAAGAAGTCAATGGGTTTCTTTGTTTTGCTGCAGCTGATTGCTAACCATACACTTAGCAGAGTTAATAAGAAAGGTCAGCAAGTAGGTGAAAATAAAAGGAAAATGCTAAGGAGTATGTTAATTAAATTCTTGTCCGTGACAGGTAGATTTTAACTAAAAAGGCTTTAGCTTTAAAGCTAAAGCTGCGAGGACTCCCAGGTAGGTGGTGTATTTCAGGGCAGAATAATTTATGGAGATGTTCATGTAAGGAGTACTACTCAGCAAGAAATCTTGGGTTCAGGAAAATTTCTTTTTAAGATATGCAAATTTATGTAGTCTCTGGCTAATTTCAGATGAGACTTCAAGCTGAGGATGTATAATATATTCCTTTTCAGAAGGGACAACAATCAAGAAGCATTTCCTATTTTCTGCAGAGACCGCTGTCTTCTTCATGTAGGTGCAAGCGCAGCACTCCTGACGTCTCCAGGTGCATACCTGCTTTGCATATGCTGGGGAACCAGTCTCAGCTCTTGCTTTGGGGTTTGCTCCAAAATAACAAGAAACCATGTAATCAGAGTTGCTCGGAGTTAATACTCTCTTCACAAATCTTGAAAATGGGCTCATTTTAGACCAAATAGAAAATGATTAGACTCATGTGCAGAACTGGATTTCTAAGGATGAATCCAGGACCCCAAAGCCAAGCCAAGCCGTTGCTTCCTCAAGCCATCCCTTGCATCATCTCTCAGTTCGGACCTCGCTTACAACTATGGAGAGAATTTGCCTCAGCTTCTGCGTTGGCCTGTGGCTGCCTGAGCCTGCAGGTGCAGCTCCCTTACAGACACCTCTGGCCGGCACAGCAGCCGGGCAGGCTACAGACCAACCTGGGGAACTTCTTCCCCACCGGCCGTGATGATCCTGACTCGAGGACGCTGGTGACAGATGTGTTGGAGGTGGTCTGGCGTGCTTGTGAGGACTGCCCCTGGCTGCAGAGCCCCCTCCTTGATGTACCGTGCCGCTGGCTGGGGTTGTTGAAGCAGCAGCGTGCAATGGTTACTCACTGTATAAACAAGCAGCTATCTCAGGTGTATCAGGGAGTAACATGTCTTGTGGTAAGCTCTAAATTGGCTTTCCAATTTATCTTCTCAGTACCTGTGACGATTTAGCTGATCACCTGGACAGAAAGGCACTATTAATCAGGATTATGAGCTGGAATGTTTGTTCTGGATCAGGTATTCCAGAAAGCTGTTGCTGATGAACCTGCGTGTAGGCAATGGGTAGGCAGTGCATATGGCACATGCCTCGTGCTCTATTTCTGAGCAGGAGTCAGTCCAAGTTCTCTGCTGGAGTCATCTCAGACTGATTCATAAGAAAGCTCTGTCAATAAATGCAGCGGGCACATGAAGTCTCTCAGTATTCTAATTTGAGAGACATCTTATGACAACCTACCACTTTCACTTCCACAGCCTGGTGTTTCATCCAAATCCAGCACCAAACACCCCAGAAGTTCACTGTCTGAATGCACTGCTCTGGGTACACAGAAAACTTCAGATAAAAGCAAAAAGATCTCAAGCAAGGATTCTCTGCTGAGGAGGTGGAGGTGTTTGGCTTCATGGTTTGTTCAGAATGATGATTATTTTTTTCATCTACAGCACACACACACACACACACAAAGAGCTGCTAATACAATCGGGCCCCATATTTCAGAAAATTAAAAATGCAAAGCCTTTAAAAAAAGCATTGCGTATCCATCCACAGGCAGTCTGAGCTCGTGCTGACTGCTCTGTTGGTGCAGACATGGTATGGTGCATACAGCACGGTCACGTCATCTGCTCACTGCAGTTACAGTAATAACATGGGAATTATTCGATATATAAATATAGTTCCTGTGGACTTTAATAGAAAGCACAAAGCATTAATAAGGAAGTAGATGGCTCAGTGTGCCGGCTAAATGGAGAAAAGCTTTTAAAACCTCCATGTTGAAATCACAGTGCAAGCCTGGGCATTCACAAAGCCCATACTCAGATTTCTAAATTTCAGATTGTTTTAAACCTGAAAAAGACTCCAGAAGCTAGTTCCAGTACATTTTTTTTTCCTTTTTTATTTCCATGGGGAATGCAACCCTGCCTTAAAGTCAGGGAGTGAATCTGAGAACACACCCAAACCAGCTTTAATGTCTGTGATCTGTACGCAGAGAAAAGCAAAATTCACTGCAGAACATAGGCAACAGAAAACATCCTGGGTTTTTAGAACTCCTGATTTTCCTAATATGTTATGCATGGCATGAGTAAGCTAAATTATTTACAAAATGGGCATTTTGGGGTGATCATTCCCTGTTTTTCCTGAGGCAGTTAGGCAGAACTCTAAGCAGAGAGCTTATCTGGATCCAGGGAGCAGGACAACCTTGCCTTACCTCGTTAGAAATCAGGCGGATGAATCAGAGTCCATCACAGCCTCTCCCTTGCTCTTTATTTTTTATTTTTTTTAATTGCTGCAGTGGTCATCAGCCATTAGTATTTAGAGGCCTCCCCCTAGTGGATGAGCTGCTGCTCTGTGCTCCAGGCTGCGGTGACCTCGACATCTTTCACTTTTTCAAGGTTTACTAGCAAACCAAAAAAAATAGGAGAGAGAGAGATAGAAAGAGGAGTGTTGCCAGAACTGAGTGTGCCCAGCAGCAGGCACCGTGCAGTCAATGAGAGAAACAGCTGAAAAGGGAGCTCGAAACCCATCTTTCATGAGTAAAAAGATCCTTTGAAGAGCAGTAGCGGAGTACGCCGCATGGGGAGACGGCAGTTTTTGTCCGTTTTCTGTGGTACTGCAGGTGATTTCATAGAGTCAGAGAATCGTGGAATCGTTCAGGTTGGAAAAGACCTCTGGGATCAGCCAGCCCGGCCTCGGAGCAGCCTCATAGCGGTGCTCTGTCCATCGTCACTCCTCCAAAATACTTTCATCCCCTTGGACTGGAGGAGCCGACAGCATCTCTGTCCCTACCCCTGGCAGGCAGAAAAAGGAAAAGGAAAAGGAAAAAGAAAGAGAAAGAGAAAGAGAAAAAGAAAAGAAAAAGAAAAAGAAAAAGAAAAAGAAAAAGAAAAAGAAAAAGAAAAAGAAAAAGAAAAAGAAAAAGAAAAAGAAAAAGAAAAAGAAAAAGAAAAAGAAAAAGAAAAAACATTCAGAGCATGCATTTACAAGTCTCCTGATCAGAGGAGTGAATCCTACTCATTATGATCATCTTCCAGTTATAATCTAATTTCCTTGCTGATGGAATATACGAGGATGGACTAGGCCAGGTAACCACCCCACCTCCAGCAGCAGCTCTGGCTCATGTTCAGGTGTGAATTTGGTCAGGCTGGCTGAAGCGCTCGCTGCTGCTATCTGTCAACTCTGTCTTCTGCAGCCCCTGCGGCAGGGACACAGAAGGAAACATCTCCACTGCAGCCCACAGCCTGCAGATGGATGAATTTCCCTTTGAAACATGAACAGAGGACAATATTCTGTAGCTCTCAATCCGATGTATCTTCTCCAGCCATGCTGCTGCAGGATCAATAACCCCTGATAAGGCAGCGGGGTAACCGGGGACTTCTGCTCAACTGGCTGAGGCAGAACCGCGGCTCCAGGCTTTCAGGGGAAGACTGAAACCTGGATAATGCCTAAAACCTGTTCATTGCAGAGCTAGGGGAATATTTCTTTCCAAACTTAATCTGTTTTCTGAAATACAAGATGAGGCTGCGCTTATACTTGACATTACTTTAGAGTTTGCATAACTGCTGTTAATTCTAAGTGGTGGTAACAGTCTATTTCCCCCCCTAAATTCTCGACTGTAGTAGATACTGACAGAAAAGATCATTTCCAATCTTTAGCTGTTTTTAACCAGAACAAGACTGTTCACCTTTCCCATTGTTTGTATTTCTAAATACTCCGGGGCACTGGAGAACTAGATTTTTGTCTCCTAAGTGCATATTACACATTTTCTCATCTCCTTCTGTATTCTCATATTTTATTTTATTTTTGGCTGATCATCTGTTCTGTATGCTTTAGTGGTTTAAATATCACATCTACTAAACAAATTACAGACTGCTTAAAGCAGAAGGGCAGTGGATCTGATTTCCAGAGGCATGGAAAGATCCTTGCTACGCCCCAGGACAGCAAAACCCTCCTTTTGTTCCCCAGTGCTAGACTGTGGCCGGGCAATCAGCTGGAATAGATCACTTCAGCAGCTTCTTCAGCAGCTCCACAGCTGCCAGAAGAGCTGGCTTTGGCAAGGCAAGGGTCCCATCCCACAAAACCTGTTGAGATTTCTTAACTGTCCAAGATCTTCAAAAAAATCTTTATTTTTTTCTTCTGTGCCTATAAAAATTGGATTATCATCCTGGAATAACCCTGTGCTTGGCTCTTGGTTCAGGTCTCTTGGCCCTTACCCAAATCAGAGATTTAACCACTATCTTACAGCCCAGTAAGAGAGCACTTCCATACCACGAGATCACTGCATGTGCATTTTCTGGGTCTCCCCTCTTGTCTGAGAACTTTCCTATCACGCAGTGGCATTTTTGCCCAGTAAAGATGTTAGCAGCAGTTTGGGAGAGGAAGGGAGACTAGAAATGACCAACTAATCCTTCTCAAGATGAAGTCAGGCACAGATGTATTTTTAATGGTAATGATGCTTGTGGGGGTTATCTCCTGCCTGTAAGTGTGCTCCATGTGTACATTTGATGAGTTTGCTTTTGAGACATTAAAACACACTGATGAAAATATAATTTCCATCCCAAATAAGGTATAAATTAAAGGTAAAATAAATATAAGTCCATCCCAAATAAGGTACACATTTTTGCTTTTGAAAATTATTTATTAAACCTTTACCCTCCACTGCTTTAATCAATGGGAGCAGCAAGTTCTGGGACTGACGTTCTCCATATTTTACCACACTTTTTTGCTCTACATCTACACTGGGAGTGATGCCAACTCTAAACATCCAGGGAGAACTTGCAAGAAAGGGATCTGAGTACACAGAGCTGGCAGTAACACCCAGCAGGCAGCAAGACCTGGTACTGCAAGGCGCTGGGCATTTTAGATCCCAGAAAAGTCATAAATTGTTTAAAACCTGGGCTCCTGCATGGCTGAGCCCTGCTGGGCCCAGGTCCCCTCAGACTGAACACACGCTCTGTTTGGGATACTGTCATCTGGTAGAGTCTGGCCAAGTGCATGTTGTATAATTTTCTTCTCTGACATGAAAGCAGCTAGAAGATTTCCCAAGTACCTTTAGAGAATTTGAGGTCGCAGGATTACACATGCTTACTTGCTCGTCAAAGACTGTCCGGGTGAATTTTGCACAGAATCCCTGTCCTGCTTTGATAATCAGACCCGTCTATGCGTGCAGCTCCTCCTTTTGCCTGTTCCGGGACTGAAGACTTATCAACAAAATTTCTGTAAGAGTTTTTGATGCAAGGTTGATGAGATGAGAATGCAGCCCTCTGTGGTACCTTCTTAGCACAGCGTGTTCCTATGACATGTTTTAACTGCACAATTAATGAGCGTACAGAGGAGACACGGGAACCTAATACAGTACTCTTGCTTGTCATCATTTATCATAATCAACAAAAACGTTGAATGATTATGAAATATGCATAATGAAAAAAAATATAAAAATAAATCGAGTCTTATGTTTGGAATAACTTGCCTTTTGGGTCAGAACAGGCAAAGAAAGGCTGATCCTAGAATCCTAGAATCCTAGAATCATGGAATCCTGGAATCCTGGAATCATAGAATCAAAGAATGGCTTGGGTTGGAAGGGACCTTAAAGATCACCCAACTCCAACCCCCTGCCATGGTCAGGGATGCCACCCACCAGATCAGGTTGGCCAAGGCCCCATTCAGCCTGGCCTTGGGCACTTTCAGGGATGGGGCATCCACAGCTGCTCTGGGCAGCCTGCTCCAGTGCCTCACCACCCTCTGAATGGAGAATTTCCTCCTAATGTCAGCTCCGCATCGTCTGATTACACCATGCAATATCCTCTGTAACTGCAAGAATAAAAGCTGGGGGTGATTTTGGTAAGCAGATTTAAGAAAATCATGCAGTCCAGGTGGTGGGGAATCTTCAACAGATTGAAGTTACAGCAGCTATGTGTTTCATAGTTTGCTTTGCAAAAATATCACAACGGTTGTCAGTACATCTGGCAAGAATCTGCTGGAACTTGAGTCCTGTAACCTCAGATTCAGTGATGTCCTGGGCAAAAATGTGCGTTGGAATTGGCTCATCTCATTAAGATTGCCAATGTTGCACAGGAACGAGAGGGAGGTTGGGATCTTGATCATCTGCACATCATGCAGATGTCTTCTGGTGAGATGGCCAGGGAGCCGTATTTTCCCAGGTGATTTTCACTCAGTTTAACACCAAGACACTGCGAACATGCTGGCCACTGAAAGCAACTCCAATTAAGTTGAAGATGCGGACTTCAAAGTTTCTTTTTGTTAGCTTCAGGAAGGCAAGGCTGCATCAGTCTATTTACCTATTTAGCTCACTGATTTTGTCAGATCACATTTTGCTCCTGTTAGCCCTGTGGGATCACATCCAGTGTTTTTTTTTTTTCAGAGTTTAGACTATGATCAAATAGGAACAGTGTGGCATAACAGAAGGTTTTATTTTATTTTAGGATATGTGTGTGTTTCCTCATTGCAAACTTAGAGTTGACAAATAGATGACAAATTCTGGATGGCATTTGAACTAAACTTTCATTAAGCTGGCAGCATCTTTATGTTTATTTTTGGTGGAATGACCTTTAGATGTGTAAGGGCTCTAGATGCTTCCTGATTAAGTTATATGTCCACGTAAGAAACACTTTCAGCTCTGAGGAATTATGTGGGGGCGATCGATGAAGGTATCTTCCACTTTCTCAGAGCCTCCTGCTCAAATTGTGAGATAACTGGGCTGTAGGGGGGAGCTTTTGTATAAAACAAGGCTGAAATGTAGGGGGCTCTTTCTTAGTTGCAGCTCCTAGTGCTGTCTCTCTTTACAACCAGGTGTTTGAGAACAGCTGCTTGGGTCGAGGAGCTCCATGAAGAAACAAGGCCGACTCCTCTGGTTTTGACCTGTAGTAAGATTTCTTCCTCTTAGGAAAAAAAGTAACTGATGTTAAAATAAAAGAGCATTTCCATTCAGCTAAAATAAAAGGCCATTTCAATGCAGCAAACCGAGCCCTCTTTGTGTTTTCTCTTTCCTTTTTTTTTTTTAAATTTTATTTTGAATCATTTGACTGTTCCATTTCCATGTTCTTCTGCACTACTGTTAATTAGCTTACGTAATGCAGCTCCCATCCTGACCTGGCTCTGATCTCCTGCGTGTCTGCTGCGAGGAGAGAGGCTGGGAAATGCTTATGCATGGGTGCTCATCAGCTGCAAAATTCATACAGCTTGGACTAGTAGCCTTGTAGATGTCAGCCTTAAAGCTAAGTCAGATAAAACATAAATACATCTCATTTACATTTCATCCATGAAGGATTAGGACTTTGGGGGAGAATTCAAAGGAAAAGAAAACAAGAAGGAGGTCAGGAGTGGAAAGCTCGTTCTCAGGCCATGATGTAAGTTCAGACTTCTTTCCTGGTTTTACTCCATAACTCTGTGCCCAGCTCCAGTTTGGGAGTCTGCCTGACCAGGGGCTGGGTGTCAGTCACAAGAAGCCCTCCAAACATTGCTGCTGGTCTTTCTGCTACACATCCATGTTTACAATTGTTTTAAGTGTCACTGCACAGGCTGTGCAGGATAATTTGATCGGCAAAGGAAGACAAATGAAAGCCACCAGATTTACAAGAGGTTGGATTCTCAAGACTAATCCTCCTGCTGCTGAAGTGCGGATGGCAGAGAGAGAGAAAAGACTGCAAGAAGGCACATTTGCTTCCTTCTGATCCTGACCCAGGCTCTGAGCGGGGCTGTCCCACGTCTTGTGGTGTGGTGCCACCGATGCTCCACCTTGTGCAGGGTGGCACAGCCTCACAAAGTTGCTTGCACTGCCTGAGCAGAGAGAGCCACCCTCCTTGGACAGGAACATGGATATTTGCTCTGTTTTCATTTCTTCCATAAATCTGTAAAATGCAGTTCAGTAGAACTAAAAAAAGACGAGGTGAAAACAAGTTAGCAAAGCATCTCTGCAAAACTTCGCTGCCACCACAGCTCCCAGACTTGCCGTATGCAATAAAGAATAAGGTATGCAAGGCAACAAGTTCTATAAGATAAGCTGTATTTAAAAAGAGATAAATGAAGAGGCTAGTCCCAAACAAATCCTTGCTAGAACCTATAGTTAGTGAAAGCTGTTTGTAGGGAATGTTCTTGTAGCATCAACTGTCCACTGGAATAAGCAGTGTTGCTGGAAAACAGAGATAATTGGCTGACCACAGATTATAAATGCTGTCTTAATTTCTCGTTTGGCCGTGTTATGATTTGGTAACTTCTTCATTTCATTCCTAATGCTTTGAGCCCTTTCTCGGTCATAGGTTTGCTGTGACAGAGGGGTGCTGACTTGGAGCATCCTTGAGATTTTCTGTGCTAGCAGCTGCAGGTAAGAATTGCTTTATCTCACTTGAAAATATCATGATGAATCACATAACTTATGTCCAACAACTAAATATCAGCTGTAAATAAATTAACAAAAAGACCACATAGGACTCAGTGCCTAAGAAGCGGTTATATGGAAAATAAGTCTACTCACTAGACCTTACTTTGCTTTTAAGGAGATTGCTGCTTTGGCAGGTAGAAACAGTTGCAGAGGTAAAATGGGCCATTGTACTTAATGAATGATTGTCTTTACACAAAGATAAATGACATTCTGTTTAGCAAATTAGAGCTACAGAAAGGTATCAAGGCATACATAACAAACAGATTAAGACATGCTAATTAACAAATCTCAAAAAGTAATTGTTAACGGGAAAACGTAATTGAATAATGGTGTTTCCAGAGAAGTTCTCAATGCTATCCAACGCTCTGAATATCGTGTCAGTCTTTAAACCTACTAGAATCGCTTCGTTTCTAGCATGTACTTTGAGAAGGCATCTAAGTCAGCTCCCAAGTGCCTTATAAAGTGCTTCCCTGCTTGAATGTGGATGTAATTAAGTCTCATGTGATACGGCAAGTAGCCGGGACCTTACATGTCTCTGAAGCTGAAATGCGCCTACCTCTTTTTAAACTCATGTTAAGAAGACAACTTTTGTGTCACTTCATGTTCCATTTTCTAGTGGGTTGTCCCCAGCCATTTGCCTGACCCTGTCCTCAGCATCGGTGAAGGTCTTCTGCCACACGCTGGTCTGGTGTAAGAACTAATGCTGGGTTCCTTGCAAAGGCCTCTTTGGTTTCATGGATGGAAGGCCTAAGAACCTTCTTAGGCATTTCTGTAGGGGTTCATGTTGTCTGTTTGTCTCCAATTATCTCTGCGATCAGCTCTTCATGCTATGCCTACAGTCCTTCAAGTGTAACCAAGTGGTTGCAGCACCAGTGCTGTAAAGGCAGTTGCTGGGGATGTGTAAGTTTGATTTCTAGAATTCACATTATTTTGCCATGTCTTTCATGTTAAAAGACAATATTACCAAAACACATCTATATAAAGTGGCCAAACACTGACAGAAAGGTAGAATAAAAGCAAACAAACTTTGAGTTACTTCTGCAAATGGAATGGCTTGATCTGGCACAAATACAGCTCTCCAGCAGGTTTTGGTTCAAGTGGGTCCTGCTCACCTTGTTATGTGCCTCTCACCACCTCTGAATAAATCTTACATCCTTCTCCACAAAACAGTATTCGAATACTCACAGTTCCGTGGCCTCTGCCAGACTAATACAAACTGGGAAGCTTGAACTCAGGAAATAAATTTTCCTCAAAGTTTTTTTTTTTTTTTTTATTATTATTATTATTTATTGCTGTGTTTAACAATAATGCTTGCACTGCCAGGAACATGGCAGCTGTGATGGGGTTGAAGATTATTGATGTTAGTCGGTAATGGGCAGTCCAACGCCATTTCCATGTCTTGCAGCAAGTCATCTTTCATGCTGCATCGTTTCATGTAGCAATAAACACTGCAAACCATCATAACATCCAGAGAATGCCCATGATTTACAGATTATGGCCCAAATAACCAAACACACAAAATAAATAATTGCACTCTTCAATCTGGATATATGTATATAGCTCTATATATCATCTGTATATCCAGACCCCAATATCTTCTGCATGACCTGAAAAAAAAAAAAATAAATAAAAAAAATAAAAGAAGCAAAAAGCAAGGTTTAAAGGGCAAAACAATGAGGAGAGTTTGTGTGAAGTTTCATTAGTGCAAGGTATTTTTAAGTGAAGAGGTATTTTTAAGTTCTGAGTGTTGTTTTGATTGGGTTTGGAGATAGCTGGTCATTTTGCATATAGCAGAATATTTAAAATATTTTGGTAATGTAATCTTTTAAAAAAAATCTGCCTCTGAACGAGAAGGTTTCTGTTTTGCATTGCTGCTGTAAATGAAGTGGCTCTTCTCAGAGAAGTGTTTGCAATTTTTGGATGCATATTCCAGGTTCATTCACTTTTTTAGCCCACAGACATTACTAGGAGGCATTGCTGATCTGCATACGTTATGCCAAGGTTTCAGTCTATCAGGTGTGGATCACACAGACGTGGTGTCAGTTTTACAGGACACACAGAGCAAGGCAAACTCCTGCTGAGCTGCTGGTTATTTTGTAGCTTAGGCAACCCTCAATGCCACACAAATGGCTTGCATCAGGAGTCATTTTTGCCCATGCTATAGAAATATGTCTTCTATCAGGTCTCCGACCTGGGTACATGCAGGGCACTAAGCAAGCCACTTCAGCAGGACACGGTGCCCCCTGCAGTGGGCACAACACTGGAATTTGCCCCCACCGCTGGTATCCAGCACCTCTGCCCATGCCTCCTGTTGCTGCCAGTGGTGGTTCTGACCATGGAGAGCTTGGTTCCTGCTGGGTGCATGGGTTCTGGATGGTCTTTGACTATACTAATCCCATGGCTGGACTCTTCCAGTGATTCCCGAGGTATCCAACCTTCTGTGTTTTCCAATGCATTGCAAAAAGCTACTTGAAGCACCTATCATCCCATGTATACTTCTAAAACACATGCGGCATCTAGCCAGGAGAGCTGCTGCCAAAATACGTGCCTGGCAACAGCCTTGCGTGTTTAAGTCAAAGCTGGGAAAACATTGCTGTGGGAGCAGCAGGCATGAAAATAACTAGTCTGATAAGTATATAGGCAGTTTTCTTCACAATGTTACTATTTTGGAAGAGGGAGAGCATTTAGTAGTACTTGAATATGCAATGTGTACACAAATTGAATTTCTTCCAGAATAAGTGCTGTGATTATTCTGCCAGTGAGGAACTCATACTCCGCCTATACAGAGTTATTCTGATCCGTTTCCTAATTGGCAATGCCTAATTTAGCTTGTTACTAGCTACAGAAAAATAAAAGCTACCAAAATTCTTCTATTAAATATTTTTTGTAATGAGATCATTTAATGGCGTTAGCAGGGATTTTTATGTTTTGTTTTGTTTTGTTTTGTTTTGTTTTGTTTTATTTTATTTTATTTTATTTTATTTTATTTTATTTTATTTTATTTTATTTTATTTTATTTTATTTTTCTCAGAAGTTTTGAGGGAATAACAGAAAAGCAATGTGGTAAACTGAAAATTCATTCCAGCGTGCTCAAATATTTGTAATGCACATAACCATAGTTTGTTAGCTGCTCATGTGTTCCCCTCAACATGAAGACTGGGTTTTGATGCACTGTCTGAACAGTTTTAGGCTGTTTTTGTCCAGCCTAACCTGCTCTCCTTTGTCAGTGTGAATTCTGTGTGACAACGGTGCTGGCTCTCGGAAAATTGTCCAATACTCAAGACGTGAAGAATGGAAATATGGGAATTTTTATACCCAAACAGCAGCGCTGTAAGAAAGAACAGCACTTCCAAAGAGCTTCAGGAGAACACTGCTTGGTACCTCTGCTGAAATTGCCAAAAATTGCCAAAAATTGCCTCAGGAACGAGGCTGAGGGACCTTCACCGAGCATTTGCACACGTGTGGTACCAGCCACTGGCAGTTTTTGATGGCGATGAGGAGCTGTACACGCACCGTGGATATATCCCGAGACCTTTCCAGCCGTGACTGAACAAAGTAAAACCAAGCAGCTGATGTAAGTCACAGCCTGATTTACGTGGCCTTTTTATGGCATTTCTGGCGTTTGGATTTCCCTCCCCGCCTCCAAGCGCGTTCATAAGCCACCCTTAGATCCAACACCACACCCCTCAGCCCTGTGCAAGCCAGGGGCGGGGTGCCCCAAGAGGGCAGTTTGGGGTGTCCTAGAGGGTGACACTTGGGGTGTCCCAAGAGGGTGTTTTGGGGTTTCCCTGAAGGGTGTTTTGGGGTATCCCAGAGGGTGTTTTGGGGTGTCCCAGAAGGGTGTTTTGGGGTGTCCCAAGAGGGTGTTTTGGGGTGTCCCAGAAGGGTGTTTTGGGGTGTCCCAGAGGGTGTTTTGGCGTGTCCCAAAACCACAAAGCCCGCGCTGGGGCGCAACACCCAAAACCGATTAATTTTAACCAACGACAACAACACACGACAACAACGACAACTTTTTATTCGCTGGGACCCGTCTTCAGCGCCCAGGACGCGGCGCTAATGAAGGGGGGCAATTAGCGGGGCCACGCAGCCCCTTCCCGCGCCGCCCGCGCTCGCCCCCGCGGCGGGGCGGAACGCGCAGCGCGGGCGGAGCCCGCCTTCTCCCCTCTCGCGGGGCATGCTGGGAGCTGTAGTTCCCTCCTCCCTTCCCTCGCTGGGCCGTGCGCGGTCGGCGGACTACAACATCCAGAAATCCTTCAGGAGGAGGTGTGTGGGGGGGGGGGAGAGGCGGCGGGCAGCCCTCCCGCCCCGCCGAGCTGTGCCCGGCCGCGCCTACGATCCCCAGAGCGCCCCGCGGCGCGGCGGAGCGAGAGCGGCGCGGGCAGGAGCGGGGCCGGGCCGAGCCCAGGCAGGGAGCGGGGCCGGCGGGGGGCGCGGCTGCGCGGAGCGCGGCTTCCTGAGCGGCTGGCGGCGGCGGCGGCCATTTTGTGGTGCCTCTCGCCTCCGCCGAGCGGGCCGCGCCGCAGGGACCCGGCGAGGGGGCGAGGAGACGGAGCGAGGGCGGCCGGGGCCGCTCCGCCTCAGCTTCCCTGAGGCTCCCTGCGCCGCGGAGCCCCCCCCCCCCCCCGGGCCCCGTCACCCTCCGGCTGCGGCTGCGAGCGGCGCTCACGCACCATTATGGAAGACGACGGGCAGCCGCGGACCCTGTGAGTGCTGAGGGGGAGCTGGGGGATTTTGGGGAGACCGAGGGGCTGTGGCGGTGCCCCGGGTGTGTGTGGAGCTCCGGGGGGGGGTCCCTGAGCCCCCTGTGGGGCCCCCCCAGGGCTGGAGCTGCCCCCCGTGAGGCGGCCGCTGGTGCAGGAGGGCCCTGTGAGGGGCTGCGTGTGGCGGGGTCTGAAGGCAGCGTGTAATAACTCGGGGCTGCCCCTCTGCTCGCTGTTTAAGCGTTGAGGATTTGAGGTTTTTGTTGCTGCCGGTGAGCTGGGTGCTGCCCCGCAGGGCTGGCTTTGTTGCACGCTGTGAACTTGTAGCGGGGGGCCCCGCCGCCTGGGCAGGTGTGAGCACCCAGACGGCGGGGTGAGGGGGTTTGGGGAGCTCCCCGATTAAAAAAAGCTCCGCTCCAACACTCAGCACCACGACAGGACCGTGTTCAGGCCGCCCGCACGCGAGACATGGCTCGGGACGGTGCCAACCCAATCTTTGTTTAGTTTTAGGGACAGTGGCTTTCAGGAAGGCTCGCAAAGATGTTCTGGGTGGGAAGCCGCTTTGAAGAAACTACTGAGGCAGGGCAAAACAGCTCGGAATTGCTCAGTTTGGTTTCCAGCACCAAAATGATGACTTGGCATTTGAGGCTTTTCGAGGCAATGTGTGTTGTTTTTCTCCTTGCTAGGTCTGGAAAAGTTCTGTTAACTTGCTCGTGGTGTAGTACAAGTACCTGCCCAGCGTTTGCTCCCTGAGATGTTAAGTTTGAATAACTGCACCCTAAATACTCTCACTTTTTGTGTTGGCTGCCCAAGTGGTCTGACTTTGCTCGGCCCACGGAGTGGAAGTGGTTCCCAGAGCGCTGCCTGAGAAGGAGCAGAGGGAAAAGGCCGAAGGTGCCCCATGTTTTACTGGGGGCTCTTTTCTGGTCCTGATCGGTTCCTCCTCCTCCTTTCTTTTGTTTCAAGAGCTATATCTGGACCGAATTTTAAGATGTTTACTTACCGCTCACAAGTTTTGGCGCTACGCTTGAAGTGGGTTCATCTTCCTCAAAGCATCCAGCAGTGGCCTGACTTAGCCTGTGGTCACTCGACGAGGAAAAAAAATTGCATTTGTGCTCAGATGTCTGAAATGCCATCACTACAGCTGCCCAGGAGGTTTTGTGGCACACATGTGACTCCCCGTATAATTTGTCAAACTAGTAAAGAGCATACACGTTCAGTTCCTAGCAATTTCGTAGCAATCCCAGTCATGTCGGGTTACTTTCCTAAAATTCTTTCAGGGCTGTTTTCATAAAACACAAACATTTTGCTGTAGCGTTTCTTCTTCCTCCCTCTTCTCCCTCCTTGTATCTGAAATACCTTTAAATTTATAATTGCGAGTTCATATTTAAAGGTTATTGTGCGGGGTAATAGTTCTCCCTTGTATCTGTTATGATCTTCCTTACAAATAAAAGATGTGCTGTCCCCAGGAGCAACTAATAGTACTGTGAGTTGAACTCTTTAGTTTAGCTTGTTTGTTTTTACAGGAGAAGGCCTAAGTAAAGAATAAATTGTTTATTCTGCTCGATGGCGTGCATAAGCACTTGGCTGATAAGTGAAGCTTTATAGATGGCTTTGCTGAAGGAATAAATGAAATACTAAAGGAAAACCTGCAGGGATTGCTTTGTTGTTCTCGGTTGTGGTAGGTCAGTGATGAACCTCTAAGAATTCAAAATATCTTCTGTGGCTTAATATAGAAAATAGACACCAGTTCCATTTTTTCTCATGTTTCATAACTAACAGGCCTTTATGGAGACGTGGAGAACAACACTCAGTGTTTTCTGCCAAAAACTTCTCCTTGCTGCTTTGAACAATTTGCAGATAACTCGAGAAAGGTGGACTTCTGTGTCGTGTTTTCCCTGGTGACATCTAGATCCTGGTCAGCACCCGTCAAGTCACCCATGGTACAGAAAATCAACAAAGTGTACTTTTTTTCTTTGCTGGCTGTGATCTGAGCGATGGGCTTCCGAGTTCTTTGTACAGAACTCTTGAAAGCTCTGTTTTCCATGGGCACTGCTGGGTCTCTCCATCGTGAGCGGTATCAAAGTCCTGCTTCTACTTCAGAGTGGAAACCAGGCCATCAGAAACTTCTTCTGGTGCTGGTGTTTTCAGCTGCCAGGGACAATGGGAAGAAAAGTTCCCAATTTGCTTGTTCTTATTGATGTTATCCAAAAAAATGTCAGGAGCACTCACTAAATACCTGTAAGCTGTTGCAGGTTGCTGCCTTGCTGTGTTGTGCAGCAAGTCCTGTGGACTGGATGCACAAGTCAGACCCTTCAGCTCTGAGCCCAAAGCTGGATTCACTTTTCTTGTACACCTTCAGTTCAATCCTCTTGTAGAGGGGTAGTGTAGGGACTAGATTTTTCTAATTTTATTTTCTGTAGTACACTAGCATTACTCAGAGGGATGCTACTGGAATTTGTAGGGAATTTTCACCACAGCGGCTGCGTTAATCCTTATAATACTTTCTTCAGTGGAGTCTGCCATTTCTTGCGTGTTGTCTGCATGAGCGTGAAAGCTTTTTTACTGTCTTTCAGCAAAGTAGTATGTAGGGGAGCTTTTGTGGACCTAAAAGTGATGGCTGTAAATGTCCCTTTCTTCCTTACCCCAAGAGTTAAACTCTAAACTAATTGCTGCTATTTGCATCTCTTATTTTTTTTTTTGTACAATTTTACAAGATCTCCAAATTTGAAATGCAGTTTCTTGTTCTTTGAATTGTCAGCAGCATTCGAATATAGTGTATTGAAACTTGTGTCAGGGTATATTTCTCTGTGTGTGTATAAATAAATATGTGTGGTTTGTTTTTTTTTGTATGTGCTTATTAATTGGTATGTAAGTGCTTCAAACTTGCAGAAGGGAACAAACGCTACTGTCTGTATGCAAAAAAAAAAAACAACTTTTGCTGCCCTGTCACATTAACCAAGACGACAGCCTATAAAAGTATAGTAAGTGCTTCTTCTCTGTTAGTTTTATGATTTTTTTAAAAGTCTGAATAATACATACTGTCGGATATAACAAACCAGAAATACTGAAATTCTGTGGAACGGCCTTTTGAAGGCCATGTGTTTTCTTTAGGTGTATTTCTGCTTGCTTCGTTTTCACGAAGTAGAATAGAAAGTACTGTGTTATATCATGCATAAGTTGAGGTTAAAAAGGGGAAATTTGGGTGCCCCAGTAGTCTGGCGGTATGTGCCAGGTGATTAGCATCAGCTGAGACGTGTTGTGTTTCCAGAAAGGTAAGGTTTCTGTTCCTAATGTGTTGAATATATTTCTTTCCTTAGAGATACACTATTCAAACGTGGTACCTGGAGCTGTTTACTTGTATGATTTTTTTTTTCCAGTCATCTTTAACTGTATTGCAGGAGGTAATGTCACTGCAATCTACCAAGTTAAAGACATGAAAGCAGCCATCAAGTCCTGACCTTTATGCGTTGTTTCGAATTTGTAGCGGTGTGTGTTCATGTGTTTTACATGAACTTCAAGAGTTTTGGGTTCTGTGGATGCTGTCTGTGTCACACGAGCCTTTTGCTGTGAAGTATTCTCGGTGTATTCAAGTTTCTGAGCATTAGCAAATTGTGTAAGGTGTTGATGCTTTCTGGTTATGGTAATGGTGATCATCAAGGCAGCATTTATCATACACACACAGAGAATTAAGGGACCATTAGGACTTCACATCCCCTTTGAATCTAGCAGTCGGGTGGTCCACAATTACTCTGCTCATTTGTTTTTTTTATGCAGCCTGTTTCATAGCTGAGGGTTACGATGTGGCATCTCGCAGAAGACAGGGTGGGGTGGAAAGCCACCTGGTACTGCTTCCAACAGCACAGCTTAGCTTCATTGAACGGGTTTGAAAGGAACAATTTTCCTGGCATTTTTGTTTAGGAATTCCAAAAGGAATTCTGCAAATGGTACATTGGAAATATAAGGACTCTGAAAAACATACTGATATGCAGAAGATGCTGAGACTTTGGTTTCTTGTGTTGTTACTGTGTTCTTCGCAGAGCCTGACTTTGCAGCAGGGTGAATTTGGGAGGGCTGCCCTGTGCTTCTTCCATGTCAGTGCTCCAGCACGTACGGGGCAGCAACCACTGGTGGCAGTGTCAGTGCTGACACTTCCCGGGGGAGCTCTTACTTGAAACCAGATTTTTCCATTGGATTTTAGTAATGTCTGCAAATGGCAGTGTTTCCACTTAAAACTGTTAGTGCTTGGCGATTTTAACTTGGTGAATGATTAACGAGCTTAGTTAGGGTTTCAGATAGCAGTTAAGCACTTAGCCAGATCTTCTACGTTTTCAGGACAGGGAGTTGAAAAGTCCATGAGGCAGGCAAGCTGTCTTACAGGGGGTCTTCCTTGGTTTGGCAGGTCTTAACTTTCCCAAAATGCTTCCTAACAACGCAGTCTACAAATGCAGCTTCCTTTAGCGATGTCTCCTAATTCATGCATGTTTAGTAAGAAAATGAAGAATACGTGAATGCGTTTAAGGGATGTGTCTGTGTTAGGTGGCGTCCTGTCGGAAACCAGCTCTGGATCTGGTGCAGCACTTCTCTCCTGACACCGAGTTTGGAGCTGAGCTTTTGAAAGAGTATCAGCATAAAACCCTCTGAATTTCATTGTGTGGTGTTCAAATGAAAACAAGCGGTGTCAGTTGTAATTTTGCTCGAGCTAAGTGGCAGGCCAGTTGTCAACCACAGAAGTAGCTTTTAAGACTTTTACTCTGAGGGATGCCCAGTAAGCGAGAGATGCACACGCTTACCGGGCCTACACGTGGACTGAGAGCTGCTGGCTCGTGGTGGAGCTCACTGGAGTGCGCTAACAGCTCCCACTGACTTCTTGTTAGGGGATTCGATAGTAGGTCAGAGTGTAATGGATAAAATGTGTGTTTTCTTTCAACAGCTAGATCTCAGAAGTTGCATTCTTGTTGTTGGTTGTATTTGTGTACCTTATACCTTGACGGGCTTATTTTTGTAAAGAACGAGTGCTCCTGGGCTGCCAGTGTGGAGTTGTGCTGACATGATGTGCCTTTCCCTTACCAATGGAGTTTGATTCCAAATCAGGCACGCTTTTTTAAAGGAGCTCTGTTTTGTATGTCTGACTTTTTCTGAGCCATCTCTGTGACCTGGTTTTACTTTTTGTGGGTGTTAAAACGTAGCAGAACATCCAGGAGTGGTTCTAGAACTCGGCTATTGTGTGTGGTTGGTTGGTTGTTTTCTTCCTATTTGTGTAATTGTAGGACTCCGTCTAAACTTCATAAAAACAGTTCCAAGTTTTGGAATTTCTAAGGCTTTATAAATAAATTTTGATAAGTGTGGGTGATATTAAAATAACACTGCTAAAACTTGGGGGAGTTCTTACAGAGGTGGTAGCTGTTGAGCTACATGGCTAGGTGGTCCTGTGTCGTGGTGCTGCACAGATTGCCTTGCCTGTTGCTGAGCCACCAGGTTTCCCACTTCAGGAAAACAGAAGAACTGAGGTGGTTGCTTGCAAGGCTCAGCACGGTCTGTGTCCGATAGCTACTGTTGAAATAGGAGGCGTTAGCTGTGGGTTCGTACCCAGATTAAAAGTGGGCTTGATTAGATGCTCAGTGGGAAGTGAAACTTAAAACATCGTTGCCCAGTTGGTCGCTTGCTCTATCCAACATTCCCGAGCAGCGTTCTTCCTGCTCATGGCACTGCTTTGAAGAAAGGCTTGGTGCTACATATGGATGTCCAGTGTTCTGTCTGTTTCATGCTTCACGTTCTCAGTTGTGCTGCCAACTTTTTAATTTAAAAAACACATGGATGCTGCATTAAAGCTCTGTCATAAAATCATTTGTAAATAATGTCTTTCAATTTAAGATGCCTGGGATTTTAAAGGGAGATTTTTTCATAGTCATTTAAGGATTAAAAAAGTAACATTTTAAAAGGTGAAAAGTTCTGGTTTAATTCTTTTGTTTGTTTCCTTGTGTAGCTATGTAGGAAACCTCTCCAGAGATGTGACTGAAGTCCTTATACTTCAGTTATTCAGCCAGATCGGACCATGCAAAAGCTGTAAAATGATAACAGAGGTAAGGCCTTTCACATCCAGAGGGGTAGCAACAATAATGTAATTCAGGGTAAAATTGTGGGGGCTTCTTTTGACATTACTGGTAATCTGTTTTCTGGGGTCAATCTTGTTTATGTTTTCTGATACCCTTTTGCAGAAGAGACCTGTTGTTGAGCACAGTCCTGTACTTTTGCTGGTAGCCCTGCCATATCTGCTGTCAACTGATGATGAGATTCTACTTTAATGTAAAGGATTGTTGCCCTCTCTTTTCAGAACCATCTTGTTCTGATAATCAAAAACTTTCTTGTTTCCAGTGTTATCCATGACTATTTTTTCCATTTTTGACTTTATCTGAACAAGAATCTTAGTAGCTTTTCCTTCTTCACTACAGCAGGACAGTCAAAAATTCTTTGAAATATGTCCTGAGCCTCTTCTTTAAATTGGAGTAGGTCTTGTCCACACTAGGCTGTTCTTAAATGAATTTTTTCTTAGAGCAAAATTTCCTTAGTATCCCAGATAAGGTTTTTGTACAAAGTGTTGGTAAGTATTAATACTTTATTCTCTCACGTTTGTAAACACTCTGATATGTTTAGGGTTGGTAGCTATTTCTGTGATCTTCTTGACATATCCTAGGCAACTTTTTGCTGCCTAGTGTTCTTCCTTCTTTCTTTATTTATAACCCACAATCTTCTAGCAGGCAGGGACTAATCAGAACTTGTGCTAGGTTTAATTTTTGGTTCTGTTGTGTTTGTTTTTTTTCTTTTTGAGTGCTCTTCTTGTGGTTCCTACTAAGTTGTTATCACAGATCTTATGAGTACGGTCACCTTTTTTTTTATCAGGAACATTAATGAAAATATTAAGTGAGCTTGGTCACAAGACTTATCCTCTTAGGAACACCACGATAGTAACTTCTGTGATCTGCTTTTCCTTTCAATGTGGCATGCTGCTTTTTTGCTTTTAGCCACAAATTAACCTGATGCTTGTTAAATCACTCTCATCTTCGACTTAACTAGTAATTTCTCACGTGGCACCTTTATTAAAGCTTCCTAGTGAAGGTAAGAGTTCTGCCATGGTTACTGGAGAAAGACGAGAAGAAAGTAGCATGCGTTACAGAACATTCTTGGTGGTTTTGCTTTAGAGAAATGGTGATTGTCACATGCCCTTCAGAAATAGGGTGCTGCCACTGGCTGAGTGAGAGGTGTTGGCATCACTCTGATTTGCTACAAAGTGGATGAGAAATTCCAATGCTTGTTTTATTTTTTATAACCACAGAAATAAGCAAGTTCAGCACCCATTTACTCAGTGTGCTGTCTGCCCTCACTGCCCCAAAGCCACCTGACAGGCTTCACAAAGAAGAGGGTGTGGAAAAAGATCTTGGTGAGAGGGGAATTCATATCTTGAAGGTAGAAAGGGCAGTGGTTTTCACCTCTGGAATACCTAGGAGGGGTATTTTGTTGCATCCTTTAGGGTATGTTTGCATTTCAGAGGTACTGTAAATAGTGTATTTATACTGCTGGAAATGGGTTTTGATACAGAGCAATGCCCTATAATTACTCTCTGGTTCAAAGAGAATGAGACATGGAGAAAATAAGAGGGAGGACAGTGTCTTTTTCAGGTAGAGTTGTAAACCTGCAAAGTGATAACCACAAACAGCATGAGCTACTAATATTAACAGTGCCTTTACCTGTGTACTTTAAAGGTTTTAAACATTTTTGTATAGCACGTTAGTTGTTTGGGTATTTAAAAAAACAACAACAACAACAACAAAACACAACAAATAAATCCTTTACAGTCGTATCAAAGTAATACGCTTACACCTTGAAACTGACTTCCCAGGTAACTTCAAGTGGTTGGATTCTAGACTGGAATTGGCCTGCAGCTGTCATGCGTGTAGCTGTCAAAGTGCCTGTTGACATTGCCCATC
The DNA here is from genome assembly GCF_965140915.1 of Aythya marila. NCBI lineage: Eukaryota > Metazoa > Chordata > Aves > Anseriformes > Anatidae > Aythya > Aythya marila. Next base: position 5,906,366 of record NC_139048.1, read on the forward strand.
CTTCTAATCCCTGCATTTTAAACTTTTCACAGCTGCTGTTACGTTTCAGTAGTTCTTACCTGCCCATTGTTACTACTTCAGTCAGTTGAGTTTATACCTGAATGTTTTCCTTTTGTGTTTTTTCTCTTTAGCCGTTTGCATCAACTTTTTTTCACTCACTTTTTCCCTTCTCATTTGCAGAAGATGTGACATGGCCATACTAAGTGGCTAGTGTTTTCAAGTGTTTAGTGTTTCAAGCGTTAGGCCCTAGCTCTTGTACTCATGACATTTTTGGGCGGAATTTAAATCCAGTGTCTCGTAGTCATTTCCACTTGATCAGCTGTTCTGAAGGCTTTTGTGCTCTTTGCTCTTCGTATCCTGATTTAGGGAGCTTTATTTGTGAGTTAGTGTTTTTAAAGAAGAGTTGGTAAGTCAGTGTACAAAAGCAGGTTATACCCCAGATGCAAGAGAATAGCAATCAGTTGATCAGTGTCTTCCCCCTTGATCATTAATTATTTTGAGCCCTTTTTGAGGGGTGTTTCCCAGCTGTTAGGTGTAACAGTTTTCACTTGAGGCCAAGAATATGCAACCTCTACTAGTGTGCTCTACTAATGATTTTCAGGTAAATAAAAAGGAAGCTTTTTAAGCAGGAGGAGAGAGAAAATTGGTGAAAATGTATGTGGGGAACAAACCTTTTCAAGCTATCAGTATATATTGGAGGCAGGAGACTAATTTTGTTCTTCTCTCTACTCTTCCCCTTTTCCCTCCTCTCCATCCAGTCTGCAGATCACCTTTCTGGTAGATGAATTATTTTTAGTTCAGTACTGAGACCTCATATAAAGTAAACAATGCTTCAGAAACTGCTAGACCATTAAGAAGCCCATCTTAAGAATTCTTACATTTAAGTATAATTTCAAAGGCTTTTTCATGAATCTAATGCAAATCGTTCTTAAAGTTTCTAGCTATAAGTAATATATTTTCCTGGATTTTCTTCTCAGCAACCCGATAGCAGAAGGGTCAACTCTTCTGTTGGATTTTCTGTTTTGCAGCATACAAGCAATGACCCTTATTGCTTTGTGGAATTTTATGAACACAGAGATGCAGCTGCTGCATTAGCTGCTATGAATGGGAGAAAAATTTTGGGAAAGGTAAGTTGTTTATGTTGTAATCTTAATTTTAAGGGAAATAAGTTCTTGTAAATAAATAAACCTATGGGAATTTTTTGTTAGAGATGTTGAGAAAGATTAAATATTATTAAAATAAAATACTGTTGAATTAAAAATAAAAAATAATCTTATTTAGTAAGTGTTCTTTGTTTTTTTTAAAGTGCTCCAGTCTTTTATATTGAGCGATGATTTTTTAAACATTGACAGTTGTAACCAACCCTTAAATTACATTACAAAATGTAAGAGTTTTATTAATTTATACTAAATCTTATACTTATTTTCAGGAGGTCAAAGTAAACTGGGCAACAACACCAAGTAGCCAGAAAAAAGATACATCCAGTAAGTAAAGTAATGGCACAGTATTACTTCTACACAAATACTTAAAAACATGTGGTAGTGATTGCCATAAATGCATTTAAACATAACTTTTCTCCTTCCCATCTTGTGTTTAATAGAACTTTGCAAACTAATTCTTCTGTTTTCTGCTTTACAACTGGGGAAACTGGAGTGGACGCGTTTAGTTGCTGCTGCTCATCGAGTGGAATCGTGGGCGTTCCTGGTTCCCAGTGCTGTACGCAGAGCATCACTTTCTCAGGAGTTAAAACTGTAGATAGCAGTTAAATATTTGATTAGTAAATTATTTATTTTCAGATCACTTCCATGTGTTCGTTGGGGATTTAAGTCCAGAAATAACAACAGAAGACATCAAGTCAGCATTTGCTCCTTTTGGTAAAATATCGTAAGTATCATAATAAACATTGCTGATATTGGTTAGGAAATCTGACAGTAAAAATGTGGTTCTGATTTGAAATGTTATTTCTTATCTCTTAGATATTTTTTCTGATGTTAATTTCTTTGTGTTGGGTGGGCAGTAACGAGGGATTGTCTTTTTATCTTGGTATTCATATCATGTGTTTGTATATACAATAATGCAATTGTGCTTCAATTTTGCTGAAAGGAATATGCTTTTAACTTTATGTACTAATATCTTCCAACTTTTTATTAGAATTTAATTACTGTTTCTAAGTGTGATTCTTTTATTGTTTGGAATGTGTACAGAATAGTGATTTTCCAAGTGGTATATGTTGCATCTTTGGCATATTTTAAATGCATTTGTACTGCATTTTATAGGCAGTATCGAACACTAGCCAATTAAATAATTTTATGAAGCAGATTGTTGTCAAACTTCTGAAAATTTTGAAAAAAGCTAATATTGGAAATTAAATTACTTTTCTAGATATGATGAATTAAAATTATATTTAAAATAAAAAATGTTGGATTTATAGTATGTGCACACTTCTGTCAGTTGAGAGAGTTTCTTTAGACTTCTCTCAGAAAATTCAGGTGATAATTAATCATCTGGAGTTTCAATTGAACATGTTTAACATTAAAAGAATGCGTGTGAATTCTAAAATATATATTTAAGAGTACTGCTACAAAAAGCTTGTTAATCTGTTACCAGCTTATCTTCATAGAAATCCTTTAAAGTTGCACATGAATTTTTTATACGATTTTACAGGAATATATTTCTAAGAACAGAGTTTTTATTTTTCTCTTGTTCTGTACACATATTTTTAAATGAATCATAAATCTTACCTCTGCTATTTTGTTTACTTTGCTTTTTTGTCTCTTAATGTGGTAAGTAGTACTGTTTAAAAATCGATATAAAGAGAATAATTCAGGTTTCTGTTTCTCAATCTATATTTATACCTGAGACCTGCAGTTTTTCTAAAGTCCAAGTCACAATTAAAAGTAATAGCATTCTGGTTATTTTGCAGAATTGCTCATAAGAATGGACAGGATCTTGAAGGCTAACTGCAAGGAACTGTGCACACTGGAACTCAGTTGTAGATTTTTTCTCATTTCTATTTATTCTTATTATACATTATTTATATATACATATTTTAGTATTTACATTTTAACATTCTATATTCAGTGCAGTTCTATATTTCCAATCATTTTAACTTACTCACTAAAATTTCTGTGTAAATTTGTTGTTTTCGTACTGGTGTGCTTAGCATTGTTGTTAGTTTTATTCTCCTTTCTTAAATTTCTGAAAATGTCAATTTTTCAAAATTTACAGCTGCCCAAACTCCAAAATGATGGTAGAGAATTGACCAAGAAAAATAAAGAAATCTGTTAACAGGCCATGTATGCCTTTTAATTCCTATTTTTTCCTCTTTTTCGATTTTTTTAATATTTCATATATTTTGTATCACTAGGCAGAAGACATTTAACTATTTAGAAAATGCATGGTAAATTAGATAGAATTGTTACAGTAATTTATAGAACAGTAAACCTTAGTGGACCCTAGCCAATAGAATATTAGAAAAGGAAATTTGTTTCTCTTATACTTCCAATTTGAACATTCTAGTTTTAGCCAGTATAGGTTATGTGGATAGGTTGCATGTCTATTACATGTTATTTTTTTTGTCCTACTGCTTTTTTCTAACAGGTAAAGAAGCAATAGGGAGAGTTCAGGAATGACTAGTTTTAGGGCTAACTGAATTTATAAGAAAAATTATGCTCACAATACAGTGTGTGTGGTTCCTTTTAGTTTTTATTTTGCTGGTTGTTAATATTGCCCTCATATAGCTGTGCTTCTTTTCACAGGGATGCACGGGTAGTTAAAGATATGGCAACTGGAAAGTCAAAAGGCTATGGTTTTGTATCTTTTTATAACAAACTGGTGAGTAATCACAATGTAAATTTAAAATAATTGCAGATTTTTCCTCTTTTAGTTTTTCCTGTTTATATATTCACTACATAACAGACTTTTTCTCAAGGGAAATTTGGGTTTAGAAGACAGTTTAATCAAACTTCCATTATTTGTGGTAAGGGATAAAAGAATTATGAAAGAATTTAGATGACTGCAATGGTGCAAGAACATTCTGAAGAAAGATTCCAGAACGCAGAAAGCTTGTTTGGGTGCGCTGGAGTTGGGCTTAGTCTGTTGAGCCATCTTTTGTAGAGCGAGTGGAGTATCTGCTCCTGGGCCTAGTGCTTTGGGATGCTGTATTTTGGGTCTGCTAGCTGAGGCACTGCACCTCGTCCAGTGTGGTTTGGTGTGGTAGGATAGAAGCCCCACAAAGTGAAGCCCTGGAGCCCTCAGTCCCATGCTGTGCATGCAGTTATGCAGCAGGGCTTAGTGTTTGGCAGGTTTTGGTTCACACCAAAGTTCAGTCTTGCTGGGGACCTAATGCTGCTGCATGCGTGGCATACACTGAAGTACAGCTGAACTTGTTTCCTTGAGCTCTGCACCTCAGTAAAATGTCCTACTACTTACAGCAATACAAGAGCCGCAGCAAATTATTCTTGGTAATTTTGAAGTTAATTAAAAAAAAAATTCTGGAAATGATTTGGAAAACTGAGTAGTGTTTGTTTAAAGATACATTTAGGACAATATGGGGTGGTTTTCCTTACCCATTAAGGTGTCAATGCACACCACAATTATGAGAAAATTAAACTGCTGCATTGGACTAGAAGAGTTATGGCATGGTCTTGGTTCCATTTTTATTGTACCTGTGATCATCAAGACTAGCAGTGAGGTGAATTTGAGCTGGTTTGGTTTCCTTGTCTGGTTGGAAGTTACTGTGCCTTAGGAGCAAGGATGCAAGTTTTTTTTCTATTGGTGTTCTCCCATAAATTCATCATTGTATTTACGTATTGTCTTCAAAATGACCACTGGGTATAACTAAAAGAGGAGGATTAAGTTCCTGAGTCATTAGTATTTGAGATGAGTCTGTCCTGAAAGCCGTCAGTGTGGGGCAGGGAGCTGCAAGCCATTCACCTTTAAATTGTCCCCGTGTTCCCTTGGTCCCTTGTGCTTTACTTCCTTTCTTAAGCTTTGTGCCCTTGGAAAAGCATTTCAAGCATATGTACTATTTGCTCTGCCTCTCTTCTTTCAAAAGAGTTGGGGGGAAATAAAAACGATTGCTTCTTGCAGAGTTAGCAAACGTTTCCTTTTTTACAACGTGAGCTTCGAGATTGTCTGTTAGCTCATATTCAAGATAAGGTGTTAAGCCGTGTGGGCTGTGGACTGTTTGTTTTTTTCTGGGTGTTTGTGTGTTGCATACATACAATGACTTTAACACTTACAGAAGGTATGTCTGAGGGTAGACTGCTTTGTTAATTGCATACCTTCTAAGGGCAGAAGAGAGGAAGGGGGTTGGAGGGGCAAATAGTAGGAAACTGCAAGCTCAGTGGATTTCTATCCCAGCATTATATTAACGCATTATTCAGCCTTCCCTGAACTTACAACTTTTCTCCCTAAATCTGCCTAAACTTGACCTTTTACAATAAGTGCCTATTAAGGTTCTAGAAGGCCACATTGAAGCATTTCTATTTTATATCATGTCTTCTGCAGCATGTACTTTGTGATATAAACTTTAGTTGGGTTACAGCCAAGAAATTTCTCAGTGAGGGATAATTAAATGATGATTTAAAAAGTCTGTCTACTTTTCATCTGTTACTATCAAATACGCTTTTGTGTGTTATGTTCTTGGTGGTACAGTCAATTGGCAAAATCATTTTATTTTCTGTAATTAAAACTGTAGTCCTTTCATCTAAATAGTTGCTTCTGGCATCTCTATGACCCTTGCACTTTCTTGGGGCAGCCATCATAGACTCTGATACACTACCTTTACACAACAAGGATCTGTGTGTATACGACTGTAGTTGGCTTTGGCTCTGTATAAAGAAGATGGGAACAGGGAGAAAGCTTTTCCAAATTGCTTGTGAGGGCCTTCCTATGTAACCGTTGTCTTGATGTTACTTGATTTTGTCTGCTTACTATGTAGGTTTTTCAGAATTTCATGTACTTTTTAGCAGTTGCTGGAATTAGCTGACAACCAAATCCTATACATAGGTTTATACGTACTTCTTATTTGTATGTATTCGTAGTCTTTATTTTCCTCTCTTTAGGATGCAGAAAATGCTATTGTACACATGGGAGGCCAGTGGCTGGGAGGCCGTCAGATCAGAACTAACTGGGCAACGCGGAAACCACCAGCCCCCAAAAGTACACAAGAAAGTAAGAGCTTTCTGTAAAGTTCTGTGGTGTTTGCTCTCTTGCATGGCACTGTTAAATGGAGGAATGAAACGGTGCTGCCACAATTATGTCACTTAATTGAATATCTAGTTTGGCTTCCGGATCTTAAAAAATAGATTTTTCTGGTATGTTAAGTCAACGTAGTGGTGGCACTGCTGCTCTATCATAAAGTGTTGGATGTTTGTTAAATGTATAATTCACACATCTGTACAAGGTAAGTATCTGGGACTCTGGTTACTACTAGCCTGATGCTCAAAAGCGGCCTTCTCTCTTTCTAGATAACACAAAACAATTGAGATTTGAAGACGTAGTAAATCAGTCAAGTCCAAAAAATTGTACTGTTTACTGTGGAGGAATCGCTTCTGGGCTAACAGGTACAATTTGTTTTATTGCTTCTTTAATTGCTGAAACGTTGTGGACACTAAGAGGGCTACTAATTCAGAAATGTTCTATGTTGTAGATCAACTTATGAGACAGACTTTTTCACCGTTTGGACAGATCATGGAAATCAGAGTGTTTCCTGAAAAAGGTTACTCTTTTGTCAGGTATGCACAAAGAAAAAGAAAATCTGTGATTTTAAGGTAGTACTGATTCATCTTCCTATAATTTCACTTGAATGAACTTCAGCTGATGCCTTAAGAGTTGTTGCCGTATGTTCATAGAAAAATTTGGAACTTTTAAGCAGCCACCAATCTTTTTACTTGAAAAGATGAAAATCTGTGAAAGCAGATCTTCTCGGGATTTTCCTGTATGTATGGAGTCACTTTTTTAAATAACGCACTGAAGGGACTACGAAGCATAACGCTGGTTTGTTTTTACATTCTTTAGATTTTCAACCCATGAAAGTGCAGCACATGCTATTGTTTCAGTTAATGGAACCACAATTGAAGGACATGTTGTTAAATGTTATTGGGGTAAAGAATCCCCTGATATGACTAAAAACTTCCAACAGGTAATGGCATTTTCACCTTTTCTTTGTTTGTTCTTGTATTTGTATCACAAAAGCAAGCAATTATCTGTAACACATCCCAATTATAACAGCTAAACGTTGTAGTAGGATTCTTACAAAATTCCATGTTCTGTCTCAGTTATGGTCCAGTTGTTCATCAAATTGGGCTAGTGATTTTGGTGGAATATCTGGTACTGTCTGCTGGATATGATTCAAGATAGGGAGGAACTCGGAGGTAATTCTGATTCTTGCTAGCCCTCTTACCACAGACTAGCTGACCATCCAACCAAACACCCCTTGGTATTTGAAGCACGTGTGCGTGCACACTTCCAGTACGAGGATCTAATTAGGTCGCAGTGCTGTCTCACTTTTATTTATTTACTGTGGCTAAATAGCCTTAGCCAGCGTGACTGACAGTCAAAAGTGTTGCCTCTAGCAGCTGCAAAGGAACATAATCCACCTCTAGAACCTGAAGAGCTAAGAATTCTTCTCTCCTTAGGTGGATTACAGTCAGTGGGGGCAATGGAGCCAAGTATACGGAAATCCCCAGCAGTACGGGCAGTACATGGCCAACGGGTGGCAAGTACCGTCATACGGAATGTACGGCCAGGCCTGGAATCAGCAGGGGTTTGGAGTAGAGTGAGTAATTGTACTTAACTTTTTTTTTTTTTGTAGAGTGTTCCAATAATGTTGTGTCTGAGCTTCAGGCTCGTTTGATTCGAGGATTGCACAAGGTGTCAAGCCTTGTTGCATGCTAAAGCTTATGTTTAATGATTACCATGGACCAAATAGTGGGGTGAGTCACTCTGGCTTGTTCTTGATAAGACGTTTTGTGCACATGGGTGTCTTGAGACTCAAAGTTAACAAAGACTGCCTCTGTGTTGGAGTTTCAGGTGGTGGTCTTGTCTGTTACCTAAAAGTTTGAGATTCTGACTTGTGGTGGAGAAATCTAAATCATGGAGCCCTGGTGTTTACCAAAGGGTTTGTGACTGAGGAGGAAAGAAACTACGTAACATCCCTTTTGCAGTTTCAGAATTTGGCTGGACTCTTAATACTTGAAACCTTCACTAGAATTTTTTGTTTTAAAACACTTCTAAAATAACTTTTGTTTAATTTCTCATAATGTTTAATTGGCAAGAGAGAAAGCCCTGAGAAACCTATCAGTGGTATTCCTGCCAATTAGGCGTTGGGGATTTTTTGCATTTCTGCATCACTGGTGTGGAATTACAGACACATGCCTGTATTCGTGCCTTTTCGAGGTGGTTGTTCTCTCTAACTAGTATCCAGTACTCCCCCCCTCTTAAAGCTTATGGTGTTTTCAGAAACCACATGTTGCAGCATTTAGCCTGGTATAAAAGGCTTCTGAATTACTCACAGAAGAATAAAATGTTCTATTTTGGTGTAACTGGTAGCGTAGGAAGTGTTTTATGTTCTTTTTTTAGTCTGTTGACTTGTAAATAACTTGACTAGCTTGCATGATTTTTTTCTTTTGTTTTTTTCTTTTCCTGTTCCTTTTTAAGCCAATCTCCATCTGCTGCCTGGATGGGTGGATTTGGTGCTCAGCCTGCCCAGGGACAAGGTGCTCCTGTAATACCTAACCAAGCTGGATATGGTATGGCAAGCTACCAAACGCAGTGAGCTGGGACTCTGTTTAAAAGTGTGTATTTCATGATAGGCCGCAGTTTCCAGTGATGCTCTGAAGACTGGAATGTAGACAATGAAAAAAAGAAAATATTTATTTTAAAAATGGAAATGTTTGGAACCTTTAGCACAGCTTTGCTTTGGTGAAGGACACAAATGTCTTCTAGTTCTGCCTTTTTAAGTTTTTGTTCATGATGGATATGAACATGTTTTTCTTTGTGTACAAAAAATTAAAAATAAAGTCAATAAAGACAATTCTGACTACAAATTTTGATATAGTAGGAGAAATGGCTAATGAATTTGATCCTTAGGTTACCATTCCATTTTTTTTTGTTCTGTCTTCAGTGTTTTATATCACTGTGCTTTTTAAGAGAAATGACGTTGAAAAACAAAACAGCAAGTTGCTTTTAGTTGAACACACATCCTGAAATAAACTGTGGACCAATCATTACAACCTGCTAGACAGTATTGGTTTTTCAAGAAACCTATGGACATCGCTCTGAAAGCATACGTAGGTCTTGGAATAATTTTTTTAAAAAATATTTAATTTTTCTACATGCTTAAAGAAAACAGAGTATGATGCAAAGAATAGTTCGGTCTGAAGAATGAAAAACAGTACTGTCTGAGTTATTTCACATAACTTCTGTCCACATTCAGGCACATATTATAACTTTTCAGAGCTGGTTTGCTTATTAAGATTGTAGGAGTTTGCGTTTAATTTTGAGAATTAAAGAAGTTTTTGCAGGTATGTTGTTTGTATTCAAATCAGACAGTCATACTTGTACTTTTACATAAAGTTTGAAGGCTACACATTGTAAATATTTCATAATTACAGTGTTTCAAAAGCATGCTCAAACATAGAGGTAGCAATGTAATTATTCAAAGTAATACTTAATATACTCTACTGCTTTAAATGCAGTAGATTGACAAGAATGTGCAAGACTGACATTTCCAAAGTTGGCTATTATGTAAAGTTACATAAAGAACTATAACAAAGAGCCTTAATTTTAATTTCATAAATCTTTAATGCATCACCTTTTTGTCATTAGAAATACGAATTTTTTGCTTTACGTTATTTGGTATGTAAATACCTTGGTTAACAACCTTGTAAACCTATTTCAAGGTTATTATAAGTTGTATAGTATCTTGAATGTTTTGAAAAATCTTGATGTTTTTTAAGTCTAGAAATATTTTGCCCAAGAATTTTTTAACAAGATTGTTAAAAACATCTTATTTTAGAGAATATTCAATGTGCCATTTGGTAAATGGAGATGCAGTTGAAACAGTACACTGAGTTGTGACTTATTTTTAATTAAAGTTTTTGTCTTTATGGGTGGTTTGCATGTGATGAACCTGTACAGAGGCTGGGTTGTTTGTGTACTGAGTGTGTAAATGGATAAATCATGAAGATGTTTAAATGGTATACTTGGGTTATTTCTGAATAATTTTATGGATACATTGGTATAAACTGCCTCAATAAATTTGAAGTTGAAAATGAATGTAAGTTAGATATAAGTACTGTCTCTTACCTATGACAGCTAGGGGGTGCAAATGTTTCAGCTGTATTCAGAGATACACTGAGGCAGCACGATTAAATGTAGGATTTGCAGTGGTAGACCAGTGAAGCAAACTTGCATTTTAAAAGAAATGGAATGTTTGATTTTAGATGCTGTAGTTCTAACGGAGTGTTTGAGAAGCTGCATATTTTATCTTTTCTGTTTCTTTCTGTGCAGGTGTTGCAAGTTGGAATAGATTTTGAAATAGAAACTTGCAGGTTTTTTTAAAACCCAGCCAGGTTGTGCAATTAACAACACTTAATGCTGTAGCAAACGACATGAGTTTTTTTTCTTCCTCTTCTACTTGATGTGTTTAATAGTACCTTGAATTTTAGATCAGGTTGAAAGTGAGAGATTTTGGAAGAGCAATTTAGTCAGTTGGTTCAACTGTACTCAGAGATACTTGCAACTCCAGGCTTCTAATGCATGCAATAATGACTGAAGTTAGCGTGGAACCATAAGTGCTTGTGATGACAGAACTGGCTTTGTATCTCTGTTTCTCCTTTATCATGTGTGTCGTGTTCTTTTGCTGAAGTTAGGAATCTCATCCACAGGACTCTTGTTTTTTCTATAAATTTTGTATATATGTGTATATCTACGCGAGGATCGGCCTATACATTGTAGTTTGGAAAAAAAAAAATCACAAGTAAGTCTGCATTTTTGTTAAACTCATCTGGTTTCAAAAAAAATAATCATGAGTTAGATCTGTGAATTTGCAAATTATTTTAGGGTTTCTTAGACTTCACTTGAAATCTGGGGTTTCTACGTGATTCTAGGTGTTTGAGTTCTGACTGTTCTGGATACATGCTGGTGTGTAAGCAGTATGTTCTTTAGGCGCTACTGAAGATTTCGGTGTTGCAAGTACATTGCCACGTAATGCCCATATAAGTGGGCATAAGTTTAAGGTGGTGATCTTTCAGGTCTCAGTATGGACTTCACTTTGAATCTGATTAAATAACATGCCTGCTGCAGGGTTGGGCGTTACCTGACCTGTGTTTCAGGATGACAGATAGGATATACTTTCTCCTTTGAGTCTTTTCTCCTTGGTTTTTATACGGCTGTTCTTTAATGGTGATATTTCTTCGCAGACTACTCAAGATACGGGAGTCTCCAGGGTCCTTTAATGTTTCTGTAGCACTGCGAGGAAGAGTTGTAATTTGGATTGCTTTCTACTCAGTAGCGTTCGTAAATGCATTACTGACAACTTTTTGGCACCAAAGAGCCTCTTGCACCATACTGCTTTTATGAATGACTGTTACACTGTTGTAATTTCTCTAACTACAGAAACCAACCACTACCTAACCCCTTACCGCTAGGATTTGAATTTCAAAAAGCGTTGATTTATCATGGCTTACGTTGATGCGTGCAACCTGAAGCAAGGTTGTAATCTGCACTTGCAGAAAATGTTCAATAAAAGTGAAACATGATAAAGGGCTTATCCTCTTGTCATCTGTCAAAACGTTGTCCCTCTTCGCTGTAAAACTTACAACAGGTATATAAGGCTGAACTTGTAAACTATGCACTTGAAACCATGTAAAAGATGTTTTATTTACAATTTTTTTGTGGAAAGCCAACTTGTATTTTGCAGAGTTGCAGTAGGAAGGCTGTACATCTAAGGTTTTGTGTAGCTTTTCATCAGTCCTGCCTCCTTGTGTATATCTTAAATTATATTCTTCCTGCAGAACCTGCTTTCTTAGTAAGTTAACTTCGTAAGACAGCTGTTCACTGTGTCAGAACCATTTCTCATTTCACTTACCAAAAAAATCTCACAGTGAATAAGGCTGAGTTTTGAAGAAAACGAGCAATTTGTTTTTTCTTGTGTTTGTACACAAGGAAGTGGACTTAAACTGTATGGACATAATTAGTGTCTGATGCTTCTGATCTGACTGTTTTTGAACAAGGGCGCAGGTCTTTGTTACATGGAACTGTTCCTGGTCAGCAATAAAAGATTTTGTTGCACTGTTCATAAATGGCAAGGTATAGGCAATCTTTTATTCAGTGTGCTTCAAAATAGACGGATGGGGTTTGAAAAAGCTAAAGGTCTTGTTTCAGCTTGAATCTTCATATATGTATATGTCTATATGAAGATTCATATACTTATATATAGGTAGACACAGCGTGGGGTGTTTGAAGTTATTCTGGATAGCTGTTATGATAGCAAAAGCAAAATGTTCTTATGAAACTGAACATCTATTCTGATCGTATGGAGTGGTGCCTGTAACACGTTGGCAGAACTAGAGGGTTTCACTATTTAATGTTCCTGTTCATAAAAAGGCATCTGAAAAGCAATAGCTGCTGGAGGGGTTTTTGTGATGTGTGATTTCAACCAACTCACGAATCCAGTTGATTGCTTTTTGGAAAAAAAAAAAAAAAAGTGAAAGAATTAAAAAGGTGTTTGTGTTTTTCAGTATTTGTCACCTGGATGAAATCTTTTTTTTTTTCCCTTTCTACCGTCACTTCACGTCAAAGACAATGTTCAAAATGTTTTCTGAATGTTTTATTTTAAAAAAGAAATAGGGCTTCATGATGATGAGTAAACACTGATTGTGTCATCTTCCTGAGGATACATACTGATCTAGATCATGGCTGTGGATGACATGCTCTGTGCTCACTGACATTTAAAGGGTAATGTTTCAGAAAGTTTTGAGTTGACATTAGTAATGATTATTTGAATACAAGTTATTTGTGCTGAAATACACCGCCACTCATGCTTTGATTAAAGCTTGTCTGAGCCTTTTTGGTTATTAAAAGTATTGCTGATAAGCTGTGAGAAGAGACATCGCTTCACCTTGTTTCTTAGTGTTCAGGCTGCCATTCATTAAGACACCTACGTTGCAGTCTTGTTTTGTTTTGAAGAAGAACACGTGATGGAGTTGTGTGAAGGAATTCAGTGCAGTCTGCCTTTCTGTACTAACGGACGATAGCATCTGAATTATTTCAGCCCTTTGGAAACAAGGGATCAGAGGGCTTTTGGAGGACCCAAGGCTCTTTAACCTCTGGCACTTCGTTTTAATCTCTTCATTTTTCCCAGAGAAGCTCTCCAGGAGACATAGGACAGGGAGGAAAGCTTCAGCTCAGAGTTGCTCACCTGATCTGGGGTGTCCTGCTTCTGCTCACAGTGCCTGTCACCTCCCTTTGCACAAACTCAGATTCTCACTCATCCCAGGTACTCAGCACCTGTCCTTTCCAGCCACTTGCAGGGAAGGGGAAGGAGAATGATGGAAAGTGAGAAGGAGCGGTGAAATGAAGTGGTGCACATGCTAGACAAGTGTTGTACATGAGCAGCACCAAGAACTCCAACTCCTGTTGTTGAATACATTCAGAATCATGACAGGCTTAAGCAGATTGTGCAGCAGTATCTGAAGGGTTTGTGAGCATTCAGACACAAATTTGCTTTATAACTTTGCTTAAAATAATTTTACTTTACAATTAAAAATGTAGAAAACATGTAACTTTGCCGTTTTCTTTGTTTCCTGAGAAAATAGGTGCACATTAAACAGCCAAACTAGAACACCTAAGTTAACTAAGCAAAGAAATCTTTAAGGAGCAAACTGGGGTAAGCTGTTTCCATAGACATTTGTTTAATTTTGGTCTCTTAGCTTGGCGTTCTGTCGTTTGCCTGCATTGACCCTTTTGTTTGTATAGTCAAAGTGCTTTGAAACAGACACAGCTGCATCTTGCGTGTCTTCCTATTCTTTAAAAATCTAGTTTCTGGGGCAGGGATGGGTAGGAATTGAGTAAGAATCACGAGCCTTACCACATGAAACACTGAAGAATGCTTGAGTTTCCCAGCTGGAAGTTGACTCGCTAGTGCCAACCTGCAGTTTAAATATCCCAGGTCGCAAGGAGTAGCTGCCATCCTCTGTTTGAGTAGCAAGGTCTTTGACCTTAATACACAGGTAATTGTTGTTGAGGTACTGTTCTCTGATAATGCTTGTGGTTTCTTTGACCCTTTCAGTGAAGTAATCTTTTCCATTCCACAAATGAGTTCCTTCCTCTTATGCTGTCATCAAGCATGAGAGGAAAGACCAATTAACACAATTTATTGCTTCCATTTTGGGTCTCAACGTGGGGGTAGAGGGGAATAACCTACTTTGGTATTAAAAGAGCCATCTAGTTCTGCAAGATGCCTCTGTAGAACCGTTTCTATTTGAGTTTTACTTGCACCTGAAACCACAAGGAGGCTATACCAGTGTGTTTTAGATCGCGAGGAAGGAACCGGCCCCTTGGAAGCGCTGTTACGTGCTACAGCTACCGTAAGGGATCACTGTTGTACTGTTAAATGCTGGAAACATTTGTGCGTCGCTGCTGACTCTTAAGTGCAAGGCTTGTTTTCTGTAGAGAATAAACTTGTCCTGTGTATTTGCAGATATTCAGAGAAGGCTGAGCAATCCACTGCTGTTTTCTGAAGTCCTGCTTTCTTAATGTGAATTAGAGCTTTTTTCTGTCCTTTTCAGGTATGTGGCATGGTTTGTAGGAGAAATGTCTGTTGCATTAATGACTAATTATTTAAAATCATGGCTAATTTCAGACATGCTGTCTAAAAAAAAAAAAATAATACATTCCTAGCTTGCTATTCCTATGTTATCCTTGCCTCCTGCTATAGGGCTTTTTGTATTCTATGGAAGAAAACTAAGAAATGCCATGAAATCTCTCAAATCCCTTTAAAGGGACACTCTCAGAAGCTGGCAAGTTGCTGTAAACTTGCAGTATGTGCATCATGACCTTGTTCCAGAGGCTTACACATTTCATATACGTGGCTAATATATTTTGAAAAACAGTCCGTACCTGAGGCCAGAGGAATGACTTAGATATTACTGATTACTGCATTCTTAAGAAGACGTAAGGCTGCTATGCTGTACTCCCATGGACTGCTTAGAGTACTCCTTTCAGCATCGTTTTGTTGTATGGCCTTTTGAGAAGATCTTGTCCCACCAAGATACACCCATGGAAATCTGGCAAGGTGGCAATACTGTGCTCAAAGTCCATTTTGCAGGGTCACAGCAACAAGTGTTGGGCAGAAGCTGCATAGAAGTAGAAAAATGACATTTCATCAAAATGCCTGTACTGTAGAATCTTACATGGAAGGTAGTGCTGTAGTCTTTTCTTTCTATGTATGACTTCTAAGTAAAAGGAAGGAAAGATGTTATCATTAAAAGTATTCAAGTGTGACTGAATCTTTGTCTGCTGGGGCTGTAGGAAGACATTCTTTTTAACTTATCATTGCAGAAAATACAAATGGATGCTTAGATTGTGGGTTGTGATTTGGTTACTGCTAAAACTTTGTATCTCTTGCTTTCATGCCCAGTCTATTTTGCTGTATTTTTCATTTTAATGATGTATGTTTCTAGTCAACAGAGTTGTATTCACCTTGTATGTCGACCTGTTGCATTTGCACCTGGTTCTTAGCAGACACGCATTGACTTCAGGTATCACTTTTAATGTTCTTAGTGCTGACCTATAAAAGATGATGACTGCCCTTCCCCTGTATTGCAAAAGTTTTTGATTTCTTATCCATGTTCTAATATTTACAGATGAATTTTGAAAGCATGTGTTAATTTTTACTATTTTTTTTTTTAAATCTTCAGGTTTGAACCAGACTGGACTTGCACAAAATCTGAGATTTCTTTATCCCTACTCCACCTCCCACTAATTACAGTCCTAATTACATGTAAGCTGGAGTGGCTTAGAATGCATTTAAGGTTTTGATGCTGATTTTTCAATTCATTTGTAGTTGAATATGTTAATGTAGTTTAGCCATGTCAAAAATTTTCTTACTGTAAAAGTGCCTTGTCATGAAAAACCTGATGAAAGATGATTTCTTCATCTCATATTTTCATGTGTAGAGCTACTTTATTTTCTGCAAGCTGTATAGAAATTGTGCAGGTATCCTGGAGGATTGAAAAAAGAAAAACGACACAATTTGTATTTTTTTTTTCCAGTGTAAAGACAGCATAAAGGCGAAATAAAATTTGGTCCCCTTAATTCTTTCTCCTTTATTTTAATAGAAAAAAAAAAAAGCTAAGTAAAAATATCAATGCTTTTGGTGAAACAAACGCACATTAAATATTAAACTAATGAAACTTGCTTCTTTGCTGTCAGATGCAAAGGACTTAAATCTGTTCTTAAAAAAATCACCTAATTAAATTGCAAGCTTTGAAATGCTCATGATTTTATTAGTGCAATTTAGGCAGAGGCCCGGGTGTAGCTGCAATATAAGGAATAAGCACTACTGGAATTTGGGTTTTGCAGATTGTATTTGTGCATAATGCGGTTGGAGCTGGAGCATTGAGGAGCGTTACACAAGCTTAGGAATAAAAGTTGATCCTGTGAAACTTCTTATACTAGGAAGTATAATAAATAAAGCAGTGAGTCAGAGCTTTTTCCAAGTTCAAAATGAGAGATGTTGGACAGATTTTCCTGGTTACTCCTGATTCATTTAGGTAAGCCTGAAGCATTACAGTTTCCTACCAGAATTCTCTTCAAAGCTGTTTGTGCCTCACAGGAAGGGTACGTTTATATTTTCACTGTATGTATCGTACTAAAAGATTAAAAACACGCTTTATCATCTGCTCCTTTACTCTGAAATTTGTAGAACTCCTGATAGTAAATGCATTTAACAAAAGCCTACAAAATGTAGTCAGACTATAAATGGCTTACTCATTTAAGGTTATTCTCACTAAAAAGTGGCTCTTGTCTCTGAAAGAGTACCAGATCTTACCAAAATGAAATCAGTGCTTTTTCGAAACGAAGTAGACTTAGCCACACTCTGGGGAATTCTAGCATTGAGCCTGTCAGTGATTTCTTTGCGTTTAAACTATGAAAACAAGAAGCTAAAATATTTAGATTAAAAAACAAAACAAAAAACACCCTCTGTTTTCATGATACTCTGTGTGCATTTCAACATTGGCTTATTTGGAAGAAAAAACTTGAAAGCAGCGTTTGCCAACCCATCATGAACGCTAAGATAAGTATTTGTGAAGTCTGAAACCTGAATTTATGTATTGGACCTATCATGTCTCTGACAGTCTGATTTTATACACGTATTGTCATGGATTAAAATGCCTGGTGTGCTGTGGCCAGAATACAGCCTTCAGTGTGGCGTTTACTCTTATTTCTGCTGTTACATGTGAAATCACCATCATATAAGGCAAAGTTTGCCAGTCTACAGAATTTATGTTAACAGATCACTTTCTGTTTAAATTCATGTAAAAACATTTGGGTAAGATGCTGAGGTCAGCCATATACAATAAATTACTTTCCCTTTGAAAGTCATAAAATCACAGTAATGTTTTTGTTTTATGAATCTCTTTTGGAAGAGAAGATTAAGTGGTTAGTCCTTGGGTTTGAGGGAAAATGAATTTTCCTAGAAATTAATAAAGCTGAAAGTGAGCTTATTTGCATCATAGACTTTGAGGAAACCTAAGAACCTCGTCCTCTGTCTTTGCAGCTAGCCAGACCTCATTGCCAGCCATGAACCAAGGTTATGGTGTGCTTTAGTAACAAGCGTGGCAGAACTGAAAAACAAGCCTTAAGAGCCTAAACTCACACCCCTGTTCTTGTGTAGCACAGACAGGAGTTTGCTACCATGAAGACCTCTCCTTAATTTAAGTGTTTTAGATGCCAAGTTTGGGGTCTACTTCTTAAAGAGTGTAAATCAGAAGTACCTCTGCTGAAGTCAGTGAAATTATATTGCTGTAAATGAAATCTTTAAGTCATGAGTTGGGTTTCTCATAGTCTGTTCTAATTGCAGTTGATTAGTTTTGAGTCTGTCAACTGGAACTTGGCATTGAAATGAGCTGCATGTTTTGCACATTTTCTGTGATGTTATTCATAGTTCATTATGTTCGAGAATAGACTTTTGCAATGGAAACAGCTAAGCATAACTGCTTCCATTTCTTTTCAAAAACAGCTATTTGAACTGAAGTCCACAGATTACTCTTCAGGATACAAGTAAAATTTTAAAGCAGAATCTTTGATCTCCTTGCCTGAAATCACAAACTTATCGAGTGTGTTTCTGCCTTGTTGGGTATCTTGCACAATCTCATTTCTTCTGTTTTTCTTTTTTCTTTTTTTCCTAGCTCATTCCTACCAATGTCAATGGGAAATTTGCTGAACTCTATCCAAATCTTTAAACCTATCCTCACTTAGGATAATGACTGATCCAAGGTTTGTTGCTTCTCAATATGTTAACAAGTATTGTATGTAGAGAATGGAGTGGGAGAGGGAGAAACAAAGCTCATAAAAGCTTTTATGTTCAGTTTTCAGTGAACTTTTCCTATTTTAACTTTGAGTACTTTTGAAAGCAGAAATAAAAGCTGAACATAAAATATAATCAGATGGTATGGTTTCATTGATTAAACGTATCTCCAGATTTCAGTGTTTCAGTTTTAATGGTACACAGTTTTTGAGATGCAAGTGCAATGACTCTGTAAGTGAAATGTGTTTTCTGCTGTATTGCCTGGCATAGCCTGCAGACTTGAATCATGTTGTATTTGACAGCCAAAGGTTATCAAACACACATGTGGGTTGTATCAGCCTAGTAATTTCTAATGGAAGCTTTGCCCTGTGAGACTAAGGAAAAACCTCATAAAATTGTTGTGATGCATAGTCTTAAAATCTATTTAAGAATGTATAAATCTGGCAGGTAGGCATTGGCACATTTTGACTTAAGTCATAACTAAAGTTGCATGTGTACTTGTACAGGTGTTGCAGTTTATTTGTGGGGAAAAAAAGCAAAAATCCCCCAAATGCCTGAATATCTTCACCAACTTCACCTGGAAGGAAATTTCCCTCATTGCTAAGGCTCATAAAGCGCTGAATGTCAAGCACAAGAACGGAGCACACAGCACGGGCATCTGAGACCCTGACCCAAGCAGCACTGGCAGTCGTGCCCAGCTCAAGGGAACAAGCCTGTGGGAGCAGTCCAATTGCTCATGCTTGCAAGAAAAAGGGGGGAAAATAAGAACTACTGAAAGCAATTTTGTGTCAAGGGGAAGAAAGGAGACAAGAAAATCTCCTTCAGGCTTTATGGATAAATACGTGGCAGAGCTGAAGGTCAGCGTTAGCAGAACATGAATGGAGCGCAAAGGACTGGCTGCGCTGCTTGGAGCTTCCTGGAGACACCACTGCGGGAACACAAACTGCCTTCGGTCTTCAGGTGTTCTCATATTTATCTACTCCTGTCTCCAAATGCATGATGTTCAGTCTTAAAACAACTCAGATAACTTGTCTGTAGATTAACTTTGTTTTTCTAGGAGTACTAATTACGAGAGTTTAAAGCCAAAACTTTTGTAACACCTGATACTTAAATAAAATTTGGTGGTATCTGTGTAAGTGTCCATGTGCTGCTCTGGAACACCTGGCATGCTTGCCTTGATGGCTGTGACTCAAGAGGTTGTGGAGGATGTGCTCTTTCCTGAGACGGACACCAGGGCTGTTCCTGCAGCATTTGCTGGTATCCTGGCTCTGAATGTAGCGTTACCCCCACACTGACTCTTGCACAGAAACATGAGTTACGGCCCAAATACACTTGTGTTTCTTAGGTTTCGCACATCTGTTTGCAGATGCCACACGCAGCTGTTCTGCAGTTCCCCCTAGCTGCAAAACAATTTATTTATTTATTTTAAATCCTCACCAAAAGCCAAGAAATCTTTACCAGCTAACACAGCTTTTGGCCCTGGTAGGCGAGGCACAAATCCAGCAGCGCACAGGCCAAATCCCTTCAGCTGGAAGGTATTGTGCTGTTATTTACTTTGGAAGCACAGATGCGATTTATTCTCGTGTTGGGGGTTCTGGTGTCACCGATTCCCAGGGAAGGGAGCTTGGCCTCGTGTGTAAGCGGAAAACATCCCTGGGTTTGTGAGGGGAGCCCGTTGTGTGCTGAGGCGGACACAAAATGGGGGCGGCCGTGGCCGCTGGTGGGGCTCTTGGGTGTTGGGGGAGAAGTATTTCAGTAAAATGCCACTTTTCAAAATGAAATAAACGAGAAAGGGAAATGTTAACATCTTCGCTGCCCCTCTGCCGGGCCAGAATTGCTCTTCCACGTCTCGGGAGAGCGAGGGGGAGCCCGGGCAGCGCCACCCGCCCGCCGCTTCTGGCGGGAAGGCGCCACCGCCATGTCGGGGCCGCCCAGCACCTGCCCGATGGCGGCTGCCCGTGTGGGGCAGGAGCCCGGCGGGGCCGAGCGAGGGTGCAGCGGGGCTGAGGCGAGCGGGAGCCGCCCCCGGCAGCACCTCCCGGGGCCTCTCGGCGAGCAGCGCCCGGCCCCGTTACCGGCACCGCCTCAGCCGCGGGGCGGAGCGGGCGGCGGCGGCGCCCGGCAGGAGGCGGCGGTCGGGGCCGGGCAGGGCAGGGCCGGGCCGGGCCGGGCCGGGCTGGGCTGGGACGGGGCCGCTCCCCCCTCTCTCGGCACCCCCCTGCGGGCCCCGCGATGTTCAACCGGGCCGTGAGCCGCCTCAGCAGGAAGCGCCCGCCCTCAGGTACCGGGGGCGCCTCAGGCTGGGGGGACGGGGACGGGGACGGGACCGGGACGGGATGGGGGGAGCCATGGGGCGGCCGCCGCGCTGAGGGAAAGGCTTCGGGCGCCTCGTTCGCAGGGATGCGTGGCCGGGGAGCGCCTCCAGAGATGCTGCGAAAGCAGAACGGCCCCTGCGCTTCCTTCCTGGGGGCTAAAAGTGGAAGCCGGTGGCCAGCTGCTGCTGCTGCTGCTGCTGGTGGTGCTGGTGGTGGCCGCAGGACGGGATGCGGTGCGGGGAGCGCGCCCAAAGCAGCAGCAAGGCGCCGTGGCTTCGCGAAACAGGCAGGTGAACCTTCAACGGGACTGCTGGATCAATTAAGGAGGGTTTCCTTAATTAACAATCAAGCGTGTGATCACGGAGCCGTTGAGGTTGGATAAGGAGGCCCGTGCTGGATGTTTGGTGCGAGCAGGGGCTGCGTGAGGTGGGCTGGGGGCAGCAGGCGCTGAGGGGGCTCCGTGAGGGCCATGCCTGGTGTCTCAGGGGCTTGGTGAGGCTCCAGGTCTCTCTGTGGCTGCTGGCACAGCTCGGTGTGAGCTCTGCTTGCTGTGCTTTCGGCCCATATCATCGGAGGCTGCAGCTCTTTGCCGTTTCTGATAGCCCCCCTCATCTGACAGGCACAGCGTTACGAGCGCCGCGCTCCCCAGCACATCTGCCCCGCACAAAGAGGCTTTATCCCAGCCTTGCTGCCTGACTGGAAAAAGCAGCTCCTGCAGGATCCTGCCCTGAACTACCACGCTATCCCGCCTGCTAGCAGAGCGTGGGATTCTCCTCCGAAATAACGGTGCCGTGCGAGCAAGCACTTGGTCGCTTGCTGTGTTCGTGCCGGCCGCTGCACATCCCAGAGGCAGCGGTGTCAGGGCTGCTCGCTCAGTGGAAACTTTGCTTCAGCAGCCCCCGAGCTGCCTGCTGCTGGCTCGCTCTGCCTCTTGGCTTCTGCTCTGCCTGAGAGATAGCGAGCGCTTTCCTGGGGCAGTCAGAAATAAGAGATATAATTAGCGTGTTTATCGCGTGCGTGCTGATTACGGCTTTTTCAGGAACGTGAAGTGGAAGAACTGCCATGGCGTAACGCCCTGCTCCATGCTCACAGTTATCTCCCCGTGCTCAGTGGCAGCAAGTGCCTGGCTGCCTGGTTTTATTGCTCACAGACATGTACCTGTTGGTCACTAAACGCTGGTGCTGAGCCTGTTATTCCCAGCGTACGCTATGTAACTTGGTCACCAGATGCTTTTAACAGCAGGAAGTTATCTTTATAAACAGCAAACGGTGATAATTAGGGTTATTCCTGTAATTACGTTTATTGCAGGATTGCATTCTAAAATAAACGGTTTCAGGTTTTCATTGAGTGGTTTTTAAGGAAAGGTTCTCATTGAGGTTCTCATTTCATTTCTTCAGTGGAAGCATTGTTTCTAAGGAAATTTAGTAAGATCTTGGGGCTATGGACATGGGGATCATTCTGGGGATCTTTATCCTGTCCTAAGGTCTTAAAAACTTCTGGACATCACACATCAAATCTGCTACGTGAAGCTAATACATGGGGTGGGAAGGTACGATCCCAATTGGGGGTCACTTGTATTAAAAAGGAGAATGTTTGTGACTGCTTATTTAACGGGGTGTAATAAAAACACCCAGCGGCTTTCGTGGGCTTATAAAGCTGGAGGGTGTTCCCCCCTGCCCTGCACCCCTTTACGCAGCGCTGCCGCTCTGCTTGCAGGTGGGAGCGACCCTCAGGAGCCCGTGGTGCTCTGCTCACATTGCCTTGCTGCTCCCACCTGGCTGTCGCTTGGTTTACAAAGATCAGATGCCTGGACGCTTTGAGTCAGGCTCCTAAGATAAATTTCACAAATCACAATCGGGAACCACATCCTTTTGCCTTGAGGGGAGGGGAAACTGAGGCACAGATAATTCACTGCAGCGCTGCGTCTCAGGCAGAGTGGAATTAATTTTCTTACACGGGCAGGGCTGTAGCTGTACCTGCTGCTTTGGAGACAAACCTGTCACGGCCCTTACTGAGGGGGTGTCCTGAAACCTGAAATTACCACTTGTGAAGTGGGAAGGGGAGATTTTCACAGTGGTCTCTCTCACCGTTAGGAAAACAAATGGACTCTGCAAGTCTGCAGCAGCCCAAACTCTTTGCTGCAGTG
Organism: Aythya marila; assembly: GCF_965140915.1. Taxonomy (NCBI): domain Eukaryota; kingdom Metazoa; phylum Chordata; class Aves; order Anseriformes; family Anatidae; genus Aythya; species Aythya marila. The sequence continues at coordinate 5,929,368 of NC_139048.1, forward strand.
CGAGTGCTTCGTGGGGTTTAACCATAGCTGCGAAGGGCATCTGATAGCACAGCTCTGCACAGATCATGCTGTGAGATACTTGCTGAGGTTTAGATTCATGGCGGAGGGAGGGTTTGTAAGAGAACTGCAGCAGAAGTTGCTGGGATCCGGGTTTCCAGTACCGGCAGGGAGAGACGAAGGGGCTGTGAGGACGCCTGCGGTGGTTTCAGCACGCGCTTTGTGCACCTCTGCGGTGTGCAGGGACCTCGGCTGCTGCCTGGCTGCTCACGGCCCTTCAGCCCTTCTGCGTCTCCTCCTGGCATCCCGAGTGCACGAGGAAAGGAGGCCAAGCTCTTCATGTGTATTTGAGAGTTGTTCAGATCAGCAATAAAAGCTCTGGAGCTTTCCCAAGGAATAGGTCTTCTGATGCGTAGCCAGCAAACAATTTTTTGGCTTCACCAGCCTTGGATGCGATGTGCTTTCTGTCCCTGGGACAGAAATACTCAGAACCATGTACCAGCTGTCCTATCTGCGGTGGCAGCCCAGCGTACCTTGTGAAAACAGAACTTCAGGGGACTTGAAAACAAACAAGCAAGCAGAAAAAACACCCAGAGGCTGCTCGCCCAGCGCAGATTGGCTCAGCTGGGGTGAGGCTCCTCTGCCAGCTGCCCCTCTCCCCTGAGACCACGTGAAGGTGCCAGACTTGTTCTGCTGAACAAACCATCGCATTTCTTTCCCCTTCTGCCTTTTCCCACCTCCCAGCGATGAAACTTTCCTTAAAAATAAGTTTCGTGCGTGCGACCGAGTGGGATTTGCTTTGTAGGCACCGATGCCACGGGCTGCCAGGAGGAAAGGCAGAAGGAAAGGTCCTGCTGCTGCGCGGGCTGCGGTCACTGTGCTCCGCAGGCAAAAGGTGCCTGAACTCCCATAAAGCGATGGCAGCGCCTACTTCTGTGCTCGTGAATTATCCAGCTGCGAGACAATTTTACCTCTCTCGATGCAAAGCAGCATTCAAATATGTGCGTGTGTTTATTTTCAGTTTTATGGTGTTTCCTTTAAAGAGCGCAGCTGTAATCCAAGGGAGCAGAGGGGAATGGGGAAGAACTGCGTGTGATGTTAATCACTCCTAACAAAGATGCTCTCCTCAATTTTTCCAGAGATAAACGACAGCGAGGGTCACCCCAGCAGCAGCCACCAGAGCTTGAAAGGAACCTCAAAATGGGCTTCGTCGCTGGAGAACCTCCTCGAAGATCCAGAGGGAGTTAAACGATTTAGGGTTGCTATATTACCTATAAATATTTATATAAACTAGAATTAGGAGGAGTGAGATGAATGAGGCTCACCACAAACGGTGCAGCTGTGCCAGTGCTGTAAGCACACAGGCTCGCATCCTTCTAGACGCGTACCCTGTGCCGAGGTGGCAGAGTTGGAGCTGTGGCATTTGCCGAGCTGCTGATGTGGGGAATTGCTTGCTCTTGTAAGGCCTGCGGAAGGCTTTGGGTAGCGTCTTTTTAATGGGATCGGTCAGCTGTTGTGAGGATTAACAGTTTACTGTTAGATAAACGACAGGCCTTGAGCAACTGATCTCTCTTGCCAAGCATTATTAATTGCTGGGCCCATTCCCACACATCCTTACTCAAGCAGCAAGTTACCTCAAACCATTCCCTCAGCCTGATAACTCTGAGTGGCTCTTATTTTGTATTGCAGCAGCTGTACTGAAAAACATTAGCTTAACTACAAACTGTGAGCTTGTGTAGCTCCAAATGGAGGCTTGAGGCTTAATTAGATGAGGACGGACAGTTGGTTTATCAAGGCCTTGTGGCTGAAGTCAAAGGATTAGCTGCAGCAATAGGAACTACCTGGTAAAGTATGGCTTTGCTGGGCCAAGAACTGATAAAATGCACTGGGATGAATTATTTCCTCCCAGACTGGTTTGAAAACTGATGTAAACCAGGATTATAAACCACTGCAATTACTGTGTGATTGAGAATTCTTGAAACAACAACAAAAATCGTGGTACTATTTAATTCTTGGCATTACTCAATCTTTATTTTCTAATGCTTGGAAGTAAAAATTGTCAATCTCAGAGCTATAAATATTTCAATCACTGCTTTTTATACGTCAGTTTAATGTAGTTTTTTCCCCTCATTTTAAAACATTCTTCAGTTTTGGGAGAATGCTTAAACACCGTTTAGAGAAGGCAAATACGTCTTCTGCTTTAGTTACTTAAGTAAATTTATTGCCACTGATGATCATGTTTAGAAACACTTTGATATGTAGAGATTTCACTCATTAAAAAAATCAGAAAGATGCTAGACAAGAATCTCAAGTGATCTGTTGCTGTCATTAAAATAGTTCATTATACTCACCTGCTAATGAATTCATATATTTGCAGAGTTCCCTTTGAGTAATAACTGTGAAATTGCTCAAGTTATTTAAGGGAGACTGAAGACGCTCTTCATCTTAGTTACTGATAAGCTCTGAGATTAGATGTAGCTCATCCTTCTCCTGGAATGTGCTTTTAAAGTGCTGAATATATTGTTCATTGGTGCCTCAGCAGCGAGTAGACACATTAATGCAGTGCTTCTGTCACACTCTTAACTCGTGTCACGGTGAAAACTAGCCATAGGCAGCTTCTGGCTTTAATAGCTACGGTAGGAAGAGAGAAGAACAGTCGAGAAATTGGGTCCTAGCTTTGGTAACTTTTCTTTTTCTTTTCCCTAGGAATTTTTAAAGAAAGAATTCAGTGAAGAAAATGTTTTGTTCTGGCTAGCATGTGAAGAATTTAAGAAAACACAGGGAAAAAAACAGGTACGCTTCCTAAATAAATTTTACTTGTCAGCAAGGTTTCCATAGCAGAAATGGAGCTGTAATATTTCTGTCACATAACATGCCTCATGTGAGTGCAAATAAACACATTTGAGGGAGTTGTACTGAAATCATTGTGGTAGAATTGTTTAGAAACAAAGTTGGTTTTATTTCCAATCAAAACAAAATGCTGAAATTGCCAAGTTTGCCGTGTTTGACAACTAAACTTTTTGTTGCTGCTTTGGAATAGCAAAAAGTTTAGTTCACTAATATTGCATTATCTTGTTTGAAAATATAAAGTTACATATTTCAGGACATTTTAAAACATAGCAGCTATTATATCAAAATATACACCACTATGCTTAATACGCAAACATAAAAACAAACAGCACAAACAAAATGTTTTACAATACCAAACTGAATTGTTTTGCCTTACTAAATTACCAAAGCAAAAGTATTTGAGGGTCCATTTGAATTATTTTGTTTAAATATTTATTCAGATTGATACTTTTTTTTTTTTTTTTTTTTGATACATTCCTATTTTCATATTTTCATAAAAGCTATAGTTTTCTGGTAAAAATATTCTGTTGGAAGCTTTTTAACCAACCATCTCCAGTGACTTCCATCGAAGTCTAGGTGCAGCAGGAACACAGGATGTACTTTTGCTTCTTCTTAGAAGCCTGTAGAGTCAGGCCTAAAATATGTACCACGTCCTGTTTGATTGTTTCTGGAAAAACTCTAAGATTTATTTTTTGTCAAATTCCGAATTTATTTATCTTCAAGGTAGTTTCAAAACTCCAACTGAATAGTACAATCAGTGAAAATAAGGCTCTTAAATCCTAGAAGCCCTCTTTATTTTGATATCCCACCTTTATGCCCTTTACATACCCCCCTCTTATTGATGACAAAGGGAATGTTTTGGAAGGCAACAGGTGCAAACTTACAGCCCCTTTTGCGTTATTCTGGCCAAATAGAATAGCATGAGGAGGTGAGGCTGGGAAAATGCCACTTAAACCTGCTTCAGATGGGACAGCATATGCTGTGCGTAACATCAGAAGTGCCAGGGAATTGGAATCAGGTGGGGGAGCTGGCCTTCTAGGGGCATTAGCAAGTGCATCTGGAGGAGCTGCCCCAGTTCTTGTGTCCAGACTGCAGGACTTCCTGTCTTCAGGCCAGTCAAATGTTGTCAGTGGATAATGTTTTCCAGCAGAATACTGGATTTTCAGCAATACTTATTTTTGAGAGGGGACAGTCAAGTGTCAGGAGGCAGGATGACAGAGGTTACTGCTTGTGCTAGCTGCCCCTCCAGTGGCAGCAGTTTCTGTGGGTGGAGTGAGGAGCGCAGCCAGGCTGCGAGTCCATCTGTCCCCTTGCCTGTGAGGGGATTTCAGCTGCAGCTGGGCTGGGGCGCGCTGGAAGCCAACGTCTGATGGCACCAAGCTCGCCCAGACAGGTCCTCAGACCTGGCTCTGCTTCGGAGCAAGCAGCTGCTTCCAATCCCATCGTGTCAGTCTGAGGTAGAAGGCGTTTGATCTCCTCCTCCCCCAGATGTCCATACAGCGTCCTGGCTGGTTCCCTACTCCCCTTCTGAGCTGGTAAAATAGAAGACAGCATCGCAATTCATGAACAAATGGAAAGATCCCTTTGCTCTGTGTAGGGCAGATGTTTTTTTTTCTTGGTGTGTCACGCAGTGTCCTTGCTAAGAGGTGTGTAGGTATCAAACCAGACTTTAAAAAGGAAACGAAAATGGAAAATCCTTCTGTCAGGTCCCATGTTTGCCACTGGATAGCAATCAGATTTTCCCTTCCTAAATAATTTCCATCTTTTTAGATTTACAGGATTGTGCACGCTAGTGCAGGAAATGGCAAACTGATGGATAGAGATAGCAGCTTAGTGAATGCTTGACTGGATTGCCAAACGAAGGGATGGAGACTTGATTAGTTTCAACTCAGCTGAATTATTCAGTACCAGTCGTTACAGCACAGTGTGTAACGAGAGCTTTGGCACAGTAGACTCCAAACATTACAACCAGGTAGCATAAGTGTGCTTTAGGATGACACGGATTTGCAGTGAGTTTTCGTAGCTACTGCTTATTTAGTTAACTTACACAGCTAGAAAAAGCACTAAAAGTAGAAATCCTTCAAGTGTTCACGATAGCATTAAGCACGAATATGTCTTCTGAAAGTGACTCTTGCAGAAATCACTTTGTGTCTGTCTGATGTGAGCAAAGTGTTCCAAAACCAACTTAGTTATTTAACAACCTGCTTCTCATTAGAGCTGGTTTACCACAGAAACTCTCACAGACACTCAGATTTCGGTCAGATGAAGTTGATTTCAATTAAACCTGGATAAAGTAGGATTGTTTTTTTCTATTTTTAAAGTATAAAATAAACTTGCCGTTACTTGACGTGCGAGTGTTAGCATGAGGGTTTTCTTAGATGCAGCTTGCACCAAAGTCACCAGCTGCTCGTTGGATTAATTATCTGCTGTGCCCAGTGCTGTCGTGGTCCTGCGGGGGCTGCTGTGAGGTGGGGAGGTTGGCTCGGGAGCTGCTGCCCTTCCCTCCTCTCCAGCCTGCTCCTTGCAGGCAGGTGCCAGCTCGCCCTGGCCGTGCTTTCTGCTGGCCGCAAGCTGCCGAACTCTGTTAGTGCCATTCTGAGAAAATATCCAGTGCCTTTTGTCAAGGCTCATTAAGTTTGCTTCAGTCTTTACTCTAACCACAGCCATGTGGGCTCTGCCTACAGAGCTGATGTATCGAGCCTACACGGCAGATCTTGCAAGATGTTGTGCAGATGCATCTTCTCTGCCCCCTTCCTCTTGAATGTGAGCCACTGTGCAGCCAGGGTTGCTTGATCACAGGAGCAGAGGGAGCACTGGCAAGAAGAAGCCTGGCACCTGCCCGTGGTGTTGGCTCTAGACTAGTGGTGGGAATGCAGAAAGCAGCAGAAAAGGAGTTCAGACCATACCTCTCCTCGAGTTTACGTTTGTTTTCCTGTTTTGGTGAGCTAACGCAAAATGCATGCATGGTGCAGGGGAGATGTTCAGCATCTGCAGAGTTGGGCAGCGAGCAGACTGCATCAAGAGCCTGGACAGGTCTTTAGGTGGGCCGACTCCAAGCTGTTGTCTTGCAACATGGAAGTACAAGCTCTTCCCCTCCGCTCAGGAAACACCTCTGTCATTTAAAATAAAGAAATAAAAAGGATGTTTTCCTTATCACTCCTTTAAAATTGAAGTCAAAATAGAAATGTCATTTTTAGTGAAGACTGGGGAAGGAATTAAGTGAGCTCTGCTGCCACCCATATGGTCCACATCTTAGGACACACATTTAACTATTGAAATGGGAGTGGTGAGGATAAGTGAATAAAATTTAACTTTAAATATTTTACTGAGGTTAGTTATGTGTTTCTGCTTGTTAATGAAATAAATAACATGTCCCTTGTGCTACTTTCCAAGTTTTAAATGCTTCTTCTATTGCAGCTGAGCTGTAAGGACAAGTTACAGATTGTAGGAAGTGTTTTGAACAACAGAGAATCTTTTCAGCTGTTGCTGAAATTCAGCAAAATGCTCAAGTTGTGTAGAGACCACTTTCAGAACAAATGTGTGTTATGGTTGGATTTGATGGTCCTGAAAGGCTTTTCCATCCCATATCACACTGTGATTCCGTATCTGTTCTGTACCACGTCCTTCTGCTACTTCTCCTGTGAAATGTGGCAGTGTTTATAAAGGACTAGGTAACACCGCACAGCTGCTAACTGCTGGAGTCTGCTCTGATGAGCATCTGGGACTCCCATTCACCTCATTTGGGAACCGCACATGCTTCAGAGCTGAATTTGACCTTAGGAAAGGAAGTGGGAAGGAATATTTTATCCATTTGAACTACCGAGGGGGATTTGCGTAGACAGAACTTTGTATTCCAGAGGGGAACTTGGCGTGGATGCAGAGGCGAGTACACAGATGTAAGAGAAAAGTGCCAGAAACGCCTTAATAACCACCTGTGAACAAGGTCCCAGCCTCAGAATCAGAGCAGAGTCCCCCGCGCTGAGGCTTTAGTTTGAGGCTAGAACGAAGATCACCACCCACCGACTGGGAACAGCGCTTCCTCTTCCGCCTGGACCTGGCTTTCCATGAACATCCTCTGGGGAAGGCATAAACGTACTGGCAGCTTCACTGTACCTTCATTTATTTTTTAGTTCAACTGATGTTTTCCTGCTGGAACATGGATGTAGCCTAAGAGGGGCTCTGTGTGCAGCAGAACCTGTGAAGTTCATTCATGTACTTCCACGTCTCCAGTGCCACATCAGGCCCCCCGTGTCTCTGCAGTGACCCCCTCTCCCTACCACAGTTCTTTCACTTCCTTTCTTTGTCATTCTTTCCCACAAAATCCAGAGATCCTCCCCATTTCACCAGCCTCCCACGCAGTCTTCTTGTTCCCCCCATGTTCTCTAACTTCCTCACAGCACTTCTGTTTTCTCTCATGTTTCCCCTCGAGCCTTCCTTTACTCTTTCCCCGTGGTGCCCAGCTTGCTGCTGTGCTCCTTGGGCAAGAAGCGCCTCGTGCTGGGGCTGGCGTGGAGCTCCGTGGGTATCGATTAGCCAGCTGCCAAGTCCTGGCTGGCAGCTCAAGGAGGCAACTTTGGAATATATCCTTTGCACCTTGTCTGTGTGAGGGCTTTAACATAATTTAAGGCAGTCACAGCTCTGATTGGATTAATGGCTCATTTAGAACAGACGTCTCTGACCCAGTCTCCCCTAATCTGTGAAACTGAAAAGATTGGGGATCTTCATAAAACACCTCACAGTGACTGAACGCAGCTGGCACGTGACAATTTATCCACCAGCTGAGTGACCTGTAGCACTTTGCGTCCCCTTCGGCGGAGAGAGAGTTAACTCTCAGGCATTACTAATTGTCAAGCACATGTTGCTTTTCTTCTAATTATCACCAAATGCTGATTCTCAGCTGTGAAACATTAAAGAAATTCTGGGACTTGTTCATGGGTAAGGGTTTAAGCGCTTCCTCCTTCAAGCCCACTTCCTGCCAAAGGGTCCCCTCGCAGACAGTTGCTTGTTAAATGCAGCGAGGAGCGCTGACACGGACCCACTGCCAGTTATCTGGGCCTGCTGCTCTGCAGGCTGTGCTTTCAGAGGGCTGCAGTGGGGCTTACCTTGTACGTGGCTTGGCAGTGTTCTTCCTCACAAGCTTTTTCTTGATCTGACTGGCCTGTGTTTGATGTTAAAGGGTTTTAGCCACTTGGATGTTGCTTTGATGCTTAAGGGTGCCTGGTGTGGTCGAAACACTATCGCTGGTACTGATCTATCAAGAGAAGACCCCTGAAATCAGGGCAAATGCTAACACAGTGCCTTATGCAAGTCACACCTCTATTTAACAGCTTTTGAGAGACTTATCAATACGGTTAGCCAAAAATTATTATATTTTTCCCCAGCCTTGTACTCAGTGTTGGACGTGAGCTGCCCTGAGGTAAAAACACACAAAAAAACACGTAAGCTGCACGATGAGGTTATCCAGCAGCAGCAGGCGTTATGCACTGATTTGCTTATTTTTTGCTGCACAGGGAGAGTAAACTTCCATGGTGTTTTTTTCCTCCTGGGTTCCTTGTGTATGCTGGTTATCTATTAGTAAAAACAATCTTCTAAATAGTGAAGACAAACCCTAGGTGATGGTGCTGTACAGTTTTACGCTGGATACTCAGTTTTGGACATCACAACTGCTGTCTGACTGACGTGCTGAATACTCACAACTTCTGCTCATGTCAGCACAGGAATTGGCCTGCAGTGATGTTTTTCCTCCAGCACAAATAAGTATAAATAAATAAGCTGATCTTTATATTTTTGGTTTGTTTCCTTTTCAATTCACGCTAAGTTTTGTTTTTAAGAAGTGAGCGAGTTAGAAGTTTCCATCAAAACCTTAAAAATACAGCGACTATTTCCACAGTAAATAATTATTTACGTAAATGTGTCCTTTTGCAGATGCAAGAAAAAGCTAAAGAAATTTACATGACTTTCCTGTCCAGTAAGGCCTCGTCCCAAGTCAATGTTGAAGGGCAGTCCCGTTTGAGTGAGACAATTTTGGAGACACCTCACCCTCTAATGTTTCAGAAGCTCCAGGACCAGGTAAAGCTATTTTCTTCCCCATGCGAACGGTGAAGAAATATGAACCGTATGAATTCCAGTTTGGGACTTTCCTGAAAAATTGGATGAAGTTTGCTCCTGGGTTCCTCCACTGGTAGCTTGGGAATCACCGAGTGCCTAACTTTGTGCCTACATTTTCCTGTGTTCGCTTGTGCCGAGTCATTGCTGATGTTTGTTTCCGTAGTTGCCACTGGTTTCCCTGAGAGCTCAAGATTCCCCTCTTTGCTTTGTTTTGTATTTATATTTATGTGAGTATAATGCAGTTTTCCAAAAAGCCCCCTCTTCTGCGACACACAAAACTAAAGAGAGGAGTTGGCATCTGCTTTGTGTTTTCCTACAGAACTTGGGAGGTCTGGTAGAAATTAAGTAGTGGACTTCAGGTACGCCTTCTGGTGGTAAATCTTCTTAATTGTTAGCTTAGTGCAAATCGTAAGCTGTGAAGTGAGTCATCTGCAGCTTTCCAGCACTTGCCGTCTGTGCTATTTTTAATTTCTGTACCAACCTCAGCACTACCTGTATGTTCCATTTAGCTCTTTTGCGGAGAAGCAGTTACACTGCTTTAAAATAGTGTTTTCAGCCTATTTTTATATCAGGTGCTGAATATGTTAGTTGGGCACTGGCTGGATCAGTTGGAGGGATCTGAGGAGCAAAGGTCCTGCCGTCTTTCAGGGAGATTCCAAACCATTGGCAGTGGAAGTGCCTGAAACCCAGCTTCCCCGGGAAGAAGCAATGTTTGTCATGGAAAACCTCCTGGCTTGGGGGACGGGTGGGTGATTACGTGGTCATGAGGGTGAAGCTGGAGGGGCTACTTGGGTTAGGATGTTTTGCAGCTTTGCAGTGAGCGTGCACACAAACAGCCAGGGCTTAGTGATAGCTGGCCTGGAAACGTGCTAGAACAGCGGGAGAAGAATCCCAGTGGTGTAGGGAGAAAGTCTGTGAACTTACCAAATGCAGCACGTTTGGGTTGTTGTAGATTTCCACTGCTTGAAGCTCCTGTTTATTGCTGTTAGATAATTGAGGAAGAGTTATGTTCTTCTCTTGTCTTCAATCCTTATAAAGTTATGAAGAGCAGTGCATATAACTTGATCTCTAACAAACACTGCTCACTGCTACTGGCAGCTTGTGCTTCAGGCGCAGTCAGCCGGGCTCGTTGGCCAGAGCTCGTAGGGTTCCCAGCATCAGTGATAACCAGCACTTGGTTCCCCAGCAGCCCTGGTGGTTTAGCTGGGGCTACTTCTGGGGCGACCTTAAGCACAGGGCTTAGAGGCAGCTGTTGCTGTTGAAAGGCGTTGGAAGTGGTTCATGAAAATCTGTAGATTTTTAAATACTTGCAGGGTAAACGTGCCTGCTCCGAGGTGACGAGAGGAGGGAACAAAGAGAACTCAGCTTTTGCACGTGATTATAAAATCTGTGTCTGGCTAACCAGGCTGTAGGGGTACTCAGAGAAGATTTTGATCTGAGCGTTCTCCCTCTCTGGGAGATGCTGTAGATGATACAGGAACAAGGGGAGTCTAAGTTCTTAAGCTGACTTAAAACATTTTAACAGGTGATGCTTTCATTGCAATTTTTTTTTGCCCTTAAGCTAGTTTGATAAATGTAATTATATTGGAGTTAGCCAACCCCAGCAAGTGTAATTTGACCTTGCTTAACTGTATTGATTTGAGCCTCTATGAAGAGGGTGTTTTGGAATTAATTTTTAGTCTTCAAGATTGCCACCGTTTTAAATGTGTACTTAAATATCTAGATATATAAACAAGTGATGATTTGTAAAATGCTTTATGTCATTTGTTTTGCAAGGGGGGTAGTGAACAAGTGACGGTTGGTAAAGTGCTTTATGTCATTTATTTTGCAAGGGGGGTGTTCCAGCTCACGCACAGACAAGAGAAGTCAAGTTCTGTTTGCTTGCCTTGGTGTGTCTGCTCAGGTTCCTTGAACATGCGGGGAAAAAGACAAAGAGGCAGTTTGAGATTTTTTTTCCTTCCAAACAGCTGGATTACCCAGTTGCACTACCAGCCAGAAATGAGGCTTGTAAGGTTATCCGCATTTGGATGATCCACAAATGCAGGTCAGAATCCAGAAATTCCTCTTGGAAACGTAGTCACTCTGGGTACCATAAAATGTAATGAGTCACGAGTGATGGCTCAGGGAGGCTGCTCCAATGAGATAGTCATCAGAGGGTGGTGCGGACTTGGGTTTTGCCGTGGTTGTAGTTTTCAGGTTTTCTTTTTTCTTTCCCATTATTTCGAGACCAAGCAAAATACGGCCCCAACCTTGACACTGACCAGATTCCAGGCTCCTCTCCCAAGCACTTTTGTTTTCAAGCTCCAAATGAGTTCTAGCATTTTTTTTGCCTGAAGTGGATATAAATAGAAGAGAAAGCAGATGTGTTGAGGGATGAGCCTACACTGGAGCCATTTGACACTTAAATTAAAACTAAAATACACTTTGAGGTGTATTTTAATGTCGCGCCTTTTCGTAATTACAGTCATGGCAGCAGTAACAGAAAACAAACAAAAAAAAAACAGTAGAATTCATATGTTGTCCTCATTCAGAATGTAGTTTTACTTGGGTCATTCTTTTTTGTGTTTTTTTCTTTTCCTCTCTTACCAGATATTCAATCTGATGAAATACGACAGCTACAGCCGCTTCTTAAAGTCAGACATCTTCCTAAACCATAAGAAGTCTGAGGAGCAGGAGGAGAATTCATCAGAGGCTCAGACTGCAGCTAAAAGAGCATCAAGAATTTACAACACTTGATACGATGAATCTCGTTAGGAGAGGCGATCCAGTAATTAACTCACACTCAGGAACAGTCTAGGTTTATAGCAGTTGCATATAGGGCTTGGGAAAGCTCAAAACATTTTTAGGAGATACTTACCTTTTTAATTGCTTGAATGACTAATTGTTTTTGCATGACAGCTAATAAATAACCAAGTGCCCATGGACAGACTGTTTCCTAGCTAAAAGGCTGAGGTATTCCTCCATAACATGAATTGCATTTTATATTTCACAAGTTAAAATGCTTTCAGTTTCTTTTGCTTTTTTTTCATTGTTGTTTTTGTGCGTAATGATGCTGAGAAAGTGGTTTTTTGTTGTGTTGTTGTTTTAATTTGTGCCTTCTGGTTTTCATTTGTGCATGGCTTTTACTTTCTGAATTGTTGGGAGCAGCTGTTGAGGAGTATGTTTTAAGTTATTTTGTGAATGAGACATTCATAGGAAACTCTAATTAAGGGACAGCATCTTTCAGAGTCAAGATCAATGGAATCTAATCTCACTCCTGTTTTCCAGTGTAACTTTTTTCTTTCAAGGTGGCAGAAGTTTTACTTTGCCTTTACTTACACATCAAAGCACTTCTCTGATCATGGTTTTCATTTTTGTATTTCTTCAATTTCTCCAATATTTTTGCAGCAGACAATCGCCTTCAGAGAAGGGAGCAATGTATATCCCCTTTGGGACAAATGCTCTTAGACACAGAGCATCTCTGAAGAATTCCTAAAAGCCGTCAGGAAATCTGCCAGTTAATATCCCACATTGGGCACACTCATTTCAGCAAAGCTTGACTGGGGCACGTCCTGCGTGTCAACCAAATTGTCTGTTACATCAGGGTCAGATGCTGCTACTGGGAAGCATCTGTTTTTTTCCTGGGTCTCAGTCACATTGTGTGTGGCAAGAGTTATTCTGCAATGTGCCAACCATCAAAGTCTGACTTTGTAAGATATTTCTGTTAAAGTCAACCTGCCAGTGTTATTAAATTGCAGTTTTATTTGGGAAAGCAAAAAGCCACGTGCTTGTTCACAGGCTTCACGGTGTGTAGTCTAGCTCTGTTTCACTTTCATTACTTACTCCTTCATTTTTTTGCACTGCTTTCCTTGAACTTTTGCTGATGTGCTGGCTAATCAGATTGCACAGTTAGCTTTTCATGTAGTGGTTTTTAGGAAGGTCAGATGTCATACATTGCTGTCACTATCAGTGTTTTTAAAACTAGGTCTAGGTTGTAATTTTTGAGAACGCAGATTCACTTGATAGACTTGATGATGACTTCTTTATCTCTGAGCCATTCTTGCAGGTAACGTGTAAAGAAAATTGTTGCTGTGGGTGCTTCTTGTTACATATAAGAGCGGGAATGGGACTTGTGATTCTTCCCCCAGAGCTAAATGGCCTGTTTGTTCTTAGGAAATAAAAAAAAGCAAATTATGAAAGTCCTTCTGTGTGCATGTTTTAAGGTGTAATTCTTATGCAATGAGTAATTTTTCCTTTTATGCTCCCAAAAGATTTAAAGGTGAAGTCATATTCCTGCTACAGGCACTCTCAGCGGTGTTTGACCTCATGCTTAAGCTATATTTCAATGTTTCAATCCTTCTGTTGTAATGAGGCCTAGGAAATGTGACCATCCAGTTCTGGATTTACAGAGATTATAACAATTTGTAATCTCAGGATAACATTTTTGGAAAATTCACTGTAACAGTGAGCTCTTAACACCTGCCAGGGCAGAGGATGGAACTTCTCTTACAGCTGAAGTCCTTGGGAGCAGGCTGCTTAAGCACATTTGGGAGTTGGGACTTGTCTCTTCCCAGTAATTGCAGCAGAAGTCTTGGTGATCTAGAAAAAGCAGGATGGGGACTTTGATGGGAAAAATGCAGGATAAACTCTTACCGTGTTCATCATGCAGATGCGTAGTAGGTTCATTTTTAATCATATTGATTTACAAAAATGCATGAGGAGGGGAGAAAAGTCTTTGACTATCAAGTTTTGAAACAATAAGTAAACCCGAGGCTGTATGAACAATGGTGGGGCATTAGGAGAGAAAATACGTGTGTGTAGCTGCTCAAAAACAACTTTTTCCTTGGCAATACTCTCGCTGTCAGGTACTGTATTATTTGCTTGGTGACAGCAACTGCCCGGTGGGAGTAGACACAAAGGTGCTTTACACTACTACCAGCCAAAAGCTACTCAAATGGAAATGCATTTCTTAGCAGCATTTCAATGCCTGTGATGTTTATTTCAATGCCTATGATGTTTTTATGATAGTATACCCAAATCCGCAACATTTTTAATCTTTGTATTGTGTTTTTGCCTCAGCAGTAAAAAATTCATTGCCCTCTTGGCTGCCTTTCCAGGTTTTGTGTTGTTCTGTTTTCTTTTGTTGTTTGTTTTGGTTTTGTTTTCTTTTAAGAAAAACAACTAGGCTTGCGAGATGCAGAAATCAGAGGGTATTTTCTATCCATGGTCTCTATTATCCAGTAAGAGAGCAACTGATGCAAGCAGCTATCTGTAATTGCAGCATGTATATATGTGGAGAACGTTATTTGCTTCTGTTGATTTCATCACTGATCAAACTTTGTGAAATAAATTGTCCGAGGCATATAGCAAATTGCACAGGCAGAAAAAGAGATGTTTCTCGGAGTAAATCCTGCATTCCAGCAAGAACTGTAAACTTCACATTGTACCTCGTGCTCTAAGTGGCCATTCAGAGTTGCTTTATGTAGAGGTCAAAGATAGGACGGATTTATTCCTTTTCATAGAATTTACACTGAAGGTGTAAGCACAGAAAGCAAGAAAGTTTTCATGCCTCATCACGTGCCTTGAATTCTGCCCTAATGTGTGTTTCTCAGCTGAAAATTAAAATATTCTACAAATACACCGAACCTGTGTGCTGGTGGTTGTTTTGTTTTGAATGCAGTTTGAGCCAAGCTCACTTCATATGCTGTAGCGATCCCGTTTTCTGCTCTCATTCCCTGTTAGCACAGTTGCTTGCATTCTCTCGCTGTGTGTTTTTCTCTTGGAAGCTGGGATGGCACAGCGGGTTTCACTTCCGAGTCAGCTGTTGTTGAACAAAAGCACAGAAAGTCACTCAAACAGCAGATGCTTGTACCTTCATCTCCTTTTTTTTTTTTTTTTTTTTTCATTCCGTTTCTTCCGTTGTGCTTGTTTCAAGTTGCTAACCCATTGATGTGGAGAAAGAGGGTTTGAAAGACTGTACAGAAAGGTTTCGGTAACAGTTGAGAACGTGCTTATATTTTCACTGAAGGTACAGATGGAGTTAAACCAGTAGCACTTGCATCTGCTTTAAGATCTAACTAGGCCTGTGGTACAGAGAGAGGACAGTGGTTCAAACCTGAAAAACGATATGAGTTCCCTTTTTATAAATTGTGTTTTTTCATCCTACAGACAGAGCAGCGAGTCTTACAAAGTTAACTAGTTTTGCCAGACGTCATCCTCTGACACACCAGGATGTTCACACAGCCGTGTCCCTTGCCCTGTCCCAGAGGCAGCTCCCTCTTGTTTCAAATCCATCACAGCTCCCGTCCAAGGCCTTTGAGTGCTCTTTTTACCATTAAAAGCAAACTGCGGGGTGTCCTTTACCCAGAGGATCCACGTAACTTTACTGGGTTGCCATACAAGCCCTCAGCAGCTGCTGTGCGACTGTGATCGCTGTGATTTAGCAGCTCTGTTATAGTTGAGGGATGTTTTTCATCAGCACAACTACTCATGTCTTGGCTGATAAGAGCGGCAAATCCATTTCATTTGGGAGTTAAAAAGCGCCCAGTACTGAGCGGGTTGGCGTGGTGGGGGAAGGAGGAGGGAAAGCGGTTTACAGAATGTGGTTGCTGTTTGGGTAAATGAAATAAAAGCCAAATTTAACAGCACCCTCTCCTGGCTCCTGGCAGAATCACACGTAGGGATACTGACAGCAGAGAATGGCTGCGAAGAAAGGAAGGGCACAGCTCTTCGTTCCCTCAAACTCAACGTATTGCCCATCACTTATGTCTCAAGAAAACCCATTTCACGGCTAAATTACTGCCAATAACGTGTGGTGTGAGGCTGGTCGTGCAGGACGCGGGGGCTCGGTGCCCTGAAATCTCTGTCGGGGATGCACTGAGTGCGTGGCAGCTCGCCTTTTTCCGCACAGATTCCAGCAGTGCCCGGTCATTTCCTCACCAGAGCGTGGCTGCAGCAACCCCTCGGTGTGAGTTTTCCCAAAGGAGTCCCGGGTCTCTCCGCAGGTCGTCCTGCCTGGCTGGAGCCCCGAGCCCAGGGGAATCCTGGCCACCAGGGCTCCCAAGGCACCATGTCAGCGTGCAGCTGGCAGCGAGAGCTGTATCAGCACTAACAAATGTGGTTTCCGTTTTTTGTATTTTTTTTTCAGTCCTGTCTCAGCTGCCTGGGGGTTATCGTTGCCTGCGACCATTTGATTAGATAGATGTCAAGTGTTTTTCCGTGTCATTCATGCGCAGAGGTGGGACTTGGAGATATCCGAACGGGTTTATGGTAACAGCTGCGGCCGTGCAGCTCTCTCAGAGTGACAACAAAGGGACAAACCTAGAGGTAAATTAAAACCTCTCGGGTTTTTCAACCCACAGTCTGGAGGAACAGCCTAATACGAGATTTTCTCGGTTCCCGTTCTGTGTGTACTGACTGCAGACTTTTTCCATGGGCTGAATGCTGGGGCTTAGCCACTCTTTCACAACAGCAGTGCACGCAGCAGAGGGATGCCCTTTCTGCACACCTGAAGTGCTGCAGGACCAGACAGCGAGGAGCATAACGAAAAAGCACGACAAGAAAGTGCACAAATTGAAGGTAAAAGGCAATGCTGCTACGGACACTGCTGGGGCTGCAGAGCTCAGCACGTCACCAAATCGTAGTGGCAGCGTTTTGGTGTTCCCTGCAGGAGCACATCGCTCCCTACATGACTGGGAGATCCATTTCTGCTGCTGTTCTCTGTTCTCTGTTATCTACCCTTGGAAAGCCGGCTTCTGAGCATCCCAAGCAGGCTACTGGGTGGTGGCAAACCCACAGGTTTAGAGAAGACCTCTTGGATTGAAACTGCAAGCCACCGTGTAATGAACGCGACAGGGCTCATGGAACACCTCTGGCTGCTGCTCCACGTCTTTGACACCATCTCTCATGGAGGAAATACGAAATTAACATTTATTTTTTTTTTTCAGAGAAAGCTTTCATCCTGAAGCCAACAGAGTATGAGCTGTACATTTCATCCTTTCCTCCCTCTCCCCCACCCACTTCCTGCCCTACTGTAAAGCAATCTGAACTCCTTGTGATCTCTGCTTTCGGAGGGTTTCATCTCCCAGGCTGCTTCATAGATTATCAGCGGAGTCCCAGCGAACAGATGGCTGCAAGTGACAGCAGCGCTGCAAAGAATTAAGCAAATTATTTCCATCTCAGGACCGGTCTTGTTCGCTACGTTATGTAGCTTCTAAGCGTTTTCCATCCGCTCGGATGAATATTTGTGTATCGTTTACGGAACATGAACCAAATCTCTCTGAACCAAAATTTCCAACCTCAAGGCGACTTGTTATTTTTGGAGTCATCATCAGGCCTTGGGCAAAGACTTCAGGGAAATCTTATCCTCTGTAGCCGGGCCAATAGCACTGTAAACTTATAGATGAACTGTCTTTTTCTGAGCTCAAGATTAGGCAACAAACCAAACTCTTACTAAGCCACTAGCAGCAGTCAGAAAAACTACTGAGTGTGGCAGTTTTTTGTAATTGTTTGTGTTTGTCATTTTGACTCTTTGCTCTGGTTTGCTAAAAATCTCTTTCATGTGAAAGTGTGGAATGTTCTTCTGTGAGAGGAGCGCTGCCAAAAACCGACTCGGTCTTTTTTCCCCTCTTCTTTCATTTTTCCCCCCACTTCAGAGGAGAGCCGAGCTAGAAATGCAGATCTTGGCAGCGGGGAGTTTTTTTAGGGTTCAGCGTTTTCAGTGAGGGATACCCGGGGATACCAGCACAACTGATACCTCGCCAGACACCCAGAAGGGTGGGGTAGGGGCAAACAAAAGGGAAAGCCACGGATCTGAGTGCTACCAAGAGTAGCTCATGGTTATGCTGTTAAGGTTAAGGTTCAGCTATCCTTGTGTACAGAACTGGTGTCACAGCAAAGCTCCCGAACTGGGTGAGAAAAAAAGGGGTGAGGGGGGTGACATATCAAAGAATCACAGAATATCCAAGTTGGATCTGTTGCTGTGCTGTGAAAACCGTCATTCACTTCACCATCATCTCTTAGTTTGCCTATGGAAGAGCTGAGCTGGACACTTCAGTGTCCAAAAGCACGGTGTGGGTAAGTCCAGCCAACCTGAAGTTTTACTTCTATGGCAGCACTCTCGTATTAAGCAGCATCTTGCTTCAAGACAGGTCTTGCTTTACCAGGTTGGGAGATTTATGAGCATCTGGACTACAGCAGAACAAAGCACCCACTCCCAAGAGGATGTGCAGTCCTCAGCTCCCCCTCTTTCTCTTTCTCCTCCTTCCCAACAACCCCTCTGTGGTCTTTGCCCTGCTCCTTAACCCCTCCCGATCTGTGTAAGCGTTGCCCACTCTGGGATTATTACTTTTATTTCCTCTGTTATATTCATCTTCAAAGCTTATAAATACAATGTTTAGAGGTGGTTGTGGCTCTGAAGGGCTGATGAATCACAAGCCCTCCCATAAACCCTATAAAAATCATCTTTTTTTATCACAGGAGAAAATACAGATGGGAAAAAGAAGTACTTGTTATCGAGCTCTGAAAAAAAAAAAGGAAAACCATGGCTCACAGCAGTGTAAGCATCACTGTTTTCCATTGACAATATGTTCACTTGTTACAACATGTAGCCTAAGCTGCTCACAACACGTTTGATGATTTCTTTCCTAACATAACATTACCCTAATATTACACAGTCCCAGTGCATTCATGTACCTCTGCAGATCTGGCAGTGGGGGCTTTGTTAGCTACCCGCAGGCATGCAGAGCATGCATGTGGCAAGTACGAAACAGAGTGTGTAGAAGAAAGTTACAATATCATGAACCATTTTTTTTTTTATATATATATTGGGCAATGTATGTACAGCAACTAAATAGTCTGGTCTTTCTAGTATTATATTAGCAAGGAATAATCTGTAGTGTTGTTGCTCTGTGTGTCATCATTCTCTTAAACCCATTGTGTTACATGTGCACGTTCATGCACGTGTACCTCTATCTGCTAAAAATTTCTCTGTTGAGCTCTGCACCAGCTAGAAATCTTTAGAGCTGCTGGTCATGACAGAACCAAACAGGATAAAATGCAAAGGTCCCATGTGGTAAACAGTACTGCCATTAAAAAAAAAAAAACAAACCTTAAGATTTGTCAGTAGAAAAACATATTTTACTAGACCAACCAATATAATAGGAAAGCAGACATGCTTTGGGGATCATAAATGCTCACTGCAAAACTTCTCCCTAAAAAAAGTCAAAAGCTTGTATTCCTTAAAATAAGTCTGTTTGGTTTTTGTTTTTGTTTTTTTTTTTTCTCACAATGATGTGAGCTGGCCTGATATAATATATTGTTTTACTCCAACTGCTAACCTTTCTGTCGTGGTTTTATATATGGTTTTATATCCTTAGCTTGGATCATCACAGCTGCAATATCACTGCAACAAAGACAAGATTAAATTCTACAACATTTGCCACTGGTTTTGCAGCATGTTAGCGGGCAATGACAGTCTGGTAGCTTTACGTAATTCAGAAATAGTTCTCAACTAATAACCTACAAAGATTTTCTAGGCACGGAAAAGAACTGTTATCACGGTGAGAAAAGAAACAGACGTTTCACATTTGTGCCCACGGCTCAGAACTCCGACTGGGCCATCGCAATAGCCATTTCAATGTGCAGACACTATGCTGATGAGATCTGAATTACTGGATGTAATTCTACTCCTTGTCTGACACAAAACTGACCTTTTTCACGAGCCTTTCAAGGACTGACAATATAATTAGTTTTGCTGAATCTGATTTGGGCAATATCATATTTCTATCTTGTTAACACCACACAGTTTGGTTCACTTCCTTTTTTTCCTAAGGTATAGTCCCTGAGAGATTATCCTGAAGACTGATCCTACTGTACTTATTGCAAGCGTGTACTGTCTTAATTGTTTCCTTGTACAGTTGAAATACAATGCTTACATCTCAAGGACATCTCTCTGTTTCTTTCCGGGAGATGGTAATTTTGCTTTACAAGTGTATGGATTTGCTACGGTTGGAAAAATCCAACCGTAGTCTACATAGCAAAAGAAGAAGAAGAGGGAAAAAAAAAAAAAGCAAAACAACAAAACACCAACAATGGGTCATTTGTATGGTGGATGAGAAAGAAATCATGGCTATGTCTGCCATTAGCAATTTGTGACATTAATGAAGATTACTCCCCACAGTAAATCTGAGGGAAAGCTGACACAAACTGAAGGGTCCTGTACTGGTACGTTACATGGCTCTCGCTCCCCAGGAAGCCAAAGGAGCAATATGGCAAAAGGACAGCAAGAAACATCAAAATCCCAAACTCTGCTTACAGGGAAGTTGCCAATGCAAAGGAAGAAAGGACATCAAGTGTTCAAGGCTGCTCCTCCATGACCTGAGCTGATTCTCCTCCATGACCTGAGCCAAAAGCATGTCATAACTCATATCTGCCTCAATTTTCTCACTAAAATTCTTACTCTTTTTCTTTTTTCTTTTTTTTTTCTTTTTTTTTTTTTTTTTTTCTCGTTTTCTTTTTTTCTGTTTAATCATTTTCTGTGTCATATGGTGCCTTCACATCCTCAGCTATACTCCACCTCACCTGGATGCTGTCCCACCTTCTCAGGCACTTCACCATTTTGTCACAGCCATCCTGCTGCTATTCATTATTATTAATTTTTTTTTCAGCTGCCTCAGCCTTTCCCACAAACCTGCCACAGACTGCCTTCTCTGAAGCACCCCCAAACCCTCCTCAGCTGCCTGCTTTGAGGTACCTCAGCGCTAACTGCGAACACAGCCACAGCCTCCCCTGAGGTACCTCAGCGTTTCCCACCAAAGCGTTCCCATCGCCTCCTCTAAAGTCACCTCAGTGTCAACTGCCAAAACACTGACGCTGCCCGCTCTGAAGCAGCTCAGTGTTTCTGTAAAACCTCCTGCTGTCCCATTTCTGAGGTAACACAGCATTTCCTGCCGTACCCTAGCCTGCCCTCTCCGACTTCCTCAGCATTTCTCGCTAAAATGCTGCCGCTGTCTTCTCCGAGGTCTGCCAGTGCTTCCCACCAAGGCCTTCTGCTCTCCCCTCCCTGAGGTGCTGGCAGGTTTCCTGCCGAAATGGCATTGCCGTCTTCTCCGAGTTACCTCAGCTTTTAGCTGCCAAACTGCTGGCACTGTCTTTTCTGAGGTGTCTCACCACTTCCCTCCACGCCTCCTGCTGCTCCCTTTCTGAGGTACCTTTGTGCCTCCCCTCAACATGGTGCCACACCGCCCTCCTCTGAGGTACCTCAGCCTTTCCCACCAAAACACTGCTGCAGGGTGCGACCTGCCAAAACGCCAGCGCTGCGGCTCCCTGAGGAACCTCGGCATTTCCTGACTGGATGCTGATGCTGACCCCTTGGAGGGACTTCATCATCTCACCTACAACTGTTGCCCTGTCCATGCTCGGGGTTACCTCAGTGCTTCCTGCCCAAACATCTTCAGGAGTCACCTCAGTGCTCACAAACAGTCCAACACTGTTCCTTCACCTATAGCTCCAGCCCTGGGCAGGCTTTCACCTCTCCACAACCCCAGTGTGGCTTTCTGCCTCAAACCCATTCCAGCTCTTTCTGCAGTGCCATTGTCCATCTATCCTTGTAGGACAGAGGTGCTTCCCCGTGTGCCTTCTGGTAGCTGGGACACAACCAGCCCCATGCACCATGCCCCTTCTGGACCACCCTCAGCATCCAGCTCCTTATCCTGGAGATGAGGCGAGCTGTGGAAACTCACCACAACATGCAGCATATTCCCACAGTTTTGTTTGTTTGCTTGTTGTAACTAATGCTTGAGCTCACTGCAGTGCTCCTGTGGGAGCAGAAGGCCTCATAAGGAGTTGGGTGACTTTCCCCCAAGCTGGTATAGATTCAAAGGGAGAAATCAACAAGTTAATGGCATTTTTTATTCTGTACCTGAACGAGTAACGAATAAGTAGTCTCATCTTGTTTGTATTATCTTGGTAATTAATAATCTGTTTTGTTCTTTAAAAAAAGAAATATATATATATATATATTTGTATGAAACTGCTCCCTCGGGACTTCTTTGTATTTTAGTTGATGTTTGTCCATAAGCATATATAAACACACCCACTTATGTAAGCTCTTCTGCTGAGATCCCCAGTGACTGAAAAGCATTTGTGCTGCTGTTCTTTTGGACATCGCAGAAGATGTGAGCCTCAGTCCTTTTAAGTAAATAAGTATGCAGCTTTGATTACATTACTGCATTTCTGAGGTAATTCGTTTTCAGCATGAAAAAGGCCAGGCATGACACAGAGGAGGATTCCTTGTCAATCACTTAAACAAAGGCTGTCCTTTTCTTTCAGGACGGGGATTTCATCCCCAGAAGTGAAGCGATATATTAAACTAGTATGTACAAAACAGCCCTTGTTCTTCAGAGATCTACCAGAAGTTAAAGCACAGTCAGAACAGATGGGTCACATCATACCCTTGAATTTAGAAGGATGCTCCCACATACTATATTACTTGTCTGGCTCACTTAGTTCACCAAATAATTTGGTTCAAAGGGGCAGTGCCGAACCTCAGGCAACCCTGAGGAAAAAAGACAGGGTGCCGTCCGAGCCTGCGCCTCTCCAACAGCCGCACCATTTAACAGGGCTTTGGTCAGCCTCCAGCTTCCCATCACAGCACAAGAGCAACACTGTCCTGCGGAGTGGAAGATACGAGTCAGAACCTCGACACCATGAAAGCTTCGCAGAAAGAGTGTGAATCATCGCTTGTGCTGGTGAGCTTCTTGGGAACTGAAGCAATGAGGATGGGGCAGACACTTGGGGCTAGTAAAGTGACCGTTGCCTTGTGAAGAATGCTTTAAAGAAAGAGAAACTTCTGCTTGGATTTTTTTTTGTTTGTTTGATTGTTGTTTGTTTATTTTTTAAGTGAGACTGAAAACTAAAGTTTCAGTCTACCCCTGTTGTAGCCGTACTGATATAGATGGATCTACAGCAAAAGCACCTTTAGCTCTACCTTGCAGTGAGTCATCAATGGGAGCCTGGACATGCTGCAGGTTGCCACTGCCATGGCTGGATTTGCCAGGTATCTTTTCCAAACGCATGTTCCACCGAGGCTGGAGTCACATTTACTTCTACAGACAACAGCACTAATTTAAATGTGATTTAATCAACTGACAGTTTTTGCATCTGCTGTAGGTTTCATTAAAATAACACCATTAATAGATTTGCATTTTAGGGACCTATCTTAGATAAGAATGTTCTAGCTGACAGAAACCAGAGATACAATCTCCACTGCTACATTAGTGCTGGGATTGTTCAGAGGCTTAAACAGTCCCTAAAATTGTAGCTGGAGGCAAAGAGGGATTTTGTTAAATGCCCCCTTCACTGTGCTGGCAGGCAGAAGGTTGTTTCTGCCTCATGGCCATCATTTATACATAAAATCTTGGAAAACAGTCATAAGAGAGCGGTGCTCAAATCTCAGCCAGAATCATGGCAGATGGGTGACATTTAAAGCCTCACTGAATGCTAAGTAATGGAAAAAAAAAAAGGGAAAAAGAAAAAGAACAGACAATTTTAAATATCCTGCCAGCACCTTCCCGTGATACCTCTTCTGCCCCAGAAGTTAACCTTTGCCCTCATGCCAAGCTGGAAACCTTTTTTGGGGTCAGAACGCTGCTTTGCTTTGAGGTTTGTGTGGTCTGCAGACAGCAGGAGCCTGCATGAGCAGCAGTTCAACTTCCCGGGTTCCCCCCCAGCACCCCCTGCCCCACGGCAGAAGCTGAGGAGTAGCAGCAGCAGGACACTTCATGGTGCTGCCGCCCAGGCTGCAGGAGACGGGGTGCAGGGTGCATTTGGGATGCAGAGGGAGCTCTGGTGATCCTTTACCTGGTGATCCGTGGCTTGGTGATCCCTGTGACAGCCCCGTGTCTCTCAGGCTGTGAGGCCAGATTTGGTTTCCCCTCACATCCTGGGAACACCAAGGGGTGCTGCATCCTTGCCTGCCTGCACAGAGCTGCTCAGGGTGCCCCTTGTAAACCACGGGGAAAGGTTTTCTTAGTGCTGGCTGTTGGGAGATGATGTCTGAAAGTGCTTCCAGACAGGTGAGTTTGTAAGCAGAGCTTCACCTCTGGCCGACCTGGGCAGCAGAAGGGCCACAAATGTTGTTTGTGAGGAGAAGGGGGTGTAGCTCAGGCATGCTGGAGCTGAAACACCACCTCAAGCCCCCATTTCAAGGCTTGTAGCTGGTAGAAGGATCCCGCAGAGCCAGCTGAGGTCACAAGAGACAAGGCAAAGCAACTTAGCAGCACAGGGGACAGCTGGAAGGAAAGGAGTACAACAAGACAGGATATTTCTGAAGGATTTTGCCTGTGTTCAGTTGTTATCCATACAGTCTCACAGGCCTCAATGATAACTCAAGCAAAACAGAATCCACATGGAACTGAGGAGCTGCCTGATTTTAATACTTTTTTTTTTTTTTTTCTGGCTTCCAGCTGTCCTTTTATCACTCCTTTCCCTGAGGATTTAGCACAGGGGATCTTCTACTTTCTGTAGGAAATTATCTGGAGGGACTGGGAAATAAAGAGAGATGATAGTCTTGATGATCTTCTCTGAAAGTGCTCTCCTGCTCACTAACAGAGAAAGCAGGCATAACCAATGCCTTCCTGCTCCAGCTAGGCAGGAAATAGAGCACTATTGTCCCAGAAATGAGATTTTTCTGGATACGAAGGGAGCAGTCTTAAGGAAAGCAACCTGGGTTTGCTGATCTTGCTCTTGACTCTCATTTTCTGCCTGTGATAGCACTGATAAGAGTTGACATCATGGATGGGCTTTCATTGACTTGTAAATACTGCCCTGATACTGCAGATCGCCTTCTATTAGCTTCTGTCTAAAGAGAGAGAGAGCTGCAGCAGGGCTGTTTCCAGGATGCGCAGAATGCCAGGCACTCAGTGCATATATACCTGGGGAAAAAGAGCATCACTTGTTAGAATATCCACCTGCTATCACTGATGGGACATGTCAATACTAATCTCTCTTTGCTTTCCTCTTCACAGAAGCAATTTCTACAGACAGCCATGCTGAGGTGGAGCATTAAAACTGAGCTAACTTCATTCTTTGTCACTATTTTTTGCAGGTCTTGGCCAACTGTGGCAAGGATGGACGAGATGGAGTGCTTGTCAGAGCAGCAGAAGCTGAGGTAGGGAGTCAGGTTTGTCTGTCTGTGTGTGAAGAGAGAGGATCCAGGAGGCAGAGTGTGGAGGGAAGGTGGAGGGAACTCAGTGGGAATGGAGCTGATGGGAGGAAGGGATATGGCGTGTTGGTATCTGGGCTTGTTACCAAGCGCAGAATGTAGGCACCAGGGAAAATTAAATACATACCACTGAGCAAAAAAGCAGGTAGGGAACCAGAACAGCTGTGAGGAGGTGAGGCAAGAAAACACCGGTGTTTTGTAGATTATTATGCACTTTCCAAAAAGAGATTCAATTACCACAGCTAAAAATACAGGGATGCCAGAAGGTACTCTTTTCCCCCTCTTTTTGTCCTGCATCGCTGACGTCACTTTGTGCAGCTGATAAAGCTCTCAGCTCTTCATTGCTCTGATGTTTTGGAGCTTATTTTGTCCCCAGGAAGCAACATCCCTAGATGGTGAGTGCTGGAGGACAAAAATACTGCAGATCTGAGGCTGTTGAGGCCCCCATCTGAACGTGGGGAGGTTCTGACACTGCCTCAGCGTGGTTAAACTCTTTGGTTTGGAGCTCAACACAATTCAGGTAGAGAACAGAAACAAAAGGAATGTATCTGGCGGAGCAATCCCCGTGTCACCACATTATGACTTTTAATATGACTTTTGTTCTATTTTTTCTCTACCCTGCTAATTCCCCCTCCTGCTTTAGAAGTGTCAATGGGATAAAGGTGGGCAGATGAGGCACTGTGGGGTAAGCGCATTAGCTTAATGCTTCTGAAACACCTGGCAGTGTCAGTGCTGTCATTAAGTGCTCACCTGTAGCTGCCAGAAGTAAGCCCTCACAGAGGGAGGAGGTGGCTTTTATACGTTATAGAGTGCTTTCCTGGAAGACGTGGAGTGTGGTAAATGTGCTACAAAACTGCCACCAGGGTCAACAGGTTCAGGTGAATTCATCCTTAACACAGGCAGGCACAAGGACACTCCACAGCGAGCACTGCTGGCACAGAGGGACGAGCACTTTCCTTGTGCTGCCAGTCACCCAGCCAGGAAGCTCAGAAACATGTACTCAGACAGAAACAGGAAAAGAGACAAAGAAAGACAGGCCCCGAGATCCTCATTCTGGGGAATGCAGCGGCAAACCTCACGGCTTCACAGCTGCTTCACCCCAGGACATGCAGGGCCACACCTCTCTGCTCCATGCGAGATACTCACATGGCAAAGTTTGTCCAGAAGGACAGCAGAGTACAAATCGGAGTGTTAATCAAGGACACCCACAGTGGAAACGTGCTCCCAAGTCCACTTCACATGCCCTGAGAAACGTGGACCTTCTCTTCTTGTAGCTCTGCTCTTAGATTGCACCCCCCCCTCCCAGGAGTGCAGCTCTTGCATGCATTATTCCTTGTCAACCTCTTTTTTAACTTCAGATTTTAATGCTCTGCTTCCTGAACTCTAAGCATCCCTAATCCCTTTCCTGTACGGTCGTTTTTTAAAAAATAACCAGAAGCACTGAGAGGCAGAAATGTAATTGTGGCTCAACCCAGTCAGTCAATGTTTGCTCCAGGTCTGAAGCTGGTGATTAAGACAAAAACCTAACTATGTGGGCCAAGAGTCTGGTGAAAATCCAGCAGTAAACATGCCATGTGAGGCGAGCATTTGACATCTGCAGATGGGTGCCATCTGTTTCTTCTTTTAAGAGTATTAGCCATCTAATAAAGGGCAAGAGATGCGTGGAACTTGGTCCGAGGTCAGAAGAGTGCGAGTGAGATCAGAGGTTTGATTGCCAAGTAAAATGGGTGTATAGACTCACACACACACACACGCTGCCTTTTTTGCAAGCGGAGGGGAGGTACGGGCAGAAGACACACAGTCATACCAGCCAGACCTGGGGGAAGTCCGAATGCAGAAGCAGTGATACAGCTCAGGCTTCTTTTTAGGGCTAGACCAAAGCCTTTTTGAAATGAGGAACCGAGTGACCTCAGAAGCCATAAATTTTGAGTCAACATTTTGCAATTCTACTTCTGCTCCCACATCGCCACCCCTGGTGTCTGGGCGAGGAGCAGCTCTTCGCTTCTCTTTTCATGACATACCTCACTCCCTTACTGGTAAAGCCTGGTCATTTCCTTGGTCAGTAAGTGACGGGGCTGGCGCGCTGCTCGCTCCTCTTTCCCACCTCTCCGCATTGCTTCAGGCCTCTCGGGGGCCAAACGAGTGTCAGGAGCATGGGCTGAGTGTGTCCTGCTGGAGTTGGAGGCACATTTAGGGCAAGGCTCGGCGGGGGCTGCAGAGAGCCCTTCCCCTCCTCCCATGGGTTGGGGAGGGCTGCTCACAGGCAGCACTGCTTTTGCTCCCCTGCAGCTGAGGATTTGGGGCTGCTGGCTTTCCCTGTCTCTGCTCAGAAGTGCTACAAATCGGTACTTTTCACAGTCTGACAAAAAAGTTAGAGACTTTATGTCACCTAATACTGGAGCTCTCGGTGTCAGCTCAATGTAGGAAAGCTCCTGTGCTAAGCTCTGGTTTATGCAGCAGCTCACAATGGTTTTGCTGAGCTGTGGGCTGTTTCAGTGGGACTTTTGTTGGCTCTGAGCATGTTTATCGTACAGCACAGTGTACTGCAGCAGAGACATCCCTTTAAGAGCAAGGCAGAGGGGTTTCAGTACATTCACTTTGCTCTCTTTGAGTTTGCTTACACACCCAGTCTCACAAGACAGCAGCAGCATTCCCCTCCTTCTGGATTTTCTTGCACGTTGTGGCAGCTTTCGGAGCTGCAGCACTTCGATTCAGGGAATTAGATGGAAACATCAGGTTTAATTTGAAAACAAACAGCAGCAAATGTCCCTTGATTGATCTTACCTCTAGAAAATGAATTAAACATCACGTTTTCAACTTTCTATGCTGTTTTTAGGGTCTGGCTCATGATATTTTCAGCACATGGGCCTTTCATCCAGTCCTTCACTTCATGAACCAGCTGAAGTCCAGCTTCCCCTCCTTCCCAGCCTGCAGATTATTTTTCTCAGAAGGAAAACGTCACAGATCTGAGAAGCTGCACTTCCATGAAAGGAATCGATCCTCCAGCAGTTACCAGACCTGCCACACTGGGGATTTTTGTCAGCCAAAGCAGCCTTGGACTGGCAGGTGAAGGGTACGGCAGCAGCCTTGCTCTGCCTGCTGCACGCTGCACAGGGACAAAGCAAGGACGAGGCATGGGGTGAATGCCAGTGGTATTGAACTACTAGAAACAATGTTATACAAGGAAATACAAACAAATATTAGTCTTAAATTAGTGGTAAATGTGATCACAGGGAGTGTGGGGTGACTGAGTGCATGACCCAGAACACCGTGAGCAGCAGATTCAGGACTCTGACCATTAAGAGAAGGGAAAACCACATTTGCCTGACCTGGGTGCTGCTTTGACAAAAGGCCTGGTTCTGGGGATGAAGGGACATAAGGTACCTTAACGTCAGTAAGAGGTCAGCACATCGCAGTTGCAGAAGTTACTCTGGTGTAAGTGGTGGAGAAGGAGGTTCTTGTAACCTTCAAAGTGTTGGAGCTTCATGAAGCTAATACTCTGGGAGTTACCCGGTACTTTTATAACACAAGTTAGATATCTCTAACTAGGAAACAGTCATCACATTGATAGAAAATATCATTAAATAAGTATAACACCTCTATTTGCCACAAGGAAATTTACTTAGTTATAAAAACAGTGTAGCACAATCTATCTATAACCTGCTCTTGGGTCTGGTTTTAGACCCCACATCCAGTTTTGGAGTTGGACTTGTATTATCTGTGTCATTCGGTGGTACTTTCAGAAACCAAATTTATCTCTTGCAGTTTGAGATTAATTAGCAATTATAAATCACTCACCTAACTTATAATACTGAAAGTTGCTTATAAAAATAGAGCAGTTCTTATTTGTTGAAGGGAGAGCAGAGAAAATGCAAATATTTAGCAAAAGTAGAGGTCACAGAAATGTAAACAATTCCTTGCGTGATTTTTCTTTTGAGTGATTTACTCCAAAGGCAGAAAAACTGAGATTCATGGCCACAACCTGCTCATGCAAACTGTGATAAATAATCTGAGCTTATCTGACATGAGGAATGCTATAAGAATGCAACTATCCATTATATAAAAAAGGAAAGAAAAAAAACAAACAACTTTTTAATAGAGTAAAAACATCAAGATATAAGGTAGGTAAGTACTGAAACCTACACATTGCTGAAAGTCATGTTTCTTTTCACCCGAGGATGAAAGGAAAATGTAAAGTTTCATGTTAAATGGGACAAAGAGCTTTCTTGATGAGAGAAGTACATTGGCCCACTGCATGCAGTAATGACACGGTACAAGAAGGAACAAGAGGTTATAAAAGAGCAGTCTCCGTGAGCTCTGATTTTAGTCTGCGGGAGCAGAACCAGAACCTCCAATTAAAATGGGAACGTGGGACACTTTGTAAAGCTCCACGCAAGCGGCACACTCTGTGTCACATTCTCATGTTCATTAAGCACAATGAGCAATTACAGATTAAATGCTGCTGGTGTCTCACTTCAACCAGGCAAATGCTTTCCGTGGAGAAGAGGGAATGAATTTTGTTAATGAGGGATTTTCAGGCTGCAAGTTTAAATGGAAAGAGGAAACTCTTCACCATGTCTACAATAGCCGGTGCATTTACTGGACCCCTGCAAGGCCTGTACACCTACAAGATGTCATCACAGCTCCTAAAGCAATTCTGTCAATGGCAGCTGTTTTGCACAGTCCTTATTTTTGTGAATCAGATGACAACTGCAGGCAGTACGATGAATACCTTGACCTGGGAAATAACAAAACTCTCTGTCGCTAGTGAAATTGTGAAATTAATTTGATTCTGTTTGTTTGTTTGTTTGTTTTTGATTATTTTTCTGCCCCTTCTCTGTACAGGGTAAGGTGTATTCTGCCACCAGTCAGATTTCACACTGTGCTTGTTTCTGCATGGTTGAAGCAATTCAGACTTGGATGTGGTGTCTTGGCATGAAGACTCACAGGTAGGACCCACCTCCTGCCTGGCTGTGGTGACTTACTGATCCAGGTTTGCCTGGAACATATCTGAAAAACAACATTGTCTCAGAGATTGTCTGAGACATCTGGGAAGGAATAGTAAATAAGGTAAATAAACCCACCAATAAGGTGGTGAGATTAATTTTTTTGTTTTGTTTTGTTTGTTTGTTTGTTTGTTTTCCTTTCCATTTTTTTTTCCCCTCATGATAAATTCCACCAGGAAAGATTTTTAGAGCGAAATTTGCTGCCAGGAAGCTTTGTTAATGCTATGTATTTTTTTCTCAGGTGCTACTAGCAAGGCCCCTTTGTGCTGACGTATTAAGGTACCAGTATGTATGCAACAATGCAAGTCATCAGGACTGCATCAGAGATGACTCATGTGCTATTATTTTGTGAGCACTGTGGCATCTCTACATGCAAGTTCTTTCTGTCAGCCTCGTATCTGAATTTGTGTGTGGCTCATGTGGAGCTATGGACACAGACGCTGACCTGTGATATGTTGGTGTGGGGGTCACTGTAATGGTCATTCATTCTGAGGGTTTTCACAGCTGCCAGAGAATCATTTTACTCTCAAATCAAAAATGCCAGAGCCAGAGCTGATAACAAGTGATGTTGCATGTGTGCATTTGGATATGAGAGGTGTGGCTGTACCTGTTTATGTGAGCTCTTTACTTATGCCTGACCTGCTTTTGCCCAACGGTGAGGTGGGTGCTGCTGCTGAGGCTTCTGTCCTGAGCCTGCCAAGCTGCCATCTGCCAGACAGGCTGGAGCAGTAACCCAAATCCTGCTGATGGTCTCGTGGACAAGATCCAAAGCTCTTTACAGCTCACGGTCAGTGCTCTGAATGCATGGATGCAAATATTTATGGACGCCATGGATGGATATGGATTTCTAGCTCAGCCAGGATACATTTACATGCACATATTCAGAGTGTGTAAATCCCCTCTCTGGCTACCTTTCACAAGCACTGGTGAGCACAGCAATTGCTCCCTGGCATGTGATGGAGAAGAGGCAGTTCTTCTGCCTCTTCACCACCAACGCTCTGCATGCAGGCTGGCTGCAGTGGGGCACTGGAGGGAGCTGCTGCCTTCCCAGTGGCAGGAGACATCCTCTGGTGCTGTGGGCTTTAAGCAGCCCAGCGCTGCCACAGTTAAAGATTCACCAGTTACTACAACTACATAATGTATCTGTTTCTAGTGATGATACTACTCAAGTATCTGTAAATAAAAACTATGGAGTTGTTTCCCTGCTTACCTTTCCTCCATGTTATTTAGGTTGTGAGCAGTTCAGAGCAGCTCTTTTTTCTTGCTTTGAATATTTTCATGGCTTTGGCTGAAAGGAGTCTTGCTCTTACCATGGTCTTTTGCTAAGCTGGTGCTGGAGCCAGGCTGTTTGAAGGCCACACATCCTTCTCTAGTTGTACAAGACATGGCTACGCAAACAGCAAGGCAGCTGGGGCATCTCCTCAGATCTCCAGGGCTGTAGCCCCCCTCCAAGCACACCAGGGATGCCTAGAGGCATAGAATTTCTTGGAAGATTTATTTAGTTATTTATTTTAATTATAGCTGTCCACATTCTCTTTCTCGAGCTGTTGGTTGTGTTGACTTACTCACCTTTTGTCTGGGCCAAAGCCCTTAATGTTTTCTTATCTGGAGCCCCTAGCCATAAGGCAGTGATCTGCCTGCTCCATGTAAGCCAAGTGACGACTCTTGCGTGCAGGCTGTTGATCTTCTTTAATTGCTGCTGCGTCAGCAGTCACATTAGGCTGTCTGAGAGGACAGCGTGAGACTTTATTGACAGAAGGTGCAGCTTTGTAATCCCTGCAAATCCCTCCTCACCTGAGCCCTTTACGTTCATGGTCTGAATTTACCAGCCTCCTGTGAAGAGCTTTCAGAGGATAAAAGCAGCATTAATGGCTTGAGAGCTTCAGACTTCAGTGAAGGCATCACTTGCTTGTGATCTCTAAGAACCCAGTTTCACAAGAGACGGACTGCTCAGAGCTTTGTCAGCTTGGTCTTCTGCATCTGCCGGCACTCAGCCCCACGGATTGTCAAGGGACTCGCTGCTGTGAGATTATGCATTAGAGGGAAACTAGAGAGGGAATTGTTCTGGAATACAGATTGCTTCTAAACGCTCCTGAATCACATTCAAATGGAGGGACCTGCCTCAATGATGTGCCTGAGAACTTGCTACATAAAAGACTGTAAAACATTCAATTTCAGTGAAAATCCGGCTGACCTGGGACAAGCTCATCTCTCCAGGAACTGCACTTGCTCTCGCAAGACGGTGAAAAAAAGGCGGTCAAACAGTGTTAGCATGTGTACCTTGCCCATCATCCCAGAGTACCCAGGCTTCCAAGACATTAAGGTTTGTATGCAGAAACTCTCTTTGAAATGTATGGCAACTACTACCTATTCTGCTCTTCGAGTTATTTCCCTGCTTCCTGGTAAATTGATATTTGATATGATAATAAGTTTGGGGCTATGTTTTGGTATAGAAAAGCAGAACTTTAAAGAGTTATACTCTGATACATTATCAAGTCAGGAATTTTTAAATATTTTTTAAGGTTTGAATTAGGAAGGAGAGACTACTTTTTAGGCAAGTTTTAGTGTTCTGCAGTTACCTAACTTACTCCAAAAGCACAATCACTCTAGGCAGGATCATTAGTTTTGCTGGGTCCCTTCCAGAATGTGATGGAATAGAGAGAGATCAAAAACTTGATTACTTTTCAGTTTACATGTCATGTCCAACCCACTACTCCTGGTTTGTATTCAATGTTTTTCATTCATCGCTAGTAGGCAACTTGCCAAAAGCTGATGATGGAGTGCCCTGCTGAGACATTGCTGGGCTCTGAAACCAGATTTGTGGCAGAACCATTAGCAAGTATCTAGACTTAATGAGCAATTGTGAAAAACTGCATGAATGATCATTTTCTTGATACCAAAGGCATTGTCAGACATAATAAATGAGTGCAAAATGCTCCGTGGTCCTGCTGTGAAAGGTTATTGTCTACATACAGTAAAGTTTTTATTGATTTGAAACAGTAATATAATTCAAAGCAGTTCTTCCTTCAAGCTGAACAGCTAAGATTTTGCAAAGAAAAAGCCATGGTCCGGTCTAACTTGGCAAACAGAAACCAGCTGTTGTTCCTGCTAGGTTGAGACAGGCTGGGGTGTCTTGGAGTAAGTGTGAGGAAGATGGAAATGGCAGAACAGTAACTTTGAGAACCCGGGGGACATTTAATTGTGGACATGGAAAGGCAATCTTGTATTTCTAGCAAATTTTTTGGCACTCATTGATTTCCCTTGCAGTCAATAAAAAGATTCACAGCACGGGTGTTCCCCTGAAATCAACATAAAGACACCCTCTGATGTCAACGGGGCTGGATCAGGCCTTCAACTATTCAAGTAGCTGAAGTATTAAAATGGTTCATTAGCAGGCTGAAAGGCATCCTATGATAGGAAAGGAGAAGAAAAAATCATGCACATCTATGATATGCTGCAGGGTAGTAACTGTAAACTTTGTAGTTTTAGGATGTAGAAATATATGTGAAAACTGCAGTTCTGTAAGTAAAGAAGGGCAAAAAAAAATCATACATTTTTATCATGGGAAACAGCAGCTACAGGCTAGTGAGATTTGGAAAGGATAAACCTGAACTTCTCTTAATACAGGCAGGTGGGAGATTCTAAATTCAATAAATTTAGCTTAAAAACCTAAAATTTTCCATAACAACTCTTTAATGTGTGGAAGCATAAACTTAAGATCTTTTGCTACTTAAACCAGCGCAATTTAATTCAGATTCCCTTCTCCCTTCTGCTCCAACCCTGCCTCTCCCTTCCCCCTATTTTAAACAGTTATCAAGAAATTACTCAGAAACTCCAGCCTTCAACCAACTTTTCCAGGATCTGGAAGGAAAGAGCTCTTCATCACAGCCAAACAGCTTTCCAAACAAAGCTTCATTACCCCATTGCTTGGGGGCCTCTTCAAGAGGCTACTTGAAAGGCAACCCAGCAACCAGCAGCGGCTTCCGTGACAAACCACTGCAGGAGTATTTCAACGAGAGGCTAATGGAGCTCAGGAACTATGAGAGTAAGAGGTCCAACAGGAAGACGAAAGTATTTGCTGACAAGAACCAGAACCCCTTCCTCACCCGTAGAGGATCTCGGCGCAGAAGTAGCTGCAGTGCTGTGGTAATGATCGGGCGTAGCAAGGAGACAGAAGAATCCTGCAGCCCAGCAAACCAAGACAACAAGAAAGTGATGGAGCACAGCGATCCAAAGGAAACCCAGAACGTCCTGGACCTCTACAAGGGTGACTTCTTGGACATTTTAACAATGCACATAGCTGCTCCCCTGGAAGCGTTAGTGCAAAAAAAATAATACTGGAGCTGTTTACAGCTACTCCTAAAGTCCTCAAAACGCAGAATTGTTCCTGTTCAGCACTGTTCTGATTTAAGTAGCTCATGTGTGTTAGTTCATTCTGACACAGAAATATGTTTGTGGGACAAAATGTTCTCTCATATTGTGTTCTTGATTGACATTACATATTTTTGTTTTCAATTATTTTCCTCAAAGAATCAGTGAAATTGTGAAATAGTCTTAAATTACTACACACACAGAGCAGTGTTCAAAATGAATGCACATATTATTGAATTCTTAAATTGCCTTAAAAAAAAAGTGATTATCATCAGTGGAACAGATTGGTTTCTTATTGGTAATGTGCATTTTCTGTTAGCTAATCTGAAAAAACCACTATTGTGTCCTGTCAATTTACTTTCCTTGTTTTAAGTCTTGCTTTATCACTTGCATATCACTTTGACCTATTTCATTTCTGGTGATGTTTTGTATGGATGCAAATACTTGATGAGAAATGATTGATTTTCTTTTGTGGCCACATGCAATCACCAGGTGGATCATTGTAGCAGTGTCTGATGTATGTAAAAGCAAACACAGATGTAAGTTTTATTTTTAATCTGATCAGCCATTATGGTTTCATGTGTAGGCTCACAAACCTTTAAAAAGAACTACAGGGGCAAAGAGGAAAGAAAGCTACATTTAAGTGAGAATTATAGAATTATGAAGGTAGGATCCTTCCCACTTTCCTGCTGTAAATATGAGGACAACATAGCAAATTCTCAATGTAATCTGAGCTTCAAATTGTTTATCATATTTTAGTGCTTATAGTGGTTATTTAAGTATACAACACCAGCTGCAGCTACATTTTTCAATTATATGAAATGTCAGTGTTTAATTCTACAGAGCACCAAGGACCAGGTCCAAAGCAGGGTAACTATTTCAAGCTTCTAAAAAGCGTGACTACTGCCTGTAGTATAACTGGCAATAAATTTATCATTACAGTGTTAGTTTGAGCTGATGTTTCTTTCTTTACTTTCAGATTTTTCAATATGAGTTAACAAGTAAGTGGAGCTGGAAAAATTAGGTAATGAATATATCAATTTGCAAATTCCTACCAGCAGAATAGAGCAATAGCAGGGCTGGCAGCCGCAGCTTTCTGCCAAAACCCAAGCACAAAACCCTGTCTGCAGATATATACATTAATAAAAGTAGTTTTGGATGATGGGGACACATCAGACTCCTCTTTCTTGGTGGGAGCAACGTGAGAGTGAGAGCCTTAGCACTGTGTGCACTTGCTGTTAGTGCGCTTGATATACCTGCAGTGCATAAAAGGAATCAGAAGTTCCTTTATCCCCATAAATATGCCACCCCTCACCCGTTTTCCCTTTCAAAAGGTACCTACTTTCTAATCCATTTTCAAAGGCTGTTTGATGGTGCAGAGCACCTATGCCCATTAAATGGGGGAACCAAATGCTTCAAAAGAAGC
Organism: Aythya marila; assembly: GCF_965140915.1. NCBI lineage: Eukaryota > Metazoa > Chordata > Aves > Anseriformes > Anatidae > Aythya > Aythya marila. The sequence goes on from NC_139048.1 coordinate 5,965,327, forward strand.
AAGGAGCATTTTCCTTTCTCCCGTGTCCTTCTACTTGCCTTCCAGATGTCACCAGTTCCGTCCTGAGCAGTAGTGCAGCCACATCCCTGACCCGATCTCATCCCTCCAAGCGCTGACTTCTCTCCACCACACTTACCTCCCTGTTCCTCCCATTTCTTCAGCACCCTTGAAGCTGCCTCAAAGAGTGCGTTGTCCCACCTGCAGCTTGTATTTTCCCTGTTCCAATACTCACTTACCTGTAGGAATATTTCTTCTTCTGCACTGCCTCCTCAGCTGTTGGGCCTCGTGTTTCTTTGTCTTCATCTGTCCAGAGAGGTGAGGGAGCAGGGAAGCAGAGTGTAGGAGTGAATATATGTGGAGAGGAGAGGACAGATTTAGGAATCTCTCTCATTCCTCCTGCCAGTCCCTAATAACAACCAAGAGCTTGCACACCAGCAGGGAAAGGAAACAGGTCAGATTCACTCCACATCCCCTTCCCAATTTTGGGATCAATAGCATCTAAATGAAGAGAGATGGGATACCAAAAGCTCTTGGCCCTTTGTTTATGGGAGAGAGCAGTATGTACTGATCCTAAATGATTTTTTCAGAATTCACAGTTTGCCTTACCACTACAAATGGAGGGGAGCAGCCAATTAGGTGAGATTTTCCCTGGAGGAAAATATTTATTTTAGACTTAAATGAAAGTCTGACACACATAATGTATTAGCAGATGCCATAGAGAGGATGCATCTGGTTTGCATTGTAAATCTGCCAGAGGTTAGTTTCTCTTCTGGGAGTGAATGCATAATAATAACATATTATTACGTGAGGGCATAATAATAGCAGTGCATAAAGACAAGGGAATGACATTAATGGAATACAGGCAACCTTCGTTCTTGCATTTCTTAAGTGTGTGGCTTTGCACCTTTGAATGTGTGCTTTGAAAACTTAGTTTGGCAACTCATTTTCTATCATCTGCAAGCTTTTTTTTAAAAAAGCAACCTACCTGCCTCCCTGCTTCTGATATTTTCATCTTTATTACACTGCAATGACCCCAGATTAGCAGGTCTAGAGCATCCCTATGGCATCCCAAGCCTCTGCCATAAAAGCTAACAGAGCTACATGGAGGCCTGCACTGTTAGGATGCTGCTGAAGTTTACTCACAGCAGAGGAACCCCCTTTCCTTTAATTAAGAAACAATTTAACAGTGATAAACTGTAATTAAAAATTACATACGAAAATGAGGTAAAGTTTAACCAAGCATCTCTAAATGGGCTACTGAAGCTGCTCAGCATCTGTAGCAGAGTTACTCAGAACAAGCCAGAGCACCAATTGTTAATAGGCCCTATTTTCATTTTATTTTTGACATTTACTCTATACCAGATATGAAATAGAATTACAAAATCCAAAAATTTAGACACTGACTTGGCAGAAAGTTGTATTGTCTCCTCTCCCATGGACTTGAAATTGCAGAGTCAGGCCCATTTATGGTATTTTTCATCTGCAAAGCCCTCTAAGGGATTCAAAAAGTTGACGTGTTTTTTTTTTTTTTTTCTTTTTTAATTGGATTTCCTTCAAAATAGTGTAATGACTTTTCTCTGAGAAGCTGAACATCTCATGCCAGAGATAGTGGAAAAATCTAAGGAAGATTACATCTCTCAAGAGGGAACGTTGCTGTACGGAGAGGACATCAAGATACAGAGAGAACAAACCCACCAAGAACTGTTAGAGAAGTAATAAAATTTCATCTCACATTCTCTCAGATTGTTAAAATCTTGTGAAAAATGGCTTGGTTTGTTTGGGAAGCGATAATATGCATGACCTGAATTTGTGTAGTCTATTACCTTAGGTTTTACTGAGTATAGCTGTTGGATGTAGCTGCTTTCATGCAGATAATCTGTTTTCACAATGTTCTTTCATGAAACTTGATGCAAACACTGTTTGCCATTAGCAGGCTCATAAAAATATTCGTCATGCTTCTTTGAAAGATTTGTCTTTTTTCTCTTAAAGAAAAAGCAGCGCACAACTTTCCTTTTAGTGATTTTGCAGCTACTTTGTCTTTGTTTTAGATCCTCTACGTACAGAGTACCGAAGGGCACATTTTGATGGTTGTTGTTTTCTTTCTCTAAACACTTTCCCTCTGCCTAATTGGAGCTTAGACAAAGCCCTTTGTAGGGCCTCATAAATCAGACAATGTGCAACTTCAAAAAATAGTTCATGACTTCTGCAGCCCGCATCCCTGTTAGTGATTTTGTCATCCTTTCCTTCAACCTATTTTTAAGGTCATAAAGAGTTGTGTTGGCTGAAGGCTCGTACTGCAGAGGAAGGCAGGACATCTCAGGGAAAACACAGTCTTGCTTTCAGATGAACTTCCATGAAGGAATATACAACCTCAATTTGGTTTTTAGTTCCCTCAATCTCCATGAAAATGTCATAGGTCAGAAAATTTAAGAGATAGTACTATTAAAACATACAAAGTCACAAAGGAACGTAGCAAGATATGAGCTGCAACTCTCACTAAAGTCATCTTCAGGATCGCAAGGACTTAAAGAAGCCCTTTTTGATTATGTGCCTCATTAAAGCAAACCATAGTTTTCAAGTATTTAAATTAAAGAATTTATTAAAAAAGCAAAAAAAAAAAAAAAAAAAAAAAACGAAAACAAAAACAATTAAAACAGTGGTTTGATCTAGATACAGCAGCACTGTGACATTACTAGGACATTATGTACGAAGAATCCAAGCAGCCATAGAACACAGAAGCCTTTATCTTCAATAACAATCTCAAATGAAACTAGCTTCATCAAACAATGTTAAAGATCTCCCTGGAAAGAGAAACAAAACCAAACAGACCCTCCCCACCCATAACCCTTTGGATACTAGAATGATTTTTTGTACAATACCAACAGCCACTAGTTCTTCTAGTTGAGAACACTTGCTTTAATTTATTACAAAAATGATCTGTTGACTCAGTTATGAAAGACAACTTTTAACATTGCTTTAGAAGTGTCTGCTCCTCTTATAGACTACAGTATTAGAAGTGCTTAAAAACATTTAATCCTGGATATGCTTTTGAAATTCAATCAGAAGGATATTCTGTGTATGTTTATATACCAAATATGATTTTTAATTTTTGAAGCAGGTGAAAAGACTAACCCTAATATGAAACTGCAATTTTACAATTTAATTATTAGTCAGATATGGGCAACCACATGATAATTCATGAAATCTTTAGGTCTATCTACATTGCTCAGAAACACAAAATAAAGTTTTTACAACTTTCACCTTCATAAGGCTAAAACGTTAAGTCTTTCAGAAGAGTGTCCAGTGTTTAAAAGAAATGCAATTAAGGGAGACCGCATTCGATACACATGAAATAACTCATTTGAGCTTGCTAATAAACATATTTAACAGCTGCGTGCGGGGTGATGAGAAAGGAAAACACATTTGTCATCCAGCCACTACCTGAAATGTTTCTTCTCTGGGAGTGAATCTTCTCTATGGGACCGCTGATTATCCAGAAAACTTGGAGTTCCCCTTTGGAGTCCATTGATCCCAGCATGTGGTTACCTCTTTGTTTTCAGAGACAGGCAGTGAGCTGACCCAATGTTTGCCACGCGTGCATCTTTGTGACTTCACACAGCATTTCACTTAATTGGTACCTAGGAATTCGTTTGTAGGCTTGGCCAAAAAGAGAAAGATTGTGAAGTTGAACCAGTGAATGTCATTTTGTCCCCTTCCTATAATTGTTTCCAATATAAAAAAGAGGAAGTGTTCGTCTGAATGCTGCAATTACTAGCTAGCACTCAAATAAGAAATGAATACTTTAACATTTACACTGTCATCTCAGCTTCTGTTGGAGATGGCTTTACAGAAGTGAAGTGCGTTCTGTTATAGCTCTACAGAACTAAGGCAAACCAATGATAAAAAGAGCCCTTATTTACAAGAGTCATCTCCATAGTCATGTAAATAAGAGCAGCTATATTAAACCTATTTCACTTAAATAATAATACAAAGAATTGGTATTGATTTGTTTTATGCACAGACTCCAAAGTGCTTTCTATTGATAGATAGAGAGCATCCCTCCATGTTTAAGAATGGGAAAGAAAAATTGCAGAGTTTTGGCCAGGGATTGAAGTAAAACATGGGTGCAATAGGAATACAATCCACCACTTCTGGCTCCACGTACATAAAACAAGGAGAATACTTCTGCACAAGCAGTAATATTCATTTTAGTGAATAGGGAATGATCTGTTTAAAGTTGTTTCTTTCATTAAACCCATTTGACAGGACACTAGCTTAGCTGAATCAACTGCAGCAGCTTGTATTTGTTTTATCATAGAGAAGTTTGGGGGAGGTGAGCATGTAATACTGTGGCATGCTGTGGGCTTTTCACCTTCTTTGGTAGTTGTCCTAAAAAAAATAAAATTGCAACATTCTCTGGACCGATTTCTTCCTCTTTTCTTTTTGTAGCTAAGTGCAGAAAGTTATTACCAGCCAGGACTACATAAATAATACTATTTAGTATATCTAAAAGAGATTGTTTCCTGCCCAGCACATGAAAGTGAGTAATTGTTTTAAACTTACACAGCCTTTCAGCTTTAGCATAAGGTTGTTAGTCATTATTATTCTTACTCTAAATAATGTTTAGTGTTTTAAATTGCAGCTCATATTTGTGGAAGGCTTGACATAGACAACTCTGGAACCTTCTTTTTTTCCATGGAGGCATTGAACAGAGCCATTGCACAGATTCTCCCAAACTTCAATGCCAAATGTACCTCCCTGTATCCTGAGACAGACTAAGGCCATCCTCAGGCAGAAGAGTCTTTAAATCTCTGGTTCCAGCTCCATTCACCACCAGACTAATTTGCTGCAGTGCCAGCCAAGGAGTCTAAGTGGTATTCTTGTGAAGTTGGCACCTAAGTATTATTAATGTTACTCTGGACCACTAGAGCTTCCAGAGGCCACTTTGTGCTTCATGCTATACATGTGAAGGAAGATGTCCCAAGGGACAGACTAACCCAAGGATGTTCTTTCAAAGCAAAGAAGCAAAGTCCAGCCTCTTTAAAGATTGTACAGGAAGTGCCTAGAAATGTTTGATGAATGATCTCACCTGCATTGAGATATTTAACAAGAGAGTATTACAACTTGCTACTGAACTGAAAAAAATAAAAAAAATAAAAATTCACAACTATGGAGCAGAGATTGAAACACCCATATCTTGTCCTGCAGCCACCTGTTCCATGGATAGCCATGAGAAGTGCTATAAGAGGGTGCATTTATTGCTCTTCCAGAGAAGTTTACATAGGGATCTCCTGGCTGAGGCTCAGATGCTGGGAACACAGACCTGTGTGATGGCTGTTTGTGCAGGCTGAATGGGTACCTACTTGTCTCTTCAAGCTCTTTTCTCTGACTTCCTCACAGAGATGATGTATCTCTGAGCCATGGCCCAACCCTACGTTTAATATGACCTTGTGTATGCAATTTCCAGATTACTCAAAAAACTATGAATAACATACTATGAACCAAGGAAGAATGTGCAGTGATGTGAGAAAATAATTGCCATTTGACACCTGCTGAAGACACACACAGTGTGGTAGTTTTCACACTGTACTCCAGAGCTCATGCCCTCTCTTCCTTGTCCTACTGATGGTGTTATTAGTATTACAGATTGCTTTTCTGGTTTTCTTGTCATCTGAGGCTTCCCTACCGAAAAAGTTTAACTACTGGATTTGACAAAGGAAGCAAAGAATTCAAGTTAGAACCTGAGTTCTGGTTGAACAAAATTAAGAATCAGTGTCTTGTAGTCAGACACATCACTGTGTCAGCGAAGTTTGATTACCTACTGCTGATAGCACTCTTCATCACAGTTTCTGGGGGAGGGGATGACTGCAAAACAAGACAGGTCAAATTGTTCTTATGGATACGTGGTATCACCCCTAACTGCCACCTACTAGGCAGTAAGGCCAGGTGAACACTGCGATATTGAACTCTGCCATACACTAACATACACTTTGATCTCCAGGACATTTTTGGTTTGATTACCTTTACACCTTTACCAGGTTTTTGTTCAGAAACAACATCTGAGTCATAGCTGTTCTTGTAAAAATTTCTTTTTAGATGATCTAGGTCAAGAGTGCACACGTAAGAGTTTATTATTTGTTATTTTCCCCTCTTAATTCACTTGTTTCAAAAAGCCTCTCGTCCAACCAGAGGGTGGGAAAAACACTAGAAGACTTAGATGAACACTTAGACAATGTGGAAAGTAATTGTTGAACATCTGTATCACAGTTTGAAAGAATCTGTGTTGTAAATGGAAAGAAGATACAAAAAATTGATCAGTTTAAAAAAACATTAAATAACTACTCCTTTCCTCTCCTTTGCTATGTGCAAACCCACAGCCAAACCTATTCACTTTGCAAATGCTCTCCAAGATTGTATGGTGAAGTCATAATTCTGTTCTTTCAGAGCCCCTGAACACCTGTGGCCCCTAGTGTTTTTGAATCTGGCTCCACAGAGACAAATGCCAATTTTCTCTAGATATCTGGCTATGCAGGGCAGGGCTTCAGACCTGAATTCTGTGCTCAGATTGCACCTGGTCACACAATGGAAGTGGGAGGACTGTGAGTCCTCTCTCCAGTCTTGAATGTCTGATGAGTTGAATAATATATATATATATTAAAAAAGAAGAAGAAGAAAGCTGCAGTGAAAATGACAATCCTGCAGGTTTTGTTGTGTAGGAAAACTCTGACTATAAGCTTCCTAGGACTGTTCATTATCATTAGTAATATATGATGTTGATCAAATCTTTCAGGACTCGGATACTGAAAGAGTATGACAATTCTGCTGCCCAAGCATCATAATACTGTTTAAAGTTTGTCGGACAGGATAGCAACACTTGGGGAAGTGGTATGAAATCTCCCTCAAACAATCTAGTTTTCTGTCTCTTCCTTTACTCACTCACTGCTCCCAGGGGGCTGGGATCCAGGCTTGACTTTTCAGGTGGGCAGAAGCAACCTTCTCTCACACCACCTGGAGGATTCAGGATATCTAACCCTAGCATTATACATTTCAAGTACCACTGAAATGCCACTTTTGTCATCTGAGGACTTTGCACTGTCCTTGTGTGCCCACTGCTAGAGTCCTAGAGGTGCTGAGTAACGATCTGTCCCAGCTGAAAGGAGAGCAGGAGAAGGCACATTTGCTGTTATTCACTGTTGTCTTATAACAAAGTAATCCACCACTAATTAAGGCAGATAGCATAGAAGAGGTATAAGGCCATTTACAATCTCTTTGCAATTTGCTCACCAGCTTTCAATAAGGGTTTTGTATTATTGGGATTTTATTTCCCAAATGGGAGATGGTAAAAAAAAGAAAAGTTAGTTTTCATGTGCCACACTGGTAACATGAAGGAAATTAAGCATTTGGGCCAATAGCTGCAGTCTTAACAGATTTATCCCATGAAACATTAATGGGCTAAGCCTTCCCCCAGCTGTCCTTTTTTCTTCCCCATGTGGTAGGTTGATATTCTCACCCACATTTTTCTGAAGGGGGAATATGCTCGTCTCTTGCTGCAAAGTGAGACTATGGCGGTAGTGGAGAAAAGAGCTTCGTCTTTCACCCTAGCCCCCCAGCTGGCATCCCCTTCCCCTAGCATCAGTGCACAGGGTGAAGTCAGATGACTGTGCACAAACATAAAATGCACAATGCTGCTAGATGGTGATGCCTTTGAATGACAAAAACAGATCTGAGTTGCACATCCCTTGCAGCTCTCTATGAAGTAAGAAGTGCATCTTGCCTCAGGTGCACTGATACACATCAGTGGTCTGGCTATGATATGTTCCTCTACTTCTCACCCATATGTCTTGAAAGCAACTGAAATCCTACATGTCAATGAAGAAGGCCTGGGAAAACCTCTCAGAGCAAGTATATGGCCATGCAGAGCATGACAAAGTGACTGGCCAGAATCCTGCTGACTTAGGTGGCTTTCCATCAGGCTGTGAGAATGGAACTGGAGGTAGTAGACCCCTCCAAACACAGTGGCTTTCACCTCTACAATATTTAATTCCCCTCCTGTCAGGAAGCTGAAACCATCATAGATTTATTTTGCAGATGATCCAGAGAGAAAAAATTACTCAAAATTCAGACCTATTACTATCTCTCTACAATCTTGCATGTTCTGTATGGTCTGCAATGCCATCATCTGACATGGGAGAGGGGCTGAAGCTCTCCCTGAGCACCATCTACATGGGAAAAAGGAATTTCTGTGCCACACTGATTTGAAGGAAAAAGGCAAACACATTCTTGGTAGGGTTATGGCACACTTACACAGCTTTCTTGCATGTCCTAGTGACCAGGAAAACTGGAAGCTTTTGAAATTATGTGGACTTGCACCTTAACATATTTTACTTCTGAGAAAGGCACCAAAGCCCCATCTTTTTTCCTTTTCTCTGTAAGATGCTTTATGCAAATCCTGACTCTCTCCTATATCTCCTTCATGTCTTCATGGTGTTCTAGTATGTAATGTCTGTGACTCTCACTCATACCTTTGCCCACTGCTAACCTGCATTTTTTTTTACTCTTCTCCATTGGCCAGATAGAAGATATAAATGAATAGACTAATGAACTTTGGCTACTTAGACTTCTTCAGGAATAGTGCTTCCTAGTACCCTGGGATAACTGCACTGCTACCTTATCAGGGCTTTAGACACAGCAGCCTGAGCATCAGAACTTCCTTGTTGACCCAAAGGAGTGAACTCATCAGCCTACTTTAGCCAACATTATAATAAGCATGGTGAACAAATCTTTTTTATAGAATATGTTAGTCTGCACTTGGGGGTACAAAGCTTTTCCAGTTCCTGTTGAAAGGAAGCAACCATAGTTTTGATCTGGTATTCTTAAAAATAATAGATGTTAGCCTGAGAAAAGCATGGTTCAGGTGTGTCATGTACTGCTACTGATCCCGACTGATCCTGTTTATACTAGTGGGAACAAAGTCTTCAACAATGGTTTAAGGATCCTGGACAAAGAAAGATGGAAGCAAAAGCGGGAAGTGTTATTTCATAACTAACATTTTATTCAATTAAGTCAAGGACCTAATTGAGGGGATGAGTCATGTATGTCTGTCAAGACTGTGAAAGAACTCTTAAATGCAGACACAACTTAAAGGTTCTGCTACTGCTCAAAAGCAGCTCAGATCCTGCTCTGAATTTTCACAGCTCAGCTCTAGAGAGCTGACATGAATCTCATGGTCAGTATAAACCAGACTATCGAATTTCTCTCTTGCTACCTGGTTGGTATGAGCAACTGTGGAAAGGCCTTGGACTTTCGACTGCAGCACTGAGAACACTTAGAGTTTTGCTCTAATTTCAGTGGATGCAGGTTTCAAGTTCTTGAAAAAGAAATCGTCATTTGCTTTCCTGGTTACCTCTCACTCAGTTTTGTTCTTCTTGTTATCAGAAATGGTTCAAAAACCAGTGAAGGAGAAGAGTTTAAAACAGGGTTCTCTTTCTAACCAAGAAAATTATGATGAGCTAACAACGTAACTAAGTGCAAATCTCAGCTGTGCTGGTCCAATGACATCACAAACCTTAGGCATAGCAAGTAGTATTCGTGAATACATCAAAGCCTTGCCAGTATCTTTTAGCATTTAATGCGAGACATTACAAATTAATGAAGAGGAGAAATGTATGCAGTGTTGCTGTAAACCAAATATACAGATGTAAAATAATTAAGAATAAACTGTTCCATAAAAATGCATGTCAATAAAACCCAGTCTGATAAAGTGATTTATGAATAATTTTCTAGATTTACTAAAAAGAATGATTTCTCGTTTGAGGCTCTGGAAGTCTTGAGTCACATTTTTTTTTTCTTTTAAAAAAATGTCTTAAAACACATGGCTTTACAGCTGCTGCTTGGAAAATATACACCTCCAAAGTCTGACTTTCATTTAAATACAAATGTACAAAATGTAAACTGAGACAATAGAGAAATTTACAAAACTTTTCTTTAAAAATAATAAAGACAAAATTCAGTTCTAGTATGATGCTATTTAAATACGTGCAAGTAGTCATGTTCATTGAATTTCTATTGCAATGTTCTAAATAGACAAATTTGATTCACACAGTCTTGAGTGCCACCTCCAGAAACAGACCTGAGTGGAAATTTCTTCTTAAAATGCGAGGCTCCACTGGAAGGAATGGGTAGAAAATCTCCATTATGGGGAGATCCTTTTTTTTTTTTTTTTTTTTTTTTTTTTTTTCACTGAACGGTGGATGCTCTCTCATCCATAGAAGCTCCATAGACTATAGTGGAAGGATGTAACATTTCATAATAAAACTGAGTCAGAACTAGCTGCTTCCAGTGGAGTTTGAACTTACGTGATTTGAATTTATGTGGTGATTTAAACTGGCCTTTGAATTTGGAGAACTCTTTGAATTGTTCTGATGCTATAGAAAGAGGAAAACAATGACAATTAGCTTCTGCAAATATGCCAAGCTTCTTTTAGCCCAACATTGTTAATTTTATGGTGATAATGTACTGTACTGTAAGATATTTGTTTGAAGACCTCTGGTTGTAAAATACTCTTCAGTTCTTACCTGTATTCTCTCTAGGTCAGGAGGATCATGGGAGTTCTTGAGGAAGACTCACTTGAACTCCAGGAATAAATTCAGTTCATTGCAAAATGTCAGTATCTACTAAATCTGACTAATACAGAGGCTACCTGCCAATGCTGAGGCATGACTTTAACTTTACAGAAATACGTAAGTCTAAGAATGTTATTTGGATTTGCAAATTGTGTCATGGTGCCACATGAAAGCTGTATATCATATACTCTCTGGTCTGTTCTCTTTGCTAGAGCCTCGACTTCCTGCCTTGACTATCTCACTCAGCTTTTGCATTTTCTTTCCTTTTTTAACACATAAATCAAGGAGTTTTAAGGAACTTATCAAAAACAAATAACTATTTCAAAAGGCATTTCAGCATAGCACTGAAAAGTAGTTTGGGTAAGAAGTTTTCAACCACTGGAAACAAAGCTGATGAAAAAAGATGGTACTGGTGATACAGAATATTTGCAGATCTGGAATATGCAGAATTAGTCAGGAAATTGCCAGCTAACTGACATTTGGACTGTGATGGACAGCCCTCTCTAAGATGTTCTGTCTTTATCATAGCATAAATACCATCATAACAAGGTATGTGACACTGGCCATCTAGAATAGTGTTCCTTATTTTAGTCATAAAAGATCTCACCTGTCGTTTAAATATTCTCTGTAGCAATCCTTTCTTGGGTGGCTCTGGAGGGAAGCTTTTATTTAGGTCTGGTGAAATAGTACCATTTGGTCCAAACACATTTAGTTCTTTAAAACACTCTGTTTCTATCATCTGGTGGAATACAATAGGAAAGAAACAAAGAAAGAAAGAAATTAAGTGACACATCTGCATTAAATAGATTCCAGTAACACCAGGTTGTTCAAAGTCAGGATCAGGATCACCATCTGCCATCAACAGCTTGAGCAATGTGTTAGGAGAGTTAACAGTTGAATTCCTGTTGGTGGCTATAGAAGGTAAATAGGAGGTATGAATAAGAGAGGCTGAATCTGTTCTGTATGTTTGCACATCAGTCTTATTAAAGGTTGCCCCCCACACTTTTCTAGTCTTTTCTTCTTTCTCACTATGGAGAATATTAGGTATATTCAGGCATACTCAAAAAATCCCAGTTATTAACACCCCTCTGCCCAAGTGGAACTGCTGTTAGATGAGGATCACAAATGGAGTTCATTAGGACTGCCATCCATCCTGCGGAAGTTCCTCAGAGCTGTTGTCAAAACACCTCCGTGGAAATACAGGAGAAGGAAGTACAGTAGGATCCTTGCCAATTTACACAGATATGCACAGCCAACAGATACAGTCACCTGAACTTGACATCTGTGGTACATTATAGATCTTGAAAGAGGCCATTTGTAACTCATGAAATCATTAGAGTCTGGCAAGTTATGCAGTAGCTATATATTACTGGAAATATACAGCTCCTCTAAAACCATCTGTGTTAGGGGTTTTATTGGAGTAATTTTACTATGACACATCCTTACCTCATTTTGCCATGGAATAGACACGGATCCTGTGGAAAACTTGGAATAGAAATCATCATCTGTTTGGTCCAGGTTTACTCCTTTCACTGTGGAGAATTGCTCGATGTCTAACACATCCTTGCAGTATACTGCTCTGGGCTATCTCAGCAGAAGAATTAAAAAAACAGCAAGAGAAAAAATATTTCTGAGTCTGACCATGTGCTTCTATTCACAGATTCAGTCAAGTGAGAATGCCTAACAACAAGTGACTATGCATCCTGCTTCTCCAAACTTGCTCTGCCTGCATGTTTATCATCAAAGGCTGACTTTGCTTTAAGCACGTTAAGCGTCCCACTTTGAAGTCTTTAAAGCATCAGTGCAGACAAAGTGGGTTTTAGTCATCCATATAGCATATGGTTAAGAGGTGAGGGGAAAACGATGGAAAGCAAGGAAAAAATCAAAGTCTTTTCTTCTAGACAGGGAACAACAGCAAAACAGAATATTTATGAGTGACACACTGGAGACAGCTCTGAAAAGGGATCTCAGTTAGAAGTGACCTCCTGCACAGGTAGCTGTGGGTTTTGCAGCTTAAAAGTTTAAAGGAATGTATACTAACTGCTAAAGAAAACAGAAGATCTTTTGGCATTTTTTCCATTGTTTTTATTAATAGCTCAGTTTCTGGAAGCTGTCCAGAATCACCTCTATTAACTCTTTTAACTTGGCTGCATTTCTTCAAACAAATAGTCAAATGGCTTTACCTTTATAAACTACTCAGTTTTCTGGGATACAGACAGGACTTTTTGCAGTGATGCTGCCTTAGCTCATATTCCAGCAGTCAGCCATAGAAAACAGAAAGAGTCATCACTGGCTACCTGACACAGTGTGGTCATTTGTGTGCTTAGAGAGCTCCCATTAGCCACACAAAGTTGCCCTTTGAGGCACATGAATAATTGAGGGGTGGCTTGAGGAATTTGCCCAACCTAACAAACTCAAGCACATGTTGAATTATATTGTCAACACATGGTACCATGACTGCACAGCCCAGTGGTCCAACTGTGCAGTATTTTACCTAGAGCTGAGCAGTGTGGCCAAACAAATCAAACTAATTCCTAAGGAAAGTCGTATTTGCTGGAGGCTGCATCCCTTTGCATTTCTGGTGGCTGCAATCCACAACATTTTTGTGGAGACAGAGAAGGCTAGAGGAGGACGGGGAAAGATGGCTTGGATTACAGCCTCTACCATTGGATATATAGCTTTGGGCAATTCAGCTGACTTCAGTAAAGACTTGGAAATCTATGGATGAAGTGCCAAATAATTTAAATTAGAGGCAGCTCTTGAGTTCCCAATAAATAGCCATAAAAATTTATGTGCCTCTGCTTTAGCAAATATGTCTATAAGAGGTGCCTTCTGGGCCTTACATGCCACAGTTAAGCTTTTAATACACTCTGGCGAATCCCAAATTTCAGCCCAGAATTTTCTAATTTTCTACATCAGAAAGAAATAGTAGCTTGTCTCCTATTTCTTCCCACTAAAGCAGGTCGTAACACCATGGGCTAATTGGCAGGAATAACTAGGCCGCATAGTAAAATGTAAAGCAAAACCAGAGCAGCTAAAGTAAACTTTTGTAGCTTTTAAACCACTTTGGTTTGGTTGAGTTTGCAGCAACGTGAATGAGAGCTGCCAAGATGTTACTTTCCTTAATAAGTTAAAATGGCAGTGTTTACTTAGAACCATATGGGAACTTTACGGACAGGAGGCCTACCCAGAAAGAGAGCCCTGCAGGAGGAAAATAATCAGATAACTCTGCACTGGGGTAGAGAGCTATACCATAAAAGGGTGGAAAAAGTTTTCCTATTGCCAATGCAGCAGTCTTTCAGTATGTGTGAGACTGGTGTGTAAACCTGAGTAGGGACTCAGCATTGGGATCTACTCCCCATGAACACTAACGAGATAAAAATGCCATCTCAGCTCCAAGCATTCTGCCTGAGGTGACACGATATCTGAACCTACTCAGACTTTCTGTAACAAATGCCTGTTTTCATAAGGATCCAGTTCATTCCTCGGTTCTTTAGAGCTTTGGACTTCCTAATTCTGATCTCACCTCAGCATATATATCTATATACCTATGTGTATACATATGGCTTTCATTGCTGATTTTTCCAAGCACCATCTGGTCCTGAGTATATTTATTCTCACACTACTACTGTGTCTAAGAGAACACAGAGGTTCCAAGTTTAAAGCTTGGGAATTGAGGCATGAACAGATATAGTGGTGTCTCCAGTGTCACACAAGAAGACTGGTAAAATAAGTGGGAATGAAAGAAGCCCCAGGTTAACACCCTGTGTAGAAGCCCACCTACCCTGCATGCACACATATCTACAGAGCAGCTCTCCTCCTCCTCCCAGCCTCCCTGCTTCAGCCCTACTGCTTATCACGTCTTCCTAGGTCTGCTACCCATATCTGCAGTGATGACAGCTCTAAGAATGGGAAGTTATTTTAGAAACAAATCACTTGAAAGAGGCCAGTGGGTGTTCTGTGTATCGTACTTACATCAGGGACAAAGGGAGGATCCAGCATTCCTGCTTCTAACCGCTTGAAATTCATGCTCTTGAAAAAGGGGTGCCTCTTCACTTCTGTTGCGCCTTCCCCTTGACAACCCAGCCGCTGCTTCATGTCTTTGGTGAGGAGCTGAAACATGCCAAGAAGATTGGTATGAATGTCAGAAAAGCAAGAGCTCCTCAATGATATTTATATCTCCAGTTGTTTGTTAATATACCCAGAGGGAAGTACAGAGGGGAATTGTAATTGCTGCTATTTAATGGCCAAACTTAAATGGATTAGGATCCCAGTGTTCTAACTGCTGGTCAAACCCTTTGAAAATTACCTGCTGTAAAGTGTTTACAGTCAAAATAGACATTGCTTCTTCTGCTTACTTTCAGCAGACACTTTCTGGAAGAGGTCTGACATAACTTCATAGCATATATAAATACATAGCCATAAGTCCCATGTGATTTTTTTTTCCCCTCTCTCTCTCTCTCTTTTTTTTTCTTCTTTTTTTTTTCCCATTGCATTATTGTAGGAATAATTTTCCTGTGTTGCTTAGACAGAGTTAATTCACTACCAAGTTATAATTCTCACCACCACAGCATACTCTGGTATATGACTTGACACATTGAACCCACACTTTGCCCTCTCATAGGCCTATCTCTGTTGAAGTCAAGGAGTGTTTTGTCCATGGAGCTACCTGGCGTCGTGCATAAGATGATTCAGTGCACCAGTATCAGTAAGCATCTTCAGTTTAGCCTCATTTATTTTCAGAGAAACGCAATGCACTACCACTACCTGCTACAGCAAGTCCTGCCTACTTCTTGGGTACTCATAATGGAGCAATGAAGACTAACTGAACTCAGCATCATTGGTGTATAAGATAAGCAGGTCCATAAACAAAAAGACAGGGGTGGCAGATCCTTGGAGAACCTTGTATATACGGAGTATTTCATCTGCAAGAAAAGTTAAATGGAAGAATATCTCTGGCACATGCTAGTTAGTGGATAAGGATGCAGAACATGCAGCCAAATCTTCTTTTAAATCATACGCATGGAATCAAGTAGGCTAAATCAATGTCATAAGAGTTCAAGTCTCACAGTTGAAGGGGGACAGCTCAGCATGCAAATGACTGGTGCAAAAAGATTCTCACTTGTGACAGGGACATTTTTTAATGTATCACTGCCTTCAGGCAATCTAATGAAATGTGAAGGTTCACAAATCTGTTTCCATTTATTCCCTCCCTTCATCTCCAAGGAAGGCTGGATGACATACTCTCTAAGCTACAGGAGGGAAGTAGAACTTGTAATCTGCCCAGAGATCTCCTCTGCTCATTAAAGAGATGCATAACTTGTGCCTTAGTGCAACAGCAAACTAAATGTTTGCTGAAAATAGCCATGTTTACAAAAGCTTTTAGGTTAGTTTTGCTGGAGTCTCCACTGTGGGGGAAAGACCTAATCCATACATGGAGGAAATAAACCCCTCCAGCTCTTTTCCACGAGAATTATACGTCTTGTAGAGCCATGTACACAGCCCGGCCGACACACACCGGCTGGGGAACGGAGGGGAGAGTGGCGAAAGGGGGAAGCCTGGCGCGGCCCCGGCGGAGGGGAGCGCGGCTGCCGGGCCGCCTGGGGCCGCCGGGAGGCAGCAGAGGAAAGGGCAGCGCGGGCAGGCACCGGGCCGCGGGAGCGCTCCCGGTTAAGCCTTAGCAGCTGTATCCGACAGCCACATGCTGAGCTGTACATTGCAGCTGCTGGCTGGGGCTCACTCAGGAGAGCAAGAGACAAGTAGCTCTGGAAGGGTCAAAGAGAAGAAGAAGCATTTTAGGAGATCAGGTGCAGCCCTGCAGGAGGTTGGGAACCAGGATCCAGGCAGCTTCCCTGCTAGGGCAAGGTTGTCTGGAGTTGTTGATGGTAGGGTTTCAAGCTCAGGGTGTGCTCCACGATGTTCTGGTTATGTTTCTGTCTCAGCCACATCAGCTCGATGAAGGGGAACCTTGAAAAGACTGTTTGTTGCTAACGGGAGCTCACAAGTCCTTCCTCTGGTGCCAGGCTAGAGCTGAGTTTTCTCGTGTTTATCATTGGTTTACAGGGTCACAGCTCTTTAGGCTTCTCTGAATGCTCTGCTACCCCCTGGGCACCAGTGATTTTCTTATCTTACTTCCACAGCCTCCTCAGTTTTGCATGTCTTGCTAGGGGGCTCATTTTCAGCCTGAGACAGCAAATGGCTTCAACAACCTGAATGTTCCCCACATATGCAGGGACCATCCTCCAGCCTGTCCTGAGCAGCTACAATGGCTGGGGCTAAGCACCCAGAAAAGGTGTGGGGAGGGATGGGACAGGACCGGACAGTATTGGACACATGAAATAATAATGTTTTGCTCAGCTCTGCCTGCCTCAGCAATAGCAGCAGTAACAGCCAAACGAGACTGTAAGGATTGAGAGATGGTGGAAAAGCCTCTAATTCTGGCCACCAGAGCAGCTTCCAGGCTGCCAATAGCACGGTTCCTCACAGTTTCCTTTGCATCCAGTGCTGCTGGTCTAAATGATGGGCACAAAGGTTGGTCACCAAGAGTGGCCAGAGCAAAGAGATAGAGAAAGATTTGGAGAAACATCTCTATGCCTTGCTGTCCTCTGAGCACATAGAGTTATGTGACACAACATCACTGATCCAGCTCAGAGGAAAAGACTTCTCTCAGGGCACCTCTCTGGAGCATGTATAAGACTGTGAGCTTTCATGGTCTTGAGGCAAGTTTTCTTTTTCTCTTTTTCTTATTCTAATCCCAACAGGCATCTTGATTTAGCCTATGTAAAGAAGATTACTTTGGAAATTCCAGTCAAGATCTGGTTTGTTCTACTGTAGCAGGGCAGAGGAGACGTTAATTCTCTTAATCTTTAATTTTCATGCTGAAAGGGCTTTCCTGACAGCTGGAAGAATCTGAATTCCAAAGGACCACTTTTACTACCCACGGCTCTGATACACTTTTGAAAATGATACCTTGAAGCTCTCAGGATCAGTGCTCCGCAGAGCAAGTTGCAATGGGAAGGGGTAGATTTGGGCCAGCCTGTAGGTGATAAAGGAGACCTCTGCAGTTTCTGCTCTAAAAGTCAGCTGTGAAGGGAAGCAAGGGGGATACTGTCTGTCTGTGCAGCCAGTGATTCTCCTGCTTCTGAACTAGGTGGGAAGACTAATCTAATCTGGGAATTTACCCTTGAGAGACTGTAAATGTTAGAAGTTGTTTGGTGTGTGTGGTCAGAGGATGGAATGGTTGAGGATAGAAAAAAGCTGCCTGGGGTGTCCTGGACTCCTCTGTGATGGAAGTATTCAGTAACCTCTGATGCAAGAAGAAAGTCTCTAAGTATGAATGCAGTTGGTCATGGGTGGCTAGCCACTGTGGGCTGAAAGACACGAAAGGGAACAGGCTGCTGGGAATGGACTGGGACTGAAAGACAACAGAAAAGATGGGATTTCCATGTGAAGCCCAGCTGCAGAGAAGCAACCACCTGCCTCTTGAGGAGAACCCCAGGAGAGCCACAATGGAGAAAAAATAAGAAATTTGGGGATTTTGATAAGCTCTAGATGTAGCCAGCTCTAGAGATGGCAGCAAACAAAACTAGATGCTTCTCCTTGCTTCCGTTGTGGATGCCAAGAGATAGCATGGACTAGAATAGTTCTCAGAAGGGAAAGTCCATCGTTTCTCCAAGGAATAATGAATCTTACACCATTTCCTGCAGCTCCAGAAGCTTTCTGCAATTGTAAACCTGTGTATGAGCCTGAAATGTGCATCCAATTTGGGAATCTCTCCAGGGAAAGAAAACAGAGATAACAGCTTTATGTTTTGAGTCATCTCTACAGTTTTGTTTAATACAGTTTCAAAGGATGTATTTCAAATGAGCAGAGAGCAGAACAAAAGGAACTACATGAGTCTGATGACAAGCCTTCCCAGAATGGCAGTGCAATGACCCATTCAAATATAGTTTCAGTGTAATTCTACAGCCTAAGCCTATAGAGAATTCACAGAGCCACAGATCTGAAGATGGCTTAGGCATGAAGTTATATCAAGCAGCAGAGCTTTATGTCCTGGTAATAAAGGCTCCAGGTGACACTGGATGTGTCTAAGTAAGGGCAGGATTTAGTCTAGACTTAACAGACAAAGCATGACTAGAAAAAGACTTTCAAAGAAGACTCTTTGAGTAACAATGGTGAAGTTACATTAAAGTTCTTGTTCTTGATAAAAAGAACTCTGATATTTTCATGTCACTTATTTGATCCCAGCTGGGGATTCAAACTCAGCAATGTCTGAGACTTTTTCCAGGACTTTGTTTTGCTTTCTTTACAAAAAGAAACAAGCGTTGTGAGGATTGCTAAAAAAAGACAGCAGTCCCCAAAGCACAGCTTTATTTATCTTCATGTGATCAGTCAGTTCATATCCAGATCATACCATATAATAAATAACTCTAAGTTCAAAGATGTTAGTCTTAAAATTACAGGAGTAAGGGAAATTCATGAAAAGAGAAAAGGGGAATAGTAAAACCAATTCCATTGACTAAGCTTATGAAATAAAGGGATCACCAAGATAAATTTCAACCCTGAAACAGATATAAACATACTATTTTTAACAATTTATAGAGAATAGAAAAGTAATACTATAGATGTCTCTGATTTAATAAACAAAACAAGACAGTGTTGTGGGGACTGAGGATGCTAGAATGGCATAAATGATTGTACATTGCACTACTTATGGTTATGATAATCACAGCCCAATCTGGCCAAATGTAGAAGAGTCAGAACTCTCAGGCATGGGTAACAATAAAGCTCATTGCACAGGCTTAGAATAGAAGATACTATTATTATTTTTATTATTATTATTATCACTAGCTGTAGCAGTAATAATCATTTGAAGAGTAAGAATTATTCTACTGAAAGTAATTCTTAGGAAGCACTGATAAACTTTAAAGTATAAAAATATATGAATAAGTTGGTTTCCAAAGACGAAAGCAAAGAGAAGGGATGAAAGCAGACAGGAGTAGCAGCAGCATGATGACAGCGGTTCTGGTGGTGAGTGAAGAACAGAAGAAATTGGTTTTAGGAAAAAAAGAATCCATCATCTTGTAGTTGGTTAGGGTGGCACTTCAGGAAGGAATCAGATATCAGAATTACAGAACAGCCGAGGCTTGGAAGGGACCTCTGGAGGTGGTCCAGTCCAAGCCTCTTGCTCAAAGCAGAGTCACCTAGAGCAGGTGTAAGGCCATGTCCAGTTGGATCTTGGATATCTCCAAATGCAAGGACTCCACAGCCACTCTTGGCAACCTGATCATAAGTATTTATAAGTATTTGACTACTCTTGCAATGAGAAAGCGTTTCCTGATTTTCAGAGGGCACTTCCTGTGTTTCAGTTTGTGCCCATTGCCTCTTGTTCTGTCACTGGGCACCACCGAGAAGGGTCTGGCTCTGTCGTCTTTGCACCCTCCAATCAGATATCCCTTCTGTGGACTAAAATGGGAGCTGTAGGAATAAGACATGACAGGAAAGCAAGAAGGGCCTATCCAGTATTGTTCACTTGAATGTGCTTCAAGTCACATCCTTGGATGCAAGACTGCACTTGTCAGGGGAAACACACGTACGTCAATGAGGTACAAGTCATAACAACAACAAACAGGGAGTATTTCCTAGAAAGATTGGATTTTTTCAGAGAAAAAAAAAAACAACAAAACGAAACATGAAGCAGTTGCGTTATATGGGAACTATGGGTTGGGGAGCTTCCCAGAAAGCCAGCTGCCCCTGTTCCTAATTATTTATTATTCATCTCTGCTTCAGTCCAAAATGAGGGCTGATTTATGGGAAATGACTTAGAAAATGAAACATGGAAATATGGGATGGATGATGATTAATGGGAGCTATGGTATGTCCCTGCAAAAACACAAAGGGCATAAACGTCCAGGGGAGGAAGGTTGATGTGGAGTGACACTAAAGGGTTTTCAGGAGTAAGTGAATAAAGGCAATGTATTTCCTGATGGTAGGCTATCAGATCACAGAGCAGTACACTTTGAAGAGAAGATTAGGAGACAAGGTGGAAAACATGTTCCTCACTCTTGCTGTGAAGAGTCTGCTACAGGTAAGCCTTTTGTGTTTGGATATTTCTGATGGCCCAAGTTGAATTTATGTACTACAGCTTTATGCTTGATTTCCAGGTATGATGGAAACTTAATTATACTTTTATTTATTTATTTATTTTTGTTCCCTGTTAAGGTGCTGATAGAAAGCAACACAGTTCTAGTTTTCAATATAAAGAGTAAAAAGAATTTGAGAAAATGTATTAGAATCTTGGATTTTTAAAGAATCACTTGTTAAAAATGACTTTTGGATGGAAAACCTCATATTCCATCATACTCATTATCAGAAGTAAGGCTTTTCCTGTCTTAAGACACAACAATTTTAATGCATTAATGTTCACAAAGGACAGCATTCTCTTTGGATCCATTAAGAGTTTGCACAAACCACCTAAACTAACATGACTTGTGATTGGACAGTAAAGCAGTAATGACCAAGTTGTTAGGGGTGATTTTCGTACAGTTCATGCCTTTCCTGGGGCAAGGGAATGAAACAGATCATTTCCTGAGGTTCCCTGAAACCATGGGTTCTATGGCTTGAAGATGAAAATGACCACTACAACATACTGACTTTTGCTGTCTACTCCCCTGGGAGAGGTAGATCTCCAGCACTATCCCATCAATGCTACATTGCTACTAATTCTTCTCAGCTTTTAAAGAAATGCTTGGTTATTTTTCTAAAAAGTGTATTTTTATTCTTTTATGTCTCATGCCTGCAACTAACTACAGAACAAACAAAGCATTTTTGCCTTGTGACATTTTCATTTCACGCTAATACTTGAAAGTGCACAAACTCTCTGCCACTCCACCAGACTCTGCTCTTCACCTGGTAGGAGTTGAGATGCTACTAGAGAAAAGATGGCAGACCTTTTGAGCACATGAAATGGTCTGTATGAGCCTGTGGCTGTCCTACATCTTTTTACGCTGAGGCTCTGAATCGCAGATTAAGGGCAGTGTATGGCCTAAAGTATCTATCAAGAGTGATGTCAGTTAATTACTACCCTGGGGATTCAGCAATGACTTGGTGCACTGTGAGTTAATGACTTCCAGGCATGATACTTGGCAATGCTACCATTATTACTTTGCAAGGAGACTTCAGTGTCTCTTCACGAAGCCAGCCAACCAGAATGTTGTTGATATGCTGTTTGCTTGCCTATTGCACAAGATGTTGGTGCAACTCTCACTACCTATTTGTTGATCTTTCTCTCCCTTCATTCTTTCTCTACAGTTTACATAGATATGTCACTGTCTCCAAAGGAGACTTCACTCTTTAGCAAACAAATCAAGAATAAGGCTACATCCCTTTCCAAATTACAATTCAGTCTTCTAAAGATGGATGTCGACAAGACATTGATGAATTCAGACACAGCTTTGAGATTTCTCAAAGGGTTTGAGGATTTCCATTGTCAGACATGGCTATTGTGCTATGAAAATGACTCCCAGCTGAAAGGGTGAGAAAACATTTTAAAGGACAGCTCAACAGTATTAAAAAAAGCTGGATACCCTGGCACCCTGGGGGAAAAGTTGCTAACAAAGTTAGTGAGACGGAGTGGGACAACATTTGAGTGTCACAATAATTTCATTGCATAATCTTTGTCCTGCTTACCCCCAGCTCTCACCAAAGACAATGGAAGCATGGGGTTTTCAGTTCCTTGCAGGAGACACTGAGAGTCTTGCATCATCAAGTCCTTTTTATTTTTTCTACAAGATTATAAAACACAGAAAGGCATTCTTGACTACAAACTAACATTCAAAGTCTCACGAGAACAGATACCGCTCCCTTGGCCATAAAACTTTGGAGAGGACTCAAAATGACCATGATCCCAAATAAACACAATTTGAATGAATAAAGAATGCAGTCATCCCATCAACAGATGAGCTTGATTATTGCTCGCCTCTGCAGCCCCTCTCTGGTACCGCATTACCTCTCAGACCGTGTCAGATGAAGCCTGCTAATGCAGCTGCCACACTGGGCCTTCAAGCCCCTTACCATTTTACAGATGGACTTGGCCTCCTCAGAAAACTTATGGGAGTACACCTCCTCTGTCTCCAGCACTCTTCTGTCCACTTCTTCCCTCTTCACCTTCTCTTTCCTTCCGCGAAATGGTGATTGCCCAGCAATCATTTCATAAATGAGACAGCCCAGCCCCCAGTAGTCAGGGCTGAGTGTATATCTCTGGTTGTTCAACACTTCTGGAGCTGTGGAGGAGAAAGATGTATCCTGTGACAATGTTTGATGTTGGCGGGAAGAGACAATGGTGGGCAGAATATAAAAATACCTCCTGATTTCTGATGACTGAATTACAGAAAATGCAGCATGTTACATGCTATGCTATTTTCTCTACATGCCATGTTCATGCTGTCGTCTGAGTTCTCTACCAAGCCAGACCAATTGAAAAAACAAAACAAAACCAAACCAAGTTGAAGCTAAGTATTAAGGAGAGGCCCAGTCTTAAGAGTGCTTCCAGACTTCTCTGTTTATGAAATGACATACAAGCACACATCCTGTAAACAACAGTGACATTTATCCAAAAACAAATTCTGTCTTTTCATTCAATTTGTAATTTATTTTCCCTCCTTCAAAAAAAAAAAAAAAACAATGAATCTATTTGTTTTGTGTTGCAAACACCCAGTTTGCTGTGGGCATATAGTCGCTTCCTTGCAGGCATCCTTACCTTCCATCCATGGGTACAAACACACACACACATGCTCATGGGCACGGAGTCTTATTGTGTACACAGAATTACACTGAAATAACAAAACTTAGAAATGACAACTGACTTGCTTTCTTTCATTAAAGCTTCCATATGATACAACAGTGGCTCATATCAGCTAGCTTCTCTTTAGTCAAATAAGCACGTGCAATTTTTATTCCACAAAGTATGCCTACCCAAAGAATACATGAAAATAATTACATGCAATTTCAAAGACAGTTCTAGTTAAATCTGGGAGTGTGTTTTTTACCCACGTACAAATCTCTACTATTTTGTGTAGCCTCCCACCGTCCAAACAGCAAAATATAGATGTGGACTTAGCCACTTCATCATAAACATACAAATACTTTTTAAACACTATATGAAGTAGCAATGAGAAAGAAATCTTTTCTTTCCTTTGTGCACATAGCCCTACTGAAATAAATCTATGATAAAATCACTAGAATTCCAGTTGTTTGTTTGTTTGTTTGTTTTGTTTTGTTTTGTTTTCTAATTTTTCCTTGCTGATTTAGCATTGTAGACCAGTCTCATTATGAGCTGCTGTTGTCCAGCCTTTTCTTGACTTCTGATTTCCTCTAGATTTTTTTTTTTTTCTGGTTTGCATCAGGGAACTGGACCTAGCAGAATGTGATTTTTTAAAATTATTTTTCTTAAGCCTACATGGCAGAAAGATCTCCAAAGCTCAAGTAATCTCAGCAAATTGTCAAAAAGATGAGCTACTGAAAACTTACCCATATACCCTACTGTTCCTACCCTTCCACGGATTGATTCACCCTCAGGGATTTTAACAGCTAGGCCCAAATCAGATATTCTAATATGGCCTGGAAGGAAAAACAAAAACAAACAAGACAACACAAAACAGATATAATCGTTTGACTCCAAATTAGCTCAAAAATACAACAGTTGTCAACACTACAATACTCTTGCAATTTACTGTTATGATATGTGAGGAAATGAGTGTCCTAAATCACTGAATTGGAACTGCTTCATTGATAAGGAAAAGAGGAATTACTGAGAGGGATATAATGCAGTGAAATGTTAACAGCCAGGCTATGGACTAGAGTAGATTGTGTTAGGCATTTCAAAGCAAACCAAAAAAAGACACCGAGTAGCATACTGTAGTGGAGTGTCTTGAACTGATCACAGTGGATGGATGGGCTGACATAATTCTGAGACTCTTTGATGGCTGAAGGGACTACATCTGGTCTATAACTCAGCGTAAGATTTGATTATCGCTGCCCTCAGCAGCAAATGGGTACCTGGCTTTGCATAAAATGAGAGCTGGCTCAGCAAAGGACGAAAGTACTTTTGAAAATGGAGCGGGGAGCATAGATTAGAAATCACAATGTCCTTTGTGTTGTGCTAGCCTTGTAACAATAGGGATGGAAAAACAATGGAAAAAAGGCAGACACCACCAGCAAAGTCATGCTCTCAAGAACACACCCTGCTGTGTAGCACAGCTGCTTCCTTCCACCCGTGCAGCAAGTCCTAGCACTTTACCCACCCCAAGACATAGTATTAGAGTATGCTGAGCCTCTTATTCACTTCAGAGCATTATTTGTCTTTGTGCAATATGTATCCTAAAACTAACTTAATCTATTTTACTGTGAAAGAACCTCTGTAAACCTCTGAGACTTACCATAATCATCTAGCAGGATATTTTCTGGCTTCAAATCTCTGCAAATGAAAGATAGCAGTTATTTGTATGAAGCTGGGTTTGATAACATAAGCATATGACAGTGTGTGAGTGCATTTATTACTAGTAATAAACCAATTGAGTGTCAACTCAAACAGTAAGGAACTCATGGAACCAATACAACTTTCTGCAACTCACCCCGTAGTTAGAACAAAACCATATGTCTTTTTCTAAACTGGAGTTACATTTTTTCCACTAAGCCAAGCTTTTAGTTCATAATGCACTCTATAATGGACTCATCCATCTAGACCAGTAAACCCTGTAAACCAAGCCTTGTAGTGCTGCGTGTTGATAAATCTCTTCAACATTTCCTTTTATAAAATATTTTTGTTAAAATATTAAACATTTTAAAATATTTTATTTGCTTACGAAAATGATAACAGCAATCCGCCGGGCTCAGATTTGTTCTGCTTGGCGTCTGGCTTAGGCCAGTGACGTGAATGTGTGCACACACACTTGTGCACATGTATAACGGCTTCAGCTAGTTTGGAAAAATGAGGGGCAGAGAGGGGAATGCTGTGCCCAAATTAAAATTCTTCTTACAAACATTTAGGAAACTCTGATGCCTATGTGGTTTGGAGCAGTGCCACGAAAACTGGCAAGGTGGTCACGCTGATGTCAAAGATGTGCCTTTCGCTGCTCATGTGGAAAAAAAGAAAATCCCCAATCCAGCCAAGTTATGAACTTCTGAAAAAATATCTCCCATTTTCATATATGCAGCAGAGCTGTGGCAGGTCATTCTTATAAAGGGCTTGTCCACACCAAGCTGGCTCCACCAGCTGCAGCTTTTAGGTGCTGTCCATGCCAGCCCCTCTCCATCCCTGCCTCTCCTGGTGGGGGGGGGCTTCTGTCAAAGAGGGAGCTGTATGGCTGCTCTCCCTGCTCCTACGCAGACATCACAGGGGCAAGGAGCAGCCTCTGCATGGGCATGGGGCAGAGAGGAGCCAGCTGGGAGCTGGGGGAGCCTGGATCAGGCACCAGTGTGGTTGGGTAAGGCAGGGAGAAGTGCACTGCTTCGATTCACAGCTTTCTGCCCTGATTTTATCTGACGGATTCCTGTGGAAACCCAGCATTTTGCCTGGTCCAAATCCAAGCAGTGCTCGGTCTCGCCTTTTTTCAAGGCCTCCTTGCATTTGCAAACCAGCTTGATTCCGTTAGCTTCCCAGCAAGACACATTTCTTTTCAAAGAGCAAAGAGAGGCGGGTGTGCAAGAGGAACCCTCCCAACAGGAGCCGCATGCTGCACAGCGGCTGGGCAGGAGGCCTCCTGCATCACTTCAGTGCCATGAGTTTTCCTCCGAACAGATACGTGGCAGTTTCAACGTTGATGAAAGTGACACTTCAAAACCTGTCTCATTTCTATTTATATTTTTCAAGCAAGAACACAGAATGCTGTGAACAATCTCCCCTTCTCTCCTGTTTCGGACACTCTGAATCTCTCCAGATAAATGTCACTGGGTGCCCAATGATACCAAGCTTATTTTCCAAGTAAACAATATCAAAATATGTGAAGGGCGTTCCCTACTTATTTTATAAGACTTAATACAAATCCCTTAAGAACTATTTCCTTGAAGAACTTAGACTTCATTAGTTACTTCATCCTCCACTCCAGCACTTATTAGTCCCACCTAAAGCTATGGCTATGGCTAAATGAAAAGAATTCCACATGCTAGCAGAGAAAAGATATTTTCTTTGAATGAGAAAATGAGAAACTCCATGAAGACTCAGAACAGTTCAGTCCTTACAGTCCTCTGTGATTTAGGGCAATTAAGGCAGACTTGCCTTCCCCCTCAGCCATCACTTGTCATTTCTGTTTTCAGATCTCCGGTTCCTCAGGATCAAGGCCGGCTCCCTTTGCATGGCTAACACTTGGAAGTGTCAGGAAGGACTGTGATTTCTGTGCTGAAATGTCTAGAAGAATTAAGAGCCCTCTGTGGACCTGGTTATGTGTAAATATGCTTCCCAATGGTACAGCTTCTGAAATGTAAACTGGCCTTGCCTAAACATACTGAAACATAAACTGCTGGCACGGCACCCATGCTGGAAAGGCTATAGTGCATTGTTCTGCTCTACGGGACAGCATAAACAATACAATTAATCATGGTGGACAAGGCTTTGCTGTGTACTGTAATGCCTAGGACATTGTGATCTCGATGCAGATTGGAGCTTGCAGGCACTGCTATAATATAGATATATTGCTCTACCGCTATTATATATATACATAAAAATTCGAGGAGAAGCAGAAGGTTTTCTTGTTTGCTTTCCATGAACAATCAACCCATTGACCTTTACTAACATGATACAGTTGAGAAATATAATGGAAGCTCCTCGTTTGACAAGGCAATTCTGACTTTTTATCTGATGCTGAATCTGAAGTCTGGCCCGGTTGTTTTTTTCGGGTCACATACACAGTGTGCATCACTGGTGCATGAGATGGGGAGGTATTTTGGAATGCTCTGATTTACTCAGAAGCGTTTTGTTCACAGAAAATGAAATTAAGTCTGAGGAATAAGTGTTTTGCTATGAATTATTCACCTTGAGAAAGCTGTAGCATTTAGTTGCTATATTTTATTGACCTATATAGCACTTTTCGTGGGTCCCAAAACACTTTGCAGTATTACAAATTAGGGGTCTCTGCAACTGCTCCTGAAATACTGCTAGAAAATGTCACCTACTGGGGTATAATATCATTCATCACCAAAATGAATGTGCCATCTGAAGTGCAAACTAGCAACTCTTTTAAGAGTAGCATGAAACAAGCTCTTAAGAAGGTAGGATGCCATTTCTCTTAGAGCCCCATACTATTTTAGATGGCCAGATCTAATTTGTCTTATTAGAGAGTGGCATTGGTATGGCATTTTACCAGGCACGTTATGAATGTATTTTTCATTTTCATCAATAAGGTATGCTTACGATTTATTTTTTTAAAGAAACAACATAATACCTCCTAAAAGTTTTCTGAATGTGATAGGATGATTTTTAAAGAAAAAGGAAGCCAGATATGTCACTCAAGATCTGATTTTTCAGTTGACATTAAATATTTAATTCCATTTTGTTCCTTGAAAAATTCTACTTCTGGGCCAGTGCGAAATAAATCAGCATATTATCTATGTCTGCCCTCCTTGTACGAGCTAGCAAGATCTGAGTCACAGCAAAGCAACCAAGTAGCAATTTGTTAGAGAACTCCTCCAAGGAACAATATCATAATTTATCTATATACAGGCATATACACAATGCTTATTATACATGGGCATGTCAATGATTTAAAGTGTAGCTTAGTTAAAAAAAAAAAAAAAAAAAAAAAAGCACAACAAACCACCATATTATTGTCTATTAATCATTGTCCTTGGATGTTCTTCCATCAATTTACAGGACCTCTTCTGCTGTGAATGCTAGCAATAATGATTTCACAAGCTAGGATCATGAAGACAAGCATTAAATGTTGTTTATAACTATATTGGTTGTTGATTAAAGAAAAATAAATAAATCCCCGTGGAGCCATGAGAGCTCTCTCTAGAGCCACCCTTCATATCCAGCCAGTAAACCCTAAGATGTCCTGACAGAGTGCTTGTGTATAACCATAAGCCAGCCTAGAAACCAAGAACTTGGCTCATTTAGCTAATCAAAACTAGAATTTCCATGTCCTAGAGCATTAATCTGTGCCCTTTGTCTCAAACCCTCCTGTGTTAATTACTCTGCTGGAAGAGAGGGAAGTCCGTGGCTGCCTGCAGGACACTGCCAGCCAGCGTCCCAGCTCCGCAGCAGTAATGGAGACCTAAAGACTGCCTCATTTGCTTTCCAAACCCACTTGGCCCTCAGCTGGAAGCAAAGAGGCACCATTTGTCCAAAGTGCCCGGACTTCAGAGTGGTTCCACCTGCTCTAGCACAAACTGCATGAGAGGAGAATGAAACCAGCACAAAGTACATGAGAAGAGAAAGAAACCAATTACAGCACACTACCATGGCTCATGGGCCACAGCTTTCCCTTCATCATCTATATATTCTGCTCCCTACGGGGCAGGAGAAGTGTTTTTTTTTCCCCATGCCTGATGTGTCATAGCCCCTAATGCAACACAATCTAATTAAAACAGAGGCTTGAATAGAATGATCTCCATTTCATACCAACTAGAAACTTGATTCCTTAATTATATCTCTTTAAAGAACTTTCATAATTCTCTCAGGTCATTCAGTGCATGCTGAGGTAGGATTTGGGGGAATTTTGTGTTAGTTCTGTGTAATTTAAACATGATGTTTTTACTGAAGCAACTGTTTCCTTCCACTACTACTGAATCATACTGTATTTGCACATGGGTCTGCAAAATTTCATCAAAGACACTGAGACACCTAAACTGTATTGTACCACTATAAGTAGGGGGGATGCAGACAATTCTGTTCTACCAGAGAAAGTTGTCTTAAGACTCTCAAGAATACTTACCTATATACTGTGTTTTCTCTGTGAAGGTCTTCTAAACCACAAAGAATCTCTGCTGCATAAAACAAAGCTCTTTCCTCTTCAAAGCCTGGGTTTCCCATGTTGTAGATGTGAAACTTCAGGTCACCTCCATTCATTATGGTCAGAACTAAACACAGTGCATCCTTTGTTTCATAGGCGTAGGCTAAATTGACCTAGGAAAACATTTGTAGCATGGTTTTGACAGTTCAGTTATCTACTAAAGAGAAATCACTCACTTTTCATTAGCAATTTTCACTAGATAAAGAGGAAAAAAAAACATTGAATTTGACAAGGGCCTTATCACAATAGCAAACAGGCATTTTACAAGTATAGAAAAATGTTGTTATGTTAGAATTAGGTTATGTTGTTATGTTAGATATTAGGATTTTATAGATTGATTTGTTGAACCCAGACTACTCATCATCAGAATCCCCAAGTTTAATTCTCAGATGCTTCCAGGCAACAGAAATCTTAACAGACAAGGGGCGATCCAACTCCAGCTGCTCTGTTTTGTTGGACAGCTGTCAAAAAACCACCATCTCAGTGGGTTCCCAGATAGCCCACAAGAGCTGGCAGAACTCAGGAAAATCCCAAGTCGGGCAGACCAGTTCCACGTCACTGGCTAGATGCTCCTACCAGCCAGTCTCTTCTGATCTATTTGGGCTGAATCTCCTTCAGTCTGCTCCAAGCTCCTCTCTCCCAGGCTCTGGGGATTCAGGTAATCACGCAGGATAAAAATAGCTCAGCCTGATGCAAGCCCTGATGCAAGTCAAGGCTGTAAAGAGCATCAAGCTCACATGGTAGAAACAGGCACCTTGCTTGGTGCATTCCTCACAGACCACAGATAAAAGCGAGACTCTGCAAACGCGCATGGAGCAGGACTAAGGTGAAATGTGGAAGGATTGGCTCCCTACAGAAAACGGCACCTTTTCTGTAACAGGAGTTGGATCAGATACAACAGGAGAGGGTGCCCAGCAGGTGAGCACAGAACTAAGCTCTAGAGAGTTCAATACTCACTACAAACTGACTATTGACTTTTTCTAAAATCTGCTTTTCATTTAGTGCCATGGATTCGCCTTTCCTCTTTTTTATTCTCTTCTTCTCTAATCTTTTGCAGGCGTACATCTTCCCTGTTGCTCGGACTTGGCAAGCGCAGACCTGAGAATTAAAGAGAACAATTGCTGGGTAAGTCAAAGAAAACACTTTTTCTGGGTTGCACTTTGCTCCTCACAATCTGGTCTGATCTGATTTAGTCCTTTTAAGGCTAGAGACAGTGGTGGAGCGAATAAGGCTTAGGCGGGGGCATCTGGGGAACCGTCTACAGTTTCCAAACCTGCTGTGTAATATTGGTTTAATTATTCCACTTTCCTCCGCCTGCTTCCTATCCCACCTCCTTTTGTCTGTGTAGATGGTAATCTGCTCCGCAAAGGCCTGCCTCTGCCTCCTCAGACTCTGCTGCCCAGGCAGTGACCTCAAGCCATTAGTAAAATACAAGTAGGGTGTGACCCTAATTCGACTGTGACTGCAACAGTCAAACACAAAATAATTTTCGAAAGTGTTCTTTTGAGATTGCAGTGTCAAGAGAGGTTAAGTAAAACCGTCAGCAATTAATGAAAATCAGCCTCTGTCTCATCAAGATACTGTAACCTGCAGTGCCTGAGAAGCAAGAAACAGTCTTAACAGAAACTTTCAGAATCACTCACCTCCCCAAAGCCGCCTTTCCCTAGCACCCTGTACTGCCTAAACGTGTTTTTCGTTACTGGTTGCCTGGAAGAAAAGGAAGAGAGAGAAAAAAAACGACACACTACATTTAATGCACTCTCTGTGATTTATTTATTTCAGGGCATACTTTTGAAAAGCAAAATAGATAAATATTATATAATCACATTATTTCAAGGTGATTATATTATATAATATAATATATAATTATGTAATTACATTACTTCAATACTATGTATGGCCTGAACTTTTCAATTCCAACATATTAAGCTGTAATAAAATACAACACATTAGTGAGTCATCAGGATAATTTCTGCTAGCATCTTAGGACTGAGGAGGGTACTGAATCTCCGTTACACAGTTTTGGCCTTTGTCAAGCAGAGACGAGGCCTGAGAGCTTGCAACAGCATTTTAATTCCACAGCTCATCTTGTGATGCAGAGGAATTTTTTAAGGGTCGTGCTGGGCTAACATCTAATTATTTTGGTCTTCAAGCTGAGAAAAAGAGATCCAAGATTCAACCACTATGAAAATACTTCTGTTTTCTTGACCTTAAGCAAAACAGGAAATCAATATGAAACAAGCAAAAAACAATCCCGGGAACTGGAGAGGAGAGCTTGGATCCCATTCACAGAAGGGTAGGAGCAGGAAGCAGGGCTCGGAGCCCTTCCAACCCGACCTGAATTACCTGCCTCTCGGGACAGCACCGCTGGGCAAGAAAGGAGGAAGAGCATCTCTTTCCTTTCAGGCATGTGAAACAGATTATCTGCAACCACTCACCTGACAAGAAAGCCTTCTGGTTCAGTTTCTTGAGCAAATTAAGCAGAGGGTCTTTTATTTTTTTATTTTTATTTTATATATTTTTTTTCCCCTCTGGTGAGTTAACCTGTGTGAATTTTCTGTAGCAATTTAAAGGCCAAATTAGGGGTTAAATAAGTCTTTCTGACAGCAGAGTGCTCCGCAGGGGTACAAGATCTAATGAAATTCCCACAAAAATCTGCTCTACCAAAAGGGCTCCAGCCCTAAATCTAGCTTCTACAGCTTTTGCTATCATCAGAGTTTTACAGTGTGACAGAGAAAGAACTCAGGGCTCTGAGATATCTGATTTTGTGTCCACCAGTCTATCACTAAAGTTTTAAAATTGCATTAGCAGTCGATATGAACGTTCATCAGAACCTCGTCGGAGCTTTGTTTTCCTCTGGCGAGCAGCCAGCCGGCAGAGGGAGCACAAAAACACGGCTGTTCCAGCAGCGGCGATGATGAGGTTGATGACAATAAGGAATAAACGTTAAAGTGAATCTTTTCATTTATGCTCATCATTGTTTTTAAAAGTAGAGGGAGAAAACTCTGCAAATAGCCAAAACGGAAAGAGGAAAAATGCTGTTTTCAGGCTTCTAAGAAGATACTGCAAATTCTGTTAGGGTTAAAAGCAACAATTAGCAGAGATAACTACGTGCTCAGCAATGTCCCTGGAGTAAATTGACTGTTTGACTCTTCACTGGAGCCAGCAGGCTGCC
Source organism: Aythya marila (assembly GCF_965140915.1). Lineage (NCBI taxonomy): Eukaryota > Metazoa > Chordata > Aves > Anseriformes > Anatidae > Aythya > Aythya marila. The sequence continues at coordinate 5,998,128 of NC_139048.1, forward strand.
AGAAGGAGCTGTTGATCACTCCACGCTACTAACAGCTCTTTGCTAATCCTAAAAACAGTTCTCCTTAAGCCGGATAGGCGCAGCCAATAGCTTGTCACATTTGTTGGGGGAATGGAAAAAAATAAAATCCTCAAAGCATTTGAGAAAATTCCTTATCCTGAATGTGAAAATAGCTGGGAAATAGCCTGGCTAGAGATGAATCATCTGATGTTTTTCAATTGAAATGGAAGAGTAAATGCTGGATTCAGAGGAGGTGGCATGTGGAGCATGTCTTGGCATGAAGCAGCTCTCCCCTCTGCCCACCACCTCCCTTCCCCCTGTGCGGCAGCTGTGTAGCTTTCCAGGGAGAGTAACTGGCACAGCTCCTTTGATCTCGGAGCCCTTATGCTCATATCCACCACTCGAGGATCTGGTCCCAGCTCATCTGCTGTAATTAATTCCATTTGTGGCAATTGGGGCTTCTCTTGACTCAAGGTCGCTGTCACCCAGCAGTGGTCATCTGCTATGGCACTCACCAGCAAGGAGGGGGCAAAGGTCCCGCTCCCTGCAAATTAATACCAACTAAGGCAGCTTGCTCATTAAATGTGCTCTTCAGCGTCTAGCCAATAAATACCATGTGGGACCTATATGCTGCATTTTTGTCTCTTTACGGCGTTTTAATAATTGTGATAACTGGTCTAGACAAAAAGTCACCATATTCGGAGCGTAGCTAAATAGAAAAACAACAAAAAATCTGAATGTATTTTAATCGTACCTAATACCATTAAACAGCAGAACATTCAAGCTTTAGAAGCCAAAACAGGCTCCCTAGTGTTTTGGGATGGATTTCTCTTTTATTATTTACTTCCCTACCAAGCAGCATCTGTTTCACTCTTGCTTGGGCAGTGTTTGTGAATGCAAAAGCCAGAGACTGGATGTGTATCGTACATTTCGCGCTATAGATACACAAGGCTAGGTCATAAACAAGCACAATGTGTCCTCCTGCTGTGCCACGAATAGCTCATTGTGACAGGGCCTACAATGAAATTGGCCACAGAGGTTTCCCAGATCACAGAGGAGACTTGGATTCCTACTTTTTATGGGCTGTACGTCTTGTCCTATTCACCAGGCATGCACGAGCATACTGGGCAAAGAAGCTGCCCAAGCTGCTTGCCTGCCACCTCCAGGACAGCGGTGTCCTTGAGAGGGAAGGCAGTGGCTGGAGAGCATTCCTGGGTGAGCTTCCTTGGAGTACAGCTCAGGGAAACAGGGAGTGAGTCTTGATGGATCTTTTGAAGGAGAACAGCATAAAGAGGGAGGGAATTGCTGCATCGAGAAGGCCATAAATGGCAAGCACTGGGAGAAGGTACTAATGATGCTGAAGAAAGGACAAAACTGATTTTGCCTTCAAGACAAAGGGACTGTACGTGCACCATCTCAGCTGTCAGATTTTGGCAGTATTCTATGAGCTTTGCATGGAAAGTGAAATAAACCTTTTGTATTCATTTCTATTATAAATAAATAAATAAATAAAATATTGTGACTTACCTTTCCAACCACTTCCACTGCAGAAACCTGTCGAAGTACATGCTGTTTAGGTATTCTTGGAATGGTTCCCCACTGAGGTGGTCAAGGACAGATCTATCTCAGATGAAAAGGATATATAAGCATTTTATAATCCTGATCTTGGAGCAAAAGAGAAACAAAACAAGACGAGAAAATACAGACTTCTTGAGCGGTAGGGTCATTTGACTCCTACTTAACTCCTATTTTATTTTACTCATGGTTTCAGCCTAGGAACAAAGTGATATGTTTAATGTGTTTCATAAGAGAAGGAGTTACAAAAGCTAAATAGAAATATGCACTGATAATGCTTGCTGAAAATTAACAAGAAGTCTTCCATTGGCTTAAATGAACTTTTACAAAGGCTGTTAAACGCTAGACAAGTATCTTTGCTTCTCTTAATAAATTAAGTCTGGCTTAACACAACACCTGCAGGAACTGAGCTCCTAAACTTTGGGGGATGTTTACATCTGGACTGAAAATTTCTGCCTGAAGCCCGTATCTGTCCAAGACAGACCATCAGATGTTATTTTGAGGAAAAAAAAAAAAAATCAGTCTGAATTCCTGCTCTACAGAAGGATTAATAACTGATTAAAGTCCAAGGGCTTTTCCTAACAGCAATGTGCCTTGTAGAGTAAAACAGAAGAAAAAGAGTCTGAATAGTGATCTGGATTTGTTCCTGGATCAAGAGAAGAATTTTGGGACTCGCAGAGTAGCTGCAACGTCTTTATGAAAGGCCAGTATGCAACTGTGACAGATAAGTATGTTGCTTGTGACAGGCAACAAGCAGCCAGAGACTAATAGACATCCCCTGAGGAGGGCCAAGGGTTCAGAGAGAAGAAAACAGAGGCTGAACTGAGAGCTGCCTGAGATGGAAGTGGTCATGCTGCTTAACAGGGGACTATTGACCTGCTGGTTTGGGGTCCTACCTTGCTTACTGGGGCTCTGCTGGCTGGAGTGTCTATATCTAAGAGTAAATAGACACTTTTCTAGATTTTGCTGTAGGAGGAAATACTCTGAAAAATGACTCTGGTTTGGGAACAGATAAACTGAGGCTCATCCTGGGGTGGTTCTAGACATGAGCAAACATTCAGGAAGAATAATGAATCTTCTCAGTTCAGTTCCTCTCCATTCATGAATGACTATTCCTACGTTTTTGGATTTATTTATTTATTTTTTAATAATGATTCTTGCACCATACATTAGGAACAGGCAGGTAATTGCAAATATTCCATATTCAAAAGACAAATTGCTGCTGTTTTCATTGGCTGTGTCCAACTTCTGATTGGACACAGATCATACAGTATTTGTTTTAAGGAGATGAAATATTTCCCCTAAGTGAACATATTTTTATTTTTTTTTTCTTTTTAAAGAAAAAGTCTGCCTTAATGAGTTTTGCCAAATATCCAAAATCAAACTGAAAATTATAGGGGAAATTGGAGGGAGGCAGGGGAAGGCAGTCAAAATATTAAAGGTCAAAGCAGCAGATACAGTTATACATACATTTCTTCTGCAGACTGATCTTAACTAGAAGGACTTGTCTGAAACTCATCCCTGCTCCTGCTCCGACAGGATAGAAAGTTTCAAATTTATGTGCATGCTCCCTTTTTTGGTCCGGCTGTGAACACTTCCAAAATTAACATTATTCAGTACATTTAGTAAGTACCAACAGCAAGTCTTTAAAACTTCTCTTTGACTCCGTTTCAGTCCACCTAAAATGATCATCAGCATATTTATGAACAAGGTCTCAAAACTGGCTAATTTATCTGTTTCAGTTGAGAAGAAGGAATGGCTGTCTGTGAACAAGAGCCTGAATTAAGTGGTGTCCAACGCTAGCCTATTTCTTTCAGTTAATTAAAAGCTTCACGTACTTTAAAGAACAATAGCTGCCTTTCACCACTTGTTTGCTTTTTAGTTCCCCTCCTTGGCAACAACAAAGTGCATTTTACAGTAAACTGTCAGCTTTCAAATCGATTTCAGAAATGGAAACAGACATCAGGGTTTTTTATGTCAAGCACAGCTCTGCCTTTGTCATTGTGACTGGCACACACAACTGGTGCAAGTTATACTAGCATCTCAACATGACACCGGGCCAATGCAAGTAAACTAGCTATGTTATAAGAGAAGGCCAGAAATAACCCACATCTCCTACCAACGCAAAGAATAACTGAAAACAGAAAAGGTCAATGAAATGAGTCAAAACAATGAATGACAGCGGAGCGAATTTTACAAATCCCCATTACATCACCCAGGGAAAACAAACTGTGCTCAGCCAGAAACCACATGGGCCAGCTTGTGATGATCCCTCCTTTTCATATTTTTGTTGGTTTATGATCTACTGGCGTGAACATACTCGGGTCAGTACTTGCAAATGCAGATCGCATACCTGGAGCTTTAGAACATAATAGTACAAATCGCCTCGCTGCTACAAAACCTGATAAGCCTTTTCCCAGACAAAGGATGAAATAATGCACGTACGTTTGAACTCCACAGACAGACAGTAAAGCATTAAAAAAGCTCCATTCTCCTGCTGAAGATTTTCTGGAAAAGCCATGCAGAGCAAGTTTGCACATTCCTCTGTCTAAATGGACTGTATAGCCACTTAATTTTTATTCATTTTGAAACAGAGATGTTTTCTTTGGATACATTAGCATTGTAGCTCTTTTCACACGGCATGAAATCCATGGCTGGTTTACTTGGCTAGAACACTCTGTCAAATACCTGAAACACTAAGTGCCTGTGTGTAGTGTATATAATGGCATGGAAATATTTATTATATTTCGTTCAGATGAAATGACTTCACTCCTTGTCAGTTATGCCTCCAGGATTATGAACGTAAACTGAAGAGACATGCCTCAGATTCAAATTGCAATTTCTCTTTTTACCTGTCACTGTCTTTACAAGCTGCTGACTGCAGCCGTGTGGTCTTTGGATATCAAGTTATACTTACTTTGTACAGTGAGAGAATAGCTCTTTGCAGGGGCTGTTTTCGAGTTTCTCCTCTGTCTGTTGGATAAGATCTTGACTGACTTCTGGAACGAAGGCTGGAGACTGGGGGGAGAACAGAGGGGCACATTATCTCTGTGACGAGGTGCAGATTCTCCTCTGTTAGCATGTAAAGGACACATTCATTATTTATTCCCTGAGCTGCTTCAATTCAATTCCAGCGGTTGTGTAAAAGCAAAGGAGCTTTACGTCAAACAGCAGTAAAATAGGATACCGTGGTAACTCACTCCACATTCCACTCTATCCTCATATTGCTTTTCTGCCTCCTCCTGTACCTTCACCTCCTTGCCCAACCTCATGAATATGCAGGACCCACTCCTTGCCAATTCTTTGAACTGCTCCCTCGCATCCCATGAAAAATGTGCTGGCCTGAACTGTGTACAGACCATTCTCTTAAACAAAAGAGAATTTGCTCAGTGTTTTCACTTCATTGATGATTCATTCTGCTGTCTGAAAAATCCGTCTTCCATCTTTCTTTTTTTTTCTAAACTATCAAGATTTCAAAGGAAAACAAGAGTGGAGCATTTGTATTTATTGATTTATATATAAATAACATAAAAAGATGCTTGCAAAAGTGTCCGGACACTTTAATTCATCATTAGAAGGACAGGTTTAAAATAATCATTTCAAAAAGAAGCTTTGCCAACCAAGCACATAAACTCTTTTCATCCTCTCCTCCCTTCAGAGAGACTGTACATTCAGCCCCCTCAAAAAGCCCTTACCAAAGAGAGGTCTTTTGCAGCATGCCTCCATGGTTAACCAGTTCAGGACCTTTGGGACTAATTATCTATAAAGACAGTTTTTAGGCAGCCCACATTCTCACGCATTAAAAGTACACTGTAATTACATAAAGAAGTGTATATGCATGCATGTGTGAGTGCCTGTGTGTGCGTGTACACACTTATTTAAAGACATTTCTCCCATTCACACGAAAGCCCCTTCCTATAACCAAAAGATTTTTGGCATTTTCAGTATGCCCAACCATAGACGACAACAAAAAACATCTTTCCTTGCAGAAGACACAGCACTTGGTAAGGTTCCCCATCCATGGCCGTGACCACCAGATGTGCTGAGTGGGTGGGTCACAGAGCATCATCAGTCATTCCTGGCCAGATGTTCTCATTAACTCACCCTTAGTTAGAGATATCTTGGCAGGCACTGCAACGCATTGCAGGCAGAGTTCAAAAACACTGGGAATGAGGACAGAGGAAGGGGCAGAGGTGGAACCGGAGAAAATCTCCAGCATGGTGAAAGCTGAATTAAATCTTTTATCATTTTCTTCCCAGTGCTGAAATGTGAATACGAGCCTGTTGTGACAAGAAAAAGTAAGTTTGTTCCACTTGAATGTTTTTTAATAGGACCCATGGTTTACAGAACTGTCTGTGCACGCTGCATAAGGCAGTCTCACTATTTAACCTTGAAAGACAATCTGCAGAGCATGCTGGATATCTTTGACCTTGCTGAAAAATTTCCTCATTTCCGCCATATATTTCTCCATTTCCTCAGATATATCCACTGTTAATCACAGGCAGAGCATATCGCTAATAATTAAGAAGTCTCACAGTTTCTTGATAGGCAGATGAGCCTATTATGGGGCTGAGAACTGTGGGGCACATCTCAGTTTTAGGACAAGAGAGTAAGGAGAAGCAAGAAGAGTGAAGCACAGGAAGGAGGGATGAAACCCCAAAGTCCTTTTCTCCAGTCCTACAGCTGCTGGATTAAAACTACAGGGGGAAAAAAAAAAAAAAAAAAAGAAAAGAAAAAAAAAAAAGGAACCAAAGCCTAACAACTAGCAGCATTTCAGTTAATTTTGCAAGAAACCATATGAATGAATACTCCTAGTTTGTATGTCGCATAGTCAATGGGGTGTGCTATACAAGCTCCTCTGCAACCCAAAGTTTGCACATGGCTGCGTGAGTCTACTGCTCTGACACAGTTATTTTGAACATCTTTCTGATTCATAGGGTAGAGAAAAAATGCTGAACTCTGTAGTCTTCATACTTATGTGAATCAGGAGTGTCTTTTTCTGACCTGAAAGGGGCTATACTTCAGAAAAAATGATATTAGGACCTCTAAATGTAGTTGCTACCAGTAAAATCTAGGATTTCTTCTAGATTTTTAGGCCAAAATTGGGAACCAAAACTAACTATTAACCCCCTAAACTAAAATAATTAGACATTTAGGCCAAGTGACTTGATTCTTCCAGGTGCCAAGCAACTTCATTTCCCATTGGCTTAACTGGGAGGAGGTAAGCTGCTTGGTGTTAGTGTTGTAGACTGCACATAAGTATTACTAATGGGCAGCAGATCCACACACAAATTTACCACACAGTAGCTTACTTATGTTACCATCCCCTAAAGACTCTAGAGCTTTGAAAAAAAATCCGTTTTTACTCAAGTCCCAAATTACAAATAAAAGGTCCTCACTATGGACAGGTTTGGACGTTCAGTGTGCCTCTTCCCCTTTCCCATATCTCTGTGTCCTCTCTGCTGCCAATGTTACAGCAATAATTCCATCAAATTCTGTCTGAGATCAATGTGCATTTGAAAAAAAATATTCTAAACATCAGCTAAATTGTTTTCATAAAGGAGAAAACAAAATTCTTATAGAGAAAGGGGAGAAGAATGAATGAAACAAACTGTAAGACAATGTGGGAAGTACTTAAAAATGGCATGAACTTTCGCCACATTTGTGGGAGATACAGTCACCACTTGGTTTTTCAAAACCACTCATTGCTGACCTTTGAATCTTTGCTTCCTCTGAACATATCAGGAGCAAGCTAACAATATCAAGGTAAGTAAAGACACACAAATACGCTGACATTCTGTACATGGACTAGAGCCTTCCAGTGCAGAGCAAACACTTCACTAGACCACTTCATTTTCTGTAAGAGAAAACTCCTTTTTGTCAGGCTAATCATTTCCAAGGGCTCTGTAGGTGCAGCAGGACAGGGACTGTCATTATGCAGCCCTTTTTGTTCAGAGCAGAGTGGGGGCAGATTCCCCATGCATATGGGGTGAGCATACCCAAACCTGTCCAGCCCTGCCCGGAGTCCTAGGGAGTCTTTGTACAACCCTTCCTGAGGTTTTCCCTCAGACCTCACTGTTCCCACTGCCCCCATCAAATAATCCTTTCCCTGTTTTGAGTACTGTGCATACCTACCGCCTGCAGATGTTAAAACAAAACCAGAAACAATTGCAAACCCAAACCCAGCCCACCAACCTACTTTCGCTCACCTGGAGAACAATTAGGAAGCACAGGTTATGAGCACAAGCAAGCATTTGGATCCCAAGAGCGAAATCATCCAAAGGTAACACTTTGACCACTTAAGGAAGAAAAAGTTGCTTCTTCCCAGGGGAGGTGCAAAAGGTTTCTGCAGCCCCGATGCTGTGGTTATTAGCACTGTTCTCCTACTGCGTTGTGGGTCCTGGCTGTAAAAGCAGGCTTGGCTTTCACAGGGGAACAGACACCTTTCTGAACGTATTAAATGTCCCGCGGCAGCTACGAAAGCCACGCACCTCCATTAAGATATCTGAGCTTGGGACAAAGGATTTTCTGCTAACTCTTCAGAAACACCTGCAGAAACCTGTTACATTCCCTTGTATTCAAAAACAAACCACCGAGTAGTTTTAACAAGTACAGTCTTTTATTTTCCCTGACTATTCTATTTCCCAAAGGCAAAGAAAGTGATTTTGATCTCACTTACACTAATGTAAATCAGAAACGAAGCCAACCGAGTCAACAGAGTAACACCAGGGTAAAGCTAACGGGACTGGAACCAGATTCATGGCCCAAGACTCTGGCACTGCAAAAAGTGCTTAAATTGATCCAACAACATTTTTTTCTCTCATCAGGTTACCTTTCTTTTTGACCAGACAGTTTAATAAAAGGCCAAAATCCCCAACTGCTTTCACCAGATTTTAACCAAAATCTCCTCTCTCCTGTATCTTCTCACATACGGTCAGAAACTGAAAACTTTCTTACATTTATTTTGTCAGCAAAGCAACATCTCAGTTTATGATGCCCTCTTGTTTAATTTTTCAGAAAAAAAAATACAGCTAGGAATTGGATTGGTGTTCATCCAGAAAACCGGACAGGGCTACACGGTTACTTCTGACTGCCAGGGAATACTCTGAGAAAAAAATCTGCACTTCTAAATTTTATTTTATTCATTTTTTTTTCTGATTTAAAAGACAAAAGATAGTCTCCCAGTTGCTCTTCCAGTTCCAGAAGTGGCTTGAAAATTGCAAATTCTTGGTGGGCGCAGAGGGCACCACAACAGGAACACAGCCTGGTTTGTCCTGCATTGCCAGACGCAGCTGTGTGCGTGCTGCACCTGTAACCAGCCCTCTCACGGCACTTGGCACCTCACTAAAGGTACCAAAAAGAGGTGAAATCCAGTTTAGACTCACACGAAAACTTCCAGGCTGCATAGGTCCCCATTATCTGTTATTTTAAGTGTCACCTTGTATTACGATACTTTAAAATGTAAACTCTCCTTTTTGACAGCTCAGTAAGTTTTGCTGCAGGCTACTTCACTCAGCCCATCAGCCCATCAGGCTTAATGGAACAGGACAGAAAACAAGTAAGCCTCCTCCTAGGACCTTCCCTCTGCCTTTAACATGGTGCTTGCAACACTTCTCATGGTACTTACACTTCCCTGACAGTGGGGAGGACACCTCACCTCTCATCGATCAAAATCAGCTCATCAGGCTCATTATAAAACAAGCTGAAACGCTGGCAGTGCCAAGGGAGGCATTCAGGAAACCTCTTATAATTTTACTTTTTCCTTAAAAAGTGTTATTTGTTCTAATTTTTCCTTGAGATAGAACTGCCAAATCATTGAAATGGGTGACTTCGGTCCAGATGTGGTGCCTCGAAGTCTGTGGAAGTGAAAGCAGCCAGCCAGCTAGCTGCTGTAAAAGTATTTTCCTGCTAACTCCGTCAGTTGGGGTTTGCCGTTCTGAAACCAGGGTGGGGTGAGCAGCAGGTGTCTGGGTGTAACCAACTCCAATTATTTCCAGTAACTGCATGGAGCCCAGAGCAGATCCTTAGGAACAAGAATCTGCTTTGTGAAAGAACAGTCCTGCTTCAAAGACACTTGTCTCAATCACCACGGTCTCCTACAAAAAGAAATAGATTGCAGAACCCTGAGCTTTGGCTAACTGGATCACAAAAAGGGATAGCAATGACTTTGGTCAGACTGACGTTGCAACAAACAGAACAGATCTTTACTACAGAGGGATAATGGCAATACTTTATCCTTACACAGCGCTTTTCTTCCAAGAACCTTAAAACATTAAAACTCTGTTGCACGATTAAGTCCTCACGAGGCAATAGGTGGCAATCTCACAGTACTTTAAGGAACAGTGAGCGGAGGAGCAGGGTGGTTAAGAATTGTGTTTTGCAGAAGTGTTGGTCTGTGACCAAAATCAAAGAAGTCTCACTGAGATAAGTGGAAGCTAGAGATGCTCAGATTCCCCAAATCAGTCAATCTGTAGCTTGCAATTACTGAAAAAAGAAATAGAAACCTAGAAATACAGGTTTGCATTTTCTACCAACTCTTGCCAGTGGATGTGAGTCATCATAGTATCTTAAAACACGACTGTTCATCACTGCCAAAATGATATGGACCAGGAAGATACCACACTTAGAGTGAATAGACTTCGTACTAACTTTGTGGTTATAAATACAACTGCTCTCCCGGCAAGTTTCAGACATGCAGCCATGATATCGAAATGATATGAATTATTTTAAAAGTCACTTGCATAAAACAAACAATGTGCAGCATATGTTACATCTCAGGTTATGAAAACATTCCACAACAAACAAGCTTAAAACAATTAAAAATGTTTCAGTCAATGGACAAAAGTTCAAGCTGTAACTTCTCTTGATCTGTCTCCAAGCACTTCTGTCTTAATGATATGTGTACTGTCAGCAGTTGACAGCAATTTTCCACATATAATCTCTTTGCAAATCTCTACACGGATTTGCTACCAGTGGAGACCTCAAAACTATGGAAGGATCAGGCTGAAACGAACTTTGTTGTGAGGTGGTGCATGGCGTGATGAGTTCATACACAAAAGCCTGGAAATACTGCCTTCACCCAGGTGTCTGAGGAAGGCTCACCTAGCAGGGCAAGTAGTTTCCAGGACAGGTAGTGACTATCAGGGGTGACTGCCCTCAGTCCTTTGAGGCTATCACTTATAAGGAGCCATAAGGAGGACTGTAACTAAAGCGGCTACTAAAAAAAAGGAGACTGGGTAGATGTACATAAGTCATCCTGGCAGCTACCAGAGGCGTCTCCTCCTGCATTGGGCTGGGGCAGGCCAGCAGCACCCGAGGTTCAGCCTGAGCTTGGAAAGCAGCGGCCACGCAGCTGGTGAAAGACAGAGGGGAAACGTGAAGGGACTGATGGTGAAAAACACAGGGGAAGGCAAAGAAGGGGAGATAGAGCAGAGTCTTGGCAGTAGTTTGATTTTGGGAAGTCCAGGTTAGGCACGTTTCGACCTGGTGAGGGAAAGGTTGCAGTACGATCACAGCACACACAGTCTCCTGACTCTTTTTGGTGTTATGCCCAAAAATATTGGAACATTCTTTTTTTCTTGCCCTGTGTCTGATCTTGTCTGCTCATATTTAGCAGTATTTGTAGTAAGCAGCCAATTTTACATCAGGAGCAGCTGCAACATTTTAAGTAATCAAGTTTTGCATTTTCTTTTCCTTTTTTTTTCCTACCACAAAGTCATCTGGGTCTGTATGAGGCAAACCAGTAAAGCACAAGGCTTCATAATTCCAGGATATTTTCTTTGAGATGACAGATGAAGGAATTGGCAGTGAGGTTGATGGGGAGTATGGAGAGCAGCTGTATTATTAGTAGCTATTTATCTATTAATAATGTGTACAGACATTATACCTGAGAAAGGGGGGCCCATAGTGCCAGGCACAGCTTACAGAGCTCCCAGTGCAAACCAATCACACTAGCCCTGGCAGTGGGAACACACGAAATACCTCACCCAGGATTATAAAAGTGGGTCTTTGGCCCACTCTTCTAAGAAGCAGCCTGGTGCTGTGTCTCTGAGACAAATGGGAGCCCCAGTGCTGGGGGCGGGATGACTTGCTGGTAGCTAAATGAACCGAATCAGCAGTGCCTATCAACTCCGGGGTTTGTTTTGTAGCTGCAAACCGATCTGGAGCCGTGATGAATCTGTTTTCCCTCATATTCTACTGAGCTATCAAAACATTTGTTGACACAGAAACATACAATGGCTGAAGACAATAGAGCCCTCAGCAAACAGCTGAACATGTTCTTCTGCCTGGAGGGTCTGTGTTAATCCATCACAAAATGCTAACAACCTCAGTTTATGAACTTATTTACTGAAGCAGACATACGCTAGCTCCAGGCAGACTTGCTTGCTCCAGACTCACTGGGGTGCCTCTTGGGCCTCAGCAAACCCAGGGGTAAGAACAGGAGAAGTTTCCTCTCTGGGACCTTTCCTCAGCACCTTTCCTCTTTGATGCTGGGGTACAAGTTGCAGGTTTGAACCATGGAGAACTTAGAAGCCACTGTGGTGTCCTTTCTGACAAGTGCTAGAAACGTATACAAAGCATTTTTCATGGCTCTCCTTTTACTCACAGACAGGTTCTGCTATCTAGCAATACCTCCTTGTTCCCATGGTCAGGAGAACTTTCTGTAGCTGCTATCATTGAAAACAAACTACTCCTTTCTAGAAACCATATTTCTGCTCCTGATGGTGGCAAACAAGTAACTGCTATGCAAATACTATGAGTCAAAATGTTCCCCAAATACAGATCTTCAATCCAAAGAGTGGTTTCATTGGAATGTTAAATTATTTGATTTGGAGAATCTGGGGCATAACCACAACATTCATTTCAGAGCAACAAAGGAAGGGAAAAGATTGCCTAGATCAAGAAGGAGAAATTTCCTCCTGGCTCCTATAGGTGACCAGAGGAAATCTTAAACACTCAATGCCTCACAGAAAGTAATTTTGAAATAACAGAATTTCTCATGGGACAAAATGTAGTTGTCTCATCAGCTTCTTTTGCAAGTCCTGCAATCGGCTTCAGGCTTTATACTCTTCAATTAAACACAAAGACTCACCGCAATCCCAACCAGCTATGGGGTTTTTGGTACAGCTTACGTTAAGAACATAAACTGGTCACCACAGAAGCTCTGCTTTGAACTTCAATTAGTGCAAAACTGGGCCTCACAAGAAGTGCTTAGCAAGATATTTTTTAGTATCTTTAAACCCTAGTCCTTCTCCACCCACACTGTTTTAAACACTTTGGAAACCTGCTTATAGAGGTATCTTTACCCCTAAATAACTATTCTTTCTTTGTATATACACAAAACTTTATTGTTTTAGGGGTGCTCATAAACTAAATAGCTGAAATTGTTTTATATAAACTTGTTTTTAAGTGAGGGAAGGGAATGTATGTTTGAATTTTTGTTGCCTTTTTCCCCTTTTAAAAGAATTTTACAAACAGATTAAGGTATGAAAACAGATGAACTAACCAGTGCCAGTAGCTGTCAGTAGGGTGAGGGGGCTAGCTTGGGAAACAGAGTAGAAAAGAAGACTAATACTAACCAAAATTAGGCTACTCACACAGTCCTTGGAAGTGTCATTAGTTCAGAAGGTAACATCTTTTTTTAGCAACCCAGCTGAACCGTTGCCCTAGTGCATTACTACAAGCAGGCAGACATTTGATCAAGCATTTTTGGAAGCAAATAGTACTCTCAACATTAGTGGCGAAAAAGGACAGGTCAATTTTGAAAGCTTCTGTTAGCAGGTTTCTTCTCTGGTCATGTGTGCTTAATACGTTTGGATAGCATCCAATGTCCAGCCTCTTATCAGAGCCTTTCTACCTTTTAACGTCCTCCCTTACTGATGGATAGCCTAAACATTAGCAAGCAACCTTATGTTGCAACAGTCTTAGTTTGGCTTCCTCTGGTAAACCAAATGTCATTTGTTCCATTAAAAAAATCCCTCTATCTATAAACACACATTTACAACCTCAACATTATTGAATGGCTTTCTTGCAGGAAAACAAACAGATCCCTGCTTGAATTCACTTTTCTGAAATATAAGCCTGCAAACATGACTAACCCTTCCCTTGCAAGCCATCCTCACACTGAAGTCCATGATCTATTTGCTCTGGATGAAGGTAACTCATGCATAAAGACCTAAGCCAGGCTGCACTTAAGTCAGTGGCTGTCGTGCTCTATCAGTTGCAGTGGGGATTTTGCAGAATTTGCCTTCACCTTTTTAGGCCAAAATCCTGGGGAAACACCTGAAAGAAGAGATGAAAATTCAGCAGAGAGTTTGGGAAGGCCTTGAAAAGGATTAAGAAGAGAATTAAATAAACATCACATCTGTCAGGAAAGAGTGGACTACTCGCAGAAAGACTGGAAACACCCAGGAAAGCAAACATAATCTATCTTGCACAGCTAAAAACAGGGCATTCCCTAATCACCTGTGTCACACAATCCATTAACAATCATATGGTAATTGCCTTCAGCAAAGAATTGAGAGGGAAGACATTTATTGTAGGAGATGACAAACTGTTTGCAGTGGCATTTTCCACTCTTCCTCTGCTTTGATTGTGGGACAAACAGCATCTGTGCTAGGATAATAAATTTGCTATATGCTTGATTTTTGACTCAGGTCAGACTCTAGCTTGATTAAATAAAACAACTTACAAGCTGAGGCTTGGCATGCAGGTTAAGTGAGTTTTGTAAGTGTAGTTGCATTACTGAAGAAAAAAAAAAAAAAAGAATAGAAAGAAAAGTGCCACATTTCCATTACTTAAACATTTGGGTTACTTCTAAAATACATTCATAGTCAACAGATTTATTTATTTATTTATTTATTTTAAATCATTCTGTTTTTCCAGAATCCTAATTCTCTACTCTTAGGGAACCATATGAGGAATAGGTTATGTTTAACTTCCATTTTCATCACGTGTCTCTTTATCCTCTTTTTTGTAGAGGTCAAGTGCACAGTTGCCTACTACTGCTTGAGCTTAGCACAATAAATCAAATAAATGTCTCAAAAAGACATTTGTTGACCCCTTCTACTTTTAGCTTCAGAAACCCAAAGCTGAAACAACCAAGAAAATTGCTGCAAGTTGCAATGGGTGCACTGAACTGCTGTGGAGGACTAACAAAGCACTCCTGTACTGTTGAGAAACTGTCCACAGAAATTTGCGTGGATATGCCATGCAATGTTATTTAATGTGTTCTGCATTACACTTAGAGTGCCATTCACCTCACTGCACTTTAATCATCTAAAAAATGAGACCCTCAAAGTCACTCTGGGCTCCTCATCTCTCCTGTCTAAATGCCTGCCCGTGTTTGGACCAGCCAAGTTTACACTGCATGTGTTGGGAATGCAAGAAACCAGACTCACCAAAGGTCTATTTTATTGTCATTTTGCGCAAATGCACAAAAGTTACCTCCTGCAGATTGCTTGGATGTCTTACAAGGCAGTGTTTCAGACAGCTGGAAAAGGCTGATTCCTTTTTCCCATGTGGACACATGTTTCAGATAGAAGAGGCTGTATCTGAGAAGCTGAATGAACCTTAAAGGCTTAGAATGAACTTATCTGGCCATTCGATGAGCCACATGAACTAAGTATAAGTGATGAGGGGTATGCAGATGGGATAAGGAAAAGATAACCCCTTGAAAAAGTCAGGAGGAAACTAATGAGCATATTCATTAGCCAAGGGCAGACAAGTACATCCTTTCAGTGCTCAGATAATCCTGAGCAGGCTGCTCTTTATTTGCAGAGTGTCCTCAGCCTTTTCAGATGCCCTGGCTAGTCTCCGAGAGGAGTCATAGCAGCCTGGGGGGCCTGCCCTCCCTCAGCAGACAGATGTAAGCCAGGTTTACATGTGTGGTTGACATGAATTAGCTGAAGCAAGTTTCCATTTTCCAAAGGGTCAAGTCAGAGTACTTCCAGCAAACACAGAGCAGCTAGAAGGCTTTTGCCCACTGACCAAAGATTTTCCTGACCACAAATGACAAACAGTTAAGAAGCGTCTTCTCCACATGAGAGTTGTGAACTCGGGAGTGTAACCTCTCCAAAATGACAGGGAAGGAAAAGCAGACCTTCAACTAATAACACTGCTTAGGATAAAACCAGTGTGGTTAATGACCCCAGACCAAGCCTTCAACCAGCCTGAGCAAGTGCATTGCAAACGCAGCCCTCCTTAAATATACAGGACAAGGCTCTGAGGACTGCTCAAGAACCTATTCTGGGGAAGTGTCGCCAGGATAGAGCAGACTCCGTGTTGTTTCCATGAGGCTGTTGTGCAGTTTGGCACCATCGCAAGAGACAGAAATGCTCAGTAAGTGTTTAGTTAACTAACATTTGTATTATAAACAGTGGGTAAAGGATGAGGAAATAGGACTTGAAGAAACCGTGAGAAAATGTCTTTTAGTCTGAGACCACAGCAAAGGAACTCCTAATCAAGGCAACACTGTGATTTTTTGGATTCCTCTGACACACCATATTACAGCCTGGCTGCAGTGACAGAAGAATGCTTATTAAAATAAATTCTGATTAGAAAGCATTAATTTGAGTAACAAGGCTGCTGTTCTGCTGCTCAGATATTTTCCCAGAATTGAACTTTGGAAAGATGAGCTGAGAGGGGTACTTTCCTGGACTAAGACATAGTGATCAGCAGAGATATCGATTGCGCTGTCTCCGTAACAACAACAAGAATTATCTATTGATTTCTCTGGAGACTGGATTATGTATTGATTATGCTAGCTGCAAAGCAAAGGCCTAAGTAATGCTATCATCTGTGGCTAAAATGGTGCCTGTAGAGTAGTGAAGTCAATAGAATGGGGAGATGAGAAATCCATTGAGTCACAAGGTAAAGTCCCAGGGCAATTAATTAAATGGCAAAACTCTCCATGGCTCAAGTAAGGCCAAGATTTCTACTTAAGTATTTAGCATCCTGAAAGGTCTTCTAATAGGAACCCAGTGGAAGCAGTGAATAACATTTTAAGCGAGTAAATAATTCTGGCCCACTCCAAGTCCAAGTAACACATTGTATACAGACAGGCACTTCATTCTTTTCCTACTTCAGCTGGGTCTTTAGAGAAATGCATAGAGTTTAGAAAAAATTGAAAACTAGCTCTGAAGATAGTGCTTGGACCAAGCCTTAAGGGACCATTCACAGTAGCCAGTGAAAAGTGATATTGTGTTGACCTTTTATCGCCAAGATAATAAGCTTACAGGGGACAGAGATGACTTGTTGGATATAAGTGATATAAGCTGAATTTGCACGAGAAACGTAACAATGTAGAAGAGTCCCAGAAGGCTTTCTTTTCAAAACACAAAGCCTCTCTGTCACATGAAATTCTGCAGATTGCTTTACAGAAGCTTAATGTTGTGTTGTGTTTTTTTCCCCCTTTTTTTTTTTTTTATTTTTCTTTCAGAGTTTCACTTACAGTGACATTCAGGTTTTATTTGGCCACTCCAATAACTAATTATAACATCTTCCCTAGAAGGCATTTAGTAAAACTAAACAGTTAGAGGAAGAGGTCTCAGCACTTGAATCTGATTCCTGGTACGGTGTGACCTGCCCTTCCACAAATGGGATTCAGCCAGAACCATTAAGAAGTGATGCATGAAACTTTCCTTATGGGAGATGGAAGCCTTTAGTGATCAGAGAAGATGACTCACTCAGAAACATAAGTGCCGAAGTTTGCATTTATTTTCATGATGAAAATAGGAAGGGGAAAAGAAATGTCAAGGAGAGAGCAACGGGAGGAAAAGCTCCTTGGCATCAAGATTAAAGCTACGGTGTGCAAAAAGAAAACAACTCTCTGGCAATGTACTGAGTTGAGAAAGAGTGTTTGTGAGCAGGAGCCTGGACTTAGCAGCATTACGTTGTCCAGTAGAAGGGCTCATAAATAATTTTAATTTCATCTCACCCATATTACATATATATTATCTTCTCCAGAAAGAGCTGACGTAAGAGAAGAGCACTTTTTAACCAGTAGACAAGTGGAATGCCAGGCACTGCTGATCAGCTAGTTTCCCTTTCATAGGACTTTTCCCACCCTTCCTTATCCTATAATTGTTCATAAAAACAAAGACATATTTTCATTTAGCAAAATACCCATTGCTCTGCTTAGACTGGAGTAAGGAGGTTGTTGCTGCATCCACCTAACCTTTTGCAGAAAAGAAAGACGTTGAAAATGTGGTCTTTATACTGTGCATTTCCTGGAGGAAAGGAGACGGAACAGGATTTCAGATAAGAAAACTAATGCTGTTGCTGTTCTTCACATTCTGTGAAGCATATTAATGGGCATAACAATACACATTAGACATCTTATTCAGGAACATTTTTAGTACCCAGCTGAGTCCACGTATAAACTATAATGGCATATGGAGACTGTGTTAATAGCCATTTTGAATCAATTTAGTTTTATACAGTGTCTCTCAAGGTATCTCAAGGTGCATGCTTTACGGAAAAAGAAAACAATGTATTAGTGATTTAGTAGAGTAAGGCATGGTGGCTTTCAGGCAGGAAGGCAAAATTACTGCACACAGATGTATAACTCTAATTTAAGAGCAGTACAAAGGTAAGCATATCTCTTTGCTCTTGCAGGACCAGAAGAAGCCAGGTAATGAAGGCAGGCTGGGTTCAGTTAAACTCAACAGTTCCACGAAGCAATGAGGGCTTTTCTATTTACGGACAGAACTGGAACCTAAATCTGAAACATTCCCACTCAACTGTTGAGATTAGGAAAAGTCAGGAAAGAAATATTTGTGACCAATTCATTTTAGCAGTTTTACCATCATATTTCACAACCTCAGAAATTTTAGACTTCCTGTGGGTTGGACTTTTGCCCTACAGGCTTATTAAGTCAAGAAGGCAGCTTTAAGTGCCTTTTTCATGGAAACTGTTAAAGCCTCCTTTGAAGAAGCAAGGCTGCAGTCAAGAAATCTTGATGTTGCCAGTGTGGCAACTATTGTGTTGCTCCTGCAAAGCAAAGACAGCCTGCGGGTGCGTTTCCCTTCAGATCACAGCACTGAGATGGCACATGCCTCGTTGGGCACAAGACTGTTCCTGTTGACAGATGAGGCCCTCTCACCAGTACTCATCCCCACATAGCCTTGAAAGTGGCCTAATGAAAGTGGGACCTGCTTGGAGAAGTAACCTAAGACTTCTTCAGAGCATGTGTCAAGGGTGGGTTTCTCTTCTGTGGGTTTTCTGTCTCCTGTTCACCATTCAGGCAAAGCTGCTCAGGAAGTCATAGAAAAGCTTCTGTCTTGGCATCATTAGCGTGATGATCACATGTAGGCCTTACATTTCCTTCCCATCAATTAGTGCAGAATGGCCTGTTGGATATGGATGTTTCAATGTACTTCTGACAAGAGAGAGGGAATATTGATGTCTTCCTGCTGCCCAGGATGCCCAGGATGTTAAAGCAGTGCAGAGCCTGAGTCATGATTATATGAAAAAGTGCCTCCCCGCTCAGCCATCTCGATAAGCACTGGGCTTGTTTAGCTGCTTCAGGACTGATGCCAAATGCTCTCACTAGAGCTGTCCATGTGGGCACTCCCTGCTCCCACACACCTGGCTTTCCTCACTGCAGCACTGTGTAGTAACACCTCACTGACAGCGACTGCACGAGCCACGTGAGGTTGTAAGTGCTGGTGTGATGTCTACTCCTCTGGGAAAATGTTTTCTTTCTCTTTCTGCTGTACAAGTAGTATATGTTTTATTAAATAAAGCACATGTTCCTATGCAAATGACTGCATTCTGGAATGATGATACACTGACACATTGTATGTTAAATATGTATGACATTTTAAAAACTAAGTAGGAACTAAAAATCATTTATAAATATTAAAGAGCTTGAAGTCTACTTTTTGTTTTGATTTTGCTTCTGATCCTGCACCCTGGGAAAAATACTTCTCACATTATAAGACTGAATTGTCTGTCCAAGAACTAAACCTATCATTTTATTCTATCAGTCAAGCTGTATGTCACACTGTTTTTATATCAAGACAATGAGGTTCTTTGAAGCACAGACACACACCTACTTAAAAGAAATATTCCTCTGAAAGCAGAAGGCTTTGGAATCAGCGGCTCTTTGTATCTTTCAAGGGACTGATAGCTAAATGAGGAAATGTGGCATCTAATGAAAAGATGATTTCATTGCTGGCCAAGATGATACTTTGCAAGGACATTTGGACCCAGATTCAGCCCTCTTGACTGCAAAGACATCTAAACTGTCTTTGAATCACTCACCTCTAATGGCTGAGAGGACCTCTGTCCTTTGGAAGTTCTTACTTCTCTTTCTAGGCTAGAAAGAAGAGTAAGGATCTGAACTCCTAATCTGAGTACCTTTGTTAGGTAACTAGAATGAAATGGCAAAATCCAGACCTTGCTCTAGAAATTTACACATTAGTTGTGGGGGAGACATATTAGAAAAACTAATAGTCAACCCATTGCAATGGCACAGTCAACCTTGCCTCTAGAAAGTGTTTTCCATTACACACAGAATGGTTTAAACATTCCTCTGAGAAGAAGCAGAAGTTTCCCGTTAAGAAAGAAAAAAAAAAAAAAAAAAAGCAACACTGAAATTAGAGCATAATCACCAGGGAGCCAGTTTTAGATTACAACAGAAGGAGCATAACTTTGTGTTCCCTTCTGCCCTAAGACTTTAAGGTAATTTGCAAACACCACAGAAGTTTCAGAACAGACTGCACCCATTTTAAGTACTGAGAAATCAGGCATGCAGGTCAAACATGAAGTGTAGAGCATGGCAGAAAATGGAAATGCCAGCTCTGGAGTCCCATTAATTTCCTTTCCTGCAACACCACCATTTTTTCTTAATGAAGAAGCAACTGGTCTCAGCTTGGTCCTCGCTGCACAGTCCTTGACCTCACTAAACTACTCCATGTGATTCTGCTGCATTATGGGGCTTCTGGGAAATGGACAGGGATGGCAGGAGCACAACGGGACAGCACTGAAGGGTTTTGGCATCTGGAAACCTGCACCAAGACCAGCTGCAGTTAGCTGAAGCTAAACAGCGTTATCCTGTCACTTCAGTATCCCTGATACCAGCAAAATGCCTTTCTCCATTTCCTGACGATGACTAGAGCAGTGGGAAACATTTTCCCTCTGTATTTGTTCCTCTTTCCTCTGAAATTTTAAGACAAACGGTCACCTCAGTGGATGAAAACCAGTAGAACTTCATGTCCCTAATGAATGGGCAGCAGGAACTCACGCTGGCAGTGCTAAATGGCTGCATATGAAACTAGCCAGGCACAGTAAATGAAACCAGATCCCAAAATGCAGCCTGAGATAACTGAAAGTATGCACTGAAATTTATTGTAGGAAAATGACTGGAAAAAAAGAGTGGTCTGCTCTACCCCTGCACCTCCAAAACATATTGTACCATTTAAATGCTTTAGAAAGACATCTGCCAAAAATGCAATTTATTTTCCTGAAGGTCAAATGTATTTCACTTGTAAAAAAAGTTGAAGCAGTGATTGTACATCTTGGTTACTCTTATTAAAGCAACTTAGAAAAAATCCTAGGATTGTTCTTGTGTTTGAAGTTGGATGTTTATTGCTTACTGGCAGTGACTTTAGTGCAAAGGTTAAATGTGGCCAGCAAATGATTGAACCCCAAAAGGGTAAGTCTCAGTGCAGCCTGTCCAAAATTCCTGCAGAGAATCCGTAGTTCTGGTCGGAGTGCCACCCTGTGGACAAAGCTGTGACCACGAGCTCCTTTCCTTCTGACAACCCGAAGATGCCACAGTCAGGAACTGCCAGGGGTGGAAACAAGAACTGGCAATATCACCTCTCAGCTCCAAAACCCATCACACAATTTCAATCTTGCATGCTCGTGGTTACCCTGGGGCAACTGGTAGGGGAAGGAATGGTATTACTGTACCAAGGTGTTTTTTATCAAAGACCATCTCTGCTGGTGTCTTCTACACAGCTGTATATGAAACATCTCTGCTTTTGAACCAGATAGGAAATAACTGGGGCAGCTGTTGATAACAGCTGTGAAGGTGTCTTCCCATACAGCACAGATGTAGAGCTTCACACGTAATGAAGAGACCAGAGAAGCCCCCTGCTCATCCTCAGAAGAATTAAGCTCCTAGTAAACTCAAGTGCATCCTTAAAAACCAATTTGTGGATTGAAATACATTTTTTTTCCTCTCTGAGTGTTTGTATAAGACTTGCAGGTTTATACACTGGAGATTGCCACCATAAATTTTAGGACTCTAAAATTATATTACAAAGCTAATAACAACCTTGTTTAGCAAAGGTGTGCCTTGCAGCATTCCTTCCGTAACACCACTTTGGCTGCCCCTTACCTCTGGGGTGAGGTATTTCATCATGATTTCCTTTCCTTTCTCTCCCAGCTTTTCATCTGGAGCAATTTCATACTCTGCCTGGAACAGATATAAAGAAATTGTCAATATTTGCACTCATATTTCAGCAGTATAACTTCATTTTGGATATGGCCTTAACTGAACACTCTGTCTAAAGAATCTGGAGAATAAATACCATTTTCTGATGGAAGTAAAACCCATACACGCAATCCATTTAAAACTTTTCCACTATATTTTGAACAAACCCTACTGATATGTTTTTTGAGAGGATGTATCTTAATTAACACCACACAATTTAATTCCTTTATATTTTATAGCCTTGCCAAGACAGTGATCAGAAAACACCCAGTAACTAGAGACATCAACTTTTTTTTTTTTTTTTAAAAAAAAGGGAAGCTGTATATAAAAGGTAAAATTATTTCTCACAGTGCTAGAGAAGGTGATTTTTTGTTAATTCTTGCCACTGTGGTATTTCAAGCACCAAGTGAATTCCTTCAGTAGATTGCCTTTTTTTTGAACAATGGGTCTTTTCTACTAATTTACATCTTCCCTTGGTCTAACACTCCTTCTGCAAAGCAGAAAGATTTCTCCATCACTTTTCATGATCCTGGACTCAGTCTCTCCAGAAGGCAGACTTGAGAGCTGCTTTCTTAAGCAGATTTCTCAGGATGCAAATAAAGCAAAGTATTATTTGTGTACCACTAAGACATGAATCACTGTAGTTAAAGTTTTGTAATCATGGAAGGCATTTGAAGAAAAAACATGCTGCGTGAAGTCCCAGTTACTAAATGATAACGATAAATTCTTAGAGACATTCCGACTTGGCACTGCCCAGGGTACAAAGCTTTAGCCTTAGGATCAAAAGATTTTCCAGGAAAAAAAAGTCAGCCTAGCAGTTTTCATGACTGCTCGTATTAGAAAAAGGTTCCTAGAAAATCCTGCCAAACCAATTAAGTAACCTGGTCCAATACAAGCTGTTTGAGATGATAAATGAGGAGGAAGTTAAAAAAAAAAAAAAAAAAAAAAAAAAAGGTAAATCAGACTGAACTGGCAAACACCTGGAAGAACAAATTTCAGAACTATTGCCCGCTCAAAGACATATGCACTGCTGTGACTTTGATACAATAAATCTGAAGGAAGGCTGTAATGGATACCCTCGCCAAGCAGACCCAGGAATGACATGAAAACCACAATGTAGTAATAATACTATTACCCGTCTATCTGGCCAGTGCTGATTTAGCTATTGTAGCTTAAGTCTAAAGCTATGTATTTATACATATACTTAGCAGGTTGCTTGAACAGTCTAGAATTACGATCTGACTTGGTTTGGGAAATGACAGTGACCGCAAAAAATAGAAGTAAAAAAATATATATATGTATTGCTGATGAAAAATGTACTGAAAGCTAAAATCCACAAGAGCAGCACTTCTCTTTTAGTGGCCATTTTGGGGATGAACCGATTATGTTCTCATAAAACTTATTACAAGGGTTTAAAAAAACATCTTTCATCCAATTTCCTGTCCTTTTAGATGGTATCTGAATATGGGTCATTTTAGCTCTTAAAGCACAGATGCTCTCAACTGTTTATGGGATCTTAACAGAAATTTTCTCCATGAGTCGTTGCTAGGGCATAAAGCAATGGCAAGGGTAACAGAAAGAACAATTTTTTTTTGAAAGGTCAGAGTTGCATCTGATTTTGGCCTTTACAGATTATAGTTGGGTTCATACACAGACTAGGAGTTTTTCATCTAAAAGATAACTGAAATAACAGATTTTAAGAGAAAATGATTGTATTTAAGCATAGCTTTCTGTGCAGAAGACTGCCAAAAAAGAAGAACTCCTTAGTATTGCCTTGTCATAGAAGCATCTAGGAGATCTACTGAGTCCTCGACTCAAAGTTACTTACAAATTACCCAATAATGACCACTTTTCTCTCCTTCAGTTGTTTTGAGACTCTGAATATTCTGCCATACTATTCTGAAAAGGCTGAAAGAAGTTGGGCTACCAGATTTCTTAATGGATCTGTGCCCATTACCTAATGCTGATCAGAGAGGCTACATCAGTTTGAGTCTTGCAGGATGGAGATTTGAAATGCCAAATATGCATGTATGTATGGTGAGTGCTAGGCAAGTATCAGTGCCTTCATAACAAGTATCACTGCTCCATAACAGTGGTGTCCACGTACCAATATGGGTCAAAGTGCTTCAGAAATCTTCTTGCCCTGCTGAAGATATTATTTGGCAATGCAAACCTTTGACAACAGCAGTCACCAGGGGTTTTATGTCAGGACTGAAAGTCTAATGCTTTGTCCTACACTGGACAAAAGCAAATTTTCCATAAACTGTAAAACAGTAAGCAAATCAGGACAGATCTGAAGAAGACAGAATTTTAGCAGTAATTGGATCAGTGTTTCAAAATGCACTTCCTGATGGAATTCAACATATGCAGAGCTAAAAGCACACACACACATACGCACAGTGTCTAACTCTATCTCAAAATAGTTGGGAAGGAATAAAACGAAAGTTCAATTATACTTTTGACATTCCCAGAAGATGCTACAGGATGGTGGTAAAGGTAGGAAGTGACAGACAAGTAAAGGTGTGAAAAGGAACTCTAAACTCTAACTGTGAACAGTGTTGATTTCACTGTAGCTCAAATTCTAGAAGCCAGTTTCATTTTGTTTCTAAGTTTGTTATTATTTCTCCCTTCAGTGCCACTTTCGAGTTATTCGGCTCCAGTTATTGGTGTGCTTTCAGCCATGGACTGCTACTGCAGGAAGAATTACACGCAGGGAGACAGAGCGGCTTCCCCATGTTCCCTCTGTGCATGCCTGGGAAGCGTACCAAAGTACTTGACTCTCAATCTTGTGCTTAAATCACAAATACATCCCCTTCTTCCACAATACTCAAAAGCGCGGCTACAGTTTGAAAATCCCTAATTGCTAGAAATAACATTGTTAGCTAAAATCCACGTGGAGCAAAATATTTTCCATTATTCCTTTGATGAATCCAGGCATGTGTTTCAAGGCTCCCGCTCTGAAGTCTAATAGCTTCTCCATGCCCTAGTTAGGTCAGACAGGGCCCTATTCATAGCTCATAAAGGAGAGGAGGATTTACGATCACCCTGACTGCATGGGACGAGCTGCAGGGAAGGCTCCTACAGCGGCCAGGCACGGCTCCTTCAGTCCAAGTGGCGAGAGGATGTGGGCTGGCCGCCATTTGTTGCTAACTTGTCTTTTGGCTCCTGCTATGGAGGTAGTCGTTATTTAGGTGGCTCCTGCTTCCCTAGAAGCAACCCTGGCTAAATAGACACTTGGGCATGCAAAGAGCCTCTCCCTCTGAAACAGCCACCCTTGGGACAAGCCACACGAGCTGGGATGGGAAAATATGCTTCCTCCAGGAAAAGGAGCAAAATCCATCTGGTGGCCTTCTTTGGGATGGGGCCATGAGCTCATGAATGGCCAAGACAGGGCTGGGGAGTGACTGCAACTAACAGACAACATTGCCAGAGCACTGAGCAAAAAAGAGCACTTTGGATGGAAGTCTGCTCTGTTGGCTGAGGCACAGAGTCCACTGGAGGTTCACAAGAGCAACCTTAATTCCACCACATCATTTTATCCAGTCGTTGACTTTCATCTAAACCTTCTTTGAGCTCCTGAAACTGTATGGCTTAAAACTCTGTGAAAAATGAAAAACAGAGCCTAAGGGATCACTCTGGATCCAGGTGGACTCTCGCCCACAGCAGGTAGCTGCTGGTTACCTGGTTCAGTAAGGCACAGCCACAGGATTCAGCCCCTTGTACCTAACAGGAGATGGACTTGGGAATGGATGCTTCCACCAGAGCAGTTTCAGGCTTCTCAGTGGGAGTCAGGAGCAGGGGAGCCAGCTCCTGAGCACCTGCAGGATGTTGCTGGTGTTTTGGCCCCAATTTCATACCCTCACTTTCTCAGCATCCTCCTCTGTTATAATCAGCTTCTCTCTGCTGCAGTGCCTGCTGTCTCCTCCCTTGGACTCCGATTTCTGCCCTGTTATTGCTCCTGTGCTCAAACAACCCTCCTTGCACTTGCCTCCGCTGAGATTTAAAATCTGTGACTGAAAATTGGAAGGCAAAAACCAAACAGCTGGGATTCATAATAACTCACATTTCTAAATGAAAAGTTAACTTGAAACCACATTTTTCATGTTTAAGTGCAGGGCAAAAAAGAGCCCTTTTGACTGTTTAAAAACACATTTTGAGTTAATGAGTTTGTTGATATCAACAAACTGGCATTTCTGATGGAAAAAGCCTTGAACAGCTTTAAGGCACACATACACAGATGGTTTATATACCATGCAAGGGACTTAACCAAACGAAACCTCCCTAACAGGGAGACACGTTTTTTACAAATGGCACTAAATGGATGCTTTTTCATCCTTTTACCCCAGATAAGGGTAATGTCTAGTGAAGCATTCAGCTGAAAATTCCACCCGAGGTGATGGTGCCCCTCACCCCCGGCCCCAGATAACATCAGCAGAGCCAACGTGGAGAGGCACCAGGGCTATTTTCCTCCATCTCATACACTTCAATGCAAAAAATGGCAATGTCCAGGTTAGAGAGAAAATAACTTCATGTTTCATTCTCCTTGACCAGAATTAACCATGTTCTGCTGCCAGCTCCCTCCAGTTAGGCTAAATCTAGTCCACAATAACCTGTTAAAAACCATCCCCTGAGAATGAAAATTATACATTCAGAAATGATGAGTGCGTGTAAACAAAACAGGAAAGGGAATCAATGGGATTGCAGTGAGGTCTTCATTACAAGGGCACACCAAAGTCGAAGGAGAAGAGAGGAGAGGGAAATGTGGGGAGCTGGCCCCCCTTTTGAGGAGGGGACACAAGGAGGGGGGTCCCTGCTGAAGTGCCACCTCTTGTGCTGCTGGACAGTCTGGCTGGGCAGAAAACATTGTTAATAGGTGACCTGCTCCCTGAACTGCCTCTTAGCAGGGGAAATAAATCCCCCAGCACTTTATTGTAATGTCTGTCCTTCGACAGCTACCATGCTCCGTGACGTTGCTGAAGTATTTGTAAGCACAGCAAAGTGTGCTCTGGGGCTGTGTGTGAATTCTTTGTTAAGGGCTTATGGGGAGCTGATTTAATCATAAAACAGCTCCGTTTAATGATAATAGATGATGTTTGCACAGTTCGTTCATCCGAATGGCTACATAAGAGTTTGGTGAACTACTCATGGGCGATCTCCGTGTTTATGTGCTCAGAGATAAGCATGCAGTGTGTATAATCACACACGTACTCAGAAGCACAAGTTGTAACCATTGGTACTTACCAGATATTTTATCTAGTGAAGTCATGAAACTGTTTGCACGATACCCACAAGAGATGGCTCTCTGTCCTTATAATATTAGTGTGGCCTAGCAGAGGGGGTCACCACTGCCCAGTTTCCCAGATGGACGGCCATGCTGACGGCCACTCACTGACCCCACAGCTCCACCAGCACCCCACTGCAAGGCCCTGGGGATCTTCCTTTTTATCGTGTTTATCATTTAATGTGGGGACCTACAGCTTACAAACCACATATTGCTGTAGCCCATTTTACTACAGACTGTGATTTCCTGAGCATTGTTCTCAGAAGACAGGCAGAAACCTCATGTCTCTGGGCACTTTCATCTCAGTTACTGGCTGAAATTGGCCAAGGTAGTCACAAGGTTTAGAAGGAACTAGCGGATGCACACCTACACACATGCAGAATGCAATGATACAAATTCTTTTTTCTTCAGAAAGCCAGCCTAACAACTGCTTAACAGTACAGACAAAAAAAAAAAAAAAAAAAACTACCACCAGATGCTGCTAAAATTAGATTTGCAGGAGACTACATCAGACCAGGTTTCTTATTCCACCTAACAGCTGAAATAAATGTCCAGCAGAAAGGAGATTTTTTTGCTTTATGCACTCTGGTCTGCAAGGTCTGGCTGATTTTACCAGCCTTTGGAAGCAAGGGGGTGAGAGAGTTCTTGCAAAACTTGGTCAAACATAAGTATGGAAATGGAAATCGTTGGTAGGTTGTTGGGTGCCTGACTCAGCTTCTGGTTTCCTCCCAAGAGTCCCAGTTGCTGCTTTCTTTGCAGGCAATTGAGTTCACTCGTTAGAAAAAACTAGTGAAAATGAGGAGGGATCAATTACTGGCTTCTGCATGACTTACAGCATGACCTGGTAAAGTCACCTAGTTGTGCTCTTGGCTTCACCTTCCTTTTGTAAAAGAGAGGTAGGCTAGCTTCTCAGTGCACAGAAAGCTCTCTGACCCTCTGGTGAGCAGCTAAATATTTACCTCTATTATTATTATTATTTTTTAATTTGATACAACAAAGAAAAGCTAAGTTTTGCATCTTATGTTAGAAAAATAATTAAGCCAAAAGAAAGCAGAAGATTTGGCTTTTTCTGCTCGGAGCTTATTACAGCAGGTGGTCTCCAAGAGGTTTCACATTCCTGGTGGTCTCAGAGTAGGGCTGTAAAGTCAAACTTTTGGTCTTGTTACAGGACTTTTTTGCCTAACATAGGATTTGGCCTGAGTCCCACTACTCACTCAACACAGTGTCACCCTGCTGGGTGAATTTCAGTAGCGATCATCCAATTTAATGGCTATGGGCTGTGTTGCTAGACCTTAACATTGGGTAATACAGGGATTTTCACAGGCTGGGAACAAACTTGCACAGAATTTGAAATCAACAGACAAAGGAGGCTGCTGTCAATTAGCTTTTAAATACAGCAAATATTCAGACCTCCACACAGCTCAACATTTTGTTCATGAAATCGATGGTTCATTAGGGCAGGCACCTCTCTAGGAGATGATGGTTGGATGCAAGATAAACATGGGCAGGGTACCCAAAACGTCCTCCTGCCCACCTGCCTTGAGCACAACCTCATGAAGACTCTGTCAGGTGTGGTCCTTTCATGACCCTCGATGGCTAAGTCTTCCCACTGGAGAAAATCACAACCAGCACAAGGAATATAAGGTGGAAGCTGTGACCACCCAAAACCTCTCACAGAAACCTCTCCATAGACATGCTAATTGAAGGGTTGCCTTTTTTAGCCTGAAGAAATATGAGGCTAAATGCTTCAGCTTGTCATTTAAAGCTAAACACTACACTTTCTGCTGACGTGTGGAAATCCCTAACAAGCTGATGTTGGGTATATCCCCAGAGAAGGACTATCAGTTCACATCATGAAATGAATGAATCCATGAATTCTCTAATGGCCTCTCATATCTAAGAGTCAAAGTGCTGCAATTTAGCAATGGGTGTGCCACATGCACTTGGGAAAATGAAGTCCTCCTTTGGTTTACCTGTGAAGTTGATTGTGTACTTTCTTTGATCGCTCAGTGCCAGGTAATTCTACACTCTGTTAAGCAGAAGGTGGAGTGTTTTTAACCTTCTGCAGAAGCATGTTGCTCTGGCACTTGTAACTCCGGTAGAATGGAGACCTAATGTCGACTGCAAGTAACACTTTAAGCCAAATGTCATCCTGCTTCAGCACTGCTGTAAGCCACGTAAAGAAAATGCCAATTTTACAACACATTGCTATGATTCAGCAGCCTGAGTGTGAAATCAAATTGCAAAAGGAGTCTAATAAAAATGTATAGAAAAAGCATTAGAATGTTTTAAATTATGTTAATCAAGTCAAAAAGTTTACAGAAGTTCAAAGACGATTTTATAAGTTGTGATGGTACCGAAAATGCCAACTGAAATTGATTTTAAAGAACTTTATCCAATGCTTTCTGCGATGCAGATTTGTTGTAGGTGCTGTGGTACTAATACACGCTGTAAGTGATGACATGTCCTCTTCCAAACTCTTACCTTTACAACTTTAGTGTAACCTCCACATCTGCCTATACTTCAGAATAGCCAACCACAGCACAAAGAAAAAAAAAAAAAAAAACTCTGTTCCCATTGGTATGCATTGCTTTGCTTTTGACTTAGTGCCACCTAGAGAGCGAAGTCCCCTGGCCATGCACACTCAGTGATGACAACTGGCAGCTCATCTGCCAGCCTGGTGGGGTGTAGCCTTTTGGCTCCTCACCGCCCTACCCTGCAGGAGGCTCCCAGCAAGCAAGCCAGTGAGGACTTTGGGACTGTGAGCAGCTTCTCCTGCTGGCACTACACATGGCCAAATGCTGTGAGGTTGGGAATGAGTATCAGGTCCTTCCAGGGGCTGTGGGGGCTGATTGGTGGCTGGTTTAGCTGGGAGCTCTCTAGAGAGGGAAATGGAGCTGGGCTTCAATAGCAGGTTTGGCAGGAGTTTCTTGGTGACCTCAATAAAGTCACTTCTATAGCTCATGCCTCTATTGGAAAAAAAAAAAAAAAAAAAAAAAAAAAAAAAAAAAACAAGATAAGATCAGGATGCCCTTTATAAATCACCTTGAAATCTACTGATGAAGAGGCTTGGTAAGAGTGAGATATTATTATCACACTCCTCATCCCCTCTTGTCAATCCATTCATCATCTTTCCTTTCCTCCCAGTGCCTCCCAGCACTGCAGACATCCCGATACCAAAAGACGTCACTCGCTGCCACCCAGCTGCTCGTGCCTGGGCCTGACACAGGCTCTGCCAGCCCAGAGCTGGGCTCCTCCCTTTGCGGTGGCTCGTGTCCCCTGAGACTGGTGCCAAGCCTGCGTGCAGCGCTGCCCCTCCACCTCCAGCAGCTTGCTCAGGTGCGTCAGACATAAAACCCCATCCCGTGGCAGTATGACTTCTGGAGGTCAGAGCTGCGTGCCCATCGAGCATGGAGCTCCAGAACAGCACCAAGCTGATCACACAGGTCAGTCCACCAGAGTCGGGGCAGGCAGTGACTGCTGTGCCTTCAGAGCAGGACATCACTCCTCCTGCCCTGCCAGCGCTGCTCCTCAGCTCGCTGCCGAGGCACAGAGCCACAAAGCACCGCGAAATATCACAAGAAGGGACTTACCACCGAGTCGAGGAACCTAATGCAGCACTCGAGCTCGGGTCGAGTTTCACAGAACTGCCGAAAGAGAAGCCTTCCGATCGGCTGCTTTTCGCATATGCTGCAGTAATCTCTCTCTAGAGGCAATAAAGAGAAGAGAAGCATGAAAATGAGAAGAGCTTTGCCTTTGGGGTTGCTTAGGAGTTTAAAACATTGAAAGTGAGTGCAGAAGGATGACCCAGATTAGAAATGACTTCTTCCCACCACGTTTCAGGTATCCAAATGCAAATATAATTAATAGCTTAAGTCTCGAACAAGACAGGCCAATTTTACAGAACTGATGTAGGTAAAAGCCCCACAAAAGCCATTCAGCTATTATGAAAGAATAACTTCACATTTTTCCATGGGGGAATTGCATGTACTCTGCAAAGGTACCACTCAGACGGGCAGTGTTTGCGGGAATTTGAGGAGCAAATTACAAGTCCCTGAAATGTGAATCATACACTGACGAGCAGAAGTTGTAATTCGTGGTGACTTTCCTGGTTCCTTCCCAAATACGCACTAAAGTGACCCTAATTTCTGGAAATGTAGAATCCACTCTATACTAATTACTTGTTGCAAAACACATATTTTCAAAGGTTTCAAAATTTCTATTTACTTGCAGAGCACCAACCTAAGGATGGAGTACATGGCATCTAGCTGGCTCCAGCTTCGCACAACACTCCTCTACAGAAGAGTATTTCCCCATAACAGTCATGTTTACAAGTCTTTCTCTGTGTGGGGTCTTTTCTGCACCCAGAACCATCCTGCTGTTAAAGCAGGTCCTTTACCAACTGCAGGTACTATATGCAGGAATACATGGGAGAAGGGCCGGCCTCATTAACTGCTATCACACCAGTACAAACGGAGAGGGCTTTTTTGTCGAGAGCAGCAGATCCCCCAGCCTGTTTGGAGCAGCAGCACTCGCTGGAGACACGTTATTCCTTTAGAAGCACACACATGTCAAACAACATACTGTGTTTCCTTAAGCGTTCCTCTCACCACCCTCCTCGCTGCCATATGGCAGTTGCTGTTATTATGGAAACAACCAGCTTCTAAACACATAATATAACACTGCAAACAGACATACTAAACCCACACAAGTTTTCAGTGCCTTGGGTACTTCTCTCAGGCCCGCAGTGTCTTTTATTCCCCCTCTGCTTTGTCCCACCACCCTTCCCTTCCACCCCAGGACACATCCTGTAGGCACCCGGCTGTCCCGGCGGCACCCAGCTGAGGGTCTTCTCCTCACAGCTGGTACCCTGAGGACCGTGCTCGGCCTTGCCAGAACATCCCTCTTGATAAGACACATGGCACGTTGGCCTTGCTCCCCTGTGACTGGATGGCAGTCAGGCTCCACACAGCAGTACGATGGCAGAAGCACCCCAGGCCCAGACCTTGCCAGAGCAACGCCCTGCTTGTGTGTGGCTGTGGCTATACCTCAGGATTTTGCCTCCAAGGCACTTGCAGGGAGGCACGGGATGGGGCTGGATGGTTTTTAATTCAGCTTCCCCCTGCTTGGGTTTTCTGAAGTGGTCTGGGACAATATACCGGCACTGTTTTGTGACTGCTCCTGCCAGCCCAGGTTGGATCACAACTTCATTCTCTCTATCCAGAAGACTGCAACATTTTGGCAGCCTCTAGCAAATAAAACTGCGCCTAGATCACTGCATAAATCTTAACTTGACCTCTAGCCTAACTATCAGCAACTAGCCCGTGACCCTGGTTTGTTTGCATGACACAGACGGGCAGGGTCAGGAAGCAAGCCAGCCCGATGTGATGCTGAGCAGCCCTGGGGGGTCCTTGCAAGCACTGCAAGTTCACACTGCTTGACCTAGGAGCTCTCCTGCTGAGAAGATGACAAAACACACAGACATGTACAGCACTAAGGTAGGCAAAGGAGGTAGGGAAGTGCCTGGGTGCATCAAAACATCAGCTCACGGTGCCCCAGAGCATGCAGAGCTGGAGCTCAGGTGAGCTGCCCTGGGAGCTCTGGAGATGCAGCTCCCTCTGCCTGAGGCTGTTTCCTGCTGTCGTGATGAGCTAACTCTTCTGAAGGCATGAATAAAACACACAACCCAAATATCTGTAGCACACAGCCTGACCGTTCTCAGGACCTGATCCCTCTAGAAGCCCAAACCCACAGCAACCTTCCTCAATATTAAACAGGCCATGCAAAAAATGCGACCGTCTGAGTCACAGATTTGTGACAGAATAGAAGATAAAGGAACAAACACATGATTAATCAGCCAGTTTGTTCTGCACTTTCTCTTGTACCATGTTTCTTGATGCCCGGTGTCAATGATAGTACAAAATGGGCAGTTTTTCAAAGGTGATATAACATGGTGACACCCACTGCAGGACACTTTCCTAACAGAAGGGCTAGTGATAACAGCTGAACAAGCATGCAAATTGTACGTTGAATGGCTGTACTTTGTAACACACCAGGAAAAGAAAACAAGAAGCTGAATGCTATTACATGTGTGGATAATCTAAACACAAAGCTGATACGAGCACAGACATACTTCTACAGTATATAACTTGGCCAGCACATGGGAACGGTGACCCGTTTGTAATGAGGAAAAAGGAAATACCAGAAATAATCTCCAAAAACACAAGAGCCAGAGCAGTTCCCTTGAGCCATCCACTCCTTGGTAATG
Organism: Aythya marila; assembly: GCF_965140915.1. Lineage (NCBI taxonomy): Eukaryota > Metazoa > Chordata > Aves > Anseriformes > Anatidae > Aythya > Aythya marila. The sequence goes on from NC_139048.1 coordinate 6,031,698, forward strand.
TTCATTTAAGTGCTGGATATACTGATACAGACAATAAATACATGATGCAACTGTTTTCATTCCTTGTAGGTGACATGGAGTATTTTCTTAGGCCCTGGTTTTGCATTGACCTCACCAAGTCAGCTACAGGGTCCTGCGCTCACTCATTCTCGGGATGTGCGGGCCCTGGAGTGGACTGAGGAACAAAACCACCTCCCTCAGCTCATGCAGAAAACCGAGTGGATAGCTTTATAAAGGCAAGGAATGAAGCAAAGCAGAGGTGTTTTAGCACGACGCTGCTCCCCGGAGGCCTGGCTGAGGCACCCAGTGCTGCAGAGAGAAGCTGCGGGCGCAGGGAGGAGACGAGGAGGGATGCAGGTAGCACAGCCGGCCGATCCCTCGGGCTGGGGTTAAGCGCCGTGTCGTGCTCGGTCTGCCTGCCAGCAAAAATATCCCTCCAGTTTCAAAAGTTTAAAAAATAGAAAGAATGATTTCCTGAGGAAATGGAAATGTTAAACACTTGGAAGTGAAACCATATGCTTATGATGATGAAGTGTAACGAAAACAGTCCTGAGAGCAATATCTTTGGTAGTCGGACCCTCCTGCTTCAGCAGAATCCTGTTTAACACCTGCAAAGTCACCCAAAACGGGGGTGAAAAGCTGGGTGGATTGAACGTCTACAACAACAGTCACATCTCACCGATGCTGAACCCTTTATATAGAAAATATAACTGGTAAATAATGTGGGCATGCAAATGAACTATTTTTCTTCCTGTCAGAGTAACTACACAGATTATATAGATTAAGATGTTTATGAAAAGGTTTTATATAAAATACCATCATAAACATTCTGAAGAGAAACAATATTTATTATAAATTCTATTGACTCATTTTTCCTTTACTTTGTAGCTCATATATTAAAATACTTTAAAGAGCAGTCAGCACACAGAACACACCTAAATACAAATACCTGTACACAAATAATATCACCAGCATTCAAAGTCTATGGCCAAATTTGTTCCCCATCAGATATTTTTTTATTCTGAAAAATACCTAAACACACATCTAGAAAGAACAGTACTGTTAGTAAAATTTCATACTGGTCAAAACATCATTAATAAAATAAAAAAGCAAAATGATGTACGAAAACAAGCAGCTGCTGATAAAATCTCTGACTTTCAAGTAAAAGGGGAAAAAACCCTAATATTTTAATTAGAGAAAAACCTCCCTGCACCTTGTGAAAATATTTTGTCTTAATTGGCTCAAAATATCACTTTCAGCAATTTCAGTGATAAACAATGGTCTGCAGAGAGAGCAGGTCCCTCCTCCTGTTTCACATTTGCCATAAACCTGTGGGTTTTCATAGGCTTAGTGGTGAGCCTGGAAACTGGGTGACGACCCTTGGCTAAAAAAACAGTCTTTTCTGATATTGCTTCCCGCAGTGCAAACTGCAGGTGTCTAAGCGAGAAACCTTCCCTCAGACTGCTCTGGGAAGCCGTACTTCTGTTTCTGGACTGAAGCCCTCTTTTTGAAGGGCTGCTGATCCAACACCTGTGATCAGCTGGTGGGGCTTCCTCCTGTGAAATGCCTGTGGGGCGTGACGAGCTTAGTTTAAATCTCACTTATGAAGTGTACAAAGGCCAGGAACACCTTTTCAGCTTGTTTGTCCTTGCTGGTGTGGTTACTGATTGCACTTATGAACTATCTGTTAAGCAGCATTTCATTTCTTTTAAAAATACTGGAGTCCCAGGAGAAGGTATTTCAAAGAAATGCACGGAGAATCACCAAGAAGATATGCACCATGCAAATTTGTTCTTGGCCTCTGGATCTCCTCTCTGCTTGGCATCAAATCAGCCTGGATTAAGCCTGAGTAAGATCCAAATGCAATGTAATTCTGCTGCCTAAAAATAAAAAACAAACAAAAACCCCTCCCAAGCACCTAGAAACCCAAAAGTGGGTGCAGTGAGAATTAATTGGTCTTTTTCCTGCTAATGCTTGAGTTTCAAAAGGATCCAGGAAAAGAACTGAGCTCATCTTCCCTTTCCATTTCTTTCTGTTTGTTTTCTTTAAGGTGAATCAAAGTGATAATCTTTCAAGTAGATGTTCCAAGTATAATATTCATCTGCTGTCTCCAGTCTGCTTTAGTCCAAAACAACAAAGAAAACACACCAAAAACATGGAAGAAAAGGTCCTGAGCTGGACAATAGGAAGCCATAGCAAAGCCAGAACTGGCTAGCAATCCATTTGAAAGATTTTTGGCACACCAAAAGTAGAACTTTATTTTTCCAAGGTGCAGAGGCCTATCAAAGTGATTCCCACCAGCCCCAGAACAGTAGAAACTTCAGTAGAGATGCCTCAAACTCGCAATGTGATTGATGCCTCAATCTTCATTCAAACTTGGGGGGATTCGGCTAACATAGAAACCAACCACCCCAGCCCAAATCCCAAACCAGTTCTGGTTTTTTGCACACCTCAACTTTACACACATAAGTTCTCTTACAGGAGCACTCAGTTGAACAAAGGACAAAAGCAGGAACTAAAAGCAAGATTAAAAAACATGCTGCATGACTGAACTCAACAGACTCTTACAGCCCATTGTACAGTATGTACTTGTAGTAGTTTGCTTCATTTTGCTAAAAAAAAAAAAAAAAAAAAAAAAAAAAAGAAGAGAAAAAAAAAAAAGACCAAAGCCTTTAAAGTATACAGAATTGTTTTGTGTGTTTTGTGTCCAGTAGTGGTACTAATGGAAAACAAATTGTGTCTTTAAACAGCAAATAACCCCATCTAGAGCTACATTAATAAAAATACATTTTTCATTTTAAATCAGCAAGTCTAACACTAGGGCTTAAAAACATGTTTTATAATTTAGTGCTGCTCTTCAGCTGCAAGTGAAATTACCACTGCCTACATATAAACTTAATAAACATAGAACATACTAAACTGTCTAGTCTTTGAGGTTGATGAAAGTTGCTTCTTATCAAAGGCTCCTTTGTGGATGTTTTAAAAGGATTTAACTTGCTTTGATTGCATTATTAACAGTGCCTGTGTTGCTCTTGTATTTCAGAATAAGCTGGAAAGCTGGAACATTAGCTCTTACATTCAACAAAAGTTGGTTTGCCATCTATAATAAATACACTTCAATACAAAAGATAATCTTTGTGTTCAAAAGCAAGACACCAAGGCTGGCCACGCTAACACTTCTGCAGACCCAGTTGTTATATTTGGATTTTTCTCTGGTCTTCTCTACTGGAGATCTCACAGCCAGTCCGAACTTCATAAACTTTGCTGGAAAGCCACATATTTGCAGTGAGAAACACGTCAGGTTTCTTTCTCTGGGAAACTGAAAACATGGGCCCATTTCCGAAGAAGAAACAAGGATATCGTTCTTTGAACTGCAGCACCTGGCCAAGCACACACGCAGGAACACAGCGAGGGATCTTGTTGTTGTGACTGCTCAGGAGTGTTGCAGAAAAGGGGGAAGCAATGGAAGTCAAGTTTCTTTTTCTTTTCTCTTATTTTTTTTTCCTTCTTCTGGGTTTTGATGTTGTTGCTGCTGATTTGTTGTGTTTTGGTGTGTATATGGAAACCTGTTGTTCAGATGCTGCGGACTCTCCATGTGCCCTGTCTCCAGTGATGCATTTTAAAAGTGAGGCAAGCCAGATGGTGAGAGAATACAAGACAGGAATAAAAATGCCTCATTTCAGCTCATTCAAAAATTCCCAGGAACTGTGGCAGTAAGTCATGTTATAAAAGCCTAATACAAGCAGCTAGACTCCTGTGGGAATTCAGGTACCAGTACAAATAATATTCTGCGTACTGCAGACCTCAGCGGCATGCTGTATTTATAAAATGGGGCTAATAGCACTGCCCTACCTCAAAGCAGTGTGGCCAGAATAAGTATATTAAAGTGTGTGAGCCCAGAGTGCTACTGGATAGCCCTGCGGATCCGTGCTATTTACGTGCAATGCAAACCCCTGGAGCGGAAATTTAGTCCGAGAGAGCACAGCAGAGTCTTTTTATACATTAACCGCTATACTGCTCCATAACTTCACCTGGCACTTCACAGAGATTAAAAATGACGACGCAGCCCCTGTCCTGCAGAGTGCTTGTCTTGGCACGGCCAGCACTGCACAGGTGCACGACAGAAACTCCGGAGCCAAGGGCTGGGATGAAGTTGGATTCCTGGTGGCAAAAGCGCACTCCCTTGAACGATAAATATTTCATCTGTTTTCTTTATTTTTTAATAAAATATGGAAATTGTTAGACCTTGTGACAGGATAATGGCTTGATAGATTCCTTGTTTTAAACAGCAGCTCTTCCCAGTCTGCGGCTAAAACCAGCACTTTGTGGCTGGAGAAAGCTCTAGACCTAGCCTATTAAGCCTTGGGGAAAACACGTATTTTTGGCCTTGGCTGTTTTTTTCCCCTTAAATTTAGGATTTTCTACAAGAACCTCGGAGAGCCTCATCTATGACGGTACAGTGAGTGTTGCTTTGGCACTGACTATCCAAGTTTAATTAATTAAAAATACAAACGCAATCAAGCTTATTTAAGACAATGGAATTACCCCAAACTGGTTTTAAGCCCTGCCAACTTAATTTTCTCTGCTTGTAGGCTGTCTTTTTTAAAACAAACAAAATTTAATCTCCTGATCATTGAACATCTAATGTAATTATTCAGATTCAGACAGTGTTTGCTTTGTATAACTCTCCTTATTTCCACTCTTTTCATGGAATTACAGGGATAAAGTCCACACATCACAGCAGCATTACACTGAAGAGGGAACTAGTCCAAACCTTAGAGTTGGACCAATATGGAAAAAAAACATATGGAGAATATTGTAACAAATTCTCAGCTAAATACACTTTGGTCATATATACGGAACTTCTCATTTGTTTTTTGAAAGCAGCTGTATTGAAGCTTTGCTCACGGAACTTTATTTGAAAGTCAAATCCTGCAAACAGTCGCATAAATATGTTTGCATGAGTATCTGAACCAGAATGCGTATGAGGCTTTGTTGATTTTGGCAACGATTTTGGCAGGAAGGATAAGAACCCACCCACCCTTTTTTGTAGCAGCAGGAGGAGGATGAAACGGGACACTGTGCGCTCAATGTAGTCACTGCATACAAAAACATGAGTGGGGTCCCCGTGGCTGGAGAGACATTTGGTAACCCAGCCTTGCTCCAGGAGCAAAGGCAGAATGCTCTGCTCTGAGCCAAAGCAACTCTCCAATGTAAGACAAGTTCTCGTTCTAACAAAATCCACTCCCTCTGCACTTGTCAGGAAAACATCCCCACCAAGGGCACATTATTACAGCCCTCCTCTAAAAGTCCTGGCATCGTCTCAAAAATTCTCATTTGGGCAACTGCATCATTTCCACGTTTCACAGAGCAAGCCCTGTGTTCAAATGCAGCCAGCAGGTGCTGCTGGGTCAGGAGTACATTTAGCTTGAGAAAATGGAGCTTGCCATTTGTATTGGAGAGACTTTAAATCACAGAAGCAAAAACTAGATTGTCGTGTGAAGTACTGGGTGCAGGGAAAGATGATAAATTGTTACAAATAATGAAGGTGATCTTAAGCCTGCTTAAGCTTGGATGCAGATGGAAAGGTTCCCATTGATTTCAGTGAGTCTTTCATTGGGCCTGGCTCTCCCACCTCTGTCAAGCACAACTGAAATGAATAAAACACTCAGTGTGTCTCTCAGTGAACATGACAGTGGAAGTGCATACACCATGATTAATAGGAAATCTGAATTGTGAATGTGCAATGGGAATATTTTAAAATCCTTTTTTTAACAGAAATTATTTCACATTTGGCTACCGGTTGGAACAAGAGTGGATAGAAAGGGAACAAAAAGTGAAAAAGTGCAGGGAGACAGATTGATTAACTGATAGACAGGCGGACAGATATCTTACACTGCTTCTAGTTGAGAAATTCAAATGACTACTAACAAGCTGGTTACTGTTCGCATAAGTTACACTTGAAAAGCACATACCCATGGACCAATGCCTTTGATGAGGTTTCACTTTGATGAGTGCCTGAACTGTTGTCTTCACGGCTGGTCACAGCACTATTCAGGGTGCAGTGGACTCCCAGACTTGCCTGTGTTGATCACAGAGGATGCATCATCACCAATCCTTCCTGGTGCTTGAATGCAGAGATTGTTTGGCAGCCCCAGGGGAAGGGCTACCCACACCATGGCTGCGAATATTGTGCCGACCAGAAAAGAGGTTGTCTTTATCTTCTTTAACGGCTTTCAACAATGTCTCTGCGGCAAGGCCAGAGGAACGGAAAAAATCCCTCAAAGAAATATGAAAGCTCACCTCAGAAGCGCCCTGGGAAATCTGAGGAACAAACACTTGGTTGTTCTCATTTTGTCCTACTTTGTATTGGGATGACAGAACTGGATGATTTGTCCTAAAAGGAGGTAGCTACTGAGATATGTTTTTATTTGGGACTTTTATGTCCAGTCTTGAAGATTTTGATTGAAATGCCTAACTTATTTGCTGTCTAGTGCTGTTATTTAGTCTCCTTTCTGGTGATATTCTGAGTAATACATGCTGAAAGAAAATTTCAGTAAAAGTTGTAATTTGAATGTTTAAGGTTATGAAATCTACAAGAACTGTTGCTGTTGTACATAGCACAAAATAAACATCTCGATTCCAGGAAACTAAAGGAGACATCTTGTGAATCGCTTTCTTAAGACAAAAAGACTTCTGCAAAACTACTCTTTGACTTCTAAACCAGCCTGGGTAGAAACTGAAGCAGCCATCAAGACTAAACCTTTATCCAGGTCAATAAAATGGTAGAACATATATAGCCACTAGCACAGTCACTCTGCAAATGCATATTTAAGCAGCACACTTTACTGAGAGGCACATAATAAAGCTATTCACAGGGATTACTAACTGAGCGTGCTATTCAATAATTGCTGTAAGTGCTAAACATCTCAGCCATTTTACTAATGATTCCCTTAACAAGATACTAGATGTTCTTAGATGTTCATTGCTAAATTTACTTTTCTCTCTCTCTCTCTCTCTCTTTTTTTTTTTTCCTGTCACTTTTCCTCGTGGTATTTTGAAATACCACACTTTGAGTGCAAGAGAAATCCACAATCTTGCACTGGCAAATTATTTTTGGAAGCGTTTGTCAATCCCAATCCTTTAAAAAATGAAAAATATTATAAAATAAGCTCAACATTAACCTAAATAGTCAAAGAGATGATACACTGAAAAAAATCAACCCTCACCAGTTTTAAGGGGTGTCACTGACCAGTGACAATGTTGCTAAATTATCACTTGTCTGGATCTTTGGCCCAAGTACAAGTGGTCTACTTGCAATAAAACAGACACTGACTTGGACTTGGTTTATATTCACATTGTGATTTGACTGCCTGCTGAGTGACATCCCTCTCTGAGTGGGTGTGAGGGAGCTGAGCTGCTGAGTAAAACTGAAATGAACAGTGAAAAAGAGATTTTAAAGTCATTTAGAAACCCCAAATACTCTAAGAAAAACCTGTGCAAGAGGGGATTGCCAACGGAAAGTATTTTTCTCTCCTTCTTAACAGAAGTCTTCAGTACCAAGGATCTCTTCAGACTATGTTATTCAGATGGATGGAAACAGCGTGGCACTTGGTGTCCGAACACAAGAAATTTGAATAAACTCATGCAGATTTTAAAAGAAAATGTAATTTTCAAGAGACTTTCTGCATTATTCCCATGAAAACTGAGTTCACATAGGGAAACAAGACAAGCAGTTATGTAATACTAAAGGTTATTCTAATATTTGTATTTTTTCAGTTTGATCAGATTTTTCTTTAATATTTTGTTTCGTTTCACAATGTTGTATGAATAATATTTTACCCTCATAAAGTGTTTTTCTGTTTTTCTCCAAAATGTTTTCATTCCTAAATTTCAACATACCACCACAAATATTCTGCAACACAAAATAATGGTGTTCAGCTCTGCAAAACAAAAAACCCAGACTACCATCTCCAAAGCTACTGAAAGAATTTTGGTGAAGAGAAGACAAAATCAAAATCTTCAGCTAGGGCTGTCCACCTTGTAATTAGTGCTGTATTATTTAGAAAATAAAAACATGTTTAGAAATTTTACCTCTCACATGGAAGATGATACTTCAACATCCTTGGTACTTCATGACAGAACTGAAGTACTAGAGATGCTGAAGTACCACTGAGATCCTAACACATGTCTGAAGTGTTCTCCAGCACCCCTCCAGCCAAGTGCTGTCCCACTCAGACATTGCTTCACTCGTGGTTATTAACGTGAGATATGCACACACTGCTAGGTAAACAAAGCAGAAGAATTGGAAAAAAAAAAACAACACTGAAATCTAATTCCATTATCTCGTAAACTTCTATACCAAACTGATGCAAGAAACAGCACTGGTGTTTTATGAGGAACATCACAACTCAGTATTTGTCCTTTGAGAAACCTGCTTCCAAATGATGCTGGTGAAGGACACATAGATAGGTCGAATGGATTGGGCTAGAAATAAGCATGGTCTTACATGTATTTCTGCCTGTGGAAATTCTGCAACAGCTCACATTGCCTTTTATCAGTCGTGTGGCACTACCTCATCCCCGTGTGAAGCATCAGCTCTTTGCCCACAAGGGTGGAAGTGATGCTCAAAGGCAAAGTGCTCTTAGGACACTTATCCTAGGGAAAATAATCACCTAGGCTCTTGTAACCTCTTGTGCTTGCACCTTCATGTTGGCCTCAAGAACAGGTAAGGTAGATGGTTTTGGGTGTTCTGATGTTTAGAGCAAGCTGTCACTTAGCCAGCAATATTCTGTGGCCTATCTGCATGGCTACAGTGCTACTTCATTACTGAACTCAGAGGAGTTCACAAAACACAGAGGTCAAGTTTGCCACATAAAATTATACCTCTAGAGATACACAGATTCTCCTGTGAGGGTGAGATATCGGTAGACTAAGTACAGTGAAATAGGTTGGAAGAGAACCATCACTCTCAGCTAAGAATTAACACCTCCCAGGATTGAGGTGCACCATTTTCTGAGTCACCAGGGGAGCCCAGGAACCGTGCCGAAGACAGGGATTTCCTCTTCAACAGCCACATTAAATGGGCTTCTATGAAAGGAAAAGGGGAAACGGGGATAGAAAAGAAGAGCCGCATGGTTGATCTGAAAGGAGAGCATGTTTGCACCGACACTGAAACATTAGAGACATTGTTCGAGTGCAGTTCATCCTTGCAAAAATATTATCGTCGTCGCGATGCCAAGGTTGGTGAAAGTATGGGCTACCTGCCATGGAAGTGCTGGGTATTTAGGCTAGACCTGTCATGGGGCTTATTTACTCTCTGCGCCCAACATTTCAGACACACTCAAGTGCTGTGTTCATGTCTTGGCAGGAACTTCTCATTCATGCATTTTCGCCCGGTCCCCTTTGAGGAGTCTTCGTCCTCCGACATTGCAGCGGTTGAAATTTCATTGCTTGCTGAGAAAACCAACACTGATTAATTTCATCCTACTTGCATGGAAGAGGTAAAGTATGCAGGTCTCTAGCCAGGGACAAGGAAATCCCTGCTGCTTACATGCCACATTGAATAAGCAGCCCATGGTTGAGGCCATTGGACTTCAAGTCTTCATTCCACCCGCAGGAAAGAAGCAATTAACCGTAGCAGCATGGGAAGCAAACAGGAAGTAATGCAACACATTCACTTTTGATTAGATTTTTTATTTTTTTTTAAAGACATAATATTCCACAAGGAAGAATTCAGCTGTAGTGTTGCATTGACACACCCCAAATTATTAAAGGAACATGACTGAGGTTGCAAAGTTAAGCCTCAAAACCTAGGAAAAACCGAAGTTAAAATTTCCTGCGTAGCCTGAATGCCATTCCTCACTGAGCACGCATTCTGGTGCAGTCTTTAATTACATCACTGCAAACTGTTTTTTTTCCCACAGGACCTTCGCCTCATTCAACGCACAGAACGGACAGTGCTTACTTAATGAGCAGCTATTCAGTACTTCGTTTTCTCCTCTGGTTCAATGTGTGGCCCTAGACTTTATTTACTGCACACCAGTCGGCCTGCTCAGGAGACAGAATGATTCATTTCCCCATGGACCTTTCTGTGGCATTCTCCACTGTAGCCTTAGAATACTTCACACCTATTCATGGATCTATTTTCACACCACCTCTGGGGGATGAAGAAGATGTCATTAGTCCGGTTTTATAGATGGGGAACTATAGATGGTTCATAAACATATGAATATTAAGATAAAAAGTATTCAGTGATTGGTTCAACTTGATTTTCCATGTATTTAACCCTATACAAAACTCACTCTATTCAAAGCTAGTCTTCCATTTGCTTCAGCTGCACCGAGACCCAAAAATCTCAGATAAATACCCATAAAATGAAAAATGCACAATTAAGTCCAACTCTGAAAAACTTTTTAAGTTTTAAATTATTTGCCTGTCATCACATAAGACCTAGGTGGACCAGAGTGTATCCCTGTCCAGTTCCCCAGTGTGTCACTCAACTGCTCTGCCCACCAGACAATTCCCTGTGCTGCTGCAATTCACTGGTATTATTCAGCATTTCAGCAATTCCCTGAATTTATTCATCACGTCTCTTTTTGTCATGATAAAATCAAGACCGTCATTCTAACCTCCTTTATTAAACAACCCAGTTTCATCCCGAGGCTAACTCCATCTCTTGAACTGATTGAATTACGGGTCCTGGGGAAAAAGTTAAATATGTAGTTTTGTATCATATAAAAAGATATGAATTTAAGCTATAGAGGCAGCTAGGGGCTCATCCAGAAATATTAACATTTTAACACATATTTTTGTATGTTTGATTTCCTAATTTTTTAAGGAACTTTAAAGGAAAAGAAAAATAAAATGTTGTGGAGCAACTCTGAGAGTCCCTTGCTTATTAGGAAAAGCTCACCCAAGAGGCTGGGAATGTTTGACTTGGTCACTTTAAGAATGTCCTTTTAACACAGATTTTTCTGAGCTCTTTCCTAAGTTTTCTTTGGAAAAGAAACTACATTACACTGACACCCATAATAATACCCACATCAGCAGAGCTGAAATAGGGATGTCACAGTACTCACTTGTGCTGCTGGGAGCTGACGAAGGAACTGTAAATTGAGTTAGCTGACCATCCTCCGTAAACACTGGAGAGAGGTGAGATACATACCTCATCAGAGGCATGTGCAGATACTGGCTGACTGTTTTGTCTTGTCTGAAGATGAGATCCTGCCCTTAAATTCAGTGTTTTGTAGCCATTCCCCCATGATTTGTCTTCTTCCTATGGCACTCTCACGTGGCCATTCCCACCCTCAGCTTCTCTGGCCAAGGAGATCTAACATTCCCTGGCCAGCCAAACCTCACCTACCTCCTGGCCTAACAAGTCCTGGCCTTACCACCTGGATCACCTTCCTCCATCCCAAACCAAACCAAACCAAACCAAACCAAACCAAACCAAACCAAACCAAACCAAACCAAACCAAAATGATCCACCCCCCTCTCAAACAAACAAACAAAAAAACATGGCAGAGAAAATGTCCAGCATGGAAAATTTCAGCCTACATAATTCAGGCAATATCCCAGTCTCATACCGTGCAATATTAAGGAACTTTGATAATCGATGCTGCTACCCAGCCGCCAAGTAACAGCAATCCTTACTCAGAAGTTTCGGCTTAAGGAAGAGCATCTTAATTATTTATTATGTGTTACAGAGCCAGTTCTGTCCTGCCTGCTGATGCCCTGGTCTGTGAGTAGCCCCAGTGATTTCAGAAGGCCTGACTGGAAAATTCAGTGATGCTATCTTTGAGGTTTGTATGGGAATCAAAACACAAGCAGCTTCTTCTCCAGGGATTTATTTTTTTCAGCCTAAATAAACAAACATGAAATATCAGAATACAAGGAAGAAAATAGACTTTATAAGATTTTTGAAATATTTTGCTCAAGTTTATGGTTTGTAATAGTCAAGCATCTCTGCTTATCAGGGATTAATATTACCTTACTTTCCTTGAACTCCATTTAGTTCTTACATTATGCATATTCCACATGAGCTCTCTCTTCTCTCAGAATTTCTGGCACAAATATGAGCCTCTTTGGTAAAGACTCATAAGGTTATGAATGTCTGGACAGCCTGAGTAATGAAAGGCCATTTGGGGCCGAACCATTGACCACAGATTTAACTTGCCAGAAAGGATAAAACACAAAATGTAAATTAGGTACTAATAACCCATTTTCCCTCTAAATCCTTGGTACAGATATGCAGCAAGAAATACAGATTATGTTTTGAAAGAGCTTTTGGAATAATCTGCAGTTAAAAATATTGTATGGGACCTTGTGTTGTGGCCTCAGAAGAGACTGAATTGTGAGTTGTTACTGCTGCCCTTGAACCCACTTCAGTCAATGGAAAGTTTCATTGGCACCTGGATTTGTTGCTTTGGGTAGCTGCCTAGCTACCAGCAAAACCCAGCACATAATACTGTCATCAGGGGAAGAGGAATGCGCAGTCCAGCAAGCAAGACATGCATGGAAAAGTACATTTCTCCCCGCATGTTTTGCAATCTCCATGCTCTTCCCTCCCCATCTTCCTTTCCACTGATCTCATCCGTGGAGATGAAGTCAAGAAGAAAATGTAGGAAGTAGCACTTGCAGGGCAAGATAATTGAGCTGCTCATTGAGTGACCAACACCAGCCTTAACTTAGCTTTGACCCTGTTAGTGGGGCCATCCCATTGACAAAACCAGATGTTCAGATTTGTTTGTCAATCAGGGAAACTGGGTGTTTTGTTAGCTCACACAAGGAATTTGGCATTAAAGCCATGGTGTTGCATTCTGCTAGCAGGAGCGTGCACTAGATTGTTGGGAAGCAGGGTTACACGTTATGCATGGTACAGCACCGTATTTCTGCTCTGTTGATTTCAGAATACGTAAGAAGATGTTCTCCATGTGTGAACTCCAGCCTCCGATTACACTGTGTAAGAACACCTGAGCCTTCAGTTACCCCCCTCAGGAAACTATTGTTCTTGTTCTTTTCACTGCAACCCAGCTATGAGGAAATGACAAGCTTTCCTTTTCTCAGCTGGGTCCAGAACTATCTAAAAATAAAACCTGTGGAACTAGCTTCTTGAATTAATTATGTTCCTGATAAAAATAAACCTGAAATATGAAATGGCATGCCCATGCACTCGGCCTTAATGAGATCTGTAATTGCTTCTCCCGCTCATGACACATCTCTGTTTTATGTGAAACCCAGAATCTTGCTACCTTTCAATAGGTCTGTGTGCCTGGCATGGCTGATTCAAGCCACTGCTCTGCAGCTCATTCTTTGCACTTAGCAAATAAGATAATTTAATCGATAGTTTTAAAAATGAAATAAATACCTATTCTTGGTCTGCAAAGAGGGAAAAGTATTAGCAAAGCAGGTTCCATGGAGGAAGAATTCATCGAGTTACCCTACAGTTTGGGTTATCTATCAGCCTTAAGTAGGAAGCTCCAGTAGGAATACTCGGGCACTCCTACTTCAGCATTTTAATATTGAAAGTAGTGCGAGCAGTGGGTACACCCTGTGGGTACCCCACTCAGCATCCTACATGAGGAAGTCAGTGGCTACTTCGTTGATATAAGACTTAAAGAGAACAGGGCAGTAGATCGCAGCTCCATCGCTGCAGAATTGCCTTGCTGGCATAGAGATCTGCATGACAAATCTCCCAGAGGACAGCAAAGCACAGAAAGTGAAGCCCTGACTACTTGTTCACTCTTCCTGCTATTAATTTGCACCATTATTACTAATAAAGAATATTTTACTCTGCTAATGCCTAATCATGGCACAGGACCAAGATTGTATGAGGGAGCCCATGGTGCTAGGCACTGAATAAACACAGGAAAACAAGGCAGTCCTGCCCCAGAGAGTGGAAAGGTTTAGAGAATATGAATATTCATCACTTTTGGAAGTCTGTCGAAGCCATCTTCCAAGTCATCTTGGGTTCAACCACTACTACTGATGTAGCAAAAAAGAATCATGATTTACTCGGGTAAAGGAGGATATTCCTTAAAAACACATGTTCTGGCAAAACAGAAACAGACTAAACAAGCCTCTTGAAGAAATATGTATTTGAGAAACTGCCCTGATTTAAAAGATATGTTTTTTATCCTTCACCCATTACACGGACCCACGCTACGGCAGCATGCTGGAGATACATCATGTGATAATTCAGGGACACTAATGTTGTAGAAAAATCAATGATAACACAAGAGCAAGCAAATAAACCTTGAGACTATGAAGCAAAAAGAAAAAAAAAAATCCACCAGGGCCTGGCCTGGTGCATGCTATCATTAGTAACATGAATTCACGGTCCTGAGATGAGAACTGATGTGCCTCCCCGTAAAGCAGATCTTAGGGGCATATTCATTACTAGCAAAGCACAAGCTCCACAGTTTGCTCTCATATAATGATCCAACAGTGGCATTTAGGTGAGCTGAATATAAACACCCAGGCTGGAATGTGGCCAGGACACTAGATTTAACATCCTACTCTTAATAAGAAATGCCACAGAGGCTGCAATATCCAAGAAGAGCAGGCACGAGCTCAATTAAAAGAGCTCATCTGAAAGTCCCCCACACAGCAAACTACATAGACTAGAATTTACAGTTCTGGGAAATATCAAGTGTTGAGTTGACTCTGGCTGCAACTGGCTGCAACTGCCAAATGTGGTATAGCACTTGGAGAACATTTGTTGTGGATGAAAGCAAGCACATTTTGCCTTGGAGGGTCCCAGGTATATCCCACAGGAAAAAAATTGTCTGCAGAAGGCCTCTCTGCCTCCCTGCTCTGTTGGCCAGCTTCTCTTGTGTGTACCATCATGCTCTCAAATGAACTCACTCCTAATGCGATGACAACCTCCCCATTTTTTGGATGCCAGACTTTAAATGAAAGGAAATTAGGGTGTTTGGAAGGTTGTCACTTTATCTTCTGCCAAAGACCAGGAGAATTTTCTTTCCTTTTTTTTTTTTTTTTTCTTTTTTTTTTTTTTCAGGAGCAGCCAAACCGCTTTTGAATCACATAGTCAACACAGTGAGTATGGCTGACTTGCCTTAAAACAGATCTAAACACATTTACTGAATTTCATAACTCTCTATTCTTTTTTCTTCCCCTACTCATGCCTTTTTCCTTCTGTCTTTCTATCCTATCATTTTACGTGCTCAGGCCCTACTATTTCTGGTCTTCTCTATCTCCCACTCTCTATCTTCACTTTTCCTACATTACGCTCTCCTCCTGTTTTCTAAACTAATCTAATCTAATCTAATCTAATCTAATCTAATCTAACCTAACCTAACCTAACCTAACCTAACCTAATCTAATATCTCCTCTTTATTCCTTTGCTTTTATTTACTTTTCATATTTTTCAAGTAGGAATACAGTCTGGCTCCTTCCAACCTCAAATTTACCATATGAGTGTGCCTTATGGCAATTCACCAACGAACAGAGAGATAAGATGATATTTAAGAAGATAAAAATTGAATGCCTTGCTCATCGTGGCATTTTCTTCAGTTTTGCTGGTCTAACTCCACTGAATTCAGCAGAGTTGCAACGACTGGAAAAACAAGATAATTTAATGGGTGTTGGTGTTTTTGCTTATTCTGTGTGACCTCCGCTATTCCAGACAGGACCCTGCAGCCATTCACAAGCTAGTGTAGACATGCCTTGTGGGTGCCTGTTTTCGCTCATATCTTGATATTCCCATCCTGTTCTATCTATAAACTCACAGGGACTTGCCAAACTGTTTATTTTCCATTGATAACCGTTGAAGGTCTCTAACATGAGTTCTACTCCTATTCTGAATGTCACTATCTGAAATTAGCTGTAAATCTCTTGTGCTGCTTAAGCTCAAGGAAGTTCACTGATCTTGAAGTTTGGTATCTAGACAACAATCTTCTTTTAATAGCCCATCCAGAGATACAAGCTAAACAGAAAGGCCATAGACTTGAAAAACCTTGCAGAAGTAACTTCAAGACACTCTCCAGGCAAGGTCAGTGACTCTGCCATATCATCGATTTATTTAATACTTTTCGTTCTCAGAGGAATATTAAAATATTAATTATCATAATCTTAGTTAAGTATTTAGTACAAACAAGACCTTGACTTCTGTCTGCCATAGCCAATAGCAGTACCAGTAGCCAAACAGATGTAACAGTACAAGGGAAGGTTCAATTTGTCAGTGAAGTTGGAACTGAAAATATTAACAGCATCTGGAGACACTATTCCACATCTATTTAAGTTAGAATATGTAATCATATCAGATGGAGAAACTCATAAGAAATATAAATTTTTCTTGTAAATGTTAGCAATCTACATTTAAATCTACAGTGTAAAATGCTTAGGCTGCATAATTAATTCATTACTCTTGAGAATACCACACAATTTAGATAAAGTAACTAAAATGACAGACTTGCCAAGCCCCAAAGTCACCAAATCCCGTCCCCAGTTATTCCAGGCCACCATTATCAGAGGACACCTTCAAAGGAGAATTAAAATGGAAACCAACACTCTTGGTGTGCTTCTCTAGTAAACATGACATCAAAAATCACTTTCAGTAGCTACACTACATATAAGATTACAGTCACATCAGAAGAGGTAGCGAGATCTGTAGATGGAAGAAACATACAATATTCATTATGGTCAATGCCTTGGAAAATATGTAGTAAGAACTGAAGGCACCAAAATACATCAAACCTATGTATGCAACACCCTTAATGTCGAAGGACCGGCCACTGGAGAAAGGAAGACAAATTGTCATATCCCAAAGTTAATTATTGGATAAGTTATATTCATTCCTGTGTGATGCATTGGTTTTGCAAAGGGGTGTTAGGAAGCAAAAAACAGTTGAAGTGCTATCAACACTCCAACTCCTTTCTGTGATATATTAAATTAGCAAACAAAGTATGTTTGAAAAGGGTGTCAGTAGAGCAAACAGAAGGCAGAAATGAACAAGGTTAGGTGCTGGCCAGAATCCTACATTCATTCAGGATGTATGTAGATGCATTCTACAGCATTTACATTCACCTATCGATATGTTTTGTTCTTTTCAAACAAAGATAAGTAGGTTTGCCACTTAAAGAAAAATAGGACTCAAACCACAACATTCATTCGGTATGTGAGCCTCTGAAAAAAAAATGTAGTGGAGAATGTTTCCAGAACACTTTTCAAGAGTGCTTTCTATCTGACTGCTGCTAGCTGACCAGAAAGATGATGAAGACTCTAATATAAGTAAGGCATTTAAATACGCATTTACATTTTTCATTTAAAGTGAGGAGCGTGAGAACTGAAAGTAGCAAACTCTTGGGTTTGCTGATACATGTTCAAGGAAAAAATTCATCAACGTGGCTACATCAAATTGCTGCCACATTCATCATTGCTTGCCTTCACGGTCCATCAAGCACGCAGGAGAATTAAGATGACAATTCATCACATGGATACTGTTGAATGCTTTAGCTGAGATAAGGTACCAGTCAGTTTTTCCTGTCTGCCAAGTAGGTTAAATGACCTGCTTGTGATACCAGTTTTAGTCATTAATAGTAGGCTGCTACTCATTTTACAGAGCAGGGGGCAGTTTGTTCTGCACTGCCCCACTGCGTGGCACAATGCCATACCATGACTTCTGAAGAGCTCTCTAGGGACAAGGAAGCTCTTGCAGTGGTAAAAGTACAATGTTGTCAAGACAGGTGGACTTTTGGTGAGCATTGCCAAGATCTGAGCAGCTGTGAACACGTTTCTGTTTCTGGAAAATTGCTGTATTTTGTGAGGACCTCAGAGCAAGCGTGGAATCTGGGATTCAATGGAAAAGGATTGATCGATTCTTTTCATAGCTGCACAATAGGAAAGAAATGTCACGGGGGTAGCTTCTCCAAGTGCCAACTGCCCAACAGCATCCTCATTTAGGACATTGGAGAGAGGCTAAATTACATTATAGGCCTTTTCTTTGACTTATTTTTGTGGGAGTCATTATACTCTGTTCAATAAAAACAGATTGTGCAAATGCAAGCCAGCAAAGGTGTGACAGAAGGAAGACAAAATACCAAAACAAATAAGACAATAAGACAAAACAACTGAGGTGGGTAACTCTCATCAATCAAAACTCAGCAAGGGTACAAGAGTGACACAACTATGGACTAATCTGCTTGCATCTTTCACAAAGGACATTTCCACTGAACAGACCCAAGACAGCATTCACTTTGCCTTAGGTTCCTTTGTTGACATAGGCAGATTTCAGCCATTCTGACATCTGGCCTTCTCCTTGGCACAGCCTAATAGAAGGTATTACAATACTCACATTTCAGTATTCAGATAATTTCCCTCTACATCCATCATTGTAAAAAGTTTTACAAATATTCCAAGATATTCCAAGAATTCATGCAGAGTCCACAGGTATCATCAAGAGCTGTGATACTCTGCAGTTTTCCAGATCAGACAATTCATCTAATTTGAGCATTTTGCTGTTCCTTTTTTTTTTAGCAATTCAGCATTGTTGTGTGACATTTTAACTTGTGACCTCTCTCAGTTTCTTATCAGGTTTTCCTGTATTTTTCACTCCAGCCTTCAAATAATTTTCGGATTAAATCACTGAAATCACCCAAACCAGACCATCTCTTCCAGCCTGTACTCAGAGGAGCCCAAACAATTCTAAAGGCATGAAGGCCAAGGCCTCTAAATTCACGTTTCCCGTGTAGGTATCCACATTTCAATTTGAATATATTTGGGTTCCTCAAATCAAGGGAAGGTAACAAATCACTGATTAACATACTCTGAGTTTGTTAGTGGCCACAGTTAAGACAGAGACCACTTTGTGTTTCTTGTATCCTGTATCACAACACACTCCACAGCTCAGCACCAGATGGAAGGCATGGATTTCATTGCTGGGCCCCATGATCCTCCCCTCTGTATGAGTAATTGGCAGCTGAGTTCTGGGTAAGAGTGGGAGCTTCAGAGAGCTACAGTAGGTCATTAATAACAAGAAGCGTCTAAAGTCCTAAAATATCCTGTCTCTAAAATTAATATGAGCATGAGTTACGCTTGTTATAAATTAGACACCAGGAGGTCCAAGTACAATTTTTAGCACTGATTTAATAGATCAACATCATGAAATGACAGTGCAAGTACAGTCTGAGAGAGCAAATGCCTACTAGGCTATCCTAGCTACAACAGGCTAGAGCATGAAGCACCATAGCATGTTTTTCAGTTTGAGCAAAGTCCTTCAGAAACACTAGGTGCAATGGCTAGTTCTTAATAACCCTGTGCTGTCACTCTTTTCTGGCTGTTCCCATGCACATTGCATTAAGCCACCTGCAGCTACACATTGGGAAGGGCCCTGGACAAATAGCTTCTGTGTTTTTTTTCAAGGGAGCTTCCTTCAGTGCAAACGCAGGGTGCCTGTTATGGTGCTCATTTTGCTGTCCCTCATTTGGGGTTTTTGATGAAATGTTTCCATGATTACCTTAGCTTTTTACTCATGCTGCCTGAAAAATTACATTTTTTATGTGCACTTTCTGTTGCCTTGAATTAGAGCATCATCTTTTCCCATGGCCATGCTCTGTAGTTCTCAGACTCTTTGACCCAATCTGTTTGAGCCTAGGTCTAAATACGATCCACACTTACTGATAACCTCCTCCAGGCCACAGATAACTGTTAGTCCACAGCAGTCCTTGCAGATAGGTCAGCTATTTTTATTATTGCACATTGGCCACATGGTCTTCCCCTTCTTCTTCAGGAACAGAAGCTGAAGAGCAATGCCAATTTAGAGTTTGATGGGACAGAAAGTTCATCAGGACAGCACTGGTTACACTCTATGGCAGCAGAGTGGCAGTCCAATCCAATATGATTCAGGGACATATCTGGAGCTTAGAGGCCTTGGGCACGAAAGTAAACTGATGTACTTAAACAGCACGAAAAAGCAGCATGAGAGACCAAAACGAAGGGGATAGTTTTGTCATGCAGCTTCAGGGTTGGGTGGGATTTGCCGAGTGGCTTTCCATTTATGACTGATGAGAAAATTGTGGGCTTGACATTTGGATATGGACCTCTTTGTGGTGATTCATGCTTTTGCTGGCTTCCCACACACTTTCTCCCCTTTCAAATGACTGAAAAAAGCACAATGTTCTTGAATGAATTTTTCTTCCTGTGTGCCCTGCTCAAGACATGCGCTGCACGGAGTCCCCGTGACTGTCATTAGCTAGCAGTTGAGTTCCAGCTCAAGTGGAAAACACCATAACATCCTAAATATCAGACATCTGCTGTCTCCGTGCCCCAGGCCATGTCACTTGCAATTATTTGAAGAGCTCAGGATCAGCTCGGCGGTTTGGGCTGGAGAGCAGCCCGAGCTGCAAACACTCTCGGTGGAAGGGTTGTCTCCTCTGGAATGCACTTCCCCACTTCAGCTCTAACAGCCTGGATTTCATGACCCCCAGGTCATCCTGTAGGGTCCATCTGCTTTCCCAGGCTTTGAAAGGGGTGGAGAAATTTG
Organism: Aythya marila; assembly: GCF_965140915.1. Lineage (NCBI taxonomy): Eukaryota > Metazoa > Chordata > Aves > Anseriformes > Anatidae > Aythya > Aythya marila. The sequence goes on from NC_139048.1 coordinate 6,052,201, forward strand.
GGAAATTATAAGACTACTATAGGAAATGGATAGCAGCAGCATGGCTCGAAGAGCTTGTGCCTTGAGTTGTTGACTCAGCGGATAAAGATTGTACTGATACCAAGAAAATCTAAACCAGAAAGGGGATCTGCAACTATGCTAAAGAAATAAACACTTATTGACTTTGTAGGGTATAAGATAGAGCATTTTTATAACCTGATAAGTAAAACTGTTCTGATTAACGTTTTACAGTCTATAAATAACAATAAAATAAAGAGAGAGAGGGAGAGAGGAAGAGAGAGAGAGAATGATCCTATCAGGAAATGTAGGTCTTACAGTCATAAAAGGAGGAGGGGTGATAAAAATGCCATTAAGAGATGGTTCCAAAAGCTCATTTAAAATATTTAGTGCTGATCCCTTTGTCTTCTAGCTCCTTAAAAGAAATCACCTCTTGCATCACGCCATTCAAACTGAATTATACCTTCAATTTTCCTTGTTTCCTGCTATATTCATATTAAACTATTATGCTGTACACAGGAAAATATCCAGCAAAAGCAACTAATCCTACTGTGTGCTAGGAATGGTTTTCTTCAGATGGCTTTAATGCTGAAGACAAAGGTCAGCAATTTACCACAAACAAAGAATTTAATATTTCCTCCACTTGTGAGCAGCATGCTTCCACGGTCCTCACAGAGCTCTTCAATTACATTTCCACTGGAAAGCGGGGCTTTGAGAAACCCTCTCTAAAGGCTGCTCAGTTTTTTTCCTGAGAGACTTGAAGTTGTGAATACTGTACTAGGGAGCTGCCAAATTATCCACAAAGTTCCTCCACCATTTCACCTCTTCCAGGGACTTTTATTTAATTAATGCATTCCACAAGTGTTATGGTGTGGGGCTCCTTGCAGCTGAGAATTTCTTGTTTCGATGCACGGACAGTTCATGTCAAACCTTGCAGCCCCACGACAAGCTTTGCTTTGCGCACGCTGACTGAGCAGCCTGAAAATGCCTCTCAGAGCAATACATGAAATGGACAAATTGTGCTTTGAAATTGGGAAGGAAGGGGAAGACAGCTGGAAATGTGCATTATTTAAAATGCTGTAGGATGAGAAACAGATGCCGGCATGGCATTTGTGGAGCTGCAAGTTACACAGCTTATGCTGGCAGTTGGCAAGCGAAACTGGTATCAAATCCACAGCTATGCAAAAGCCACCACCACAACTGGCACCCAGGCGGGCAGAGCCAGCCAAGAGTGAGCGATGACGGGCGCTGAAATATTGCCCCTCTCTGCTCTGGTCCCCTCCAGGTGGAGGTGCAAGGTACTAGGCAAGGTAGGGAAAATCAGGCTGCACCTGTCTGTGAGATGAACACAGCATTTCTCTTTCAAGGGCTGCCTGCATTATTAGCTGTCGCCAGGACTTAAATTCACTTAAACGAAGTGAAAAAAAAAAAAAAAAAAAAAAAGGAGGAAGAAAAGCAAAGTGCTGTATTTGCTCTCTAATTCAAGTCCTGACGATCCATATCTCACAGCCAGAGCCTCCAGCTGAACTCCCAGTGCTTTCTCTGCTCTGAGGCGTTCAGAGGAAAGGGTTTCTGATCCCTCGCTAAAACACATGTTGTAAGTGGGTGAGTTGGCAGCGGGCTGAGATTCCCTTCCTTATTGCTGCCTACCAAAGAGGGAAACCCTGGAAAACTGCCAGGTCCGGGGACTCGTTAGGGAAATACTAGTTTGCTGATTGGAGTGAAAAAAAAAATAGGATGAGGCAGAATTCCACATAATTCTGCCAGCTAAAATATTGTTTTGACTTGCATCAGTAGAAGGAAACTAGTAGCTATTTTATACAAGGGATAAAGGCTTTTTTTTTTTTTTTTTTTTTTTTCGGGGGGAGGAGAAGGAATGTGATGTAGCAACTAGTAGACAGAAGGTTAAAATCACTGGGGCTTAGGAAATAACCATAACCCCTCACTCTCAAATATCATGTGAGAAAAGAGAAAATAAAGGAATATCTTACTTATACAATGAGTTACAGTGAACAACTGTGGACCTTTTTACAGGTTTCAAGCAGTCTATAGGTGCTTCCTCGTAGTAATCGATTACAGGTGATGGTTACTTTCCACATAATTCAAAGGCGCTATTGAGAACAAAATCCTATCCCTTTTTTTCACCCAGGATGGCAGCTGTCCACCAAGACTCCTTTAGGATTTGAAACACAGGCCTGTGCCAGAAAACTTGTGAAAACCACAGGGCTGGAGGGTGGATCCATGTCTTCCCTCTCTCTGTGCCGGCCCCGTCGTAATCCCAGGCCGTACTGATGCATGAAGCCCATTGCAGCAGGCGGTGGGAGTAACCACAACCTCGTGTGACCTCTGCCTTGGCAGCTTTGAAACTTTGCTTTGCCGCCTTCCAGTCCTTAAGATGTTACCTAAATAAGTTGATTTGTAACTCAAAAGAAGGGCCCTGGCCCCTGAGGAGACTTTGAAGTGGACTCTAAAAAAGACATTAGCTCTAGTCACAGGACTGGGGCTTGTCAGCGGCAAAGAACAGGGAGAAAAGGCTGTAATTCTCCCTCGCAGCTCTGACCACTGATTCATAGTCACACTGGCATAGACAACACTGGCATAAGCAATATTTTTAGATATTTTTTTCTTTTTTTCCATAGGAGATAATGAGGTTATGGCGCCCCACCGACACCCGCAGTCTCCTGGGCAGGGATGAAAGCAGCCTCAGAAGGAGGGTCTCTACCTTGGAGGGAGAAACCCTCAGTGGAGCAAAGGACGGTCATGAGGTCCGCTCCCAGCACAAGGGCTGGTTAATAGATGTTCTTTTCTCTCTTTTTTCTTTCTTTTTTTTTTTTTAAATACTCCCACTGATGACGATGCAAAGGGGGCTTCCAGCCCATCCATTCTCCATCCTCCTTGGATGAGGATGAGGTTGGAGGCAAGCAGAGCCTGCAGGAGGCAGCAGGGCTAGCCCATTCCCACCACAGGGGCAGTGACCCTGCTCCCTGGGGACCCTCCAGACACCTGCATGGAGGTCTCTCCCAGAGCCATCCCACCTCCATGCTGCTGCTCAGGCTGAGCAGGTTCAGCTGAGATCAGAAAAGGATCTTATTAGAAGTAGCATGGCTCTCGGATAGCTGATTAGAGTGCCTATGTCCCAGTCTACTACATTAAGCCAAATGCTCCCTCCTGTTTGGTAAGCTCCCCATGACAGGTTTCTCTTTTGTCCTTTAGAGACCTTTGCAGTGTGACCTCACTTGGGGTCTGTGCTGAAGTTACTGATCATGACACAAACAATACATATGCTGAAAGGTCAAATGCAACGAACTCAGGGACCAAGTGCTGAATATTGTTTGTTTGGACCAATCAGAGTATTGCTAAAGTGATTTATATCAAATTCTTCCTATACTCAAAACAATTTTTCTCCATAAACCATGTTTACAAATGCCAAAAATATTTTGAGCCAGGTGCTACGAAAGCCTGAAAGCACTTACGTACTTATAGAGGGCTGTTTCAACACTGCAAAAATTCATGTGTAGTTGAGACAGATTTTGTTCCTCAAGAGAACAACCTTACACCAATTTGTCCACACTGCCTTGCTCTAATTTGTCCAAGTGAGAGCCCAGAAAATCAGTGTGACGTGAAGAGGCTGTCAAGGTGCCGCTGTGCAAATACAAAGATGCTGCAGGGCAGGAGGATGGTGAATCTGGCAGGTGCAAAGAAATCTGTTACTATTTATAGAGGTTAAAATTTGGTTGGTCATTCGATAACGCAGAGAATTCACAGCTTTTGAAATTAATTATTCTTCTGGAAAGGGAAAAAACTCTACATTTTTCTAAATGTACTGCATTTTACTCTAATGTCTTGGCACATTTTTGAAGTGTTATAAGATTTCAGACTTTTTGTTGAGCCATTTTTGCACTGAACTTTACCAATTCCAGGACAACTGGGAGCTCTTCAGCAAAATCAAATACCATTCTACCTTCCTCCCCAAACTCAGGCAAGTTTTCACAGTTTGCATTATATCTTCTTGCTCTACAATTTTATTTCCCTTCCCTGCATTTGAAATTTACTCACCTTTGCTATTTCTTTGTGCAGGAGACAGCAATTTAGGGTACAGAATGTTTTTATTTTACTTGTCTTAGAATTACCTGGCACTGACTTATCATAGTAAAATGTGATTAATATGCAAATAAAAGTACTGACATAACCAGGAACACTAACCAGAAATAGTCTCTTAACTCTTGCTTCTACCCTGCTGAGCAAGGGTTCAACTTTAATATGAATATTTAGCAGTATTCATGGCCACACCCCAATTTTTGATTAACAGAGCACAGAGAAATAATTTCAATTATCCCCTACAATGTGTCTTCAAAGAAGCATATAGTGATTATTTGGAAAATAAAGGGAATCTTTTAATGACTCCAGGGATTCAGCCAACAGGCAAAATTTTGTTTGTTTGTTTTGTCACTCCCAATATGAATTCCCCCACATTCTGTCTTAAAAGCGGAATTAAAAGCTATGTGTGGGATTACCCCAAAAGCTCTCAACCTCTCTTTTCCTCAAAAGCCAGAAATCAGGAGCAGTAGGATAATAATGGGCCAGATTTGCATTAAGGTCCCTTATCTAGGTCTCACCTGAGGCATGGACTTAGAAGGAGTAGGAATCCTGACCCTTTTAAGCCATGAACTAATTTGCAGTGACTTATACTATATTTAAAATTGAAGTGCTGTATTTGCAGTGTCATCATTTGCATTGTCAGGAAAAAAACAACAACAACAACAACAAAAGCCCTGAACCAATGGGACTGAGGCACTGAGACCAAGGACCTTCACAAAGAAGGAAGAAGTACATGGTGTGCCGAAGAAGTACACTTTGTGGCAAAGATTGTCTCAGTAAAAGAAGCACCACAAAGATGGACAGAAAATTAAAAAATAATAATAAAAAAAAAGTATGAGATCACTTTTATATATTACAGATATTCAGATATTTATATGTTACTGATATTCAATATAAAAAAAAAAAGTGAATTTTGCTTCATTCAGATATTTTATTGATTTTGGAGGACTTTTGTATAAATAAGGTCTAACACATTTTCTGGTTTTAAGTTAAGAAGGGGGTGCTTTTATTTTTTTTTCCTTTTTTTTTTTTTTTTTTTTTCTCCTGTCCCTCTTCCATGAAAGAGCACGAGAAGAAATAAAAGCAAAAACTATTGGTTTTCAGGTTCTTAGCCAGAATACAAATAACTCCACTTTTCTACTATAAACATTTTATTTAAAAGCTATTTTACATTACAAAACCTTTCAGCTAAGGGCTCAGTCTCCCGTGCTCACCCACACTGACCTGCAGCTTCTGGGTGTGCCATATTTCTAGACTGTTTCTAGTGAGTCTAGAACGAAACCCAGCCATAGTCCTAGAGGCCTCTGTTAAAACCAGAGGAAACCACATCAAAAAAACTGCTTCCCCTACCACCTACCCCAAACGAGTTCTTTTCCCTGACAAGCATTAACTGAGGTCAATCTTCTCCCTCCCCAGATGCCTGAGTGCATCCCCGAACCCAAGGATTTTGGGCTGCTTGAGCACACTTCACAGCATCCCTGTGATCTAAGTCTGGTAAATCTTTTCTCTCTCTTTTCCCCGCACACGGTTCCCTGCTTTCACTGTAAGAGCGCTCCCGTACAATTTATTTTAAGGGAAATGTTCTCACTGACTTAGCAGAGCTGAACTGAGTCAACGAAACCAGCGGCTTCCTTTGCCCTGCCGCCTTCTTTCCATTAATATCAGTAGCAAAGTTACATGGGAGTTCGACGGGAAGAGGAGTAAGATGTTATCATAAATGTAGCCCTACCTCTCATCCCCCATATCCAGGAAATGCTAACTCGATTTTAAAATAAATTTCCTTAACAACCAAGCACTACTATTTAACAGGACCCGTGAGCACTTCTATAGCATTTTACAATTTCAAATCACTGCATAAGTATTAATTAGCCTTAATGACTCATATTACCTAATAAGATAATGAAAAACCCTGCAGCTCACAATATCTACTTCTATTTTCAGTGAGAGATGAAATGGATCTTTTAAAAGGGTATGTTCCCTTTTAATACCTTTTTTGCATATCCCTGTAGTAACTTTTGGAATTCATTTTTTTTCTTCCTCTGTGAAGATTAATTTATTGCACCAACTATAGTCTTTGCCACTAAATAAAAATACAGAGGTTTAGGGATAATATTTCTACCTTAGGAAGCTTTCTGTTGAATGACTGCAAGTGTGGACTCGTTGCTTGGGAAGGAGACTTGGGTTTGCTGCCTGTTCTTTACGGAGAAAAGCAACGTCTTTCTTGGTTTCTTTCTGGGTTGCCACTGCCAAGGTAATGCTTAATGGATTAAGTCTTGTGAAATGAATTCTGTAAATAGAATGTGGGCTGAGATCATTTCAACTCATTTCCCCTGCGTCCCCTTCCCGTCCTGGAAGCTGTCAAGCACAAGCAGCCTGCGAGCAGCCTGTGCTCCCAGTGTTAGTCTTGAGTCTCGCTAGATGCATAAAACAGCTTGTTTTTCACATACTTTCTGTGATGGCATTAAAAAAAAAAAAAAAAAAAAGTGAAGAAAAAAAAAAACCTTCTCAATTCCACCCATCGCTATAAACTGGATACAGCTAATCTTGCAAGGGCACCAAACATTGCTCTATTTGTCCATCATTAGAGCCCTGGAAACCCATGTTTATGATAGAATTATAGTTGAATCTGAAGGATTTTGAAGAAAGGAACTGAACCAACTGCGGGTTTGTAAACAAACAATATGGTTTTGACGTCAGTCGTATCATTTCATGTGCTGGAACACTATCTATCACGCAGCCAGTTCCTGCCCCTGAAGAGTTTCTAATTTAATTTAGATGCATTCATGATATGGGACAGCACGTCAAATCCAAGAAACTACAGGGTACTGCTGAAGGTCTACGCTGGAAAGGCTGTGTAAGCTGTGCTTCGAAGGAGACCTTTTGGCTCAAGGAAGAGAGAGGAAAGTTGTGCCTAGTGCAGGAGAAAGAAATAGGGAAGGAGAAGGGGAAAGGAAGGGTATGGAGCTGAGACTGTCAAAGGGAAGGACTTTGTTTCTTCCTCAGAAATAAATCAGCTTGAGGGTTTTTTCCTGCATTGATGCTGTCCAAAAAATCTGCATAACTTTTTCCAGAGCAATAAATCCTATCACGGCTTTCAGTGGTGCTTCCAGCTCTGCTTTCCATCCCTCCTGAGCTCCCCTCCCTCTGCGCTCTCGGTGGTAGCCCTGCAGATTAGAGCAGCATGAGCAGCCCGGGGGCTGTGGGACTGGCCAAAAGGTGCAGCCCCCAGGGGTCTGTGCCAAGCAGCTGAGGCAGGAGCCCCGCTTTATCCCCTATCCGCAGGGGCAGGCACCTTCATGGGGAGCTTACACCTGGGTGATGCACAAACAGCAGCAAGGTCCCACTTCATCGTTATAAAATGATTTGTGAGCTTATGTGTTTATCAGCTTGGACTTTAAATGATGTGGGGAAGAATCCCAAGTTCCTCGAATTTCTCCGGAAACTCGCTTTGATGAAGAGTATAACAATGATGCGGTATGCTGATTTTTGCTTTTATTTACTAGATAATTTTCTGCTTCACTGATTCCAGCTCCCCAGGTCCACAGAAAGCCCAGTGCATACCCAGGGTGTTTCAGAGCTCAGGGCTGGCTGTTCTTTCTCTGCTTTTTTTTTACAGCTTTTCTCTGGCTGAAAAATTATTTCCAATAAAAATGTACTTTTTTTTTTTTTTTCCCCAAGGAAAACTAATGTTTTCTACAAAAATATATGTGTATATATATATATATATATATATATTTCTGAAAAACTCTGACCCTAGTTTTGGCCAAAAAAATATGATCAGCCTTCAGTGCAGTATCCAGACAGATACTGTAAGATCACCACAGAAGTTATAACCACTTGTCCCTGGTTATTTACAGAGGAAGGCAAGTTTCAGTTCCTTCTCTTGATCTAGTTGTGGGCTTCAGAACTACATTTCCAAATGTTGTTTTTTAATCACTGTAAACATCAGAGCTGAGGAGTCTGGTGGAGAGCAAATTGGCAGCTTCTTTGTGCTCTGATCAGATTGGGGTTTTGATGCCTTTCCTCTCCCGTTTCAGTGCCTGAGCTTTATGAATGACACCACCACGTAACCTCAGATTCTGAGATCTGCACATTCACAGCATTTCTCTGTCTACGTCTCCGTTCCCTTAGCATCTTGCCAGTGCCTGACACAGCCCCCAGCTGAAGCAGGGCAAGGTGCCACCCCACCGCAGAGCCTTGCTGTGAGCATCAATAGGCCACAGTGTCACTGCACCCAACAGAGCACACCAGCAAACTCGTGCTCTGCTTTCCCAAGGGCCCCTCGCCCATGCACTTATCTCTGCAGCACCTGGAAACCCTCGAAGCCAAGGCACCCAAGAATTGCTGGTGGGAATTTGGGGAGGATGCCCCAGCACCACAGTGCAGAGCAGAAGTGCCCGAGCCACTTTAAATGAGACAAGAGGGGTATAGTAGCAGTCTTTCTGCCACAGGATGGAGCTCAGTGCAGGCTGCAAAGCATTTCTAGGGAGCTGGATAAATAGTCAAGCACTTCTCTGTCACTGATGCCCATGCTGCTGCTTGCTACGAGCACCCGTGCTGGCTGCCAGGCAAAGCTCGGTTGGGCAGCTCTAAATTCCATGGCAGCGCCCGCACCATCAGCGTGCCTCCAGGGACACCCAAAGTGACTCAAAAAGGTCATATGGGTGAGGGTCTTGATCTGAAAAAGCACAATACAGAAAAGACTAAGGGAGAAAAAAAGCCAGCTTTTGTAAAAAGTGAGCATGTGAATTCTGTGCCTTCAATTTTGTCCCACTTACTTGGTTCACTGTCTCTACAAAGCATCTCTCACACAGAAATGTATTTTTGACAACAGTGAAAGGAACCTGCCAGGAAGGGAAGCTCAAGCTACTTTTACCCTGGATAAATGGGACACAAATGTCACACGAGAGGTTAAATGGCACTGGAGGATTTTTCTCCCTTCTTAAACCAGGTGTGGCAAAACTGGGGACTGATCTTTCTGTCATTAAAGTCTCGCTGAATCCAACTCTTTAGCAAAATACATCTCCCTGGTTCTCCTTCTACCCAGACACAATGCATAACCAGAAGCTCCTCTACTGAAGGAGTTAAACTTTTCTGCAAAATAGTGCAACAAATCACTCCCTGCAACAAACAGCAGACACATTCTGTGGCACTTTCCCCACAGACTTCAATCTATGGGGAAAAAAATCTTGATTTATTATATAGCATTTGGACAGTTGCGAAAGAAAATTTGCCAAAGATCAGAATAATCAACTCTTTCACCCAAGCAGTTTTTTATGAAAGAAAAAAGCACAGAATGGGTCTGAGCAAAATAAATAAAAATTCCACACTTTTAACCAAGAGAACCTTTTGCGTCATTCAGAAATATTTACAGACATCCAAAATCTTTTATCATCAAAAAGACACCCTGGCCTTTGAAATTACAACTTTTTCTTATATTTTTGTTTACTGATGGCCTTTAAACTAGTGGGTATCGCTAACTTGTGGCATCGACTCATGCCATGTTTGCCCAATGAAGGAATTTTTAAAGCTGCGCCTTGCTATTTTTTCCCTTCCCTTGAAACATCTCTTTTGCAGAGCTATCAGCCGTGAATTTTAACGATAGCAGCATGCCATTTGCTAGCGGGATCCGTGATATGATTCATCGCCACTAATGTCAGAAACACAAGTTTTCATCGATTGGAAGGGCTGCTAATGCCAGTGCTATCCTGGAAAAGGCGAGCTGTTTTCCTACGGCTCGCCTTTGGACACGAGAAGGGTGCTGCAGCAGAGACGTGCAGTCGCTGTGCACAGCGGATCTATCAGCCTCTCTCAGAGGCATTAGGGTGGCATCCCTCTGAACACCCCCCCGAGCCACTTGCCCATCAATTAGCACACAATGCAGGCCACAGGGTTTTCCTACAGAAGGTGTTGTGCACTTTGGGCAAGAAAGGGCAAAAAACAAGAAGGAAGAAAAGTTGTTTTAAGTGCAATCCAAAGAGGTAGCTCCGTGGCTAAATGGCACTTTTAATAAAGACATTTCCAGCGGTTGTTTATTTATCAAAACACACTGCTACTCCCAGGTGTTTTGATTTTTGTTTCTGTGCACAAGAAGGAGGGGAAAAAAGGGTTTTACTAAGCGAGCCTTTCAGTAAGACACCAGATGATGGATAGTCAAACACAGCGTCTCCTGTAAACACAGAGGGAACCAAAAGGTATGAACTGACTCATAATTGTGTCAACACAGGTCGCAGACCCTTGGTTTATTTCAGCCTTCCTGTTTTTCACAGATTTCTTTTCACACTACACTATTTTCTTAAGACACAGACGCTTTTCAGTACACCTTAGTGGGGTGCAAAAGCACACATGGCTTTACACCAGCATGTGGGCATTTGTGCACACATGTAGGCTGTATTTCCACAGTCACAGCAGCAGCATTTTCCACCTATGGCTCACGGCTGCACTACACCAAGCAGTGCCTTGCTGCACAGCAGTTCGTGCCACCTCTAATCGAGAGGGAGAAAAGGTCCAGCCTGTCCCTACCCTGAGCTTTTCGACAGAGGACCTTGGGAAGTATCCAGAAGAAAACCTCAGCAGCCTAATCCTCTGGTTCGTGCAGTGTGGGTTTTTTTTTCTAACATGTGGCAAAGTGGCATGACTGTGTCTGGCCAGAAGTGCTGGGAGGCTGACACATGGCAGAGAGCTCTGAGATGAGCAGAACCTACTAATATTTGTCTCGATCCCTAAGCACATGGCACTGGGGTTGAGTCCTTTTTCTTGTGTAAAGTCATTCTCCTCTGCTCGTTGTCAGCTGTCACAGAACAAGCCTCTCTGTGGTCTCTGTTTCATCATCGAATTTGTTTGGCACTGACTGCGGAGCCCAAAAGTTGTCAGGGGAGGGACTGATGGCAGACACACCGTGCAGCTGGATTCCCTGCAAGTCCTGCAGCAGCTCAGCTGGCAGGGGATGCAGGAAGGCTGGTTCAGTGTGTTCCCTCGTAAAGTCACCTGTGGAACCTCCTCATCCCTGAAACCCTGAGGTCCTGGTAAAGGACTTGCAGAAAATAGCCCATGAAGATGTGTTAAAGGATAATTGTTATCCTTGCTGTGCAGGATAATACTGCCAGCAGAGGCAATAAAAGGAACATCCATACACTACCCTGCGTGCCTCGGGTCAACTGCACATGTGTGAATGCCTCGGTGCTAGACACCCAGGTCTGGTTCATCCAAGCTGTGTCAGACACACTGTACAAACAAGGGGAAGTTTATAAACAGCATCTGTTTGGCTGGGATGCTTCAACCTCAGCTACATTAACATTACATGAAAATGTGGTAGTGCCAGCATGGGCTGATGGCCTGATGAGGCTCAGCAGGAAAGCTGCTCAATAAAATCAGAGTCCCAGGACAAGGATCGGGACCTCATTTCCCATTGTGTAAAAATCAGGTGCTGTAATTCCCAATCAACAGGTAATGGTTGCAGTGAAGCCATATCCACTGCAAGCATCACAAGGGCACTTGCCCTGTGATTTCTCCAATTCAATCACACACACACACAAAAGGCAAAACAAATTAGTTAGGATAAAGCTGCCACCAAAAATGTCAGAAATAACTTTTCAGAAACAGAAATATTCAGCAGACTTTTTTCTTTAAGCCACTACCTTTAGAATATTTTATGCCTTTGCAAATCTTGTGTAGTGCAGTTTTCCCCTGCACTATAGAGAGAATTCCCTATGTACGTTACAATAGATTAAGTTAGATTTGCCTCCAGCAGGTTCTGTAGGTTTAGAAATTTTTCCAAGGTTTGTACATATGTAGAGTGGCTAAGTGGCCTTGTGAACTGGAAAAAATTATTGTCTCTTTTCCTGCCTCCCCCCTCTTTCTGTACCTCCTTTTAGCTCTATGGCAGAAAGCGAGGGAAGTGAAATTTACTGAGGGAGACCATGAAAAGAGCTTCAAAATGTTCTACATATTTTCTCTCCATAAACACGCTGTGAATTTCGAATGTAAACAGTGCCAGGGCACTGCCAGTCAGACCCCAGGAGTTCACCCAAGTCAGACAAATTATGCTCCTTGCTATCTCAGTTGTTACAGTTTGTTGCCTTTCATTCAGTCATTGCCAATGCCTGGATTTTGTGTCAGTGTGGGGGAAAAAAACAGCCTCAGTTGCTGAAGTTAACCTCTTGTGGTGAGATCAGCAATGCTGAGCTTTCCAGCGCGACTTCACAAGGAGATAATCGCTGCCCTTGTTTGGCAAGGGGGCAGTCAAAAGAATGCTGACATTTGGCAGGTGTGAGCAGGAGAAATGCTGTGGTGAGGAGATGGTCCCTGCAAGCTCCCTTTCCAAACCTGCAGGGTTTGGTCCACGTCAATAAAACAAAGTAATTTTACCTGCCTAAAGCCAGTGTTGAGATGTGAATGCAGGACAGTGCTGCCTGGCAGAGGGCAGCGGCTGCCTCTTCAACCACCATATCCAGAGTACAATTAATATTCACCTTTGACTGCATCAGCAATCTCACAGCTTTCATCGTCTCACTTCCTCCCTGATAAAAAGCTACTTATTAGATGGTAATGCAATGAGGGGATTCATTTCTGAATGTCCTTTTCCAGTCATGTTGGCCCTGGGAGGTACCAACGCAAAGTACATGTCCCACCTGCCAGAAAATGTTGAGCTTGCACGGCAGCACCACAAGAGCTATATGCAGTGTGTGACTGTCTCTAAAGTTATCCCATTTAATCAAGAGTAGCTTTAATGCAGTTCTGCTGAGCCGGTTTTGACAGCACATTTTATTTAGGCAATAATTCCCCCCCAAAAAGGGATAAACTCTTACCTATTGTTCTTCGGAGATCTTCACACTGGCTAATGTGGGGGAATTTCAAGATTTCCTTCCACTTTTTGCTTTTGCCTTTGCGTTTCCCTCCACCCCCTGCAGAGGAAGAAAGATCAGGATTAGATTGCTTTGGGCACTACGCCCAACCCACAGTTTACCAGCCCAACCACAGCCCTTATGGATATCTTGAGTAATTGAAGCTGGGTAGATGAGCAAATCGAGTCAGCTTGTCTGGGCTGAAATGGCCCAAGGAGGTGACATCTGTCAGAAGACTGGGTTGGTAAAGGTTGGTAGCTGGGGCTTGTGGCCTACCAGACCCAGTTCAGATGACAGTGCCTGAACTGAGCATCTCCAACGCCATCTGCCCCAACTCACAGCCATTTCGTGCGAGTCAAACAACCTTGTAAAATTACAGGTCACCTCTTTTCAACGCGGATCTCCCCCTTCTGGTTTTGGGATGAACCCTGACTTCATCCCAACAGAAGGGCTGGAAACCCAAGTTCAACATTCAGTGCTGGCCTTCCATCCCTCACGTTGCATGTTCTGCCAGCACAGCGTTACAGCTGGCGGTACACACACCAGCCAGAGCTACAGCATTTTCCTCGGAGGGAGGACAACGGTGGGAGAAAATTAATGTAACATCCTCCACCCTGATGAATCTCCCCCATCTATGTCCCTTCATAAATACCATGCTGCAGGTGACACCGGCACCCAGGTGCCACGTCCAAGTTTTCCCAGCCACGCGGCCTGCTCCTGGCCTTGGTCTCTCACACTGCCTACATGCGCCTCGTTTCCCCATCTCCCCCCTCTCAGTGTTCATATAGCAATTCAGCCCCTGCTCACTAAATCTGAATCACTCAAGCCCATTTCACACGCGCTGGCACATCAAATGACTAATTCGATGTGCGTTAATTCCTTGGAGGGGCTGGTAGAGTCACAGCTGCAGACCGAGTGCATGTTGGGCGCTGCATGACATTGCAGCCTGAATTAGGAGTGCCCAGGCACAAAAGGTAGCAGGCATGACAAAGAAAACATGAATCCTGGGACAACTGCAAAGAGCTGCTCTCCATGGGGTGTTTCTGGTCGCACGGTGGAAACTTTGGAGCAGGAGTGCTCCTTCTGCATCTCACCTCCTATTCTTTTGCTTTTGGTAACCAATGGTTTTGTCATTGCAGAGCTTGCCTTGGATTATTTTGAACTTCTTATTGACAGGAATTTATGGTATGTCCACATCTTCCAGTGTAGTGCACAGCTATCTGAACTAGCTGTAAAGGAACTGGCTTGTTTAGACTATTGTGAGCCCAGCTCTGCTCCCCTTTCCAGGAATTGGTTTCCAGCAAAGCCTAGAGGCCCGTGACTGCCTCCACGCCACGCAGTAATTACGCAACACAGACATACCCTTTGGCTCTGTCATGACCTCTTCTTCAACCTCCCCTCTTCAGTGCATCCAAAACACCACTGCTAAAGTCATTTCCTTCCCATTCCTTCAACCACAACTTCAGAGAGGCTGCCCTGCTCTCTTCCCGCAGCACATGCTGCCTGGTCTCATGTGCTGAAGCTCCTTCCTCATGCTCGTTTATCCTGTAAACTTTGAGTTCTGTTCCCTGCTGCCCAACCTCCGTGGGGATTAAAAATGAAGTATGGATTTATCAGCACCAAGGGAGGGATGGGGAGAAAAGAGAGGGCAAGGAGGGAGGCAGTGGGATTGGTGTCAAAGCAGAACAATCCTCATTTGACAGCCACAGGATTCACATCGGGATTTCTGTCTCCCTTCCTTAGGCTGCCTCTCTGGACACAGGAGGTGGCAGGAGTAAGCCAGATGAAAGCATCCTTTAGGCTGCATCTCCTCAGCACAGGTAAACCTTCACCTGCTGAAGGTTTAACCTCGAGGCCAAAGCGCTGGAGATTTCACCTCCTTCTCCAGCCACCTGTCCAGAAACTCTCACAAAATGGTTGCAGCATCGAGCAGCGTAGAGCACTGCACAGCAGCCCTCTGCTCGACGTGACAACTCTCAGATCTGTGCAGAGACAAAACGACTACACCGAGCCGGGCCAGGACGTTTTTAAATTCCATTCGATGTAAAATACATATTGATATATTTGCATTGGATGATGTATTTCTGACATTAAATTTCCATCAGAACTGGAGCAGGGCTCTGTGGTCCCTCGTTACAACCGTGATCAATACAGCCAGCGCGTTCTCTTCTCTTTTGTGGCCATCCTCCAAAAATAAGCAGCCTTGCCTGATGAATCATTTGCTCTTAGCTGAGCATGAAGTAGCGTTACTATTTTGCCTGTGACGTCTTTATGTTAAAGATTCTGATCAACTGCTTTAATCGACCTGACCTTTCTGCTCTCAGCTTTTCTTGTGGAGCCAGCAGTGTTTGCTGGCTCCAAACGTTAATTCCAGGGGGCTTGAAGGACATAATGCAGTGAGACAGCTGAGACAGGGGAAATTGTCTAGCAGAGCTAAAAGCTAAAAGGGGAGTTTTCTTTGAATAGGTCAGTAATTGTGCAGGTTGCAAAGGGAAGCTTTTCACACATTGTCTTGATTGCTGCCTTTGCACTGTCTCTTCTGGACAGGAGGATTTGCAATCTTCGAGGCAGCTTCTCTGAGCAGAACTTGACAGATGTGCCATGTTTTCTGTGCGAGTTTCATCGGGTGGTCTTGGAGGGGCCGACTGCTTTAAAATGTTGGTTTGCTGCTGATGACAAAAGGTGAGCTCCCAGCGACAGCAGGAAATCTCAGCTCCACTCCCTCGTGTTCACTTAACAGCTCAGCATTTGCAAACTGGGGATTGAAGCTAATTCTCTAACTTGTCAACCAGTCCTACAGGAAACAAAAGCATTTGCTCTACATCCTCCCTACTGAAAAATACATGGCATGTTTCATATCTTCTTCTGATGTCCAATAGCAAACCTAGCTCTGATCTCTGTGCACAGAAGGAGGCATAACCAAAAGCACACATGTAGAACATCTGGGAGCAGGAGCTACCCTTAGCCAAGGTGCCTACCTTTTTTGCCTCCATTGAGCAGGATGTATTTACTCTCTTAACACCCAGAGAAGGTAGGAGAGTACTTGCATCCTGTTAAGCCAGTGAGACATTAAGTGTTTTGTCCAAAATGCCGTGAGAAATCAGTGACTGAGCAAAGAGCTGGAGCCTGGAGCCTGTCAGTCCTGCCAGCTGCAGGATCGAGCCATGTTCCTGCTCAGCTGATAAAGGACATTTCATAACATAGAGTTAAACACAAAGATGGGTGAATTCCTTCTAGCATCACGCCTGTAACATATTCCCTTTGTACCTCATGGCACCATGCCGTGTGGCTTTTAAGCACGGGTAGGGTGGCTTCATACTTTTATTCTCTTCTTGCCCAAGTCAGTAAGCCTGCATCACTCCCTGGGCTGCCAGATCTGGCTAACCCAAGCTTGCCAACATTTCTTTGCCTTCAACTGCATTACCTGCAATCTGGTTAATCTGCAGTTTAGGTAAACTATTCACAGACCACTGAGGGGGGACTACAGCTGGTATTTTCCATTTTGCAGCAGTAGCTAGGCTGTCATCCAGCTCTTTCCCACCAAGGGTGTAGAGCTCTCTACACTATGGTTGGAAGGCCGAGAATACACAGCACATGAGAGCAATGAAACAATCTCCAAAAAATACTAAAAATCATGGTTAGCACCTTTCTTTCACTCAAAAGAAATGTACAGGCTACAAAAGAAGTTCTTCCTTTCCTCTCGCCACTCTTCCTTCACTCACTGTCAAGCTTTATGCAGCTATATGGCACACATCCACCTGCCTCTTCGCGCTCCCTTCGAACACTTTTGTTGTTGGCACGTAGGAACTGCCATGACAGACTAAACAAATGATCTGTCTAGTACAGGCCGGACAACAGGCAGATTCAGGGGAAGATCTTAGAAAGCTGTTTTTATTTTTTTTGGAGATTAACTGTGTATTTTTGAAGGAAAAGAATACCAATTTGAAACGTGGAACTGCTTATTTTTCTGGAGTGCCTCTTCCTAATGAGATGGAGTGAATTAAACTCATCAGCCCATCACTTTTCTCTGCGATTTTTCCATATCTTTTGCACAACCTCTGTTGCTCATCTAGTTTCTAAAACAAATGCTTCCATCCTTTGCGTACGTGCATGGAAGTTCACCCAGGTTTGCCCTTCTAGCTTCATACCTGTCCCACCTATGCTCAGCCACACTAGCTAATGAAAATGGTTTGTTTCCAAAGAATGAAGGATGAAGGACACTGCTTGCTCTCTGCCCTTCCCCCTGCCCTTCTCATACGGGAAAGCAGAAAAAAAAATAATACCAGGAGCATTGCTTTATCCTTACAAGATCTTTGATGACTAACATGGGCTTAAAACAAGCTGTTACAAGAGCATGAGGAACCTCCCTGTGAATCCCCTTCTCCGTCACCCCAAGGAAAGGAGGAGAGCATGAGGGCTGGATTTCTGAAAGCAGGTAAGCCTCCACCATCTGCTGGGAGACAATGCTACTACAGACCCGTCCCTGGAGGCTCTGGTTTATAAGGTACAATAAAAAGTCCACAACATGCCCTCAAAAGAGAATCACATTACATAGCTCCTCTTATCGATGCTAATCTGCCTTTATCTCCTGCAGCCTTTTTTTTTGATGAACGTGACTCTCAGAACAGTCACAGGCTGTGATAACGGTTTTGTGCCTCTCTTCCCTGCTGTCATGGCATGTTTGCACATAAATTATCTGCATGTTGCTACAAATGCATAAGCCTGACAACTGCTGCGTAAACCATCCCGTTGCTTTTTGGAAATGAACAGCAGATGTAGTTCATGTTTAAGCCTTCAGAACCGCAGAGATGGGAATTTCATAAGCGAAAACACCAACTTCTCCCCAGCAGTCGGGCTGGCGTTGCAGGCTGTACTGGTTACCAGCACATCAGAGGGCAAAATGCTTTGTTTACAACTGGCACCAAAAGTCCTCATAATGTTGGCTTGCAGAAGTCATCGTTCATAAGCAAATATTTATTGCTGGACTATCTACCTATTATTTCTAAAAGAATTCCAGTAGTACTGCAAATACTGATGACAGACTGAAGCCTGGCTTTAATAACACATTTTATATGTTAAAAATGTGCATGTTAATAATGTCCTTTAGTAACATCAACTGCCCTGAAGGGGCAGAGGAAGTCTTTGAAGATTGATCCTCAGGACTTGACTATCACACATCAAGGCCATACTGATACTGCTCTAGGAATATAAAGAGAGCTTTACAGAAGCTACCTTTATGTCAGAGCACTTTCAGGGGGTCGCAACTAAGCTGAAGAAAAAAAAAATGCCTTTAATCTTTTCTTCTTTTCTGTTGGTCTCAAGTGGGCATTCAAAATTGTCAAGTTCCCCACAGAAGTCTGCCTACGTCCTCCATCAGTTATTTTTAATGCATATTTGAGATTGTTTATTTCAACAAGTTGTCTTTGGGTTCTGTGGGCCAGTTCACATAAGCTGGCCGTACGTTTCTCTGCTAAGCATGTTGACAGGGAGTTTTTTGGTGATGTGATTTCCCCAGATGCAGTTAAATTTTCCCCTGTGTAAGCACCTTTAGCTTCTCTGTTATGGCTGCCCTCTCTTTTATGCCCTGCATTTTTGCTGTATTGTGCTTATCTGCAGCTGATGAGCGAGCCAAAAGAGATCATTGGCTTTTATGCCACAAACAAAAATAATCCAGAAGATACAAGTATACTGAATACTTACAATTTGTTAAACAAAAAGCACCAGTAAATCTCATAGAAACAAAACCAGCTATCATCTAAAACAGTGAAATTAAATGCGGCCCAAATTTTTAACTTCTTATTTTTGATCTCAGACTGAAAGAGGCTACTGGCACAAATCCAGGCAGCTCAGTTATGTTTGGAATGCATTACCACGTATTGGCTGGTTCAACAGGCTGTTGGGGTGAATCGAGATGATGGCTGCAAACTGAAAGGTGCCCGCATAGTGTTTGACATCGTAGTTGGCAACAAGAGCAGAAGAGACAATGCAACAAATTAATCTGGAGCCACTGTGCTCCTTTGGAGGCTACTTCTGGACCTGCAAGGTCTTCTGGAGGAACACGAAGGGGCTGTGATATCCCAGACTGGGGAGTATTAAGAGATTTTGTCCATCCATGATGTAGGTAACATAACATTTGTCTGTAACGTTTCAGTATCAATGACTACCATGTGTGACCAGTCTTTCAAACAGAGCTGTTGGGCGCCAGGGCTATCACCCTCTAAGAAAGCTACCATCCTAGTGGAATTTTTCCCCAAACTGGAGCTGAGAGTCAGTATTTAAAAGTTCTAGAAAATTCTGATTCAAAGACATTAAACCATTTCATTTTGATAACATTGAGTCATCTCAGTTCTCTAACGTCAAAACATTATCATAGAACATATCAAATAGAGTATTAAGATATATTATATCATTGGAACAAAGTGGGTAAGGTAAATTGACATTCTTTACTTTGGTAAAGTGATGTTTCTATATTGTCAAAAAGAAGCTAGAAAAAGCAAATCCTTTTTTCTTGTAAGTAGACACTTTCCTGCAAAACCCTTTCATTTTTGACAAAACGCAGTTCTCAGAAAGGAAGATTCTTTTGTCAGAAATGTTCTCGCCCATCTCATGTTTTGAAGCACATGAGAATTAAACAAGAACGTGGCCTTCCCATATCTGAATGCTCGAGTGAATCTGAATTCTAAATTCCTTACTGGTTCCCTTAAGTTAATTTGCACATCTGTAATTGACATCGACTGTAGGAGACCAGTTTCCCATTCTTCCAAAGAAAGAATGCAAATCCCAGCTCCAGAAAGCCTGCTTGAATAGGGCCTGATAACATCTTTCCAGGAAGGAACTGATCCTTAAGCAATGACTTTTTAAACTTATGACCTGTTCTGTATATTTATTATCCTGTTTTAGTAACATGTATGGAAGCTGCTAACCAAAGCTTTAAAGCCTCAAAGCCCAAACTGGTAAAGGCAACTCATGAGCCACATATAGTCCACGTACAGCCCATTGCCCACATAGATTTCCCAGGAACATGTATGGTACTCTGGGATTCAGTGGTGTTCCTCAAACAACCTCAGTACTCTCAGGGCTGGCCTCTAAAGCCAAGCTGCAGATCTTAGCCACACATGGAGCTGACCAGGAGTTTCTACAGGCTCTGCAGACTCGCTGCTCCACGTTTTGCAATTCAGATGCTTAGTGACACAGTGGCAAAATGGGCCAACAAGATGTGCAGGAGGAACACACAAGGAAATCTGGAGCTGGTATAGGCAAATATTTGGGGACGGGCTCTTCTGAAAACTCTGGTGCTGGTTCTAAGGGGAGAACACTTGAAAAGCCAGCCCCAAGCATTGAATGATGTGGGTTTGCTCTGTCCCTGTCAAAGAGCTGTGTGGGTTTTTTCTCCTGCAAATAGTTCTGCAGTCTCTAAAAAAAGAACTTAGCCTCTGTGTTCCTGACATTTTCGTTTTATAAGGAATATTTCTGAACTGTGGGGAGGAGATCCAGCTGGATGGGAGGTGAGAATTCAAGTGTGTTCCTATCATCAGGCTGTAGCCAGGATCAGAATTATGTTCTTTTCTGGTTTCAGTCCTCACCTAAATAAACTTACTAACAGGGCAAAAGAAAAGAATTTTAGTAAACATCATGAAAAATTAATGATTTGAGACGGGCTGTTTTATTAGGCCCGACTGATTTATTAGTTCCACCTAATTGGTGGAATTGGTAGAGCTTAGAGATGCTCTGATAAGAACTCAGAAATCCAGATGTGTTTTGCTTTCCATACATAAATAACAGCATGCTCTTTCAGTTTAGATGGCTTATTTCTGAGTCAGGAAAACAACCACCAGAACAGCCAGAAAGAAATAGTGTGGAGGCTCCGTGAAGGAGGCAGAAGAGCAAGTCCCTCACCCATCCAGATGCTGCACCTGAAGGCACACAGTCCTGTACTCTGGCAGGCAGACATGAAGACCCCAAACATTTAGAGATGCTCCACACAGGTCACAGGTACACAGAGCCTGATTTGAGTGATGCTGCAGCCCCTTTGTGCTGCCTGTGCATACAAATACTCCACCAAAACATTGCAATCCCACAAGCTCTCCTCCCACATTTAATCTCACCAGAGACCCTTCACTAGCAAAGGTGCAGATGATCGAATGGGAAGGCACTAGGAGGTGTTATTGGGTGCCCAGTACCCTTTGATCTTGTAGGATCTTGGTATTTTTGCAGTGGCCCAGAGGACCATACATCATTCTGACAGTGCAGAAAGAGCCTGATAGCCATAAGAAATGTCCTTCCTTGACCCTTCCAATGACGTCTGGGTGGATCCACTCTTCTCTCCAAACTTTTCAGACATTTGATGTAAACAAGCTAGAAGCTGTGAAAATTACACTGGGAAGCTCCTGAGAATATGTGTACAGCTGTATCACCAGAACTGTTTTGGAGGAACAACTCATCCGGGACACTCCAGCACTTTGGCTTCCACAGTCAGCCAGGAAGAAAAGTAGAGAATCATAACGTGTCCTAGGTTGGGTCACTTTCTAGTGGGGGGCAGGGTCAGCCACATTTTTTGTTTACCACAAAAGCAGATAACATGTTCCTGGCCATGTTCCTGGCTCTCCTGTGGAATAAAAGCTCAAGTTCTCACACACAGACATATGCATAAAGCACAAGTTAATCCTAGATACATGACGAGCCTTCACACAATCCACAGAAGAAATATGGAGAGGGGGACGAAACCACCCCAAAATGCCTGGTTTGAGCAAGCATTTGCCAGTGGTAGCCATGGGTTGACAGAGGGGAAAAGGCACTAGCACATGCTTTGGCTTTGGAGGAAAGAGGAACTAACTGGATAGCGGGACAAGGGCGGGCAGGCACGCACAGGGCTGGCGTGGATCAGGCTGAGGTTGCAACACTGCAGGAGTTTGTGGTGTGGCTGATATTAGGAGAATGAGAGGGATGAAGGATGAAAAACCATAGGGATAGAGGAGTGGGGGGCAAATTCAAGCAAAGAGGGTTGGCTGTGAATCTCTCCTGTATTGTTCGCCCTAGCTACACTGCCTGGCTTTGGCCCCACCATCCCATCCAGCAGCAACGCGCCGAAAACTTCTTTCTGTGGAGATCCGACACACCCTGCTACACCGCCCCTGAAATCACAGAAAACCTTGTCCTCAAAAATCACTGACAGCCCAAGACATTATGGCAACACAACCGCATGCGTCAGCATTTAGGATCATTATTGGAAAAGGTTACAGAAGGGATTCAGGTTAATGGAGGTAATCTGTGATTATCTGATGTAACAGATTGCTCTGCCAGTGACTCATGCGTTCTGCCACAATATCGCGCGGGCTGCAGCTGCAAATAGCTCGCGGGATGGAGCCGGCTCCCAGGCTGGGAAGAGTGTCCCTGTTGTTCAGAGAAAGCCCCGTCGTGCTGGGTGCCAAGGCTCTGCAGGGTGTGAAAGCCCAGCAGGGCCCTGCAGGGGGGTCCGTGGGAGCGGTGCGGCACAGCCGCTCGTGCACGGGGTTACTATAGCTACCGGCTGACGGCCTCAAGGAGAAAAGCAGAAATGAAAAGGGAAAATTAGGAGGTAGGAGACGAAAAAAAAAAAAAAAAAAAGGAAACTTGTTGTAAAGCACAGGCAGAGGGTTCCTCCGATTAACTAATGAGGTGCTTCAAAAGCGGTGGCTGAAAAATGAGGCTTGAAGGCTGCATGGCGTAAGCGTCAGATGATGCAAGCAGCTGGCCCGCTCTCCTCTCTCCTCTCTCAGCCACCTCCACCCTCCCCAAGAGCTGGCAGTGGTGAGCCCCACTTTAATAAACACAAAACAGCCGCTTTGTGCCAGGGATGGATTAACTATTTCCTTGTGGCCCGCAAAGTCCTGCCCTCCGCTTGCACTCCCCTGCAGCCCCGGGGCCAGAATTAGAGCGAGGGACTGGTTTGGCCCAAGGGCTGCCAGGAGCTGTGTGGAAGCAGGTGATGAGGAACAAGAAGAGCTGCTAATTATGGGCTTCGTGTTTTGTGCTGGGGTGTGCCCTGCCTGAGGGTCCCTGTGTGGTGGAGCTGCCAGCAGGCAGGAGCTCCATGGGGCACGGGTCCCCGTGTCGGAGAGGCACAGCACTGGGTGTATGTCTGAGTGTCCCTCTCTAGCCAACATGACCATGAGGTCAGGTGTTAGTTTTGACTTGTTTCTATGCCTTTTCTGCTCCAAGAGTGACCACATGCTGCCAACTCAATTTGGTGGCCTGCGGTGGTCATAGCTCACCGAGCAGGGGGGCCGACTGCCAGGGACTCCAGCAAAGAGCAAGGCCGCGATCCTGTCACAGCCCAGGAGAAGCTGGAAGAAGAGACAAAAATCACCACTCAGTGACCCCACGGCACCCACACCTCCTGGTGTCAATGCCTCGGCCCTGGCTGAGGGCAGGCCCTGATGCCCAAGCTAGCCCAACACACCACCAGCAGCTGCAGCCAAGGCCAGACACTGCTAATATGTACAAATATCTAAATAAATGCATAATTCCTGCTCACATGCCTCCCTGACAGCCAGCTGTTGCCTTTGCTTGCTGTTATCCTTCCTCGGAGATTAATGTCACTGCCTGGGACAGATTATTACCGATTTTTATTACGAAGCATACACATCTGGCAGGTGGTGGGCAGAAGCTAAGCCTCGGAGAAAATAAAATACCCGGGCAGCTCGCAGGGAATGACAGAGAGCAGATATCTGCAGGTCTTACCCTGGCTCTGAAAGCCACTAATGGCATGAGGTCAGAGATCACTGGGCTTAATTGTCCATCGAATTAACGGTGACGAATGTCTGTTTTCCCCTCTCGTTAAAACTGACACCAGATTTTTCAGAGAAAGCAGAAGGGCAGTTGGCCACAAAGGAATGTTTTGATGGCTGAAGCTGAGATTGCTGCCAGCGCCAGCCCAGCAGAGCGGTGTGGGTCAGAGCCCCTTCCCACACAAAGCAATGGAGAAAACTGCTGCTGACTCCAGCCCAAGACCAAACCTCCTGGGCCCAGCCCTGCAGCCGCTGATTATCCTGCTCATGTTGGAAAGAAAGAATACATACATATATATTTTAATATCAGATCTAGATCTTAATATATAAACAATTGTAAAAATAATTAAATTGGAGGAGTGTGAGTTGTACCATAAAAATCACCCCGAGCTTGTCTCTGCCTGCTTTGAAGTCACATCTAGTGCTAGAAAAAAAGTCAATAAAATACTAAAATGTATTATAAAAAGCAAGATTTTTCTTTGCATTTTCCCCCTGCAGAAAAAGTTCCTCTTTCATTGTCCTGTATACCCCCTGCTCAGCAACCCATTTTTGCGCAATAAGTGTCATCGTGGGAGGAAAAACAAAAATGGGAAATACTAGGGGAGCAGTTTTATCCAGCTAGTGACATTTTGTGAAGCTGGCTAACAATTTTCTATTGAAACAACTTCTTCCACAGTAAGAATGAGGTCGGCTTACTGACTTGCGTTTTGTTGCTCAATCTCATTTCAATTTTGATCTTAGTGTGGAGCTATAGAAATAAACATGAAAGCTTCCCTTTGTTTTCAGGTGCTGATGTTAGTGTTGAGCTGTTGTGAAATCGATCGAAGGGCACATCTTTCCCATTCATCCAAATATATGCAAACCCCTCTGGTGTTTAATTTAAGCTACATAAACAAGGAACAAGCGCTTTCTGAATGTTGAAACTACAGCATCAGCCTAGCAGCCGGTTTCTGAGATCCATAAAGTCACTCCCTACAGCGTAAGCCATTCCCCTCATTATGGTGCATGTTGATGTCTTTAATTAATATCTGTAATAAGTAACATGGTCAACAAGGATGTATAACACTGAATTAAATGAGCAAATTCTAAATATTCTTTCAGCAGTGTGTTTCCACAGAGGTCACATCGACCAGTGAACAGACACACTGGTTTTCAAGTAAATCTATGTGCTCGGCCTCTGACTGAGCTAATTATAATGGTGCCTTTAGTGTTGCTGCCTTTAAGTGTCTGCCAGCACATCCCTAACAAACCACTAGGTTCATGTTTTTCTAGGCCAGATGGAAAAGTCTGATTATCAGGTCAGAGTCGATTCTAGCTCCAGAGCTGGTGTACTTACAACCCGCGTGAATCCCACTTCAATTAATGACAGAGAAGTTAGTGGCAAGCCATCATTGAACACTCTAAACACTCTCCCCTAAGACTTAACATGGTCCTAAAGGACTCAGGAAAGTGCCTGGCTCTGTGGTTACAGTCTGCCAAACATCTGCAGAGTAAGTCCTGGTTGGACTTGCAGGCAGGTATGTGCCACCTGCCCGCAGCAAGACAGCCCCACCAGCCCCACTGTGCCTAGCGCCAACGTGCCGAGCAAAATTAACAGGGTGCTTCTGCAACTAACGCCTGAGCTGCAGTCCCTGTGCTGTTTCAGAAAGGGCAGGTGGGCAGGGTGCAGGCCCCACCACCTGTGATGCTGTTGGTCATACAAATTACACTGCCAGGTGCTGTTATAACACAGCACATCACACCACTGCGATGCTGGTACGTGAGCAGGCATAGAGATGGATGGATGTACAGAGCACGCTTCTGACAAACAGGGTAGTGGCTGCTTGTGCAGCACTGGCAGCCTCAGTATGTTAGCTCAACATACCTACAGGAAGGCATGACCTCTGCTGCAGGAGACATTTTCTTTTCAGGTGTTTTATAAGATCCATATTTCGGCTTGTTATTTTTATTCCTTTCAGGGTGTCAGGGCAGAAAGATAAATCCAGCTATTGATTTAGATGGTATTCCCATTTTTAAACTCACAAGAGCAAAACCCCAACATTTACACAGAAAATCCAAGCCTCCTTATCTCCTTCAGCTCCCCCAGAGACATAGCATGCTCCATACTGGGCAAAGCAACACAGCAGCAAACACCGATCTTCGTGGGGAGGCGTCTAAGTCCAAGCGGCACATGTGCTATTTTAGCACCTCTTGGGACTGCTCTGGGAGACAATGTAATTAATATTATTTCAGTGACGGCTATTTAC
This sequence comes from Aythya marila, assembly GCF_965140915.1. Lineage (NCBI taxonomy): Eukaryota > Metazoa > Chordata > Aves > Anseriformes > Anatidae > Aythya > Aythya marila. The sequence goes on from NC_139048.1 coordinate 6,078,151, forward strand.
CACATCCCACCAGGAATCTACAACCTGTGCTTACGGAACTCGAAAGAAATTAAAGCTCACTTCCTACCAGTTTCAGGTGTCTCCTAATTTAAAGCTGCATTTACAGGCAAAACAGGTCAGTAACTCTTCCCAGTAAGCCAAACAGCATCTTAATCACTTGTGTTTAATAGGAAACGAATGACTGAGCAATGATAAAGTTCACCATTATGCTTTTCAGGAAAAGAGAAGTGACTACAGAACAATCTGATAACTAGAGGATTTGCTTCCCGTATAACTCAATATTTATAAAGCATCTCTGTAGGGGGGAAGAAAGAAGTAATTTTATCTGGGTTAACATGCTAAATTATATTTTTAAATGACACTAGGACCCAACCAAAAACAGTGGTTATGGGAAAGGTACCCCAAAATGCCCTGAGGCAGGGAGCCTGGAGTTCAGGCTGCCCTTGCTCCTGAGGCTCAGGCTCTCCTGCTGCCTGCAGACACACACGGCACTTGCACAGCAAGGCTGACCTTGACCTCTGTGAGCTCCTAGAAGCACGCAGCAAGAGTGCACATGAGGTGTCGGCTGTGAAAGGTGAAATTGGGATTGTCCCCATTCTGTCTTCTGTACTGGATGGAATGGCTGGATTTCATTCTCCCCCTCGTACACACACAAGTGGCTCATAGGCAAGAAGACATGGCATTTCTTGCAAGCTAAACACTAGACTTTCAGCCTTACCATACCTGGAATTTCAGTTATTTTCCATGCTTTTGTATATTTAATCCTCCTGAAATGCAAGCAATGATTACCCTACAGCCTGACTGGTGTCTCAAGAGCAGGACTAGTTCTTAACCATAATAGCCTCAGGTCCAGCTATGTCAAGTACCTACAGCTCCAGCTGATGTCAGTGGGAGCTATGCATGCCAGCAATCCCTTAAACAAGCCCCTTGAGAGAGGGCAAGAGAAAAATCCTAACTTGGGAATCCCCTCTGCACAAAATTATAAGTGCAGATTGTTTCTGCAGTAAGTGCTGATTCCTAAGACTTCCTGGTATGGAAGCTTTTCATGGGAGAATAACATGGGAGATGTGGAAGAGTGGTTACAGCTATAGCAAAAATAAAAATAAACTAGTTGTATTTATGCCTAAAAAGGAAATGTTCTCAATTATTTAAAAAAAAAAAAAAAAAAAAAAAAAAAAAAAGTTTATCTTCCAGAAGTAGAGAAGCAAAGATGGGGAAAAACAAAACCAAACAAAAAAGTAAAAGGTACATCTACTTAGTTTCACATTTTCCATGTTATTAAATGACAAAGCAGTTTGCACTTTGCTGTCTTGGCTTCAGATACCAAGTGAACTGGTGAATTTCTGAATTGCTTTGAAAGTAGATTAATAAAAATAATAAAATCAACACATCTCTTGGCTCTTCAACAGTGCCCTCTACTTTAGGACCCAGAAGCATTTTGCAAACAAAAACAGCAAAATCTTTTCCAGCTTAAAGATGAATTTTGTCCTCAGATAAATTACTGTGACTTTTACAATCCTGTTGAGACTCTCCACATGTACAACTGGGAAAGGAAATTATCACGGACAGTTTAAATGCATGATGTTAATTAGAAAAACAAAATAAAAACAGACCCGTTCTTCTTGAAAAGTTTCCCAGTTGATATTGTCAGAGATGCTAAGATAAAGAGCACTGCTGGATGTCAGAGGGAAAAGCATTCTTTCCTTTACTCTGTTTACTCTGTTTTGGGCAGCCCAGCTTTGCAGAGAAAAAGCAGAGGGTGCCATGCACACTGTGCTCACGCAGCTGTGTGTGCAGAGCGGGGGCTCCAGAAAACCCTCCCTCTTCATCAGGCACTGGAAAATCCAGTGGCACTGACATCTCTACTGCTGGTCACAGGACAGATAACGTGTGTAGCATCTGCTTCTCTGCAGCACCTGCAAGCCAGCAGGTTCAGGATTCTTTCAGTTATTTTGTTCAGGCAGTGCATAAACACAGGGCCCAACCCCAAAGACCCCCAACACTGCAGCCAGAAGTGTGCCCCGTGACATCTTTGGTCCCCTTCTGTCACTGGGGACGCTGCCTTGGCTTCCATCAAGGGCCAGGAGATTATCCCGGTTCATCCAGGGCCTCCGGGGTGTCACAATCTCCCCGCTCACCAGCAAACTGCTTTCTGGGGAAGAAAGACCCGTTTTTCAAAACAGGGTGGTATTACTGCAAAACCATGAAAAGTTGCCAGGAAAAATAAAGGCCTATAAATGCACTGTTGTCCACAGCTGACTAGATTTCAATTAGATTTAATAAAAACATGATGACCGAAAGACGATTGAAGAATAAAGGCGAGTCAGACCGGTTGTTCTCCTTCACTTACACCCTGCTGCCTCTTGTTTCTGTCATCCCCAGCTCTGTATGTCTACCATATCCAGCATTAGCTCCTTGTTCCTGTTTTCCAGGTTCATCCTCTTTTCACCTCAAAACTCTTGGATATGAAAACCCACCAGCCCTTGATGCCACTTTTTATCTCCCACAAGTGGAGGTGCTTCCTGCACCCTTCTGGCTCCTTGAAGCAGCTTGTGCCAAGGGCACGGAGCCTGTTCCTCCCCCTTGTTTGAGGGAAATGCCTCCAGCAGTGGGCTGCAGACTCCTGTTCCCTCTCACTTGATCTCTCTTCTTTTGGTCCATGAATCCTAAATTCCCCTCTGCATACTCATACACCTTCAACAAGCAGGACAAAAAGTACAATCCCTCACAACCAGCACCAGCACCGTGGTGCCTAAGCCATGTAGGCCTCTGGTCAGGATGAGGTGATGTCTCATTTCCTGCATACAGGGCCCAATAAATATAACTATGGGATTTTTGGTAACAGCCCCTGGCCTGTATTGCATGGTCCCTGCTCCAGGTAGTGCCTAAGCCCTACACTGACCCAGTGTAGGCCAAAAGTATGCCAAAAATATCTTAACAACTAATAGTATAAACGGCTGTGTGCCAGTGCTCAACCCTCCTGCCACAGCTATTCTTAAATTCACTAGGACAGTGAATTTAAATTCACTAGGACATTTCAAGTAAGAAATCCTGAGCTGGTTGACTTCAATGTGGCCAAAGTTTCACCGTAAGGTACTGCCAGGACTTGGCTTTGGGCAGAACCTCCTGCTCACTCCAATGAACTCTGTCATATCTGGACCTCTTCCACCCATTACCGACATAGGTATGCAGCAGTTTATGGAGAATAAAATATAATGGATGGAGCCTGGCATTTGAAATCACTGGTCACAAGACTGTTCATCCCCTTCAAGAGCTGTCACATTAAGGCAACAGAGTAGCAGGAATTTGTGACAATCTGCTTATACAAAAAAATCAAAATAAAAATATAAAGCCAAAAATAGGACTTAGTCTTGCCCTGAGATCCAAGGAAAATTCTACAGCAGATGTCTTTCATCTATATGACCTTTTCCACAAAGACAAAAGAGAGACAGGATATTAAACCACAGTTTAAGATTTTTATGACTGTTGGCAAGCATTTATTTATTATGGGTTTGTTTGTTTTGGGACTTTGTTTTTAGGTGAAGCAGTGTTATTTTTTGCACTTTTCATGGAACTTCAGCTGAAATACCATAAAAATGTCTGAGACAAATTTCTTTTGGGTGATTCGCACATTCTCAAAGTCACAAGCTGACTCCCTTTCCAACTCACGTTGCTCAGACCAGTGTGTTTAAACCAGGACAACCATGTGACATGAAAACAGCAGTTCACTTCTCATAAAGTCATGGAAAATCTTGAAAGTGTGTAGAGGTGACAGCAAGTCCTGTAACAAGCAGGTTTCGATCAGGAAACATGTTGGAAAGCCATAGCACGTCCCCTGCAAATCCCCCACTGACTAGAGTGGAAAATACACGTGCACACAGTGACAGCAGGACACAGCACAAGGAATGTGGGAGAAAGCACAGATTAATTGCATTTGTCTCCTTAATTTGCTTATACCCTTTGCTAGAGAGAAGCTCTCCCTAGCATGCTCAGTTTACCTTACAGATGACTAAGCAGATGGGAAGATAGGGATGCTACTAGGAAAGATAATCCAGAGGAAAGGACATTAACCTTGGACCCAGGGAGGATTAGTTTTAAGTCCTTCTTCAAGCACAGATTTCTTGTGTGGTTTTAGGCAGAATTAGGCTATATAAATACCATGTGAAACCACAGACTCCAGCTTGTGGTCGCAGATGGGCTCAGGTGAGCCGACTGAAGCAGGTACCGGTCTGTTCTCCCAGCTCTCTGCCAGCAGCTACTACCCTTGGGGAATGTCAGATTTAATGGGCTGTGATCCTCATTCACAGCTGCTGAACCTCACATTATCACACCAGGCCATGAACTGTGACTGCAGGTATACATCCTGGCTAAACCTACTGAAGATCCCAAGTCAGAACCCTTCCTCTTGTCCTGAATCAATTCCTAGCACACAGCATGAGCCCGGAGTATCTCCTAAGCCCTCCTTTAATATCAATGGGTGTAAATACATTAAAGACTGGAAGCATTAAAACCAGATGGAAGTTTTCTGTGGGATATTTTTCCCTTAGAAAATACAAATCACACATAAACAAATTTTTCACAGACGTGTCAATTCTGATAACATGTTATGTAAAATAAAAAAAAATAATAATAACAAAAAAGCTTTTAAATAAGGTTAAAATAGAGTGCTCTTTACTTTTTGATTCCAAACTAATTTCACCCCTTTTAAAATATTGCATTACAAACATTACATCATACTAAATAAAATACAAATTTTGCTGTCATTTCTAACCAAATGAAATTTATAGGCTGAGTTCAAACACTTTTTCTCCAATTAATTTTTCACAGCAAATTTGAAATGTTTACTTTCATTGTGCCTTAGAATATTTTAGGGAAATTTGGGGAGAAAACAAAACAAAGCAAAACAAAACACACAAGAAAACAGGACAACAGCAAAAGTTTTGGCCCTCAAAACCTCCCCAAGGCCCTCAGATCTCGCAATCGCAAGGGCAGGTGAGGACAGGCTGGAGCTCTGAGTGTTCTTTTGGAGTGACTAAAACACGACATGGGCCAAATGCAACCACATGATACTTCCAAAATGAGAACACATATGGCTGAGCATTTCTGAAAAGTCAAAATCTGCTCGCAGTGAAATCAATGGGCGTTTTGCTTTTGACTTCTGTGGAAGCAGGGTTAAGTCAACAGTGTATAAGACGGGAAAATCCCAATCGGGGATCAAGTACAGCATTCCCCATAAAGATTATTCATAAAGTGTGTAGACGTCACGAGAAAACAGAAGGTGGTACAGAGCTGTTATTTTTAAGCTGAGGGTGAGAAAATAGGCAACGAAGCATAGAGCATAACTTATTATGTTGCTTTGTCACCATTCTTGTTAAGAATCACAGACAAAATATTATAAAGAGAAAAAAAAAGTAATTGTCTCTGTTTCTTCAGTTCAAAGTAAACATTTTCAATTTTATGTGAATTTTTATGTTTTAAATACTTCTAAATTCTCTGAAACTATTTCTGAATACTGTTTTTTAAGACCCACACAATTTCAAAACCACCAAAACACCCAAGAATATTTTTTTAAGCTACCCAGAAGATACCAGCAGATGTGTTCTCCAAACCCCTGGCTTCTACAGAATTTAAATCAGGGCCTAGCTGCCTGCAATGCTCTTGCAGAATTGGATACTGTGCCTCCTTCTATTGGCAAAGAGCAATCAATCTGGAAAATCCCAGGCAGACACTGAAGTGGATCACAGGGAGCATCTGTGCACGAAGGCGGAGACCAGTTCTAATCATCAGCATCACAGGACCATAATCCTCAAGTCCAGGCATGAGCAATTATCAGTATAAGAGCATAATTTATTCCTTGGAGTCAGACATAAGATGGATATCCCATTGGGCACAAGTTAGATTGCTCTATTCTTTTTTTGCTTAGGAAGACCGCTTATTATGTATGAAACAGTACAAATAGCAGGCAGTATGAGCCATCAGATGAGCTTAATAAAGGGCTTCACTAAAGTTAGCAGTGTGCTCTCGTTCTGTGTGGGGTGTAAAATGCTTGCATGCAAATGAAAGTACAGCAAGTTCTTGGAGTTTTGATAATATTCATATGGTTCAGATCTTTTACCCAGCAGCTACACTGTCATGCATACAGACTTTCGGTGTATGTCACTTGATTCACCAATGAAAAGAAAAAATAAACAAACCAAAACAAAATGGAAGATTTCAATCTAAGGGCTTTAGATTAATATTTAACCACATTCAGGAGCACTCTTGCGCCGATTGTTCTTAATACTTGTCATGAGCTACCTGTCTGACAGTTCATGGGGGGTGAGGGGGAAGAAATACCTCTCTGCATCTCACACTGCATCACAGCCACCAGTTCAGTAAATGGCCTGGCTGTTTGCAGTTTGTATGCAGCAGGGACCACACCAGTAGCTGGGATTTGCTATCTGCCCGGGGGTGTTCTGCTAGCACGTCCCTTCCTTCCCTGTTGCTGCTTTTCTCATGAGTCTCTCAGCCCAGCCCTGTCCATTCTTTTGTAAAGCTGAATGAAAGCAGCCACTCAGTGTGGCTTGGCCAACCTGTAAACTAAATCAGAAGGGGATTTGGTTTTGCTTAGCCCAGCAGCCCCAAGTGGAACAGCAGCACCAGCCATCAGGGCTTGTGGAGAACACACATCGTTACGGCTTCACCCATGGGTGCTCCACAAAAAAGGGATCTGTTCCTCTAATTGTATTTTGAGAAGGTACATGGTGAATAGTAACGGCCTCTGCAGCATCATGAGACAGGATAAAAGCCATGCAAGCTATCGGTTTATGCAGCAGACTTCACATTAGCCAGGTGTTGATCACCTCCCAGCCCCAGAGAAGAAGCCATCCTGCAGGAGACATCCACCCTGCAGCGCCGTGGGGAGCACCAAGGAGCGCTGCTTTTGCCTTTGGTCACTTCTTTTGGTTCTGGCCTCAGTGAGCTATGGTATATTTCTGTGCAATTACAAACCTCGTTTGCAGAGCGATAGGAGGAGAGTGACTGCAGGATAGTTTCCCACAGAAATAGGAACCCACTTTCTTTATTGCAAGTAGAAATAAACAGTTCTTTGAGGCAGACAGCAGTATTTCATGTTGCAAGAGCAGGATGCTGTTCCAAAGTTTATACTAGGGAAAATGTTAATTTCTGCAAAGCACTTCCTCAACAAAACCTGGCTTTGTAAATGGAATGTGGTAGTAACAACAAACCAAATATTTTCTTCAGATGTACTTAAACCTATACACTCAGTCATCTCAAACATAAGGAAAAAAGTCAAGATGGCTACATCCATCATTAGGTTAAATACAACTGGTCACAATTAACCTCTGATAATTAACCACGCAGAGTACCTTTCACTCCTAAAAGCTGCAGTAAATGTAACGCAATCTATAAATATCTCTGAGGCCCCTGATGGCTGAACTGCGGAGCCTGACCTCCAGGTTTCTGGTTTAAATGCCCGGGGTTACGAGCCCAGCGTGATGCAGCACTGACTGCTGCTCGGGTTCAGCGCTGATGGATGTCCCTTTAAAGAGCTGCAAGGTGGAATGAATGAAAAGCCTCCCCGCTGCTCGCCGCTGCCAAACAGCACATTTTGAATTGCAACTCAGAGTCGCATCCTTGTAAAGCCTGCTGATGCAGCTCCAAATATATCTCCTGCAAGCAGTCTACCTCCTTGGTTTTTTATGCGTGTCGTTGTTTCAAGTCTTTTTTTTTTTTTTTTTTCCTTTTGCGCTAAGGAGTGGAGCTTTCTCGCCTCACCGCGAGGGATATAATTCTCTGTTTCGCAGGGCGGTTTGTGACCTCAGTCTTCTGCTCTCCCTGAAAGAGCGCATCTTCCATTGACGTCAAGGGCTCTGCACACGTAGGGAGATAAGCACATTGGAGGCAAGAGCCGCTACGTGAATGAGAATGGGGAATTTTGCTGTAGGAATTCACAAGCCTCTCACAGCCTCCTCTCCTGATTAAAGCCGGTGGGATTATTACACAAATTCAGCTGCTGAGTCCTGGCTATCTGAAATCCGCCTCACACAGGGCTCTCCGCTGTTAGCCCATCCCAATTGTAAGGGCAAGACAAAAACCACCATTATCTGAAAAATCAGGCCAGATGTAAAAGGCTGGTGTCGGAGGGGAGTCGCTCACAGCAGCCCTGCCTGACATGTCAAACCTGGGGGCTCAGAGGAGCTCATAAAAATCCTCCTTGTGGTGCAGATTTTAAGCAATACGGACCCCTGGGTAAGACTGGGAGGGGGCATGGCCAGTCTTAATCACTGCTTTAGTGAGAGAAAAAATATGAGCCACATATCCATGTGGTTCAGCATAGTGCTTCAGATTAGCCCTGTGTGAGCCAGTACACCTAAGCACGTAGCGCAGCACGGGCAAGCTGCTGCAGCTCCCCAGGTGGGCAACCACTACGAAATGGCTAGCTTGTGGCCAGCTCAGAGCCCCCACGGATTAGCCCAGGCACAATGCCACCCTGCCGTGGCACTGCTGGCAGAAGAGCGTGGTGTAGCACCATGTCTCCACAGCTAGCAAGTGTCCCTGAGGTGCTGGTGGCTGGGGCACACTACAGCCCCCTGCCCTCCTGCCTCCACTGGCACCAGGAGCTGGGAGGCGACCTCCACGTCCCCAGTTCAGACAGACCCCAACATGCTCAAGAGCACACCTGAGGGATGCAGCCCTCTGCATGAACATTGGTCTCTCAGAAAAGCTGCTGCTTATTACAGACAGCGCTACAGCCGCAACGGAATGACAGCACACATCTGATTACACTACGGTGCACATTTAAATAGGATTATCAAAATGTGAGTTTGTGTGTAAGCTTTCCATGCTCTCACACACAACACCATTTTACATTTTTGTGCTGCTCTGCAATGTATCAATCAGGTTTGCTTCACCTTCTGCCATGTACCATCTTTACAGGCATTACATCTGTAAGGCAATAATGACTGCACATTATTAGCGAGTTTGGGTGGCAAGCAAGAGACAACATGCATTTGAAGAGATGCATGTGTAATAGCTAAATCCCAGTTTTCTGTAGCAAAATCTGGAGGGAAGGGAATGCTGTCAGTAGGCAAGCAAACACAGGTAGCGATGTTCCTGGCCTGACTGCTGTACGTGGTGCAGCATCATGCTGGAAACTTCAGTACACAAGGCCTGGGTAGGACTGCTGAAGCGAGTGGTGCCTGTTTGTGTACACAGCTTACCACATTACAGAATTTAAGAAATATTAGTGATTTAAACCCTGAGCGAGGACATGCAGACGAGAGGTGAGTCCTCAGCCTGACCTCCCAGTTTTCCTGATGTGACACACCAGTACCGGTGGCCTCACTGCTGACAAGGGCTGGGAGGACTGGGGAGGAGGGCTGGGGTGTGGGCTCATGGATGAACCAGATTCCACAAAGCACAAAAAAAAAACAAAAAACACCCTTGTTTAGACAGAAAGTAAACATTGTGAATGAAGTATGAATGGACAGAAAGGCCATTTCAAGCTCAGCCTGCTTTGAAGTCAAAGCTCATTCAAAAATGTTTTGCCATTGCAAAGGAAGAAAGATACTAATCTACAGCCCAGAGTCTCCATGTTTCCCATTTTCCTCCAGCCTAGACAAGATACAGAAGGTATGTTCAGACAATGATCAGCTATGATATACATAAAACAATGCTGATGTGTATTTTAGACAACTCACATATGATTTCTCAGCCTTGATTACATTAGTCCATTGCTTCTCCTTGATACTTTGGAAAACAGCATTTGAAAAAGCCTACTGAAGTGTTTAATATGAAGCTGGAGAAGGGACAAATGACTGATCATATCCTGAAGCACAGGACTACATTTTCTTGCTCTCCCTATGCAAAAACACAAACTTTGTAGACTGCAATATTACCAAGGTTTTTCACAATCTCCCTGCAAAATAAAATATGACTCCCTGCCAAAAGCTGCAGCAGGGAGTTCCACAGGTTGAGTATTCTTAAGCATTATTTTTTTCCAAATGTAAGTATTGATTTATTGTTCTCAGCATATTGAAATATGTTTGGAAGGCTGAAAAATGAGGAAAAATGTGATACTAATTCTTCAGTATGACTTTAGGCAGTATTCTTTCTATTCTCTAACTACCTTTTTCAAAAGGCACATATGAATTTCCAAAATATTCCAATCAATTAAATTAAGGCATTTCCTTCAGTTCTCTTTTTTTCCCTCCCCTTAGGATTTCACATAAAATGCTGGTTGTCTAGGTGCCAGGGGAAATCAAGAATTAAAATACAGAGCCATCCAAAACATCCTCAAGACCGTAGTCTGACACTGTGGTTTCTGTCAGTGACCACACTTTCATCTTATTGGGATGCCCTTGAAAAAACTGCTGCTGTCGGAAGCAAAACCTGTGCCCAATTCATGGAATACATGAATGCAATATAAACCCTCACAGGCCAAGAAATTCCACAGACACCGCACGGATTAGCTGTGATAACATCTTTCCCCATAATATTGAACAGTGACAGAAGTAAAAGAGGAATGTTTTTCCCATTTCAAAATTCAGGGCCAGACCATCCCCTGAAGCAGGGCAGGCTCTGTACCGCTGCACCGGAACAGGGCTGCCCAAATGCTGGCTTGCCTCATAGTGGAAAAATCTAGCTCACATACGGCCAGCTTAGGAGGGCACAGAGCCTTCACAGCAGCACATCGTCATCTCCTTACCACTCGCTCACCTTCCACCTCAGCTGCTCCAGCATGCCTTAGTAGAGCAGCCTGTGTCTGTCTTCCATAGGGTTGACCCTACACTGAGTCGATCCAGTGAGGGGAGGCTTTGAATCTTCTTTGTACTTTTTTCCACATTCTCCTTCTCCTTTTAAAAAAAACCTCAGCTGTAGGTGAGATCCCGTATGTCAGCATTGCCACAAACATGACCGATGCAGACCATGATAGAGGGATGTGGTGTCAAAGGGGTTCCTTGGAAATTTAAAAAGTCGCATAGTCAAGTAACTTGATTCACCAGGTTATACTTTTTGAATTCTGGCTCTCTCATTTCTGCATCACAGGACTGTGTAGGACATTCCCTGTAGGGCTGGAAGGGCCCCAGCTTCTCATGACACCCAGAGCAATGACATGGGATGTGCCTGCTGTGGAGCAAAGACCACTATGTAGAACAGTAAGCTTCAAATAGCAGAGCTGGCCAACAAAACACTGCTCAGGGGCTTGTGGACATTGATCAAGAAAAAAACTTTCTGTTAATCACATAAATTTTTCAGGCTTTCTGAAGCCAGATGTTTAAATTAAGAATCATTCTCTACTGTTGCCATAAATCAGAGAGAGAAGTGCAGCATTGTGCAGCCAAGAAATAGCTGTCTCAGAAAGTGAGATTTATAGTACTTCAAGATGTGTCTCTCTACAGAATCAAATGCACATGTATTGGGTATTTTCAAGCGTTCTCATAACCCACTCCGTCCAGGACACCCTGACAATCGTGGTCCTTCGAATACCACCAAGAAAGGGACACAGCCATTGGGATGGCATCGCTGCAGCCCGTCCATGAGTTCAGTGCTCAAAAAGGCAAAGGGAAACAGTACAGCTGAGGTGTCAACTTTGCTGGAAAGCACAGCTCAAAGGAAGAGATGGGTTATCAGTTACTCCCTGTCCAAGGGCTTGCTTTCCAGATGGCACTGCCCCTTCCACATCCTTCAGCCTTGCTTCAGGGGGGAAGGCCTAAAGAACCAGTGCAGAGATGTACGTCTAAAACCTTTCTGATACCTTTCTCATGCCACACAAATACTGTTCTCATAATTGTACTCCCATTAACTTCTTGTTCATCCTTTATTAGCATCCTGTGTCCCATAGAGAGCTCTTCATACCCCATAGGCAGGGGGTTGGTCAATCAAATGAGGAAGTTTCTAAGTTTCCATAATCTACCCTTGGCTGAGACTCTCCTGAATGCCCTAACACAAAACCAAGGAGGTCTATTTCAAGAACTTACATGATCTTACCTATTATTAAATCTGGAAATAATGCTTTGCATCATACTCATCTCTGGTGCCACTATCACCTCGGCCAAGTGCCAGTTATCCCCAGCTTGTTGTTGGCTCTGAGACAAGGGGACCACATACAGACAATAGAGAAGTTGAAAGCTCTTTAGGGCTCTGTTCACACTTGATTTAAGGCACTGGTGTCCCGTCCCCTCCCAGAAGCTCTCAGGAGTTTTCCATGCTCTGCTGATCTCTTCACACCACGTTCAACCAGGCCACAGCAGCTCACTCCAGCCAGATGCAAGGCTTCCCACAGGAAACTCACAGAGCCCTCTGAAGAAATTATTAGAGCACCCTTCTGTAACTCAGATAAATCAAGAGGAAAAAAAGTGACTAGCACTGTCACTGCTGGGCGATGGCCAAGCTCAATCAGGTGTGTGCTGGGCCACAGCTCCTTCATCGCAGTCACAAAAGGCCAAGAAGGACAGCCGTGCTTCTAGCCCCAGGTGTGAGCTCTTTCCCCAGAAAATAGATTTCACATTCATCAGTCATTTTTTGGCAGCCTTTGCTGTGGCCCATCTGCTACCGCGGTGAGGTGCCGGGTCGGGAGCTGGCTCACGGCCTGCCCCGGGCCAGACGCGCCCAGTGGGCCATGACTGCACAGCTCCGGCAGCCCTGTGGCAGCCCTTCCTCCCAGCAGCACCGTCCCCAGGAGTGATGGGTCATAAGACTTCCCAGGCTAAAATGCATCTGGCAAAAGACAGTTTTCAAACACGGGACACAAAGAAACAATAGTCTCAGGCCTGTAGTGGCAGGCAGGATGGATGCAAGTGAACTGTGCTTCTCTGGTGAGGTTGCAGGCTTGTTATGAAGAAGTGGAGCAGGCAGAGCAAAGAAGAACCAGCTAGAGCTGCTAAACACCCAGGTGTCTTGGGACACAGGCCAAGAGGTTACCCCACAGAGGTTACAGGGGGAACGGAAATACTGTTGTTACACAAAGGATACTAGATACAAGACTGAAGATAAGCTATTAGCTTGTTCCTCAGCAGACGCCTTGGGGAGGAAACAACACTTCTGCTGGTTTGGCAAGCCTGAGAAACAAACCTATGCTTCAACGCAAGCAGTAGAAGTGTGAAAATCTGCATCTAGTGCCCCAGTTCCCTCCTGATCTGTTTCCATCAAGGGGTCTTTGCGCTGCATTAAACCAGCTCAGCTTGTGCTGGCAGGTTCAGCACGTCAAGGAGAATGTTTGGCTGCTGGTCCCCACGAAGCTGTACGGCAGGAGGAACAGCTCCCAGACAAAAGAAACCTTTTTCCTACCAGGCCTACTTCAATGCTTGCTTAGATTTCAGCATCACATTCCTGAACCAAATGCACACACTCTGGGAGAGCCCACGCACCATAATGCACAGTCACAGAGAAAGGGCAACAAGCACTTCATACACTGTGACTTACGTAGTACAGTCATTGTGCATAGTGACTTTGGCACTTTGAGGTTTTAAATCGCACTGACAATGAGGGGATGCGGGCTCTCTGCCTACGGAGGCACTTTGAAAATGTTTCCCAAAGCCTCCAAGATTATCCTTAAGGGGACTGGATGAGTCAGGGCCACCAGTGCTGACACACAACATCTTTACCAGTATAAATCCAGCTCAGACTGTCAGACCATTGTTTTAATGCATGGAGCCTCCTGCTATTGTCTCAGTGTAATTTAAAAAATCCAGGCGTTAACTTCAGCGCTCTTAAAAGCCTTATTAAAATGGCTGAGGAGCTCAGCCTTCATGTTATTTTGAAATAAACAAGAGGCATCATGAAGGCGCTATGCAGAAAAAACTCTAAAGAGGCTTTAAGGATAGGATTCACTGCTGAAACAGGCTAGATGGTACCTGTGGTGCTCCTGTTGTGCTACTCTTGGCACGGCTCCGGTCTCACCAGGACCACCACACTTCCTGAGCCCACTCACGCGGTAACAAGGGAAGTTTTACAGTTAAGCCTCTAGAGAAGATTTTCACAGAATGACGAAAATAAAGAGAAAATTCACATTCACAACTGATAAAACACTAAAAAGCAATAATCTGTGATGTGCCAGTGGTAGGAATTAAGGGTGGCTGACGAGAAAGAAAACATCTAAAAGGCAGGGAACAGCGCTAGGGAGAGGAGACAGATCCTCTACAAAGACAGTGGCAGGGAAATTAGAGAAAGAACACAGAGGCGGATGTTAGAAAAATATAATGTTCCTGTGGGTGTATCACTTATCAGGCATTCTTGCACATAAAACGCATTTTTTCAACATTTAGAAAAGAAAAAGAATGACTGATCTGTAATTAACAGAAATAAAGGCCTGGCCCAGATCCTAGGCTAGAATAACATTCTTGCAAAAGTGAATTTTGCTGAAATACCAGCATTAGACAGGGCAGGACTGCTGCAGGAAGGGGGCAAATCCAGAATAATTGGACCAGTCTACCCACTAACAGCCACCCAGCTGGAGACCCCATTTAACAAGCCATTTAAATCCTATTTAACAAGCCATTTAACAACAATATGACCCCTTTGAAGGGAAATCCTGGGGGAACAATTTTCCATATTTGATATGGGCACCTTTCGCACATCCTGCTGCCAATGTTTCCCTCTCCATCCTCCTTCCTGGGCCTCACTAAGGAAAGAAATCCCACGGCATAGCCACAGATGTGGGTTGGAGTTTTAAATGGGAATTGCTTTGACTGTCTCTCTTGTCCTTTTCTCTCACTGGCACAAACCCACGCTCCATAGGAAGAAGACGACTAACTTTATAGCTCATCTGTGTCTCTCAGCAGCCTGCAGCCTCACAGGCCTATTTGTTTTGACAGTCATCAGCTTATGTCAAGCCACAAAATTCTCTTTCCTACCATCCACCTGCCCCCAGATCCACTGATTCTGAATGGCAAACTGTGACCTTAAGCACTCACAGCTCTAGACGACACCACCATTGGAGCAGCACCCTTTCTACAGGAGGTCTTTAATTACTGTGCCAACTTTACCTCTACTACACAGTCTTCTACCTCCTCCTCCTGTCCCAGCCTCCTCTTTTCATCCCCAACCTGTGCCAGCCGATGCAAAGCCAGGAATGCGGGCAAAGCTACCACCCCCTTAAGTGGGTTGATTTTTTAAAGCAGCTACAACAACAAAGGGCAGCAATTTATCAGGAAAATATCAGCTGTCAAAAAAAGCAAATGCAAATCATTTCTCTGCTGACTGTTCTTTTCATGACTGCTGCGCAATTGTCTTGTTGATTCCCACAGCTGGATGCTGTAGTTTTCTACTTGGCATATGTAATTGAAAGTGACGCTAGAATAACTTGAGTAAATTGAAATTGATTTCATCAACAGTGTATGTGTGCATCAATGGCATACGTGCCTTCCTTTCCTCCCCTCCCACTGTCCACTATCATGTTCACCAGCCCAGCAGCTGTTGATATTTTGTTTGAGGGCACATTTTCCCACTGGGAAATGATGTTTCCATTAAACCCAAGTGTTCCTTGAGAAGGTACACATTTTGTCAACATTTTCAATAAAAATGATCAAAACAATTCTGGCTTGACTGGCCTGGAATACTGCGATTTGATAAGGTCAGGATGTATCACCTTAGCTTCATCACTTAGGTTGCTCCATTATCACAGTCGTATAACAAAGCATCAGCTGATCCAGGTGCAAAGCTAAATATCTCCATCTCATCAAAATATTTCACTGAAATACTAACCAGTGACCAAATGTGAGGGTTGAGAAACCTTTTCTGAAAAGAAATGCACAGCTTGTGCCCATGGGAAATTTCATAGCCTTCAGTATTTGGGATCTCATTTGCTTCAATACTGCCCATGGAACAGGATTTGCCCCAGTCAGACATACACAGCAGGCTCCTGCAGTCCTGAGCATGGGAGTGTTAAGGGGCTAGACAGGGGCATTTGCAGAATGGATTGCTGAAGAAACTTCTCTCCTTTCCCACACAAAGACACCAATCTTCATTGCTTCGAGGCAAAAGAAAAATGGATGGACTCTGCTGGTGGTTCTGGGATTTGCTGCAAGCAACTGGCCTGGTGCCTCGCTGCCCTCAGCTGTCTTTTGCATCCCCATTCATCTCCTCCTCTGTCTTTCCCTTTTCTGTCCTAGCAGCCGCAGCCTGTACTTGATTGTTCTGCTCTTTTCCAGTTCAGAAGCGTGTTGGGGGTCTTGCAAAGGGCTTGTGTTTGGGCTGTGTTTGTCTTCATGCAAGGTGAAGGGTGGGCAGTGTTGCACAGCAGTCTGCTACTCTTTC
This sequence comes from Aythya marila, assembly GCF_965140915.1. Lineage (NCBI taxonomy): Eukaryota > Metazoa > Chordata > Aves > Anseriformes > Anatidae > Aythya > Aythya marila. The sequence continues at coordinate 6,094,408 of NC_139048.1, forward strand.
TACATCAACTTTCATGATTAATTTCAGCTCTCTATACACGTTTTTCAAATTCTCTACATCTTCAGAGGTTGCTTTCTGCACTTCTAGAAGATATTTACAGTTTCTCTAACAGCTTTGAGCAACCTTAAAAATTTTTCTTTTAAAATAGATTTATAGGCACCTACCTCCTGCTCCATTAAACTTTAGTGCCTCCATTTTCCTCACCGGGTTTTGTGAGAACAGACACGGATCTGCAATCATTCACAAGCGCTCCTAGCTGTCTGCCATCACGAACCAGGGGCGAGGGAGGCTCGTTTTCTGAGTGAGTAGCCAAATATACAAAGTCCCACAAAGTTCCCACCTCGGACTGCGTTGTACCATTTGGACAAGCCACGTGCCTCTTATCTGGAACTGGTGCTGACAAATCCTCAAGGGATACTCCAATGATACTGTCCCTTAAGAACAGCAGACCCTAGGCTTCTCTGGGCAAAAGAAGTATCTGTGGGATTCTCATACCACAGCGTCAAGGGCCTGCCTACCTAGGATGTCCTTTAAGAAATTTGTCAGTTGTGATTTTTTTTTTTCTTACAATTGACATTTCAACACGTAAGAGCTGTATTTGCAACAACACGTAAACAAAACGCCAATTGTTTGGGTGTACCTGAGCAAACAATTGGAGTATAACCTAGATCGAAATTTTTTAATTACAGTATTAAAAAGAGGCATTATCAACTAAATACAGCAACTGGAGAAATTACAGCTCATGAATATGCAAATCACCTGACAAATACATTCTGTAAATGCTTCAGTAATTTCCAGAGATAAGCCTCGAACAAGCTGCCTCTTTCATTTGCAGTTTTATTTGTTGATAAATATCCAGTGCTCTCTAATGCATTTTTAGGAAATATTTTTAATGCAGTCATCACTTAAAAAGCATTTCTTGTAGATGAAATGTGTTAAATGTAGCCCAGGTTCTTCTCCTGCTTTAAAGGGCTTTTTGAAGCCTGAGGTACAAGAATTTCTATTTCCTGCTGCTGCTCAGCACAGAAAGCGAAGACAAGTCACCTCAATGCCTGGCAGAAGTCATAAAAACCAAACATAAAATCAAACATTGAAATGCTATGGCCATCTAGGACAAAACTTGGGCAAGCAAAGACCTGGGGGAATTTTAAGAATATGCATGAGGGGTATGACTCTCACTCCTGCAAAGCCCTGGGCAATAATTTTGCCCCACAGCCCCCTGTGGGAGCTTCCCCCTTCTGCTAAGTGAAGGAGTGGGAGGAAGCGAACGCTGGGGAGATCCACGGCTACAGCTCTGCTCAGCTGCCTTGCTCCGGCACTTCAGATTCTCTCTGAAGATGAGCATCAGGCTGCTCTCAGCACTGAGGCATGCTTTGAAGACGTGAGATGACTGTACTGGAGCCAAAGGGACCCTTTAACTGACCTGAAAGGAAACCAGCTCCTACCTGACCTGCTCACCTGCAGAGTGCCAGGACTGTGGTCAAGTCCAGTACGTTCTGTTCTGCTGCCTCAGAGGATGCCGTCTCCCCAGGAGCACGTGTACGAGACAGCATCTTCCCCCTCTCACCCACGACTGTAACCATCTCCACTATTGACACAAGATTCATTAGGGAAGGAATTAGAAAAATGCACCCATTTCACATGTGCTCCAAAGTGACCTCGATTTGCAATCACTCCTCTTCATTTACTGAGGTACAAGCTTAGGCTTCTCTGTTACAAAGAGGCACAGGTTACAGGTTTCCTTCCCCTGATGCCACACATCAGGGACAGGCACTAAACCTCTCCACGAGCACACCCCAAGCAGATCCTGAGCCTCCCACAACACGGAAGCCCTGCTCTGTGGGATGAGCATCACCGCCTGCCTCCCGGGCTGTGCCGCTCTCCTTTCAGCAGTGCAAGGTTTCGAGGTTTCATGGGGAGGTGAGAACAGCCAGGGTCTGACTCACAGCAGCAGCCACAGGGAGCAAGCCTGGGGCTGATCGGGATTTCACAATAGACACAATTTTGATGGCTGTGTGTGCTTCCAAAGCATCGACAGAGCTCTCTCACCTTCTGCATGCCACCTGCCCTCTAGACAGGCGAGCCCCCAGACAGCTTTGCTACACGGGGAATATTTAATCCATTTTGCACGAAGGCGCAAGCAGATTGCCTCACTCTGACCTGCCGACAGACTATACTGGCTTTTGTTCTGATCACTACGAGCAGGGAAAACTTCAGCACATCACCTAGCTCCTGCCTGGGGAAAAGGAGCTTTGGAAACGTTCACTTGCCTCAGCACAGCAAGTTCCCCAGCTCCATCCCAGGACCCCTTTGGAAGCCCCTCAAGGGTCTTTTGTTTTCATGCTTCCTCCACTGCACCCCGAACAGCTGTCACATACATAATCCCAGCCTGAGACCCAACATATGCATTCGCATCCAGGGGTCCTAAGGGCAGCCAAGGCTGGGCTGGAGGGTGTGTTAATTATTTAGGTGGGATGTGCACGATACCGGGCTGCAGACCTTCGTCATCTTTAGGCTGTAAGCCTTAATTTGAAAGATGACATCATACGACTGATTATTTTGTTACACTCAAAATCCAGTTTTATCAGTAAAGAAGAACACGCACTATACATTTATATATGTATGTATATATATTCATATGTATACAAAAGGCCAAGTGTTTAGTGTTAGTATAATTGAAGTCTCAAGAGATTACTCATGATTAATCCAGCTCTATTTTTATTGTTGCTGAAGAAGAATGGATATTAGCCCAGCTAGAGCTGCTGCTCACACACACTATATATGATGGTTGTTAGGTATGCTCGATACAATTTCTTTGTCATACTCCAAACCCATTTTGTCTTTATGTGACCACAGGTGAGGTGATTATGGCTGTGGGGTCTCCAGCACTGTGCCCTGGTGCTTGTCATCCCCTGCCTGCATGCTCGGCCCCCATCCCATGCCCCCGCTTTTCCAGGCTCCTGTTATCACACCAGGCCCCGCTTCTCCGCACTATATCATTTTGGTAGTCATAAAGCCATGGTGGCATCATACAAAGACAAACAAAAGGAAAGCATTAGCCGTAGACATGCGGCCCGTTAGAAAACTTGCTGCTGCTTCTCAACCAAGCAGAGCAAAGCCACAGGCGGGTCACACAAAGTTCAGCCCGAGCAAGCCTGACGAGCCTCAGTCCTGAAGCCCTGCAAGCTCAGTGCAGAGAGCAAGCCATTCCTAGGCCAGATCAGGGCACTTGAGGGAAACCAGAACGGCTCAGAGAAGAGTTTGAAAACATGAGGTCAGCCTCAGTGTGTCAGCGGGGTGAGCAAGAGGGCAGGGGAGGGACCGTGTAAGTGAGGGGATGGTCCCGACCCAGGAACAGACGGGTACCGAGTGGCCGTGGTTATGTTTTGGTTAGGAAAAGGAGAGAAGCACTTAGGATTTGGGACAATGAGAGTAAGAGCAGCGAAGACAAAAAGTGGGGCTAGTTTTAAGATGGACTGCCATCAGGTTATAAAGGGGGTGTTCAGACATCACGGGGCAGTGGGAAGGGCTGGAGGCAGGGGAGCAGGAAGGCTCTTCCAGGCTGCCTGACATGGGGAGGAGGAAGAAGAGGGCAACTGAAGACAAGTTGCCACAAAATGCTTACAGAGTGTAATTAATGGTCTGGCCCCCTAACCTGGGTGACTTAACATGCACTTTGGAGGTTTCTATGTTCTGCATAAATACACATAGCCAGAGGAGCTGTAAGAACACAAAAAAGAGATAAAAACCAAGCATTTAAAAATGCAATTTAAATCCCTCTGCCTCTAGAGTGCCCCTCTGCAAGGAGGTATCAGGTACAAGCCACTGTCCTAATGTATCTCACTTCATGAACCACGTTTTTGCAGAGATGTTCTGCCATTTCCTCTAACACTGATTCCACCTCAGCCCAGCACCTTCGACAACTGCAGTAGCACAAGTATCGCTGCAGCCAGAAAGTAGCACCCACATCCACGTACACCTACAGGTTCGTCAAAGACCTGCTGGCTTAGGCTGCTGTGGGACTGGGATGTGTAGGAAAGGATCCTGGATAAATTACCCCAATTTCTGAAAAAACGTGTTTTCCTTAGGTGCATTTCTCTATGCAACAGTTCTGCACATCAGGAGTTGCAGATGTTTAAGCTGTTATTTTACAACTTGACCACAGCCTTGCTCTTTACAAGAGGAAGTAAAGCTTCAGAAGGTGGCAATTAGCTACACAGCCCCAAGTCACACGTGACGTTGGTCCTTTAGTGGAAGCTCTCCGTGATCTGGAAACGGCTGTGCAGGGGGTGCAACTGGTGCCCTGCTGGGGAGCGAGGGGGAAGAAGCTGTGGTCTGAAACAAGAGTGCTAAGGGATGCCTTTGGGTTTGAAAAGAAGAGGGGACAATGTCTCACCTTGTCCTGCTGCAGTTTTAATCTTTTGGAGGAAAAGAACTTTGCAAAATTAAAAAAAAAAAAAAAAAAAAAAGGAAAAAGAGGAAAAAGATCATTTTACAACGCACATCTGTCCCTCCTACATGCAAACAAAGCATGCACACATGCACATAATGGACAGACATACGGATGCCTGAACAGACCCTATCCATCTCCTCTACCTTTTATTTTTTTATGTTGCCTTAGACTGCAAACTATTTGGTCATAAACAGTTTCTTCCCATGTTTTTTTCACAGCAGGACAGTGGGGCTCCAGTTTTGTTTAGATCTGGGAGCGACAGCTGTGATGAACACGCTACACAAAATAAAAACATTAATAATTTAGTAACGTGTTGCTTGTGTAAACATGCCTGCGAGATCCAGAGGAGGTTGAGGCAGAGCCCGTGATAATCCTATCACCGGAAACCGAGAATATCCTGGCTATGTGCAGTTTCTCAAGAAAAGAATGCGTGTGCGATTGTCACGCCGCCCAGCAGGCTCATTTGTTCATTTTCCATCTCTGAAGTAGGATGTGCATTTCCCACCTCACATAGATGGAAAAACCCCCCAGTGACTTTCTTTTCCTGCTCCGACTGCCAGGCAACTGTCAGATCAAAGGATTAAGATACATTTTCCTCAAAATCCGGCCAATCTCATCTGGCTTCACACACAGTTATTTGTAATTACTTTTCTTTTCCCTTAAAGCCGACATAACTTTCCCCTAGAATTAGAGCCAGTTAAACTTCTTCTTTATGCAGAAAGGGAACATTTTTATCATAACATTCATTCTGCTCTTAAAAACAATTACTTTTCAGCACTGAAGGGAGACCGAACGGCTTCACATCAGAGCACTAATGTAACTAAAATGGGCACAATGTTGAGGCAAAGGTTCTGAGCAATAAAAAGTTGATTTTGACATACAATTTTAATATTTGGCATTGTAAGGCAGCATTTGGGGTACATCTTGAGGTCTATGTTAAACTAAATGGGACGTAGAGATTCTGCTGTCGGTGGCACCGACACAAAGCAGTGCCCAGAGGACTCCCAGTCTTCCAGGGAAGAAAAAAGGCTTTCCAGCCAGCTTTCCAGTAAGGCCATCCCAGCCTGGTCATGCACATGACTTTTTATTGGTGTGGTGAGCGTGTGGCAGCTGAAATGCAGAAGGACTGATGGACAGCTTTGTGAGCAATTCTGCCAAAAGATGCTTCTCTGCTGGGCTTGATGGAAAGATGCTGGTGCTGCTGACCGACACCACTGCACCTCGCTGGGGTGAGGAAGTGATGAAGAGTGAAAAGCTCTTCTCAGCTTGCTGGGATGAAAACTGAGACAAGCCGAAAAGCTGGAGAACAGCCCCTGCCACAGCGTAAGATTCAGAGCGCGGCTGTGAGATCGTGCTGCTGCGAGTCGCAATTAGCAGACGAGTCCTTGGCATGCACGAGCTCTGACTCCCTCTGATTGGAGACAGTGTTGTCACTTAGCAGTGACTCATTTCCTAGCAGGGAAAAATAAATAAAGCTGGAATCCCCACGTACCTATTCTCAGCCTTCTCATTAAACTGAGGGTGTGGAAGGAGAAATTTTTCCTCTCTTGAAAGATGGCAGCAAAGGAATTAAATGCTCAGATATCTGCTATGGAGCGGTTCTTCCAAAAAACAATCTGAAGATCTATTTCTGCAAGCAGAAGATTTGTTTTTCATTTATTTATTTATTTTTAACAGCTTTCCTAAAATCCTAAAATGCTCCTGGATGAAAGGGACACTGTAAGTGCTACCAACACTGGTGAGCTTGTGGGGCTGGTGGAGTGGAAGAGTCAGAAGAAGGACTTAAATTGAGGTCCCTGCACACCAAAGCACAGCTCAGGCTAAAGAAGGTGCCCCCACACTGGTGACCCCACTGTGGTTCCTCTGCAAGGCACAGCAGCAGGTAACAGCAGACCAACCTCTAACACTGACATGGGGCATGGCAGCTCTCTCCCTCTTCAAGGGTTTTTTTTTCGGGGAGGAGAGGCAGGGTGAATTCCCTTTTGTGCACAGACTTGGCAAATTGAGATTATTCAAGCAAAAACTGGATTTGGAGGTTGCACGCTGGATCCCAGTGCTGACCTAAATGAAATGCATCCAAGCTTTTAAATTCACCTATTGCTGGCTACAACATCGCCTTCAGCCCTTTTTAAAAAGGCTCTGCCACAAAGCAGGGAAATGGAAAACACTAAAAAAAAATAAAAGGCCTGCAGATGTTCTAAATTACTCATTACCAGCGCACACAACCCTCCACGCTCAATCTGCGGGCACCATATTTTTCACCCTCCTTCTCCCCCCTCAGGTTATTCCATGCTTTGCATATTTACTTTCGTCGAAGCCTGGTGGCAATAGCATTAACCCTGTGCCAGGAGCTCTTTGTGCAACGTGGGGCTCGTGGTGGCCAAGCCGCTCGCACCTAGCAGTTAAACCACAGCCCCGATCACCTTCTGCCTGGCCCCTCGCAGCCGTTGCGTGCTGGCAGCGAGGCGTCGCCGCTACCCAGCTCTTTCCTCCACCCTCACATTCTCGCTTTCCAATGGTAAAGCAGAAGAAAGCACAAACAAGAGCCTGATACCAGCCGTGCTGCCGCGCTCTGCACAACTTGTGTCTCTTCCTCCCACTCTTTTTGCTTTGAAATAGCACCGAAATGTCCCCACCACCCCGAGCGGTGAGGGGAAGTTCATTGAATACTACACAGCCTTCACACGCTGCTGCACGGCAAGCCTTGCGAGTAGCTCAGAAAAAAAGGAGTTGGGCATTTTGTTTCCAGGCTGGGGAAAGATTACAAGCCCAGACTGCTGGCGATGGGGCGCTGTGCTGTAAAAGACTGCAGAAACGTGGGCAGAGACCCGGGGACAGGGACAAACAGCAGGGCGCGTTTTTATAGGCGTCCCGATGCATAAAGGCACTGCTGTAGGCACAGCCGGGATCCTACCTGCCGCTGCGACCACAGAATAAACACGGCCAACAGGGCTGGATATTACACATTAGCAAATATTCCTGATGTTATAGAGCAGTGTGGGAGAGAGGAGCTGCACGGAGCTAAGTCAACACATACCACGAGGTAGATAGGCACAGCAGGCACTCACGCGGTGTAGTGTGTCCTGCACCGCAAAGCTGGGCCGTCCAGCCAAAAGGCTTCTGGAAGGCTGCAGATAACCAGAGGGAGAAAGGAGCTGCACGTGGTAGGTGCCAGTTTGGGTCCCCAAATAGCTGTAAGTATTGAGATAGCCCCTGGGATGCCAGCGGAGGTCAGCTGGAGATCACTGGGAGTGCAGCAGGGCCTCAGAGAGGGTCTCTGACAAACCGTTCCCGATAACGGGGATGCCAGGAGTTACTAGGGGTGATTGCCGAGGTCCTGCCAGTGCCTAAAGGGACTACAAGAAAATTGAGGAGGGACTCTGTCAGGGGGTGTAGTGACAGGACAAGGGGGAATGGCTTTAAACTAAAAGAGGGGAGGTTTAGATTAGATATGAGGAAAAAATTCACTCAGAGAGTGGTGAGACACTGTCACAGACTGCCCAGAGAAGCTGTGGATGCCCCATCCCTGGAGGTGCCCAAGGCCAGGCTGGATGGGGCTTTGGGCAGCCTGGGCTGGTGGGAGGTGTCCCTGCCATGGCAGGGGTTGGAAGGCTTTGAGGTCCCTTCCAACCCAAACCATTCTGTGAGCCTATGACTACTAATTACCCCAGAAGCCTTCCAGTACGACACCAGGCTCAAAGCATGCAACATAAAAGCCAGGTGCCGAGGTGCTGGCCAGAAATGAAAGAGTGACCCTGTGGGCTTGGGGACACCCAGCGGGACCACAGATGGAGAGAGCAGAGCAGCAGGAGATGCTGGTCCCTGGAGAGTGCAGCCGGCACGAAGGGGACACCCGCTGGCAAGGTGAGTCAGCAGCTCGGGGCTGTAAATGCCAAGCTCCCCGTTAACGTGACTTGTGAGGAGAAAGGATTTATTGCAGCTGGCATTTCTAGCTGAAAACAATTTACCTTAGCCTTTTAATGTTAAGCTATGCATACACAGATAGCTGGGGAAAAAAAAAAAAAAAAAAAGAAGAAAAAAAAAGACGTGAAATATCGTGGTATTAGCTTTAGGAGAAGATTAGCTGACTGAGCCCTTGTTGTTTTTTTTTTTTTTTTTCAGACCTTAAGGCCTGAGTGATGCATTAGGAAGCACACGTTTTTCCCTCAGCTATGACATGTAAGAGTATGTCTGGAATGTGTGTCTATGGGTGCCTACCACCCTGACATTATCAGCACAATACACCAAACTTTGCTTTTTCCTTATTTTCTTTTTTTTTTTTCCAGTTTTTTTTTTTTTTTTTTTTTTTTTTTTTTTCCAGAAGTGATCAGATAGCATCAAAGAACCAGAGAGCATGGGCTCAGCGTCACACAAAGCACTAAGCACGATCTCTCCGAGCTGACCTGCCTTCCTCCTGACAGCCCTCTCAAAGTAATACGAACCCTGCAAACACTGAAGTACAGACTGTGGAGAAGATCCTAAGCCCAAAATTGAGCTGTGGATCCCAACCAAGCTCAGGAATGTTTTGTGTTTCTTCCAGCTACCCAGGCCAGGTCTCCAGTTGCTGCAAATGAGCAGAAGAGAGTTTGCAGTGCCCAAACTCTTGTTCCCCGTCCCCTCTAAAGAAAAGGCAGGGAGCCAAGCCCCACATGCTGGCCAGGTCCAGCCCGCAGGCCACCAGCTGCAGCTCCGTGGTCTCTCCCAACCACGGGGCATTTGCAGGATTCTCTGCCGAGCTTGCTGCCATCCTCACAGGGCTGGAGGGGAGGCACCAGGCTGCCAGCACGGGGCTGGGTGCTCCGAGGGGGTGCAGAAAAGAGCAACGCTGAAACCCAGGGTCCACAGTGGCTGGGTGCAGCTTTCCTGGCAGACAGGCTGATGGGGGGCTCTGGGCAAGAAGGGGGAACCACAGACAGGGCAGCAGGCTCAGGCAGGAGAAAGGAAAATGAAATCCAAATTTATTTTATCGTGCCAGCCCCTCGCCTCCCTGGGACATGTCAGCACATACATGTACACCTCCCCTTTATGCAGGTCCATTCACCGAGGTCCTCAGAGCACTTAAACGTCAGCTTTCTGGGGAGCTCCCCTCAACCTTTGTGTATAAAGGGGGTAAACAGAAAGGTTAAGAGAAATGGCTGTGATCTGTCTCTTCAGAGAGGCAGAAGCGAGCTGCTGCAGAGGAGTGCTGAAAGCGTTCACTCTCATCTCTAAAATAAACAACCAGGAAAATTAGGCTGTCATCTGTCAAGTAACAAACTAGTCCCCAAACAAAAAATTTCAGCCCAGAGCCCTCAAGTCCTTCTCCAGCTATCTGGTAGCATTTAACGTGTTCTTTAAACACCCTGTGTACACTCGGGACTTCTCTGCAACGTGCAGTGGGTTTTGTGTATCAAAATGGCACACGGGTCTCCAAAGGGAAAGCGTTAGATGAACACCTCAGATGTTTAGTTTCAAATGTCAGACCAATTTAAAATTAAGACCGTATCACGAGTGTGTTTTCCAAGAGTGACATATAAAAGTATGTATCTATCTATGCAGCAAAAAAAAAAAAAAAAAAAGGCTCAGAGCCTATAAACATCAAGTGTACAGCTGTATTAATTCTTGCTTTCACCACACAGGTGAAAGCATAACCAAAAATCAAAGAGAAATGTGTTGGCTTCCTGTATATTAGAAGTCTGTGACACTAATCCATGTATATGAAAGGATTTGTGAAGGAATCTGTAGAGAATCACGTCTTGTATTTGTGAAGTGCTAAGAAGAATTGCAAACAATGAAGATTTAAAAAAAAAATTCAAAAGAAAGAAAGCTTCTGACTCTAAAGGATTTTTAATCCTAGGCACGTTCAGTCTCATTTCATTCATAGCCTGAGCCAAGCCACAAAATTTGGGTCTGACCATTTCCCAAAGTTCAGAGCATTTCGAATCCAAAGATTTTGGTTTGGACCCAGCACTAGCGCTGTTACTCTATGGGTCAAATATCTTATTATAATGATAGTAAACAGCAAGAGAAAGCTCTCAGCCTGGCCAGGGCTCCCTCTGCCAGTTAATCACAGAAAATGTTCACAGCAGTGGAGTGAAGGCCGGTGCTGCGGACACCAGAACCAGCCACAAATACTGTGGCACTTACCTAGCAGGTTGGTAGAGTAGTGTCTGCTCCCTGGGTTAAATAAATTCAAAGGCTAAAGAAAAAAGCCAATTAATTACTGTCACTGAGGTCTCAAAAAGAGCCTTCAAGCTGTCCTTGCATTCGAATCCAGTCCTGACCCCACCACTTTGGGCCACCTGCTTTTAGATGTTTCCATTCATGTATCCACAGAGACACCTTCCATTCATATCCCTCTGCCTCGCCAGTTCGAGTGGAAGGCAGCGAGGATCACACACAGCTGAATTAAATCTGAATTAAGCTGCATACAAACTCTGGTAGGAAGGGAACGACTGTCAGCCACAGAACAGCCCTGCTTCTTGCAAGGACATGAACAGGCGAAGCTGCTACGAGCAAGAACTGCTGTAAACAGCAGAAAGGGAAGTACCCAGAGCTGCAGAACGTATCACAGCAACAAATAACAAAAAAAACACGCACAGAAGCAAACACCTTTTATACTTCTGCAGATGTATACGCTTCCCTCTGAAGATCTTAAAGCGCTTCTAAAATGTCTCACCATCAGAAATGGTGTTCGCTGTCATTTTAATGACAGGGAAACGGAGGCGATGGTGACAGACACCCAGGGTGCTGATGGAGCTGGGGCAGGGCAGAGAACCCGAGCTCTCCCCAGCCCCTCACACCTTGCTGGATGAGACCCAGCTACAGCCTAGGTAAACCACAAAAACATCATTTGTCTGAAAACTTATCTCATTAAAAAGCCGAAATTGTGGCTTCTAAAGCCTAACCACTTGGCTTTTCATCTCATCTTTATGCATTACCAGCAGTGTAATTTTTTATCCCGCTTTCCTTGTGCGGTTCCCACTGCAGTAAGTGGGTTCAGTGGAGGGTCTCTGCCTGCACGCAAAGCAAGAGCTTGACCTGGCAAGCACAAACGAGCACTGGGCTTTGTCTGCAGGAACAAGTTGTTATGGTTCGTTTTAAAACCCTGAAGGAGGCACAGGATGTCTAAGAAAAACATACTGTGGGGCTGAATGAATGGGGCATCAATTTCCTTGACAGAGATGTCCTGCCTGGCTGCTCTGCTCCTCTTGTATTTTTGATACACAGTTTGGTGCCTTCATTCTGTGATAGTGGGACCTCTGCCAGGTGTTGCTACAGGCATTCATAGAGAAAGGCTTCAAGTGTGAAATCAACCCAGTTTTCTCCTTTTTTTTTTTTTTTTTTTTTTTTTTTTTTTTTTTTTTTTTTCAGAGCAGGGAACTCTCTTTGTGATCCAAATAAACCTCGAAGAAGGCTCCAAGCCAACTTCGTCACTGTTTGCTCTTACGTAACTGGACTCGGAACACTCAGTACCCAGCAGTAACAACAATTCGCCTATATACTGAAAAAAAAACCTACATTTAATTTGAACTTATCAGTAGCAAAAGCCTGTCATCTTTGGACATCATCCACTAGGACTGCCCAAGACAACTTATCTATGATTTTTGGGTGCCAACAACAATGGACACTGTATTGTCCGCATTTATCAGAACGGATTTGTTACTCAAGATGCAGATAATAGAAAACAATTCCTTGCCTAGTGGGACCAAATATTTTTCTGCTGAACTAAAGTGACTTTTTTATATTATATCCATGCATGAAATCCGTGGCTCCAGGAATTCAAAGCAGTACTTTGCATTCGCTCCTCGGGGCACAGATGAGCACAGCTGAAACCTGTCCACACGGATTAGCTTCCACCTTTGCTTCGTATTAGAGCAAACGAGGCAGAAGCCACAACCACCTCTTGTTTCCACTCAGGTCATCCCCCAGACTGTCCTGCTTCCTACATCGCAGGAGGAACTCAAGATTTCAAGCTCTGCGAGCGGCTGCCTGCAGGAGGAGCTCAAGAGTGAGGGATGCTGCCAGCTTGGTCCCCAGCACAGACAGCGCTGTCCTGAGCCAGATCCGCTGCCAGGCCCACTGGGGTCATCCTGAGCATCACAGGCTTAGCCTAAATCCTGGCTGGTGTCTGCTGATAAAGAATATAGGAGGAAAAAAAAATCCCAACTTTCCCCCTGGGTTGCAGACTTACCACTGGAGATTTCTCCCCTCTGGGAGAGGGGAGGGCAGGTCTCTGGCTCCGAAAGCAGAGCTCCTCTGCACCCAGCTGGGAGATGGGCAGCAATGGGCATGGGGAGGCTTCGCACCTCCTGATTTAAGCACCTGACCTTGGTGCCTTTGGGAATGCACCGAGTGGGCAAACCCCATAGCCTGTGGGGATTCCCAATACAGGAGTCCCTCTGGGGTGGGTGGGTGCCTTGGAGGACCTCTGGGGTGCCTGGCAGAGCCTTGCAGGCTGAATTCCCTGCAGCAGAGCTGCCTGCCTTCAGACTACAGATCAGCTCTTTGCCAGGTACTGCAATTACCCCAAAGTCACAGGTTTGCTTTTCCCTTGGCAGAAACCAAGGAGCATCTGCAAGCAGCTGCCATCCAGAGCCAGCAACGGCAGTGGAGGACAGCCCTCAAACCCAGGCTGCTGGGGCAAGCCACGAGGCCAGGCTCTCCTCCTGAAGCTGCTAACAAATTTATAACCAACTGCTGCAGAGCGGGCACAGAGGGAGATCTGTAACACGTACTCACCAGCGGGTTACGCACACACGGCCCAAACTGCTGGGTGACAGTCAAGCACAAGTCCCAGAATGTTTAACCTGCATAAAGGGCTTTAAGTTTAAAATGAAATGAAATAAAAACAGCATTTAACTGCGCAGACAGCTTGCTACCACCTCTGGTGGCCAAGCCAAAAGTATTAGGTAGAGTTAACTTTGGCTGACACCGCAGCATTTACTGTTTAATTTCCTGATACTTAAAAAATAATTTTTTAAAAATATCTGTATCTTGAATATATCTGTGTTACTGGGAACAGCTCCGTATTTCTTTAACAACAGCTGTGTTTTTGAATTCACATTTCACAGATTTTTCTGCTTCTGAACTCAACTCCACACAGCAGCACCCACAGCATCTTGGCAAAAACCTCCCTTCCTTGGACAAATATGTCACCAGACATTGCTGGCAGTCTGTCCTCTCGCAGATAACTTGCATGCCAAGCTAAGAATAGGATTAGCTGCTTCTCTAGCTGCTTTGTCCAGGTGCCTGCAGAAGGCCTTTTGGCGTGGCAGCTCGGCTCCTCAGCGAGACTGCAGGACCAGGCCTCATCTCTAGCAAGTTATTAGGAAGTGTGTGTGGGTGTTTGGGTCAAACACATCAAAAGTCAGTGCTAAGCATCAGACTTCAGCTGTCTGGTGATACCTGGCTCACGTGACACACAAAAAAAACCTCCCCAGATATTTTATTATGGGACTTTCAGAGCATTACAGCTTCCTCTGAACTATCTGGCTTTAGCTGTCACCACACACACACACAAAACAAAACAACAAAAAAAAAACACATGTGAATTATAGAGATCAGTGGTATGGCCTAGGGCACAACTTTTTTTTAGACCCACATGCCTACAACTCTTATGTACCTTCTGCAGTGCACAAACAGCCCCATTTATACATATAATTAAAAAGTAAAACACTTCAGGAAAGCAAGCCTTCACTGGAGAGCCAGATGCAGCCCAAGAGTGCCCGGAAGAGTCATGAACAGTATTTGTCATAAAACATTTACAAGAGGTCCTAAAGCTTCATGGTCTTTTGTAGTGTTCTGCAAAACATCACTTTTCTTTAATTGTGAACATATCAAGTGGCGTGAGATAAAAGGTCATACTCCTCGAAGAGATGTCCGTGTGGCAACAAGGAGGATTTTTGTGCAGGAACCAAGTGTTACATGAGGCACAAAGCACAGAGGAAGGTTATGGGCACGCCAGGCTGCAGCAGAAGGCACGTGAGAGAGGCGGAGGCATAAGGAGAAGAGGTGCTGGACCCTGAGCTGGAGAAACCAGAGCTGGAGTTTGCCGTGGTAAGGCCACCTGAGAGTCCTGAGAGGCTGAAGCCAAGGAAGAGAACGACAGCTGGGAAGAAACCAGTGACTCCCCCAGCAATTTGAAGTGGTTTCAGGCACGAGTAGAAGAGAAGCACTTCTCGGCAGCAATCTGGTGTGTATGTAGCGTGCACGGGCTGTGCGGAGGCAGCACGGCACGGTGGTTACTCAGAATTTAGCCATTTTCATTCCCTGCTCTACCTTCACTTCCTCTTACTGCTTCTAGAGGGATCTGCAGCCTCTTTGCCGATACGCAGAGGCAAAACTGGAAGAAAATAACCACATGCAAAAATATCCATGTTGTCAAGTGGAGGCTTCCTCTCTCTGTGTGCCTGTGACTAAGTAATTCCCCTCCCATTGTGTCCCTGGGACACCGATTGTCCCCCAGAACAAGCGGCCGGCCGGTCAGACGCCTCTGATGCAGCTCCAGCCCTGCCACCAGCTTGCCAAACACGCACATTGCGACCTCCAAACCAGCCCACGTCCCCATCTTATCCCTGATCCAATATCTCCCTGTTACTTTTTTTTTTTTATTATTATTATTATTTTTTCCTTACGTGACAATGTGCCGTGCCCAGCGTCCAAAGTTTCACTGGGGACACAAACCCACCTAGGACAGAAAACAAAGCTGGAGGGCCCATGGCTTGGCCTGACGCCGGGCAAGATAAGCAGCAGGGAGGTGCATGGCTGTCACCATCGAGGTCTGCTGTGGCCAGCACCTCTTCCCCGCTGTGCCACGAGGAGCAGGCAGGAGCTGGTGTCACCTACACGCAGGCAGCACGGACTGCGGTAAGAGGCTGAAATTTTCGAGGTGAGAAGCAAGATGCAGACAAAAAGGTTTGGGGGGCACCGGTTCAGTTAAACGAGCGTTTCCAGCAGGTAGGAGGAAGGGATAGAAAAGTGACCTTTTCCCATTAAGAATTACATATTTGTTTTGTTTCCCTACAAGTTATTTTTTCTGGCATTGTGACACATAAAACATTTTGAACTTTCTAAGGAAACTGTTATTAAAGCACTGAACATTACAGCGAGGGTGCGTTTGAAAAACAGAACAATTAGGCATTTCAAAGTTTATCTAACTTAGTCACCAGTACCCTTCAGATCTGGCGCAATTCAACACAAGTTTGGGGGCCAGTTTAATGATCCCTGCCTATGATGCCCTGCATATAGGAAGGAGACCTCTTGAAAATCTCTCATTGTCTATAAATCACCCCCCACCTCCCTCTGGCAGCCTGCTGGCGCACACCCTGGCGAAAGAAGGCTTTCCTTCCAAGAGGAGGGCATTTTGTTCAGAGATCAAGAGCTCAAACCCACAGGGCCTCTGTGGAGCTAGGGGTCCAGCAGCCCCAGGTCCTCACACAGAGCCACAACGCTGGCAAAGCAACCACAGAAACCGAGCCCGCGGGGCAGGACGTGAGGCTGTGTTCTTTGCTTTCATTATAATTCACCGCCCCAGCTCAACTTCCACCAAGTTCCCCAGGAAAAAAAATGTGCAGAGCTACTGCCAATATTAAAGGCTCTCCAAAAATTCAGCCAGACAGAAGAGGAAATTCCTTGCCACATGGAAAGTCTGGAGGAGGGGTTCCTGCTAGATAATGGGAAAGATGCTTAATGTGGCCGGGCTTGGGTCAGCCTTTCCCTTAGCCACTTGCACAGGCTTTTCTAAGGTTTTCAGGGGGAAAGAATAGGCCAGGTCTGTCTGCTTCTCTCCCTTTTATTTTTAGCCGTTGTGTGCCACACCTCTGCTATGCAAAGTGCTGTTATCTCATCTGCAGATAGGGACATCAGGCACCCGCGGCCCTCAATGGAAATCCTGCTGAAGTCAATAGGAGCTCTCCTATTGGTATCAAGGGACTGGCTGGACAGAAAGGCAATTGTTAAAAGGTGCAGAAGAATTAGAAAGGAAGCATGTTTCACTCAAGTAGAAAACTATATTCTTCCAAGTTGCTCTATGAGCACAGGAATGGGGAATTCATTAGCTTGTCCCTACTGTGAGGGTGCTGCAGGGTAGGACTTTGCTACATTTCATGCAGCTTATGTAAGCCAATCCATCCCGTCTCATCTGAAGCCAAATCACCTTTCCCCCCTTTAAAAGAAAAGGCAGAGAGCCTATTTGAATGTTGTTCAAGGCCTTGCAGAGCACAGAGCACCGCGGTGAAGATGTTATCATGCTATGCCAGGAACGCGAGGCATCCCTGACCAGAAACGCTTCAGAGCCACAGCGTGTAGAGATAAGCGCCACCACCATGGCATCGCACTGCTTGCTAATGTCTCTTAGCACCAAACCCAGGAGTAAATATGGGTGATGAAAACCACGGCCTGTGGTTTTTCACCCAGAAGCAGACAAGAATGGAGCAGGTGTGGCTGTACATGACCGAGGCCTGGTGTGCAGCCCGGGCCGGCCTGCACGTGGCGGCTATTTCAGATTGACAAGAGGTGCCCGTACCTCGAAGGGACAGGCCTGTGGCAGCACGACGTTGGTGGGCACTGCCAAAAGTACTGCCAAAATAAGGGGTCACTGCTGGAAGCACTGCACATCACAGATGCAGGCTGAAATGAACAGAGGGGGAAGAGGAGATTTGGTACACAGAGGGACTGAAGCATGCTGTTTACACAACTATGCAAAGAAAGGTTTCTTCTGGAGATTTTGGGTAGAAAAAAAAATCATTTCCCTCCCTGGATACCACACTTTCCTCTTCAAAAATAACATAAAATTTATCTCAGAACTATGATTTCAGAATTTCCACAACATCAGGTACATCGTGGATCAGAAATGCTCTCACTGAGGTTTTAGGAGGCTGAGGCTGGGGTTTTACAGCTGTCCCCACCTCAAAACACCAACTTTAACCCAAGCTCAGATTTTGTGGCAAACAGCAAGGCTAGAGTTCCAGAAACAGGGTCCCATCTCCTGACAGGTTTAAACAAATAAGTAAAACACAACAAGCAAATCCACAGAGACATCGTACCATGCAGGAGGGAATTGCAGACACCTTTAGAACCCCAAATCCAAATTTAGATCCCAAATAACAAGGATTTCCAAAGAAACCTATTGCTTTCATTCCCATTCTACGTTAAAAGTCTTTTCCATACAGGAAAAGAATCTATTTATGTTTCATTAGTGCCAGTTTTGAATATACCAATAGGCTGTGTGTATATAGGAGAGAGGGGAGTATGCTATGCAGCTGTGAGCTTTCTTGGCTAATTACTTGTTTTCTCTTTCTGAGCAAAATAAATACTACAACAAAATTCAACAGGGCATAACAGCACGTCTATTAAGGCTGTACATTTTCCATCAGACTCCACTGGTATTTGTCTTAGCCATGCTTAGGCTAAGAAACCCCATCTATGGTATCATTCATAAATAGGAGGTGCAAAGACCTGCCCAAATACATGCTCTAAAACAAATAAAATAATACCCTGACTTGACACAGAGCAACACAAGGTAGAGATGCCAGAAAGCCAGTTAAACAGACGTTAAAGTAATTAAGAAATAATTCCTTCTTCAGCATCAGCAGCGTCAAAACATTTTGTTCTCAATATGGAAGCCTGTTACATCTGGTCAAATTTTTAGTTCAGAAAGATCTTTAGAAAAACCTTTAGGGAGATTTTATAGAAAATCTGAGCCCAAGGTGTGTTACCACTACAGTTTATTTCAACCTTAGTTTTGGTAGCTGAAAAATGTTCAATGTTCTAAGAATGCATCTGGAGTTCAAAATACCGAAAATGCATTAAAACTGTGATTTTAAAACAAAACCATTGCACTTAATACCCTTGAATTTAACAATATTCTGGACACCAGCTGAATTAAAAAGCTTACAAATGAAACAAAAGGAAGTTTTTATATATGATTTGCAAACACTAACCTTCTAAATCGCAGACTGTAGCATGGCGTACTTGCACTAAAAAATAACAGATATTTCAGGTCCCCAGCTGCCAACTGGCAAAAACTGCTGCTGTTCATATACTTTGGAAACAGGTCCCAGACTTGTCCTCAAAGCAGACGGATTTGTGCATGATTGCCTCATGGAACAATGATTTAATACAAATTCTTGAAACTCTTACAGATTTTACTTGCAAGTCACCTTTCAGAAGTTGGCTCTGAAGTCACATACGTCCTATTTTGAAGTTAGATGAACAATTCATATGTATAAATTTTCCCATGCATAAGGGTTTGGGAGAGAAATTAATATTTAAAGGTGAAAATTAAATATCTTTAATCACCTGTCCATACTCCAGCTATTTTCCTTTGCAGAAAAGACCATCGTCAAAAAATGTTTAAATTAAGTTATAAATTAGAAAACAGAAAAGGAAATATTTTCCATATGTTTAATTTTACACCATAATTATTTATTAACCAAGCCTACAGATACATGCTGTTACTCTATGGGAGTTCAAACAATACACTTACTGTTTGAAATATGCTCTTCCATTTGCCTCTAACTGGAGACATTTATTAGTTCCATATTTTACTGGCAGTAATTATTGCTGGGAGCTGTACATTCATGATCTGTGCAGACCAGAGGGAGACACCTGTGTGGATTCAGTTAGGCCAGCCCTAACATTTCTAAACTCTGCCTGAAAATGTTTAAACCGTTGTAAAGGGCAGATGGCTAATAAAACTCTCTCTCAAAACTTACTCGCTCTTTTTCCAATCGACACTGGTATTTGATACAGCCCAACAGAAGCCACCACTGCAACAAACTGTAGCCTGACAAGAAGAGACCTGATAAGAAGAGACAACCTCTTCATTTCCTTCTGTACCGAGCCACTGCCTTCTGTGTCCAACCGTGGGGGTCACCACTGAGCTCAGTGCAAGTATTTCAAGCCATCGCTCAGGGGCTGTGACTGGCAGAAACATCAGGGCGAGTGAAAAATCATGCCACATGTGATTCACTTCTGCTTTATTAATCTCCAGCTTGTTAATCTTGCCACCAAGTGTTTTGACTGCAATTTTTAAATGCATCTGTAAAGCCAGCTTATGCAGTATGAACCCACACAACCTTAGGGGTAGAAATCTTAAACCAGCTGTTAGCAAAAGCCTACATTGCTATTCCAGTGCCTGACAATCAAAATATTAATTTTAGCTTCAAACCCAGTTGTTTTAAAGTGCGTGATGCTTATTTACTTATTTATTTTCTGAATGGAGTGGTTCTACTATAGCTGGTCTATTCACTTGCAACATCATCTCAACACCATACTCCTATGTCTGGTACTCATTATTAAATTGATTTGAGATAACATTTGACCCGTGTGTTTCCCACACAGACAAAATCTTCAGTCTCAATTTGATAGGATGAAAGAGCTTTATTGCTCAGAGCACAATATAACTGATGAATAATATACTTGGTTAACTTTTTAGATGTGGATAACATGAAAAAAGAAAAAAAAAAAAAAAGGTTCTGAGAAACTGTGGGTGCCACTGTGACAGTTAGTTCTTCAGTGCTTTCCAGAGTAGTTCTTTGGGTTTTCATGTAGTGATTTCATCAAAAAGTATCTGAATTCAGCTGTGAGTTCAATAGGTAGCCACAGTAGCTGGAACCTTTATTTTCCACTGTATTTTACCTTATTTGTGTTTTGGAAAATCTCAGATCTTAATCTGCTCGGGCAAATTGTCTGCAGGAAACTAGCAGCTCTGCAAACAACACCCTTTTTTCTACAACACCATGTCATGGAAACTATGGTAAAACTCTTTCAGAGTTGCAGAAATATTTGTAAGAATTTAAACAACAGAAGCTTGCTGTACAAGAGGACAACTTGCTCTGCAGCTTAGAGCTGAGAGGTAGGGTGAAGTAGCCTGGACTTATCTGACAGACTCCAAGTTCCTGCTACAACAGCGAGCTGCAGTCAGCGAGCACGATGCTGAGCAGGTCTCAGGGGAGCTGTAACCTGCTGCTGTCCCTTGCTAAGTTCCTGTGCGACCATGCACATGGTGCTTCTCCTAGCCCTAGTGCTGTGCCTACCTGTGTCCGTAGCTCCTGCAGAGGAGGGACTGCATCTCTCCCTGTGTTTGCAGATACTGAGTAGCGCTGAAGGATTCTGCATTTGCCCAACTAGTCCCGTAAGGAGTAAACAAAGAATATTTTTAGAGTTCATAAGGAGGACAGGAAACACTAAAGGCTACTTCTGTGAAATTACTGAGCTGTCGACACAGCCAATAGCAGCTAGCTTCACAAGAGAAGATTAAGTGCCTACATAAGGATTTTCACATCAGTATGCTTTTAACTATTGCTCATTGCCCAATGTATGAGTTTACAGCGAGGTAACATAAACTGTGCAGAAGGACATCATCTACTTTAAGGTCTGGGCACACTCCCTTTCACGTGTACATACAGAACAACCCAAAACTTGGAAGTCAAAGCAGGGTTTTCAGAAGCTTTCAGAAAATTTTCAAGCACTTATTTAAGCTATTCCTACGAAGAAAAATAAAATACAAATTCTGGTGACAAAATAAGGACATGTAAGAAAGCGTGAGGTGTGCTTGATATTCCATATCTCAGAAAGAACATGACATGTTACCATAAAGAAAGCAGACATCTCACAAAATAGCAAGAAGCAGCAGAAAGAATTCACCTGGATTTGTGATGTTACCTAGTTTTGAGCAGAAAGAAAGGTCTGAGCTTAGTCCTGAGGTTCTCACTCAGGCAGTCTCCAGTGCCTTCCAAGGGAAATTTGCCTGGATGTCAATGATAGGAATGTTCCTTGATCTGTTTGGACATTAGTGTGGCATTAACCAAGATTGCTCCATAAGATAATTAATGATGAAATGCATTTTTGACTTCCTTACATGGCGCAGCTAAGAGGAGAACCAGGCTGAAAAATTAGCTCTAACAACCAAATAGGGGATGATTCCTGAATATTAGGTCACTGTAGAAGACACTGATCTGTGTGTTACAAATTACTACAAAACAAGTGAAATATGCTGATTTATACGTAGAAAATAAAAAACGCATGCAGCTCTGCAACAGAAGGGAACTTAGTTGCCTGTTCTGTATTTTCCATGCACTAATACACCCTTTATCAGATCCTTGAGTTCAGCTGCTTTACAGAAGAGATTTGGACCATGAGAGGTTACACAGCTGACCCAGGCGTGCCAAGCTGACGGGTGGCAGACTGCTCTCCTGCTCTCTAGCCTCGTCTACCATGACTTGCAAGATGAAAAAAACAAAACCTGGCATGTCAGCCCTGAGGTGTATGACCCAGAACGTGCATGACTCCCAAACCCTTTCCTGTTCCTAGGTGCAGGACCTCCTCGGGCTGTGACAGCTGCTCACCTCCGCACTGAGCCCAGCACCTCCGAACCAGCCGCACCCCACTGCATCTCCCAGCCCTGGACAATTCCTTCCCCCAGGACCTCACCCCAAACTGCATTTTCTCTGCTTTGTGGAAGCTGGGTAGAAAGTTTTGGGGATTTAGTTTACCTCTCTGCAATGAGCTGCCAAAGCAACGAGCCCACAGGGCTCAGGAACACCTTATGGCTCCCTCATGGCTGCACTGCAGTGCGACTGTTTCAACTCTGACTGAGTAATTACCAGGGAAAACACTATTTCCAAACAATTTTTAAACAGAGCAGAGTTTGGCAGACAAATAAGCCTCTGCAGTATTAGAAGATACACAATACTATTATATCCTCATGAAAAACACATAGAATAGCACCATGGGCAGACTGAGATAGGAATATTTATAAATGACAGCACGCTCACAACCGTGGCTCGTGTCCCGATGGAAATTCCCATCCTATCTTATTACTTTGCAACAGTTGTCAGGTGGAATACCCCGGTAAGAAAGGGAGCCTGCTTGCCCACGAACACTGCTTCATTTCTAAAAACAAGGTAGAGCCTTGGGACGAATTCCCATCAGGTCTATGTGAACTGTTGCAGATTTTGTCACGGAAGACCAGGCAATTGCTTACATACTTTAAACACGCAGATATAGGTGAACTCAGCCAGACTGATTCTTTCTAATAGGCAGATTATTGTATAAAGATGAATTAATGGATTCCTCTTTTTAGCCTAAAAATAAAGTACTTACAAGAACAGCAACAGCGGTAAATATAAAAATTGAGCAAACTGAAAAAAAAAAAAAGTACATATTTCACATCATTCTACAGCTTTACTTGTATCTGCCCGCATCACAAAGGAATAAAAAGGAGTATTTAATGTTTTAAAGAGCTCATAATGCTCTTCATGTTCTTTATGACTTCTACCTATGTGTGAACTTCCTCTAGGTGAATCTCTATCTCCTTCCTGCCATACCTCCTGCTTCCTCCAGCTGATGCAGGCAGGTGACAGTAAATGGTATTTGTGATCTCTGTGCTCACCTCACTGGTGGAAAGTGGCTTCTAACGTTCCTACAAGCACTAAGCTGGGCCTTTAGCTTATTTCTTAAAAGTGAAGGGAGCTGGCACCCAAATATAGTTATTTGTGCTTTCAGCTTAAAAAGAATGATACTTGCGGCCAGTGGGTTCTGTAGAAAATGTTGATGATTTTGCTGTGTTCTGTTAAATAAACTTTAATACGGTTGAGCTTGAACCAAACTTTTGGCTCCTGCCCAAATTTTGTAGCTTTCTCCTTTTGAAAGTCGACAAACACACACTTCATGCAGAAGATCAAGACAGTAGAATCAGACAGGAGCTGTTGGGAAGATCAACACAATGCTGCAACAAGCCAAAGAAAGCTGCTCTTTGATACCGAAAAAGAATGATTAAAAATTACGAGACCTGAGGTTATGAGAAAAAGAGGAAAGTCGTCCCCCTTCCTTCAAATCAACAGTGAAGTGCAGCATCACACTAAGCCTTAAGCACAATCAACACTAAAAAAAAAATCACAAGACCTTTTTAGTGACTCACATCAAGGAGTATTTTCTAGACTGCAAAACCCTGAGGTAAGTAGGTAGAAAAAGAGAGGCATGTTAACTGTGCCTCCTTTTGTAATTGCTATTGCTAACTGACTGCAGCAAATGTATTAAGGAGAGTTTGTGGTATAGAGGATGGCTGGAAATGGAAGCGATGAATATTTTATACAGTAAAAGTATCATAAAGAGATTTCAGAGGATGGGCAAAACATGCAAGCAAAAATGCAACTGTGGCCACTGTTAAAATCTATTTAAAGATCTATCTAAGAGCTGAATTTTTACCTGCTGAATAGTGCCATGGAATTAGTTCAGTGGCATTTTTCTCTAAGACAGACAAAGAATATAAGATTTTAGTCGTAAAATTAATAGCTGTGTTTACAAGCCCTTTAAGATGCCACCTATTTTTACTCAGTGAATCATTGCCTGTCTTTATAAAGTATATTTCATTAATCTTCACAATGCACACAAATCTCAGTGGGGTTGCTCTGTTTACATACCAAATCTGAAGTTCTAAGCCCAAACTATTTGTCACAGTATCCAACTTTAATAAAATATCTATTTATTGGAAGATGCCGTTTTCTTCCATTCTCTTAAATCACAGCAACTGATTCTTGTCAAATTGTTCCCCTCCTTTTTCCCCTCCCCAGAAGAAAGCAGTAAAGACTTACAGAGGAAAATTTACTCCCATCCAAAATTATGCAATATTAAAATTGGCTTTATCTTCCAGCTGAACTTTGTCTAAGGTCAAATGAAATGAAACTTCATCTGCAGGGAGATATTAGAGAAGTTAATACATCGGTTGTTTTGGTTTTAAGAACACAGTCGTCGTGATTTGCAATCAGCCCAGATTAAAAGATCCAATGGTAATAGAGTGCAGATCTGTGCTCATGAAGTGTCTGCAAATCTCTTCATGAGTTTAATGGAACAAGCAAAGTCTCCTTTAAAATGGTCTTCTTAGGATCATTTGCCAGAATTAGGAGTCAGACCCTCCAAGTACTTATACAAAATGTGACTTTCACAAGCAGGCAAGAGCCTGGGATGTGAACCACTTACTTTCACTGATGAGCAATTGTCTCTGTCAACAAACTCTTCACCTTATGGGACTGTTCACATATGAAATACATTTACCTGCTTTAGTGTTTATAGGATGGTATCTTCAGCTTGCAGATTGCACCTGCACTAACAGATTCAATTGGACAGTGCCACAGCCTGCTGTGCTTCCTCTTTTGAAATATGAGGCTGTATCCTAACATCTGAGCGATAACCTCAAGCACTGAGATTAACAAAGTGCAGAGATCAAAGCTTTGCTGCCTGCCCTCCTCAGTATCCAGCCCTAAGAAACATGCCAGGCCTCTCATGTTTGGCTCTTTCTGGCACAGAATACACATTCCCACAAAGATTTTAATATCCCGTATCTGACTCCCAATTTTAATTTCACCTTAACTCATTGTATCTAAAAAATGAAGTATAGAAAGAAGTTACTAAGTATTTTTGAAAATTTTAGGCCAGGGACTACGAACAAAAGCATGCTCTGTCCTCACCTTGTAAAATATTTCTGAGTTTCTAAACAAGCTTCATGCCTTCACACAGCTGGTAAATGTTTGCTTAAAAATATATTCAAACAATCCTCTTGCAAAGGATTTGTAACATATAGACTTGAGCTTCATTTTGGAAGGGTCATTTACATAGCACATACATGGGTTTTAAAAAGCTGCCTTTTATTTATTCTAAACTTTCCAATTACCAGTTTGTTTATACCAACCACCACAAGGAGGTCTCAGAGAGGTCACTCAAGGAATAATATATTCCTCTATCTCCTTTCCCAACTACGTTCATGGAGCCAAAGTTCATTTCCTTCCATGAATAATCCTAGTGTCCTGGTATTATTCAACCTGTAATCTGCTAATAAGCAAGAATAAAATATTAGCAACTTTAAATAAGAACAAGGATAAACACTGAAGTGTTGTGCAGTCATATTGCACCATTATTTTTAGACAATCTGTTTTCAGCGGAGACCGCCACAAAGGGTTGTAAGCAGTGCATGGCTCATACCTGTCCTACACACATTTGCAGTCATTCTAGGCTTCTAATATTTATGGCATTCAGAAAAAGAGACGTATTCCCCAGGAGAGCTGGAGGCAAACAGCATCCCAAAAAAGGAAGAGAGAACAATATGCTGAATCCATCAAAGTTTGTCACTTCATAGTCTTTTCACAGCCAAATAAACATTTTACAGCTGGAGGGCTGCATTAGCCAAAATAACAAATGTCCTGAAACCTGCTAGAGATTTCAGATTAGCCTGCCCAATGAAAGAGTTTGATCCCATGCTTTATACATTGGACTTGTGCATGGACAGAGGCAAGTATTTAGTGTACAGGTCCTGCAGAATAATTACCCAAATTTTTATTTTTATTTTTTAAACAGGATTAACTGAGTTTGGGGGGAGACTTGCTTTGAGTTTATTTTTTTAAGCAGGTTGTGGCCAAGCCTGCTGGAATGTATTACAATCCTCTGTAGCATTAGAAGTGATTGCTGACCTTTCAGAGAGCTTCAGATGGTCGACTTTGACTGGTAGATTCAAACACCACCCACTTTAACAGTGTTCACCTGGGACATTTTCTTTCAGTCCTTTGCACAACCCTGATTTTTTGGCCAATCATCAGATGTCTTAGGGATGGTTCCTTCGAATACTGCCATCAGCTGGCAAATTCCAACATTTCTCCTTCACAGATTTTTGCTTTTCCCCTCCATCTCTAGAACGAGCTAGTTTGGGCAGGTGGGTCATGCTTCAAGCTGAGCAGTTTGACAGTTGTACAAGATGCTATCTAATCACTGTACCTTGGCAAGAAAAAGCTGTTTCTTGAGACAAATTTGCCCAGCCATCCATCTGAAGAGATCAGAAGCAAGACCTGAATTCTGCCAACGGTTAGAAGGGAAATCCCTGATATACATCCAAAGAAACTGATGCTGGAGGCTTGAAAGCTTTAGAAGCAGGTCACTGGAAGTGTCAAATTCTGGGATGTCTTCAATACCAGAATGTTTGCAACAGATTTCCTCCAAGCTTTGCTTGGTTGTGTGGGAGTCACACAGTTATTGAACAGCGACAACACTTCACACTCTACGGCAGTACTAGGTCCTCTGGATGATTTCTGTTCAGCACTGAAGCTGAATTCACCTGGCAAAGAACATCCATTACCATGGACAGAGCAGAGACAGAACAGAGAAGTCAGTCTGACTTCAGACAGGCAAACTGGTAGAAACTATGACTAAAATAGCATAATCACAAACACAACAGCTGTAACACAACTCATTATAGAAAAAGTGAGTGCCTTGTTTGCCTTAGTCTTCACTGACAAGGCCTCCCAGGTCTCTTCAGGGTTCAAGGAGGGACAAGACCTACCAGCAGCATACAAGGGATTACTTAAACAGTTGTGGCCTACACAGGCCCACAGAACCAGAAAGGCTGCACCCAAAAACGCGAGCGTGCCCAGGGCTGATAGTATTACAAGGCTCTTCTCTGTCAGCTTTGAAAGGAGGTGGAGACCCAGAGAGGCCCACTGTGACTGAAGGAAGACAAAAGGACCATCCAGGACAGTACAGGCAGTCAGAGTCACTTTGGTTACATGGTCATCTCATAACTATTTCTGGACACATGAAAGAGAAGAAGACTGGCAACTGCCAGCATGGATTTACCACGGGTAAATCATTCCTGACTAGCCTGCCAGCCTTCTTCAATAAGGTGACTGGCTTTGCAGACAAGGAGAAGAGCAGCGAATGTTATTTAGGCTGATTTTAGTCAGGTTTTCAATGCTGTCTCACACAGTAGTCTCATACCCAAGAGCAGCTCTGCTGAAAAGGCCTGGGGGCATGGCAGACACCAAGCTGAGCACAAAGCAGCAGCATACCTAGCAGCAAGGAAAGCCAGCAGCACCTTGAGCTATTTGGACAGGAACGCAGCCTGTAGACTGAGGGAAGTGGTTATTGCCCCCTATTCAAAATTCATTAGACCACATCTAGAGAGATACCACATCTAGTTTTGCCCCATCCCCCAATAAAGGTCATCAGTAAACGAGCAAGTTGTGCAGAGGGCCATCAAGATCATTAGGGGCTGGAGCTCCTGCCATGAGGGAGCAGGGCCTGTTCGACCCCAAGAGGGGCTTGGGGCTGCAGCAGGGGACTGACAGCAGCCAGCCAGCAGCTCTGGGGAGGTTTTTGAGAAGTTATGCCCTTCACAGTGCTGCATAGGCTGGAGGATGACAGGCAATGGTGTAAATTTAAAGAGTGTTTCAAATGGATATAAAAAGGTTTCCCTCACGAGGACAGGCAAGTAATGGAGCAGGCTGCCCAGAGAGGCTGCACGGCCTCAGCCCATGGAGGTTTTTGATTTTTGACTGGTTAAGGCCCGGATCAAGCTGGGCTAGCTGCAGAGCTGCCCCTGCTTGGACCAGAGGCCTCCTGAAGTCCCTTTCAAACTGAATTATTCTGTGAGTTTAGGAAAATCATGTTTACAAATTTCCTGGATTCTTTGGGAGGATTCAAAGAAGTGAATCAAAGGGTGAACTGTCAACATAATATACTGAGAATTTCAAAAGTGGTTTTGAAATTCTTGAACAGTGGTGTGATTGTTTTGTTTTTTGTCATTTTTGTTTTTGGAAGCTAGTTTCTTAAGAATTGTTGGTGAAAGGCAACTGTATCTCAAGAAGAAACCCTCTTGTGAGTCAGTAATAGTTGACAAGATAGGAAATCAAGGCTAAGAAGTTTACAGTGGAGTGAGGCTGCCGGTGGTGTGCCAGAGATCTATGATAGGACTTGGACTATTCGGTCTATTCATAAATGGTCTGGAAAAGAGATAAATAACAAGATGACATTTGCTGCCAAGATGAATTTCTTCAGGACACTCGTACCAAAAACAGCCTACGAAGAGTTGCAGAAGTATGTTGCAGTATTGAATCACTTAGGGAAGAAAAGAAAAGAAAAAAAAAGAAGTTCTGTGTCAGCCAGCAACGTATTACACATGAAAGAAAACAACTCATGCTATACACAACAAATAAAGGGCTCTAAATTAAACATTTCAGCTCAGGAGACAAATTTCTGAGCTCGTTGACAGTAGTTCCAGTAAGGAATGCTTATCATAGAGAAAAAGAGCAAACAAAGTTAAGAAAGGTTGTCAAAAAAGCAAAGGACAAAGTACTCAGCATCTCTACGTCACTGTCCATGGTGCACATTCAACACACAGGGCCACACTACCAAGGGGCAGATTTGGTCACTCATTTCAGAAAAGATACAGAATTAGAACATGTGAAGAGACAAATATGATAGACCTTTCCACCTGGAGACAGGCTGATAAGGGCATATGAAAAAAGGTTATGAACTCAGGAACAACCTACTAGAAGTTAGGGCAGAATCAACAAAATCAACACGTCAAATCCAAACAGAAGTATATGATTGATTTGAAGATAGTTTGCTTTCCTTCTCCTCCAAGACACTACCACGTATTCATCATGGCTACTTCCTGAGGTTGCCAAAACAGACGTCATACATCGGCTGAGAGCTCCTCATGAAGCACGCATGTGGGAAAGTTTGCATGCTTTTGCTGCATTATGGAACTCATTGCCACAGGAAGTTGTGCAGGCCAAAGTTGGGAATATGGGGAAAAAAAAAAAAAAAAAAAAAAGATAAATTCATGAGGGATAGATCCTTGTATTAGACACCAGTGGACAAAACCATCTTCTGCTTGGGAAGTTCCTACTTCCCAAGTAGAAGTGAGAGGCTGAAAAGACAGGCTTGGGGAAGGCTCACTCTATCCAAGCCTTTCCATAGGCACCTGCTGCTATCCAAGGTCTGTCAGTGACACGGGGCAAGAAGCAGCTTTACTCTGAACACTTCTATATTCCTACCTGCCCAGCTCTCTGAATCAGAAACCTGAAGTTTTCTTTTTAATTCCTGAACCACTGTCTCTCATTGAGCAAAGAGTGAAAGGAGATGCATGCTAAAGGCACAAAGCTTCTGAGAAAGGTGCATTGCAACTCTGAGAAAAGCTTACATCATATATAAGTCATCTGGCTAATTCTTCTTAAAAGTCATCTGCTGGCGAAATAAACAAAGCACAAACTTTCCCAGATGTGTACTTCATGAGGAATTCTCAGTCAACATATGATTTATGACTTGGCATCGTCAGAAAACACAAAATCGTGATTCAGAGATGAAATGTAGATGTGGAATTGCTATGGAAGGAGACAGAAAGGGTTTATTCAGAGATCAACCCCAACTCCTGTATTGGTAAGCTTTTTCACTGCTTGCAAATGTTGCACTGGACAATTGTTCTTCCTTTAATAGTAAGAAGATTAAGGCTCAGTGTTCAGATTCCCTTTGTTTTCCGCAAATGTTAACCAACTAAAATTTCCTGCAAATCTGTCAGGGTAAGCAATTGCATTTTTGCACCATGCTTCTCCACAAAAGAGGACAGGCAAGTTGTCTCATTGGACTTCTGAATCACAGACAACCAACTTCATGGAGACCCAAAGCACTGAAAGAAAAAAAAAAAAAGAAAAAAAAAAGAATCTATAACAACTAAAAGTAAAGAAGATAGGAAAAGGCACACTGGGAATTTCATTCAGTCAATCATCCCCAGTACAAAACAAAACAAAGTCTATCAGGAGTGGGGAGGAAAGCAATGGGGAGAGAAAAACAGCAGAAATGCAAGCAAAAATAGAATGACAAGCAATGAACAGCGCCAATGTGCAGTATATATATCTCCACAGATATTTTGGCAACCTTGGCTAAATGACGATTTAGCCTAGCATCCATCCTTCCCAGCTCATCTGCTTGTTAAAGATGTCAGTTCCCTTGCACTGCCTACGGGGGTATTTTGACAGAAACGTCACCAAGGACTCATTGGTGTTGTTTTAACTTGGCACCATTGATGTCTTTGCTTTGTTTCTGAATCTCTTCTTACAGCTGCATTTCTCTCCCCCCCCCCCTTCCTACGACACACTCAATGGCTCAATAGACTGTGCCCGAATGAGATGGCTTCCTCATTTGTAAAACTTTCATTGGAAATAAAGACTTCCTGTAGAATCACGTGGGTCTCCCATAAAACATGCATGGAAGAAAGGGTTTTAGATAGGAGCAGTGTCACGCAGACAAAACACTGACCAAAGAACAAATGAGGATAATACGATGGAGAAAATGTATAAAGCCTTAGATATCTCCAGTAAAGTGATGTTTAATCCAATTGAGTTAAATATGTTTTAAGCAGTGCATTAAGGATTCAGAGGTGATGTCAGACAACAGACAATGGAGGGAAAAAATAGAAAGATTGGAAAAGTGGGAAGAATACGATAAGGGAATTGCAGCCTAGAAAAATTTAGACTACTTTAACAGAGAAAAACAAACAATCCAAATTTATTCACTGGAGGAATGCTGCTAGGAAAGGAGAATGGTCCTGGAGTGCCGACAGCTAGGAAACAGCACCCCAGCAGCCAAGGTGCTGCACACCCGCATGAGGGAGAGGTTGGCCCCTTGAGTAGTTAAGTGGGAGAGGTACTGCACAGAAATAGGGTAACTTCTAGAACTTGTAATATAACCTCAGCCTACCAGGAAAAACCGGGCTCAGTGAAATCAGGCATTCAGTGGGACCCAAGAGAATACTCAACGAATGCAAAAATAGCTGCTGCTGCTTATTAACTGCCTCTTTGGCATCCTCAGGTCAACGGGGAACTCCATAAGCAACCTCACTCATGGAAACTACTCAGAAATATCCCATGTACTCCCTTGTGGGCACTGTCTCTTCCCCAGGGCCCCCTCCACATGTGACCAGTTATTTCAGCTGATTTTGAGGTTGGCCAGAGCGAGGACCAGATTCGGACTGCCTGCATGGCAGACTCCATCCCTAGGCACACCTCTTGGGAACCCACCGTCGGGACTAAACTTGTCCTGAGGAGTGACTGCACAAAATTTGAGGTGGACCATCCAAGCTGACAAGCTGGAAGGAAGAAAGAACAAAACCTGTTAAACTCAGCAACAGGAAGTGCCCAGAGAATGAAAACTCGGTACAAAAGGAACTACATGAGTAAGGAGATGAGAATAAGGAGAATTTAACTAGAAGAGTCAAGATTTCTTGGGCTGAAAAAAAAAAAAATGTTTCTTGAAAGAGAAGCCCGCAATTTGAGTCATTTTTATACCAAAACTGTTTAAAATAAAAAAGTGCTTGGAGGACAGGGGACAGAATGACAAAGTAGGCCTTTCCCGATGGCTGCTAAAAGTTGGTTTCACTTCAGCTCTACCGGTGTAGTTTTCCTGGCCTAGCAGCATTGCAGCAGTGACATCAGAGTGATCCCGGAGGTCTCAGCCTCGCAGAGCACTCACAAACAAGCTGCGTTTCCAGCCGCCAAGTAGTCCCCCACGAGGTCCGTGGGACAACTCATACATACTAATCACTTGTAAGGACTGGAGGTGATGGATACACAACATTTTCAGTCTTTGCTGTGGCACTGAGAACTTAGCTGTGAGTAACTACCTTCATCCCAGAGCACAGCCAGCCACCCTTCCTTCATTAGTATTATTTGCATTACTCAATCCCAGGTCAGAACTGAGTCTTGAGTACTTGGGTATATTTCTACTCCTATTATCCTGCCCATCTTTCTTGAAAAAAAACGTTTGTGACAGTGTCTTCAGTTATATCTGAAGAGAAATATGAACTAGAAGCAGCTGAGCCAGCTCCACAGACTTCTCAGCCCCATCCCTCACCCATGCTTTCTTCCATCTTTTCACTTTAACTAGCAACACCATTTTTTTTTCCTTCAAATAAAACAGAATACCCATCATCTTTGCAATATTTTCTTTAGAATATTTAATTTTTGTTCCCTACCTAATCACAAGGCAGTATGCATTTTTAAATCATCCAGGCAAAATAATTACAAAAATAATCCAGCCAAGTGTAATCAAACTGCAGGGTTCTTTATTTTCCTGGCCTCTTAATTTAATTTCACATCCTGTGGTCTTAAAGAAACATTGGGATATCATCTTGTTATTGTTTAGGTTGTGTGCCTGTAAAAATGAGGAGTAATTGGTTCTTTTCTTACTCACTGCCACACAGAAAACTCATATACCAGATAGAATATTTTTGGAGTAAAGGCTTGGGGATAAATCTCACAGATGAGCACAAGATAGATTCTTAGCTCCCATTTTCATAGGCAAAAATCAAACGGAAGGGTAGTATTTCCTATCCAGCTGTAAAGGAAGAGGAACCCTTGTTCGATTGTTTGGTTTTGAGTATTATTTTGTAAAGACTGGAACTGCTTTGATAAAATCTTTTGTTTATAAACTTTCTCAACACAGTGATATGGATTCTGAAGTGATTTTTGTCATTTTACCCATGAGAATAGTCACAGCACAAAAAGCTAAATACAGTCGCAAACTTCTGCCTGTATCTTGGATAAACACTGAGAATTCCTTGCTGTGTGGATGACTTTAGCAATGCTAAGACCTCAGAAAAGGAACATATTGGTAATGAATACAGGTAGTCTCTTCCCAGATTTATTATTTTTCACTTGACAAAATCAATCACATGAGGTTAATGGGGCAGATATACGTAGCTCTATCCAAACCTCCATAGTTAACATCTGTTCGAGAAGACTGACCAGCTGATGGTTTTGTGTGTTAATAACCTAAGAGACCATCACAGCTCAGTACTAAATATTTTTTTAAATGCCTACAAACCCATTAAAATCAATAGCAATTAGGCCAAAACACTGCCGTACCACAGCAACAACAAGCATGAAGGGGCATAGTCCTCTCTCTTCAGCCAGGAAGCTTGGGTAGAAGAGCTCTTGGTTTCTCGAGCATCGCCACATCTCAAGACCTGCTGCCCACAACGGCGAGCTGGAGAACCCCAGGGACAACCCCAGACAAGGAGCAGAATGTCCACAAAGAGCACAGCTACTGCAGCTCTAACCTGCCTTGCATCAGCTCTACTATAAAAACATGAAAAGGGATTTCATACACACACACGCTTGCTCTAAATTGGGTACGGTGAGGAATCTTTCTGTCATTCAGACTTGTACATTCTTTTCACAAAGGCCTGAAGCCTCCTGTTTTCTGAATTTTCTTGATCAGAAAGTAACGAAATATTCTGAGCTCTTTTGGATATTTGTTTTTTACCCCAAAAGAAATGGTTACAGCTTGAAAAAGAATCTCATTTTTAAATCTAATGCTTAAAAGCACTCTATCTTACATCTGAAGTAATGGCTGATTCCATTCTTGGATTTGTTCATTTTTTTCTTGTAAGCTACTGCAGTGACGAGAGCTTTTCTTGAATTCCAAAAAGAAAACTAGACTGAGTCACTGCATACAAGCATCCTCTGCTTATAGAAACAACATTTTCCTTACAAAGTACTTTGTTTTTAAGTCAAGGGATACGGGACAGGACCTTAGATTCTGCATTCCAAGCATCGGCTAATGAACTTGCTAAAGTTAAGTTGCAATAATCATATTCTCCATGGGGTTTTGGCTGTCGCTATAGTCACCTTCTTTCCTTCAAAATATGCTTTTCATTGTTCTACTGCCCTTTTTCCAATTGCTCTGCAGCCAAGTTCTTGGAAAGCAATCACGCTTCTTGTTTAGGATTTATTGCTAGTCTTTTGCCAATAAGGACACGCACAAATGTCTCCTGTGATCATCCTGCAAAAGCAAGCTAAAAATACGGCAATATAAAACCAGGCACATTTTGCATGTTAAATGGCATCAGTGTGCAGTCACCAAAAATTTCTGAGATATATATATAAAAGAAGATTGAGCCTTTTGGCTAGGCTGATCAAAGGTACTGCTTGGGTGCCATAAATAAGTTTATTTTAGAATCCCAGTCTCCTCAGAAAGGGAAAAAAATGTGTTTTTGTTGTGTTTTAGTAGCTGCAACATTTTTTCCTTTTATCAGATTTACACAGTAAAGTTTGTGCTTTAGAAATTTAAGGTCTGAGGAAAATAATAGTTTATCTTCCAAACTGGCTGCCTTAAGACTAATAACCATGATGACTAATGCCGTTATCGCTAAAACTTTAAAGCGGTGAAAACTGGTCATTTGTTTGGTTTTTACAGGATTGTAAAGGATCTTGCTATTTCAAGTTGTATTTAGGTTTTGAAATGTGTTTCAGGTTGTCCAAGAAAATTCATGTGTGGAGCAGCAGCAGATTATACGAGGGAACACTGATCTTATAGCTCGGAAATAATGGCTCATGACAAAGAGTATCTGGGAAATCACCATGCCTTGGCCACGCTTATCTGACCATATTGCTTGTTTTCCATACAAACATTCTGGTGTAATCATCAGCCTATTTGAAAGACTTTTATCAGCTTACTGCTTTTTACAGGCAGGGGTAGAGTCAGGACTGTAGGGATCTGTTTTAAATCTTCTCGCTGTTAGGACTGTTAAAGTGCCTCTGAAATTTGGGAAGAGTCAGTCCTTGGTCCCTCCGCAACCCTTCTCCTTGTTTCTGATGAGGTCCTCTCTTAAACAGCCTTAAATTGGGAAAATGAATCAGGACTCATTCATGAGCCCGGGTTCCCTTTCAGCAGCTTGGTGTATTCCAGTTCCTAATGGCTACGTGATTCTGTGGTTCAGACGTGATCGCTGAGACTCAGAAACAAGAGGGCTAATGAAAAGATCCAGATAAATGTTTCACCACCTCATAATTTGGGGTTCTTACTCAACCTGAAATGACTGCGATTGTTATTATTCTGCTGTTCTTTTTATGATTCTCATCTTTCTTGTCTTTTCTTCTCTGCTTATTCTTTTCCCCAGGCAATAAGAGATGGTCCCAAATACCTATTTGGTTCCTATAATTAAACCAGATGTATTTTCTATTCAGTCTGAAAAGGGACTGGCCATTTGTGCAATAGGATTTTGCATACAAGAAAAAAGAAATGATCATTGAGGAAACAACATAAATTCATTCCTAATAAATTATAAATGAACTTTGAAATGCAATAAAACTCCATTTTTTTCCTATGCTCAGGCTGGTAGACCTCTGAGTACAAATAACTCATGTGATTTTATCTCAAACTTTATATTCTGCAAGCAGATGATGATTTCCTGAAATTCATTCTCTGCTTGAAATTATTCAGTGAAATACATTTTTGTATGTGAATTGCATTTACTTTTTTTGTTGCTCTAATAAGATTACTCATGTATCACAAGGCATCAGTTAATTCTGGGTGTGCTTCTCGTTGTAATCATCAGGATTCTGGTACGAGTATTTGTATAACAGTTATAAAACTTGCTTCCCACTATTTCAGCAAGGAAATCCACTTTGCATCAGTGGTTGCTGTAATAAAATTTGGTCACAAAGGAATTTACACAAGGGACCCCAGAAAAGCCGCTTGCAGGGCCAAAGCAAACGAGTTGCAAAATTTAAACCAATATTTGCTAGAAAATGTTTGTGCTGGTCACTCAGCCCTACTCCTGAGGCCCTTACAAAAGTCCTCACCGCTGGACTTAACACTGCAGGTCTTCCTAAAGTTTAGTTTCTCTGAAACTAATCTGAAATATTTTTTTTGATGCCGATATTGGATTTGCGCTCCCCTTTGCAATTTTGATAAGACTTCTGCTTTTACGAATGGCTGCAGAAAGGATCCCATTATTTCGCTACCTCCAACATCAAATACCGCGCCGCAGGCACCAACAACCACCTAACGGAGCTAACACAGCTTCTGCTTTTGACTTCACAAGTGCAAGCACACATGCATGTACTTGGCTGTGGCTACGTGTTCACCTAGCTACCTCTATCCACACAGCCCGCAGGACCTGGAACAAGCTTATTCTTAGGTACCATAATCCCCAATCTATTAATTTGGGTTTACTCTTGGTCTTCAACACGCTGTCCATCTTCTCCATCTGTAATGGCATCCACTGACATTATTCCCTGCAAATTTTAAAAACACTTTACTCACAGAAGCTTGCGCGCAATGATAATTAAAAATCTGGAAACAGGGATAACAACTGTGATTTGTGATGTCAGGTACACAACGGCTCATCCATTCTTCATTTCAGAAAAATTCAGCTCCCTCTCCCCCAAATATAAAAGTTTTATAAATAAATAAGCACCAGGCCTCAAACATTGTTGCTGGAACTTCGTGCAGAGTTAGAAGAAGGGTTGGAGTATAGTTTGGAGTAAGCCCTGATAAAGCTCTGCCGTTTGGATGGGAGCGTCAGCTTCCTTCACACGACTTAGCACAATAAACAACATTGCTGTTACCATCTTGCTGAGGATGGTAGAAAAGGACCATAAAACTGAGTGGCATATTCAAAATTCCTTGCAAAATATTGGCTCTCAGAAAACAACACACAATAACTGTAATTAATACCAGTCCTTTAAAGTATCCCTGAAGTCTTCTGAAATCTAACCCAGTACTACGCTGCTGGGAGCAGCGACTGCATCCTGAACAGCACTGGAAATGACAACAGAAAATCGCAATTCTCCAGGAGAAGACAGAGTTGTAACGCACCGGTCTGCTCAACAGAAAAATACCTTTGCCCTGAGTATTTAGATTTTATTTTTTTTTCCTGGAGAATCGCAGGACTTTACTCTTTAGCTAAGCCTCACAAGTTCAACACCCCCTGAGTTATATAAACATTATTTTACAATTCGAGCTATTTTCCCCAGCGAAGGGATCACTCCAGGGGAGCACCGTTTCAATGACCCCTTTTAGCAAGCCAACATCGCATTGCTCCTGCTTCCATGCCTTCGGCGGGACCAAGCCCGAGGTGCACCCAGGCAATCAAACCCCAGCCGCAGGTTGCACCGCACCTACAGCCGCCCCTACGAGCAGGGGCTTCCAGGAGACAACAAGTTGCAGCAGAGGCTTGAGATGTGTTATTTCAAAGGGTAAAGGACGTGAGGGTTAGTGCTGGGGGGGGAAACAAGCCAGGAGAGAAAAACCCCACCGGCAGCAAGCGCTCGCATCCCTGGCAGCGATGCTGCGGCCGGGAGGTGCCGGTGCGCGGCGCCCACCTTGCAGCGGGGGTGCTGCCGGCAGGGCCCCCCCCCAAGGAGCAGTGGGGGGACACCTTCGTCCCCCCCTTTGCTGGAGGAGGAAAGGAAAAGCGGAGAGGGGAGAAAACAGCCCCGCAGGGCTGCCGGCTGTCACCGGGCTTTTCGTGGGGTGGGAAACAGGGGGGATGCTCGGGGGTGGGGGAAAAAGAGGGGATGCTTCGGGGGGATGCTCGGGAGGAAACAAGGGGAGATGCTCAAGGGGGGGATGCTCCCAGTGGGGATGCTCCTGGGGGGGAATCCTCTTGGAGGGGGGAGTTCCCAAGGGCCACGCAGCGGCTTCTCCTCGCCGGCGGCTCCGGGCACCCCTCGCCCCCTGCCGGGGACCCCCCGAGGCTGAGCCCCGGCTGGGAGCAGGAGCGGGGCTGGGGCCAAACGGCGGCGGCGAGGGGCTCCTCGGTGGCTCGGCGGTCGCCCCCCTCCTCGCCCCCCTCCCCAGCCCCCGAAACAACGCGGCCAGAGGCGAGGAGCGCCCGCTCGGAAGCGCTGCGGTCCTGCCGCTGTCCCCGCGCAGCACGGCGAGCTATTTGCGGCTCCGCCGAGCCCTCCTGAATGAATGCATCCGCAGCTGACCTTTAACAATAGGCGCTGAAATAGCACAATCTGCGGGACCCGGCTCCGGGTTATGGTTATGGGGGGGGGGGGGGGGGGTAGGGGGGGGAAGGAAAGGCAGCGGGAAGGAAGAGATGGGTGAATATTGTAATCACGGCGATCTCGTCCGCTTCCTTTCCCAAAGCTCCTCGCGCAGAAGGAGGGGGGGAGATCAGTGATATTCTCCCCCCCGGTGCCGGGGGCTCTCAGCCTCACAGAAACCTTCCCCAGCTCCATTGCCCCGCGCCCCCCCCTCTCCCATCCCTCTCTCCCAAGCAGCGGGGTAGCGGCGCGGCGCCGAGGATGCTCGGTGTCCCCCCCCCCCACCTTTCCCCTCTCCTCCCGGCGCTCTCTCACCTTCCCTGGCTTTCAGCAAGACGGTGTTGGCAACGATGTTTTCCAGCTCCATTGACGAGCTCGGGCAGCGCAGCTCGGCGGCACTGCAGCAGGACGGCGCCGAGGTGCGGAGCCTGCGGGCGCCCACCAGCTCCTGCCCCTTAGCGCCTCGTCCCCCCGGGCATGATCCTTCCTCCCTCCCTCCCTTCCTTCCTCCCTTCCACCCTCCGGCCGAGCTCCCCCGGCGCTCCCCTCTCTCTCTCCGCTACTCCATCCTCCCCGGCGGGCTGAGGGCTGGGGCGCTCCTGCCTCCCTCCTCCTCCTCCTCCTCCTCCTCCTCCTCCTCCTCCCGGGGGTGGGGCACCGGGAGCGGCCCCGCAGCCCCGCGCAGGCGCCAGCCCCGCAGCCGCTTCGGTGGGGCTGGCGGGGGGGGGTCCCGGGGCACGGACAGACCGACGGACAGACGGACACAGCCCCCCGGGCAGCCCCCGGGGCCGGGGAGCTGCGGGGGGCACCGCGGGGGCGGCCCCGCTGGCGCTGCCCTGGTGCCGGGCGCCATCCAGCGGCTGCGGGGTTTGGGGAGCCGCCGGCCTGGGTTTGATTTTTTTTGGGGGGGAGGTTTGGGGGTGGTTTGTTACGGGTTTTTCTTTTGGTGTTTCATCCCGAGGAGGAGCTAGGCTGGTGGGAAGTTTAGGCTGAGCCCTAAATGCTGGGTGCGTGCGAGGGAGGGATGCTGGTGTTGCTGGGATCGATAGCGCGTTCGGCAGGTGGGGCGAAGAAAGAGGGATAAAACCCACCCGCTGCCCTCACCAGCACTCTCCCCCATCAGCATGGCACTGATTAAATCCACGCGAAGCAAAGCAAATCAAATTAACATGCGGCTTCTTGTAGGTGGAAGGGAGGCACTGCCCTTTCTCTCCCGTTCTGGTCGCACCGATCGTATTTCTCCCTGCAGCCGGGCAGAAGTGGCTTGCAGCAGCAGGCTGCCGCTGGATGCGTTTCCTAAATGCAGGAGATAAATGATAAATGCCCTTAATGAATAATATCTCGGACATTAGGATCATGTGGCTATAATAAATGCCTCCTGTACCTTAGCAAATGCCAAAGGTTGGAGCCTGGGAAGCTATTGTTGCAGCAGGTGCCACTGCTGTGCATAATCCTCCCCATCCTCCCCCCCGTCACTTCAGGAAACGTTCAGGCTCCGGTAGCCATGCCGTGCTGTGGTTACTTTC
Organism: Aythya marila; assembly: GCF_965140915.1. NCBI lineage: Eukaryota > Metazoa > Chordata > Aves > Anseriformes > Anatidae > Aythya > Aythya marila. The sequence continues at coordinate 6,133,974 of NC_139048.1, forward strand.
TTTGTAATGCCAAGTTCCATATAACAGTGGTTGTGCCTGTAAGTACCGGAAGATTTTTCCCTGATTAAATAATTCTTGAGGGAAAAATTGCTTCCTGGAAACCAGAGCCTTAGCACAGAGATGAGGCTCCTGAGGAGTGGCTGCCCTGCGTGTTGTTTGAGCACTTCTGTGCAAGGGATGATGCTCACATCTAAAGAGAACAAAAGGAGTGAGGCACCTGTAGATCCTAAGTTTGGGTGTAAAGCAGTATGTGCATCTGAGGGCTCTGCTGCTCCCCTTGTATCCAACATCTACATACTAATGTGCTATGCACACACAGTCATCTGCAGCATTGCCCTGTAAAACAGAATTACAACTTCGGAGTGCTGGTGTTGTCCTTTGTGAACATTTATTTAGTTCCTGAAAGAGTAACTAGCAGAATTATCAGAAGAGTTACAAAAGATCCGCACGGCATTTGGGAAGCCCCGCTGAGCTACTTGGTGTTCATAAACGGCCCAGCTCTGAAGTACTTGGAGTTCCTGGCACCCAAAGGTGCGCTTACCCAGTCCCTGCAGAAACAGGAACAGCAACTGAACGAATGTCGTGCTGCTGTCTGGGTGGTTAATGACACCGAGCTGGATGACTTTGCATTGAGGTGGGAGAGGAGCAGTGGAGTAAGTGGCTGAGAGCAGGGAGTGGAAAGCTGAGCTCTGTTACCGGGTGCGAGATTCTGCAAAAACACGTTTGTCTGAGTTACACAACTACACGGAGGGCAGCAATTCTGACTTCATTTTTATCAGTAAGAACAATGGAGTGGGTTTTCCTAATGATTCTTAGAGCAACTGAGAAAATAAAACTTGTTTCCACTACATCTGAGTCAGTTTGGTGCCCTAGAACAAGAAGGAATTGTGCTCGCTATCACAATGCCTGCTTTGAAAAACAAATCGAGGCATCCCATCCTGGCTGCATCCCTTTCCTAGCTCAGACTCTAAAGGTTGAATATAGCACTGCTACATGACAGAGCTCTGCTTCAGCTCGGGGCTCTGATGGATGGCCCCTTTCATGGATGTGGCTCCCTAAGGACTGCCAGATCAATTGCCCTGTGCAGACCTACTTGACCCAAAGTCCGTGTGTTGGTCTCTGCAGAAGCCACCAGAGCGTTTGGAGCCTTGCCTTATGACTTTCCTATGGCCGTGGGCATCTTCATCATTGTGCCACCTGGAACACCTGGGTCACAAAAACAGCAACAAAAAATATTAGGAAAAGGTACATGTATTTATATCAATTTTCTCTTACAACAACAACAAAATATTAGAAAGAAAAACATTTATTTATATGAATTTTCTCTCAACAACTCAGCCCTTTAATTTTAGGCCATGTCCACACCCCATGTAATGGAGCAATCAGGTTCTCTGTGAGCGAGGGGAAAAGAACCTCTTCATTATCAGCAAATCCTTGAGTCTCTTCTACTGCTTATCTTATTCTACCCACTGGTGCAAACTCTGGTGCTGAAATACACGAGCATGGACTCGAAGGCAGCGAGGCAGGTAAGAAATAGGCAGGTCTTTTTTTTTCAGGCCTAAGGACCCTGATTCAGTGGTTGTGGGAGCAAAGGGTAAAAAATGGGTCTGAATCATGCAGAAGCAGCTAATTTGGAAAGAAAAATAAAAAAAGTAAATGTTACAAAAAAAAAAAAAAGGTTAAATTGAAAGATGTGTTTTCTATGGTGCTTAATGCGTTTGGTTATTCTGCTTGTAAATAAAACATCTTTCGTTGGAAGCCATTCGAGAGTGGCTCAGGAAAGCACTTTTTGAGTGGCGAACACGAGGGCAAAGCCGGGCTGGCAGCCATCTTCCCTTTATGGGAGAAGAGAGGTTTGTAAATGAAATGCCAGCACCGTGCGAGCCCCGAATGCATCAGCGCAAGGCGAAGAGGAAGGCAGCAGAGCGGCGGGCGATGGATTGCGAGCGGCTCTGACAGATGAGTCATCGGCAGGGTGGGCTCCTGCAGCTCCGGCCAGAAGCAGAGCACAGCACACCCAGCGTTATCCTGCCCCCACAGAGATGGCTCGGCCGCAGCACAGCCTGCTTGAAAGGGCAGGATAAGATCCCAGGTGAGCCAGATGCCTGAAAGGGTTTTGCCTCCTTCTTATCGCTTGGAAACATGCCCTGACAGGAGCTATCACCTACATCCATGTTCCAGCATGGAATTAATGCTGTAAAGTTTCTTCGTGACCACCTCGGAACGGGGCTGTGTTTGCAATTGCTCCCCAAACTTGCCCTACAGAGGGTACGTTTTGTCACCTGCCGCTGAGATGCTGCATCAGCAGGTGGGAACATGCAGGCCCACGAGGAGGCAGCTGCAGCCTTGTGCGGAGCCCTGTGCGGAAGGACAGAGGCTGCCATCTACCAACAGCCACGGGGTGATGCATCGTGTTCTCGAAACCTAACTTTTTCCTTTGCTCTAGGTGAAAATGTTCATGCCTCTGTAGCTTCTCTCCGTTTCCAAACCTTTTCTTGCAGTTATCTGTTTCCTCAAAGTAGAGGACAATTGATTGTTACGGCATTTAAGCATATGGAATGAAATAATCTTCTAGAAGAGCAGAATTTATTTTTTAAATAAGCATCCCATTAGCAGCACAGAATCTGATATTCAATGGCCCACAGCAGCAGGAGATCTGTTTTAGGATTTCCTTACCCCATTCATCAAGCTCAGAGAGAAAAGCTACCTTTCCACTAACATTTTGTTGCACTAATGATGATCTTCCAAACAACTCTTTAAAAACTAACCTTACAAAAAACAATGGTAGCAATATACAAGTAGTACCTAGTACTTCTTAAATCAGCAGATCTCAAAGCTTTTGTTTGTTTGTTTGTTTGTGGTGTTTTTATTTTTGTGGTGTTTTTATTTTTTGTTTTACCAGAAAGGCAAATTTAATTATTCAAAGATAGGGAAAAAGGCACTAAGTGAGAGCAGGCAGATAGGTGTCATAACCAAAAATTGAATTTACATCTCTTCTTATCCATTCAAGTGCTTTAGCCCCCGCTCAGCACCTTGTAGTGACACAAAATTCTCTGCTAAAGCTTGCCGAACTCCTGGGAAGTCTTTCACAAACTTCAGATGTCTTTGAATTGAATTTAAAGACTCCAATCCTTCAAACACTAACACGCACTGCTGATCGCTCACTGCACCATTATGCACCAGCAGTCTGCCACTGCAGGAGGAGATGCAAGATCAGGGCCTGTGGTTTCCCTGATCTTATTTTTTTGTTTGTTTGTTTTCCATCACAGTCTCAGCAACACCATGCATCCTGATTTCAGGAGTGTACAGTGACACAGCAAAGCAGAAAATCAACGAGATACAGAGAAAGATGAGCATGTGTTACCGCTTGGTAAATCCATTTGGAATTACAGATGGCCAGAAGAACCAGGTTTAGCAGCTGCTCCGCTGTGCCCCAGAAGTGCTGCTGAGGAAAAGGCAGAACTCTTTTGCCAGGTGCGCTTTGGCAGAGAAAAAGTCCACCTTCAAATCCTAGGGATGCCCAGTAAAAAGCAAAATGGAAAATAAACCCCTGTGCTAAATGGCAGTAGTTCAAGTTCTTGCCCAGAAGTCTGGGAAACTGAATTATGCTGCCTTCATAACAAAGCATGAGCAATATTTCCCCACCTGCAAGCCAAGTGTTTAAACAAAGAGTTTTAAACAAATATAACTTTCCAGGGAGAGGGGAAGGACACCGTTTTAAAAAATATCAACTGAGAAATTGTGAATAATCATCTGCGGGTGAGACAACCATCCTCAGGAAATCCTAGCAATAGCCTTTTTTTTTTTTTTTTTTTTTTTTTTTTTTCTGCTACAATACAGCTCCCACAGCTGAGGGAAAGGAACTGCTATGGCCTGACCGTATCCCTAACTCAATTTGCTGCCCAGCCTCAGGGGAGCTGCTGCTGGGTGAGTTGGTCTGTTGATGCAGAGGGATGTGCCATTCCAGCAGACGTGAACACAGACGTGCCAATCTGCACGGCTGCTCGAGGAGTCAGCCCAGGTACTGGCTGAGGTTTCTTGGCCAGTCTTCGCCGGTCGTTGCCCTGCAGGTGACCCTTGCTCAGCTCCATTGCTCATTTTTCTGCTGGCAGCCCTCACGGTGTCTCAGCAGTGGCACTAAAATCTCCCCAGGCTGTACTGTGCAGACAACTGCTCCTGCCCTCTCCATCTGCTGTTCTTCCTGGGGGCTCCCAGGGCTGCAGGCTACAGCACGGCTCACCCGCAGCGCATCTGATGTATTTTCTGACATGGAAATAATTTACTCACTTCCACTTTCTGGCTTTGAGGGCTTTTAAAGCAAGAATGCCCCAAACTTTTAGGTAACAGACATGCACATAAGCTGAGTAGCTCAGCCAGCTGGCTCCCCTTGTGCAGCCACCTTCCCAGCGGAGTCCCTGTCCGGCTGGTACTTTCAAGCAGCCCTAGTTCATCAACAGGAGCCAAAGCTGAGCTCAAACACATTCAGGTTTCCCTTAGTGAAACGCTAATGAGAAGAAAGGAATGTGTGAGGTTCCTTAACTCAGAATATGCTGGTTTAGTGACCACTTGTTCATACCTCTGCACACATTCTCAAATGCACTCTCAGGGCTTTGTTAGGAGGTGCTAAGCCTGAAGAGAACAGCTGCAACATCAAAAGCAGTAGTGATGTATGCTTGAATTCAAGGAAATTACTGGATGCAGGAAGCAGTTAGACTATCATGCTGGTGGACCTTGTACTGAGATATCCACATCCCTAATTGTCCACATTTTCCTTCCCCCTTTTCTCACCATGGCTATAGGAAGGAACAGTTCATCCTTCACACCCTTGTTCAGAACACCTTCATTATATTCGTCTCCTTTTGGGCACCTCCATCTTCATCGCAAGCTGACAGCTGCCCAGCATCTCTGTACCATATGAATAGATAATATTATACTCTGCTGGGCAGAGATTTCGTGATTACCAGAGCCACATTTCCACCCGTTCTTGGCATCATCTGTATTAATAAATTCAGAAGTGCCACAGAAAGTCACGAGGAACTGAAACTGGTGTGTCTATAACAGTAAATGTACAGAAATGTGCCCGGTGTGCTTTTGGATGGCACCGACTAACACTGTCCCACACAGTTCCTAGGCATATCAGGGAGATAATAGTGGCTAACATCCAGTCCTAACAAGCAACTTGTGCTCAACCTGCCACTTCTGAATGCTCGGAGGGTTGGTTTATGGAGGTGACTGGACCACACCAGCTGGATGGGTACCAGGAATAAGTTTGCTAACGTGTTCGGAGCCACAGAGGCAGCATCCGCTGAGCTTCCAGGCACTCATTGGCATTGCCTTGGTTGCCTTTGGCCTTGCCCCCAGCTGCTGTAACTGCTGGTGGAGCCAGAGCTCTCCCTACCTCACAAGGTGGGACCTTCCCTTCGTAAAAGGCTGTGGATATTTATAAATATGAGTGTTAAAGCAGCAGGCTGGCCGAAGCTCCCACCGCCAGGGAAGCAGAGAGGTCTGCCTGCACCAGGCGCGCTCCCTCCCACAACACACCCACCACTCCTGCGCTGGACTAGTGACGGGATTTTTGACCAAACAACTACAATCCGACCACGAGTTCATCAAAGAGCCGCCAGAAAACTTTATTGTTGAAGTGTTTCAGCTCGAGCCACGCTCCACTTTCCACCACAGAGCCGGGTCCCGGGGCCAGCCCCACCTCAGCCCCTCACACCCCGGCGGCGAGCGCGGGCACGGCGCCCTCCCCTCCTCACCCTTCCCTGCTCTCTGCCCACCCTCAAACACCCCCCCGGGGCCATGCAGCCTCCATGGGGACACCTCCTCCTCCTGCCTGGGGGCTGGCACCGCCCGCCCGCCTCCCTCCTTCCCGGTCCCTCCTTCCCCGCTCCCTCCCGCACAAGATGGCCGCTGCCTTGGGGAGGCTCCTGCGGAGCGCGGTGAGTGCGCGGCCGCCCGGCTCCCCCCCGCTCCCCGCCGCCTCCCCTTCACCTTCACCCCTCTCCTTATCCCCTCACAGGTGCCCGCCGCCGGGAGGAGGCTGCAGGGCCGGCCCCAGCTCCTCGCCCACCGCCAGCTCAGCCTGGGTAAGCGCAGGGCACACCCCGCGGGACTCCCCCCCCGGGCTCGGTGTCCCGGCTGCGAGCAGCCCCCCCATGGGTTTTTTTGTCCCCTCAGGCGCCTCCCGGCTGGCCCCAGCGGTCACACAGCACGCCCCGTTTTTCAAAGGCACTGCCGTGGTCCACGGGGAGTTCAAGGAGCTGAGCCTGGATGACTTCAAGGGGAAATACCTGGTTCTGTTCTTCTACCCGCTGGATTTGTGAGTGCCCAGGGGGGGTAAAATGAGCCTCTGGGTGCTCCCCGGGCGCTTGGGGCTGAAGGAGCGTTGCTGAAGGTCATCAGGAGCGCTGCGGGTCTGTGCTGTCTGTGGTGTTTGTTTCTGCTATACCCAGGCTGGTTTTGCAAAGCAAATCTGTCTGTTTTTTCATGTGGTTGATAAAGCGTGGGGGCAAACGGGCATCAGCTGCTAAAACAACAGAGCCGGTGGCTGGAGAGCATCTTCGAGCTGCAGGGAGTGCTTCAGGGGTAGTCAGGGCCTTGCTGGTGCCAAATCCCGTCCTGAAGGGGTGAATCGTCCTGGACAGAGCATCCTGGCCCTTCTGACGAACTCTGCTGCATGTGGGCACGTGGGGAGGGTTAACCTGCAGTGCCTCATGTTCCAAGCCTAAATATCTCTGCCGAGAGCTGCTAGTTGAAAAATGGTGGTGGAAAACACCAGCTGGGTGTCCCCTGCAGTTTCTTGAGTCTCAATGGAGCTAAGCAGAAAGCGTAGTCAAAGTTTCCAAGCTAAATAAAATGTGCTGCTCCATTAGTGCCTATAAACAGATGCGCAAGGGCCTTTACTTAAAAGCCATCAAAAGGTTGCCGAATCATTATAGCTTTCTTTCTCTTCCCATCCAGCACTTTTGTATGCCCTACAGAAATTGTGGCTTTCAGCAATAAAGCAAATGAATTCCGTGATGTGAACTGTGAAGTGGTGGCGGTTTCTGTGGACTCCCATTTTTGCCATCTGGCCTGGATAAATACGCCACGAAAGGTATGAATTGGGCAGCTGTTTGGGGCTTTCTTTGGTGGATTGTTTTCTTTTCATAAGAGCTCCCGAGAAGAAGAGTTGAGTAAACAATTATGCAAATATTGACTTCAATAAATATACTGCCTATGGTGATATGTTAAGTAACTTCTGCATTTGATGTAACTCAATTCTGACCTCTATCTTTGTTTTGTCAATCTCTTCCTTCATCATTTGTAGTTGTTTTTTTGTTTTCATTTTTGTTTTGTTCTCTTGGTAGTTCTGTAGGTTACATCGTATCTTTTATACATTTATCCTGAAAGACAAATGTTAAGTGTATATGTCACAGTCTTTAGCTGCTTGTTACAGCTGATGGCTTGTGTGTAATGTCACAGAAAATGACTAGCAGCTGGTTTAGTTACTGTTAACCGATACCTGACAGTGATAACTTCAGAATGGAAGCAGAAGAACAAGCAGCTTAATGGAGCTTTTGTAAGATTTAACCCTCCTTTGCTGAAATGGTTCCACTAAGTTCAAATGGAGGTCTTTTCTTCAGGGAAAGGAAGTGATAGAGAGGGAAGGGAGCCTCTTTCACCTGTGTAAAAATGCATACTTTTGCCATCACAAAGCATCTCGCTAGCTTGGTTAGTTGTAGACAGTCAGATCTGACACAGGAGGGTGCTGCAACTCCCCTGTGATCGGTTCCTGCCTATGTGGTCATGGGGACAGCAGTCCACAGGGGTGCTCAGCATGACTGGACTGGGCTGCCTCCGGATGCATGGCTTTTCCTTGGTAATGTGGGAGGGAGGAGAGTTTGGTTCAGCTAAACCGTATTAAATTGAGCAATCAAGAGTATTTAATCTTCTGCATGCTTTGCTAAAGCTCTAAAATGTGATTATGGACAGCCTTCATTGCTGTATGTGAAAGTTGTTAAGCATATGCCAGTCATGCACACAGAGCGAAGCATTCTGCAGGGTGGAAAGAATTCCATAACGGTGCAGATGGGAAACTGACACCCAGAGGACTTAAGGCCTTGGTTTCTCCAGCATCTGCCTTTAAAGCTCTGCGTGTGAGAGCCTTGTTGCAGGCAAGCATTTGCAAGATCAGGGTCTAAGTGACTGAGATTGCACAATGATTCACTGGTGATGCCAGGAATAGAAAAGCTAACAAATGCCAGTCCTGTTTCAAGGATAGAGAGCTTATCTCTTGCTGTTTCAGTGTTTTGCAAAACTCAGAGCAATCTTGGTTGACTCTCCAAATAGTATTTAAATTGGTTTTGGGGAGAAAGCACCTGCACTGTATACAGAGAGCAGCCTAACTCTGACATACAGAGCATGGCTGATCAAAGCTTTGTGTTTTGTCTGTTTACAGTATAGAGGTTTCTTTTTCTTCCCTACCATGGTCATCTTGTTTGATTTTTAATACTTAGATATGTAATAGATTTTTTTTATTCAAAGTTTCAGTATGGGATACAAGGGAAATCTGAAAATTTCACTGTTTTCACAGGTACCTCTTACCACCAAACCATGCAATCCTAAAATGCTAAGCAGGCTTTCATGTTCTGAAAAATCAAGTGAGTGCTTTTTAAAGAAAGACATCAACAGAAAAGCTAAAATCACTCCCCATGCAGATCCTTTCATGGACAAAATGGTGTTTGTTGTTAGCATACCTTCAGGAACACTGAATTCAGCCTCAAGAAGGAGGGCCCTAAAAAGCATTTGCTAGCAAAATGGAATCTTGCTAATCTTACTCTTTTTTTTTCTAGAGTGGCGGTTTGGGCAAAATGAATATTCCAGTTCTGTCAGACCTCACAAAACAAATCTCTCGTGATTATGGTGTGTTGCTAGAGGGACCTGGCATAGCACTGAGGTAATGCATGATTGCTGATAACTCTGTTAAGGCACAACCCAGTTTAAAACACAGTGAGCTACACTATCTCTTCCTCCAAGGGAAACTGTCCAGGGATCAAAATGAATGCTGTATGCACTTACTCCTGTGGACCTTCTGCTGGATCTCTCCCTCCCCCCCTTTTTTCCCCTCTCTCATCTGAAGGGGTAAGAGACTGCCTTAACTTATATGTGAGAAGCTCCTAAAGCTAGAGGCCACTACAGTTACACAGAATTGAAAAACTGATGTTTCTTTTTCCACCATGGAAATACTAAAAACAGTGGTCCCTTATATATATGGGATTGAGTAGGGGTCTACTGGAGACCTCTGATTCCTGATCACTTTGGATTAAAAGGTTTATGCTGCCTGTTGTTCCCAAAGTAAGCTTGTACTCTTAGCGTTCGGAGAACTCTACTCGACAGAGAAAGGCTTTTCTATGCCATGGAGGGGTGTGGGGGGGAAGTATTTAATTTGGTTTCCTGCCAAGGAAAAAGTGGCAAAAGTCTACATAAGGCTGCTTAAAATTCTGATTCAGTGCTGATTAACAGTAAAGAACAAATTATAGGTTGCCCTAATCTATGCTGTGGTGGTTTTTGGTGTTTTTTTTTGTTTTGTTTTTTTTTTTCCTCCTCCTAAACACAGCAGCTTCTTTGCTAGGAAGGAACTTCAGACACTTGTTTGTTAACAAATTAAATTAATTAGTAGGGTGAGATTGGGACTTTGGTTTCCACAATGGCTTATATATAACAGAAATTAACTTAGTAGTTTAATGCATAAGCAACTCTTCTTTCAGTACATTTGGCTTTTCATATCAAAAAGACATGGGAGGGATGCCAGCTATCACCTTTGAAATACAGATGGGATTAGAAGTTCTGGCTTTGTTATATATCTCGCTGTCTTGATTTAATAGTCTTTATGCACACTCCATGATTTCAGAATACCAGAGCAGTTCACTGGCTCTTAGCTTTTGATCACTGCACTAACAAACAGTATGTCAAATGGGGTGTTGCTGCTCCTCGCTAAGGTGTGCAGCTGAGATTAACGACCTTGCTGAAATGGTTCATCAGTTTCTTGTGTGTTTGGTCTTGGAGTATGGTTTGCATTCCCCAAATTGTTGCTTCATTACAGAGGTCTCTTCATCATCGATCCAAACGGGGTCATCAAGCATCTAAGTGTCAACGATCTCCCCGTCGGCCGTAGTGTGGAAGAGACCCTTCGCTTGGTGAAAGCATTCCAGTACGTGGAGACGCATGGAGAGGTTTGCCCAGCAAACTGGACTCCCGATTCCCCTACAGTAAGCGTCTGCTAAATATCACTGTTCTAAAAATAGACACTGGCATGGTTTTGCATGTCCGAAGGGCTGAGAGCCACTCTAACGTGAGGTGCTTGGCTGAATCTGACTCTGCTTTCTAAACCTTTTATTGGCTGGACCAATTCAGTCTGTTTGTATGATACTAAGTGTGTGATTTCTGTGAAGAAAGAGCCTGACTTTCTTCTAGAAAACACAGTTTGTATTTAAAACTCTTCACTTGTAGTTTCTACAGGTTGTCTTTGTCTTTGGATTTTTTGTTTCCTTAGTGCTCTGCTTGATATTTATCAGGAAAAATGTGTTATGTACTTAATTTACAAGTAGGAACTTTAAACAAAGTGCAGAAATAGAAATAACCCTAGTGTTTTAATAAGCTATGCGTGCCTTCTCTTGGATAAAATGTCAAGTCCATATTTTTTGTATCTCAGTCATAGCATATAATAACTACTTTTTTCTTTTTCTTGACAGATCAAGCCCAGCCCAGAAGCTTCTAAAGAGTATTTTGAAAAGGTTCATAAATAAACGCTCAAATATGCAAACAAAACTCAATGTCTTCAGCATAGGGTAATGAAGAAAGCAGCTGTGATTGTAGAAAAAATAAGTTCTCATTTTCTCATGTTAAGAAAAAAAAATAAACACTGAAATATTTACAGACTCCGTTGTCTTGTTTTAAAAAGAAGGGTAAAAACTAAAGATTTTTTCCCCCCTTTGCAATTTAAGTTTTACAAATTTCTGTAACCAGCAGTGTTGCTGAATATGACAGATAGAAGAAATACAGTTGTGTTCCACAGTGTGCCTGTGATTGTGGTGACTTCCACCCCCGACCCCTCTCTGTTTCTCCTCTTTCCTTAACCAACTTTCGACCAGAAAGCTCCCCAGTTACCTTTTCTTGTGGAAAAAATGCATTTCTGTAGTGGAAGTTTGAAAACACACGTGGACAATACAGAAAACAGAGTTTTCATGCAGAGGTTATTTTTAATGGTATTTTTCAGGGGAAGAGATGAATGTAATATGCAAAAATTAAAGTTTGTTTGTACAAATGCACTATAACTTGAATGTAAATATGTGCCATTTCAATCCTGCCTATGGTCAAAGATACAGCGCAGCTACACAGGACCGTTAACAAGCATCAAGAACTTTAATTTGGATTAGGATATGGTTAAAAACTTAAACCCTAATACTGCACTTACTGAAGCTTAATGACAGTCTTGTTTCATTTAAAGCCATGTTTATCTGCGTGAATCTGCCTCTGGGAAAACTTAAATGTCAATTGTTGTGCTGCTTGAAAACAATGTATCATATCTCCAGCCGTGGCATCATCAATAAATCTTAAGACTGACTGGCAGCAGATGTGTTGCGTTCCTTTTCTTCCACTTTCCCCTCAAAGATGCTCATTTCCCTGTTCTGTAGAAGTTGGATGAGTTGTATTGCATTACAAGTTTTTGTACCTCTGCTCACAACAAGCAGCTGCTGCTGCCTCTGTGCGCAGGGCACAGCCAGTCCTGGGTGGTGGGAGGAAAGTGACAGCGCTGATGGATCAGCTGAAAGGATGCTGAATGGGTTTGTATCTTTCATAAAATAGGTAGTCGGGGGAAAGGTCAGCATAAGGGAACCCCGCTGGCAGAGGTGGCTGCTTCCTAAATCACCTTTCTAATAGCCATGATGGGATGAAAATCGTGCCTGGCGTCGCATGATGCCTGGTGCTGCAGGAGGAAAGGCAGCACGTTAGGTTTCAGTACCAGCAGATACCTTTCAGCACCAGCATTTTAGTGCAGTTTGGTATCAATCCACCCACAGCCGTGCGGTTTTCAACAAAGCTGCTGAAAGGTTTTCACGTTTTCAACAAACCCAGACCTGCTGCAGGTGAAGTTCTCTGTGGGGCTGGGTAGCACAGAGAGCAACGTGTGCGCGCTTGTGATGCCAACTGTGCACGTAGAACCACCGGGGGGGGGCTGGGACACACCATTTTAAAAATTATATATATTTTTTTTACCCTCGTTTTACGTTCCCTTTCTCTCCGGCTCCCACCCGGATCGTGCCTCAGCCGGACCGGCCCCGGCGGCGCTTTCCGGTGTGGCGGCGCCATGGACGCCAACCTGCGGCTGTGGCGGGAGCAGGGCCCGGTGAGGCGCCGAGGGGAAGGCGGGGGGGGGGCTGCGGGAACGTGGCCCTGAGCCCTGTTTTTTCAGTCTTTTTTCCAGAGGTTTCTGCTCTGGGCTGACGCCCTGGACCCGCTGCTGCTCTTCGCCTCCTCGGTGGGTGCCCGGCTCGGCTGTGCGGGTGAGGGGGGAGCCGCCCGTTTGGGTGGCTTGGTCGCGTGTAGGGGTGAAAGCCAGGCGCTGCTGGGCACCGACATGTCAGCCGTCCTGTTCAGGGTCTTAATTCAGCGCCCACGCTTGAATTAGCACAATTACGAGCCAGGGAGCCTCCAAGGAGAAGGGCACTGAAGGGCAGAGCTGTGGGTGCTGGTCTTAACTTGGTCCTGGGGGGACCCTTCAATTCCTGCTGCAAGGGCTGTGGTGTGGGGAAGGCAGCGCAGCTCTGCTGCCCCACGGTGCTTCGTCGTGTCTGTGATCCCTTTGGTGTAAACCATTCAAATCTTTGAATTTGCCAGCAGGCATGGACAACTTTAAATATACTCTTAATTTCACTGAGGTTCTTCGTATGCTTAAATGTATAGACAAGTTCCTGCAGTCGTAAATCGGTTTTGTGTGCCGCTGCGTTCTTGCTTTCATTGCTCTGCTGAGGGATGGGTGCATTAGTTTGAACTTACAGGTGTGCAATTAGCATCTAATAACTGATACATCACACTTTGGGCCATTGAGATCTAACTTATTTTTTCTGTGTTTTTTTTTTTTTTTTTCTTCCTTAAATACAGGATGAAATAAGAAGAACCAGGGTACTAATTGAAAGCAGTGAAAAGACTCTAAGTGTGCCCATACCGAATGAGAAGGTATTTTGGAGCATGGCTTATACATTTGTTTTTTCCATGGCTGAAGTAGTTGATATTAGTGTAAGGTCTAGCAGACGGAATACTGAGGTTCAGTTACTAGGGGTAACACAAGCAAAACTCTTCACTACACAGATTTCTCTAGCTATGACTCTGGTAGGAATTTCTTTGGATGACCGCTGTCAAATTTCAGTATTATCATCCTGAGGAATGGTAGGTTGAGTATCATATTGCTAAGTTTGAAAAACACTCTCAGATCACTCCAGGAATTATTGCTCTGTCTGTACGCATCTAGGATGATACAGGTAGGAAATATGAAACATGCTTACTGAGATGTACGATATAATAAATTAGAAACAAGATTTTATTTAGGTTCTTTTGAAACTTGATTGCTAACCTTTTTTTTTTTTTTTCTTTTTTTCTTTTTTTTTTTTTTAAAGACAAAACAAGCTTTCCTGCTAAGCCTGGTAAGTTTCCAAGTTTCCAAAAGATTTAGAAATCTGCTTTTTTTTTTTTTTTTTTAACCCCCCCTTATTTAAGCATGGCACTTGTAGTCTAACCTTTTTTTTTTTTTTTTTTTTTCTTTCCTTTTTTTTTAATTCTTTTAAGTCTAGTATACATCCTGATACAGGCAAGATAATTCCTGGTTTCTTTAGACCTCCAGGTAAGTTCCCTTAAGACAACCATTGACTGAAGCATCAAAGGAGAGTGACATATAGTAAACAGCCTCCTTGATATGACAGTGATACTCTTCTACAAATGGAAAACAAGTAGGCAGTTACTCCTGTTAGTTGCACTCTCTTGTTTGTTAAAGTTTTTTTATTCCTGCAGTCCTCTTGAAGAGAAATTTTTTCCCACACCTCATTTGCTCAGATAGTTCAAAGTAGTTTGAGCAGTCTCTGTTTTTTGGCTCTGTAGAATTAGTTCACAAATTGTTTCACATGTAAAACAGTCTAAAGTATGCTAAGTTTTCACTTGGTGAAAGTGGTTACTCTATGAATTTACTTGCTGTAGTGGCAGGTAGAGTCTGCTTGGGGTGATGCTTAGGGAGCTGAGGCAGCACAATCAATATCACATATAATCAATCAATTATAAGCATAGGTAGGCCATTTACTCATATCCTTGTATAACCACTCACAGACGTGGCAGCCTTTGTTGCCAATAACTCTTTCTGCATAGAGTCATCCAGTTTCCATGTAGCTTTTTTGAGTGTAGTTCCTGAGAGGTCCTTTTGGCTATAAGCTGAGACCAGATATTTTGGCTTCTTGAATGAGGAATGAGAGACAAAGGTTGGAATAGAAGTCTAGCAAAGATTTTTTCTTGTGGACTAGTGTTTTATTTACAGCTGAAACTAAAAGGGGGGAAGTTAGAGAAACTTTCTGCTTGAAACCTTCAATCTAGACTCACAGCAGTTATTGTTACTGAAATAAAGTTTTTCCTTCTCTTCAGCCTTCCTGCCACTAACTCTTCCATTGGTGAGTAACCAGGGGAAATACCGGTGTACCACGTGGTTTACATTTTTCCAAAGCCAGGGGCCAGAGGAAGAGATTGGACAGTTCTAGGCTTCCCAGTTGTATTTTCAGCACAAGCTTTCTAAAAGATGTCAGTTCTATGGGAACTGCTAAGCAGCCTTCTAGAAATTGAGCCTTTAAGGAATCTCATTGGAAGTTCAAACCTGTTAATTGCCTTCTTTGAGCAGTATTCAAACAGATTGTTTATGCATGAAGGTCAGCTTTCTGAATAAGGAGCATTTTGCTTAATACTCCGTCATAGATGTGGTTAGATTCAGCACTGGCATTAATAATAGATGTAGTTGGTCTACTAGTATTGACAGAATGACCGGCCCTCCTCTGAGGCTTTGAACAGTCTTCCCTGTTTCTTATTTGAGAGCTGCCATATCTTGATTGCCACTGTCCTTTGAGTGCTTCATACCTGGAGCTTTACATACCTTGAGGTCAGGCCTCAAGATAGGCTGTCATTTAAAACTGAAGTTACTGGAAGTAACTACTAATGAGAATTAACTGCTGAAGTCTTAAATCTAAGCTCAGTTAGATCAAGTGTTTATACTGGTGAAAACTATCAGATCCCTACTTGTTCACTTCTTTAATTACACATCTACTAAATGAGTTATTTTGTTCTATTTAAGCTTCACAGGCAGTGAAGCTTTCTTATTTTGGGTAAGAAAGCATCTTGTTTGAATAACCTCGCATGGTGTTTTGATCACTGTGCTTCTGTGTTTTATATTGGATAGATGAAGTGAATGTGTCACATCTGTGTCAAGAAAACGTGTTAGCCTAGAGTCAAGGCAGATGGCTTCTGGTGCTGAGTGAAACCCTTACTGGAGCCTACCTGACACTGCTGCAGATAGTAACACAGCGATTCTCTTCATCTTCTAGTTAACCACTGCTCACCAAAACCTCCTAGATTCATTAATTAATCAAGTTAATTTTATTGTGGGGTTTTCCTCTTAGGTTATCGCTTCATCGCTTCAGGTGCAGGCCAAACAAATTTTCGTTTGTCAGGTAATTGTTCGTTCTTTCTACTTTTACAAATCTTCTCGTCTCAATCCTGAATTTGTTTTTGCTTATAATCTCTTCTTCCTGCAGTTCGCATTTCACGCATACACCACAGCATTCACCGTGTTGAATGCAAATGGCACCACAAAGGATGAGGTATGTGTTGATTTTTATTTTCGGCATCATCTTAATTGTACAAGACCACTTTGAACATGACTTACAAGTGTTTTACTTGTAAGTAAAGTGTTTACTTGTAAGCACTTGTAAGTGTTTACTTGTATCCTTATGTAGTAATGTTTCTTCTGTCCTTAGGATAATTCACTTCAACAAAAACAACTCCTCTTCAGTGTGGGAGCCGTCTCCTACGCAGCGCTGATAGGTGTACGTATCTGCTCACTGCTTGTTTTCCTGATAAGTTCTCCCGAGGAGGGGTAGGCCCTGAGAGAATCACACTGCCACGTATCCTTCAGGACTGTGCTGTAATGCTCAACTCTGATGTCTTCCCATAGAACTATTGAAAACAAGAGTTTTCTTGATCGGAGAATCCCAGAATGGTTTGGGTTGGAAGGAACCTCAAAGCCCACCCAGTTCCAACCCCTGCCATGGCAGGGACACCTCCCACCAGCCCAGGCTGCCCAAAGCCCCATCCAGCCTGGCCTTGGGCACCTCCTGGGATGGGGCATCCACAGCTTCTCTGGGCAGCCTGTTCAGTGCCTCACCACCCTCAGAGTAAGGAATTTCTTCTGAATATCCATCAGCCAATACCTTGCTCAGCTTCCTCTGTTGCTTCCTCTTATGTCCTTTTCTGTATTTTTCTGCAAACTCAGAAAATGGGTGGCAGGAGGAAAGGAACAGAGTTCACAAACACAGAGTAACTCACTGGGTTGCTACAGTTGCTACTGGATGTAGTGCTGTGGCAGATCACTGTCCTGCTCCCAACAGCTGGTGGAATCTGCCAGAATCCATGCTGGATATAGACAGCTCAGGCTGCAGAAGCAGCATGGCAATGACAATATTGCATTGGATGTGGGTTAATTGGCCTGCCAGGAGCACTAAGCAGCTGAGGAGCTAGGTCAGTGCTGTACTGGTAGAGGAATTAAACTTCCCTCAAGCATATTATGGGAATATGGAATTGTCCTAAAACTGCAGAGGTAGGAGTATGTACACAAGTGTGCCAAGTGTCCTGGCTGGGGGTAGGGATGTCACAAGGCAGTTGGATGGATGTCGGAGGAATATTAGTCAGTAACTGTTCTCCTTTTTCTGTCTTTGTATCCATACTGCTACTGCCCTCTACATAATAACATTTAATACTTTTTTTTCCATAATATTTTATGTGCTTATATACAAGAGTGATTACAAAAACCTTTAGTAAATAGAAAGCATGTCTGTTTTGTTGAAATGTTAAGTAATTTGTTTGCTTTTATAGATGGTATCTAAGTACTAAGTTTCAGGTTTATCTTCCTAGGCTCTTGCAGATACTGAAATATTGCACATAGAAGGTGCTTAATTTAATATACGGTGCTTGTTTCCTCCCAATGTCTTAGGCTCTTCCCTTTATCTTCATGAACCGATACACATTGAAGAGCCCGTTAACACAACTAGTTGTCAAGAAACTTCTACCTGTTCCTCTTTTTGGTGAGTAAAAAGAAACTGTACGTTATGCAGCTGATGTGAGGGCCAAGACAGGAATGCAGTCTTTCCCCCAGACCTGTTTCTTTCAGTGTCTTTCCTGTGCTGGATTTTGCAGTGACCAGTACAAAACCTAGTCACAACACGACCCCCTCCCTTTTCTCTTCAGAACAAAGTACTCATGGCTTGTGCTGGCTGGCAGTGATTGAAAGCTCTGAGTGTCCATTATGATAAAGCACCTTTGGGGAGTGGTGCCTTAAAATCTTTAAGTTTGTAAAATGAGAATTAAGATTCCAGGTAGAATTTTATGGGGTAGTCCCTTCTTTAAGCTGCCAGGCTATTAATTTGTGAACTGTTGAACTGGAAATGTAAAATGTGCATAATTATGAACACTGTTATCAGGGTAGTCTCATTGGATCTTTTAAAGCAAAATCCTCTTTAACTCTGCAGGCTTGACGAGTGCCTTTACTGTGGTAGCGGTGAGAAGCCCAGAATTTGAGAATGGAATTGAAGTGATGGACAGGAATGGCAAGGTTTTAGGAGTGTCAAAAAAGGCTGGTGCAAAGGTAGGTAAGGGGGGGAGGCCTCTCTCGACTTGCCTTTCATTCTCTGCTTTGAGCTAAACATTATGCTCAGAGCAGGTGCTGTTTGTCATACTGAATTGAGGAATCCCACATCAGGTGCTGAGTCTTTGGGTGGGCTTGGACTAGTCTCTGGACCAGGTCTGACACCTGTTTTGTGTCTCCAGGGGCTGGCAACTTCCCCAAGCCAATACACCAAGTGCAGCAGATAACCCACAAGAACACTAGTACAGGCTTCTCTGCTTTCCTGTGTCACCTCAGAAGGAGGTGAGGCTCCTAGAGTTTCTTCTTCTGATGGTACATGTCAGAGAAAAGCCCTCTATTGTAAATAGCACATCCATCTTCCCTAGCAGGAATATCATTTAAAGGCTGTGCCTCCCAAAGCGTAATGTCCTGGGCTACAGTGTGCTGGTGCATTTTATCCTTGACCAGTAGCTGACCAGGCTGCTCTGCATTTGCTCCCTGCCCTGCTCATCAACATCCTCTGTAGAGCAACACCCACAGGAACTACAGCAAGGAGTCATATGTTACGTGCTGTCAGTGACCCCGTGTTCTGTGTTGCTGTCTAGAGGGGAGGAAACAGCTAGATGAGCATACAGATCTGTGAACAGCTGGACAGAGAACTTTAAAATTTACAGAGGATGCCCTGAAGGTGTGATGCCCAGAAGGTATGTCCAGTTGGAAAGAGTTCAGCACAACTTTAAAAAAGCAAGTCCTCAGATTATTGTGGTAGGAACACTTGATCTGGCACTGTTAGTACCACCTCCCTTTTTAAGGAATTCCTTAGTCACATATGGAGTACTTGCCACGTGTAGGAGTTTAGTTTCCACTTAAGAAAGAAATCCTCCAACGAATGGTCTTATTCTTCACTTCCCAATTGCTTGAAACTCCAGAGTATTAGGCAGAAAAGTGCTCACAGAAATGGGGAGTATTTGAGGCTGTACGGAGCACTGCTTTAATGACTTTTTTTCTTGTCCCTCCCTGGAGGCCGTTAAAGAAACAGCGTTATCAAGAGGAGTCTTGTTTGGGACAGCATTCTTCCTGCCAGCTGTCCTCATGCACTTTGTGGAAAGGTAAGAGGGACTGCAAAGCAGCTGCAGGTGCCTGGTCAGTGGCTATTCTCATATTTGGTCTGGCTGTTACTGCTTGCCATTTTTTTCTTGGTTTTGTGATTATTAATTGCCTTGGAGAGATGATTGTCTGCGAGGTTTCTGTAGGTAGTGTGAGTCAGATAACGCAGTGAACCTGGTTATGTCAGCATCTGTTTTGATGGTTTGCAGGAGGTTGTGTATAGCTGTGAGCATTTCTTCTAATTTCTTCACTTAAAACTGGACCCCAGCTTTCAAATACGTGTAGCCTTCCTTATAGTATAAAAACATTTTCTTGGTTTTGCAACATTTAAAAACTTCGTATCATCAGAAGAATTCATTGTATGCTGTATCGGAGAATTTTTAGCCTGCCCTGAGCTTTTGGAAGGAAGTGTCTGTTATATAAATTATAGAGGTAACTTGGCATTGCCTAAATCAATTTCCTATTGCATTTGTTGGCTTAAGGGTCTGCTGATATCAGTAGACATAAATGAAGACATAAGATACATTTTTAAAAACATATTGAGTAATAAATTTTCGCACAATGAAAGGTAGGATTGCCAAGGGGAACTAAATCTGAAAGGGAAGAAGGTAGTACATGAAAAATCTTAGTCCAGGGACTGAGACACTTCAAAACACTGATGTACCTTCTCTTCTTTTGTTGTTTTGAACTTGCTGGTTATTTTGTTAATCTTATATTCTCATTTTGGATCTGCAAAATGCTGCAGTTAAATTCAAAGTAAGGGGAAAGAACACAAAATTAGGAGTAAAAACACAGGAAATAAGGAAACGTCTTTAGGATTTGTAAGCCTAGGCTATTATTTTTTTTGCAGTTTTGACTGCTAATGAATGCTCTTTGTCTCACTGTCAGATTATTTTTCAAACCCAAACTGACATACTTTTCAATGTTTTGGCCAGATCAAACTTTGCAAAAACTTCCCGTGCTTTGGCTTCAGTGAGAATGCTTCTCATTACATCAGTACTAGCAGGGATGCTACCAGCGTCACTCAGTATGTTCCCACAGTGTGGTGAGGTAAGTCCTTTGAAAAAAAAAATTGATTTAGGATTGTTGTTATATTAAACAGTCATTTTGTACCTATGGTAAGTGGTCTTAAGGCCAGCTAACAAAAACCAATAGGATTGAAATGGTCAGTGCATCTAAACTGGGGCAGGCAGGAGGCTGCTGAATATTCTCAGAAAATGGGGCTCTTGGAATTTTCAATGGCTTCTCTTATTAGCCTAAAAATTCAGGCAGCTTAGTTTCCTGTGGCAACAATGGTAAACTGGATATAAATGAGACATAAAAAATAAATTATTTACTGAAAAATGGTCTGTTTTTTTTTTTTCCCTTTTGAGCTCTCAGTAGAAGTTCTTCTGGGTGAGTCACCCAAATACAGTGAACAGAAACTCTACCACTAATGTCCTGACTAGATCTCAGGAGTACCTCTTAACTTTAAATAAAACATATTTGTTCACATATGTTTGAAAAGACAAAAGAAAAATCCTATGAACCCCAAAACAAAAAAAAACTCCAACCTCTTACACTCTTGTCGTTGAATAAATAATTTCAACTTGTGGAAAGTTCAATGCAGTGATGAGGACTTAACAGGTGGCTACCAGGATATGGTGATGTTGATTGTCTTTTTCTATACATTTCAGATAAAGCGAGCAGACCTGGAACCAGAAATTGTGTCATCTACAGAAGAAACGGTGTTATTCTACAACAGAGGAATTTAGAGACTGGCCTTAATACATAAATATGGGCTCTGATTAAAGTGAATTGCGAGTGTCTCAACAGATTCAGTTGGCACACATGCCTGATTAAATCATGACTTTATGGTGGCATACACGCCAGATTTGGTGTACAGTGCTGTGGTCTATAAACAGGCAGATTTTGCAAGCCCCAGCCCCCAGGTTATATAAGTTATATGTAACCTATTAAGTTATATATACATATAACTTAATGCCATAAATGATACTTGAGCTAGAAAGCGCTGTTGTAGAACAGGGTTCCTCACAAACTCTGTTTTGTACACTTCCTCATGTGACTGATTTCTTAATAAAAAGACTGACTACTGAATACAAGATTTTATTTTTTCCTTGCTTTTGTTGCTGCTTTTGATGTGCTGCTTTCCAGGAACACAGCTGGTAAAGACATTAACATCAGTAGTTCTTTGGGGAAAGTCAAGCTGGCCCTTCACAGAAAACTTATTTTTATGTTTGACTGTATTTAGTAAGGCACCCTGACAGCAATATGACACTGGTGATGTGTAGTTGTTCAAGAAACATTCAGCAGAGGGGCAGTCCAGCTTCACCGTTGGGCTGTGAGCTGACCATTAACACTAGGAGCTGAATTTAAGGGCAGCCACAGATAAACTCATGGAAATTTCAGCTCAATTCTCTGTGGTTGTCTATAAAGTAAGTAAAGTGTTAGACAAATTTAGGAAGGAATGGGAAAACAACATGGAAGCCATTTTGCCTTTGCAATAGAAGTACCTGGGCAGCCTGGTGGGCATCAAGTTGAGCTCATTTGCCTGCTCTTCTCTTCTTGTGTATGCTTTTGGTGGCTACTGGGCTATTTAGCATTTGGCTGAAAAGAACTTTGGCCTGGCCCAGTACAGATGCTTTTATTTTGTTTGCCTCAAAACTGAACTTCGGACCTCCTCCTGCAGGAACAACACAGAAGAAAGCTCCACAACTGTGGTAGGAGCCCCTGTGGTTGGTTTTGATACCAGGGGGTCATAAGAGAGATGGCCCCGAGATCACCGAAGCTGTTATTTAGGCACTCTTAAGACTCTGTGTGACAAGGATAAATACACTGATTAATGCAGTAATCACTTTCAGAGAGAATTTTACAAGTATAACCTATGAAATCTGTAATCATTTAATGTCCTTAGAGTGCAATAAATAGGTCGCCGCTATCCTATTGCAGAAGGATTAGATTTGTTCTCGGGGTGTGAGGAAACCACTGCTTTCCCACTCTGATCCCTACAGGAAGACAGCAGCACGGAGCAAAGTAAGGAAAAGCAACAGGGCTGCTTTCTTGCAGGAAAAGTTCCTGCTGTGCTTTTGGCACAAAACAAAAGCAGGAAGTAGGATTTCGAGTCAGTTTGTGTGAGTTCTGCCTTTTTTGAGCCTTCCCCTAGCAACTCACTGCGGTGAAAGGTCAGGCCAAGATAGCGAGTAGGGGAACAGGAGCACGTCCTGGGGGCCTGCAGCTTCAGGGCAGCGTGCTAAAGCTGTTCTGGGAAGGCAGTACGGATACAACCTGCAAGCTGCCAAAAGAGAGTGGCAAAGACCTTGCACTGTCCTTCTGAAGGATCACTGTGAATTTTTAAAGCTGAATTACTTAATTCTTCTGTTATCCAGGCACAACTACCCCCAGTGGAGGAGGAGAGGTAAGAATAACCCCCCTCAGAGCACACAGCAGCAGCACTAACTCCACAATGTGAAGTGTGCTGAAAGGTAGCTTCTGTGGATGCTTATAAAAAGCAGATACATGAAAGGTTCATTTACAGCCGCTGTCTCAGCAGGGATCACTCAGCCTTGCCTTTGTGGGTTGTGTTTTTAAGTACATGGCAAAAACCCACCAGGGCCAGCAACAAAAGAACAGTTGTGCTGGGGCTGACCGAAGGTCTGCCTAGGCAAATGTCAACACCAGCAGCAGCCAGGGGTAGAAGCAAGAAGAAAAGCTCACATGAGGCTCAGCTGTCCTGAGCAGGGAGGATGCTAGGAAGAGGAAGGCTTGTCCTGTTCCTTTTCCTTACACACCTCCTTCTGGCTGCTGGGGGACGTGGTGCAGAGGGTTAGGAGTAGCAGGCTTACAGCCTCAGCCTGCCCCCTCAAACAGTGAGGTGTTTGTCTCCTCCAAAATCTTTGATAATGATGGTATAGCTAACGTCCTACAGTTAAGTTCTCTAAAATCCCATTTCTCTGATACTCCTGTTTCAATAACCTACCAAAGACAAACCTGGGTGAGGTCTAATTCTATCCTCTCTACACATTAATCGGTAGTACAATGATAACATAACAAGATAACAAATTCATCATCTGAATTGTGATGGTAACTAGACAAGCTATAAATTCTCTGGCACCACACGTAGGTGCTTTAAGCAAATTGGTGTCATTACATCTCCGTGAGTAAGGCTTATGGAATAAGTCAGGTAATGATGCCTGCTCTCACAGCTGCCCATTATCAAACTGTACCAGCTGCTTACTGCACACTCAAGTTGAAATTTGCTGCATTAAACACTGCTTAGTACAGTGTTTAATACTTTAGTACACCGTTTAATACTGTCCTTCCAGAGTTGCTACACACATCTTTCCTTTCCCTCCTTCTCACAGATGTTTCTATTGCTAGGCAGAGATTTCCAGCAGACAAAGGCAGGCTTTTGCCATTTAAACTGCCAGCCTGGGTGATTCAGCTGGTTCCCAAATCAAGGCAGGGAAAATATGCCGAGAAGGCCTGTCGTCCTGCATCTGGAAATGAAATCAGGACGAAACCAGAACTGGAAGTGTCTGGACCAGACACCCGGCAGTCCAGAGCGAGGGAACCAAGACTGGAACAGGCAGGAAAGCACCATGTCTGAGGGATTTACAGAGTCAGCACCTTTGGGAAAACCTTCTCCTTTGTACCTCGAAATAGCTCACCAACACAGCAGCCCAAGGCAGCTCTGCCTCCTGCCCCCAGCGCCGGCCGCGGCGCTAAGTGACAGCGTCTCAGCAGGGGAACCAGTTTGAGGTGTGGTGAGCTCCAGCAGCTGGAAGCTTTCATCTTCAAGGAAAACACGAGTCTCAGCGCACTGCGTTACGGCAGCAGCTCCCCACCCACCCCGCCACTCCCACGCTCGGATGTGCTGAGATGAAAGCGTTTCCTCACCTGGAGCTGCTGTCCCTGCGGTATCCTACAAGCCTAAACCACCGCCGCGCTGTTTGCCCTGCAGGACATGGGATAGGTGAGGAGGGAACCCTGCTCAGCTCTGTAGCTACTTCCCTGCCACACAGCCAGCAACGCCGTGTGCTGCAGAGTTGCTCAGACAAGGCCTCTTGCCCCTTCTTTAGGGTCTCCTCCGGAGTCCCACCTCATTCTTGACTCAGCCACCAGTTTGACAGCAGCCTAGGGAAGCCAGAGTCTGTTGTGAACTTCCTACACTTCGCTCTGTGGCTTGGTTTTTACCTAGAAGTTCAGCTGCTTCACATGACACCTCACAGCACGCTGATCCCAAACCAGCATTCGCCCGTTTGGTAGCTGGGGAACCAGGGCAGCCAGAAGTCAACATCAGAAGCAGCTGGGAGATCGAAGCTGGCTGCTGCCGGACATCCTGCACCACTCGTCACCGCGTTACTCAGCGCTACGCTGCTCTCATTCGGAACATCCGCCCGACACCTGCCTGCAGAGGGAACAAGGAAAGCCAGCTTATCCCAAACCCCCGAGGGTGACAACACTTGAGTAGACACAGTCAGCCTTAAAGCACTAGCCTAATTTCATTAGCCAAATTGTAACAGAAGGGATCGGCTGCTCATCCTGCTCCCCTTTGCAAGCTTCTGCTTTGTTCGCTGCCTTCCAGTTTCTGCAAACGGAGTGGAAATCTTACAGGTATCCCACTAACTGAGATGGGCAATCCGCGAGGCAGAGCGGAGCGCTAGGGGAGCACTTTTTTCCTCACCTCCAGAACCTTTTTCCTCACCCCAGGAAGGAACAGAGCTGCAATTCTCAGAGCAATGGAATGTCTTGCTTTCAGCTAAGTGCCGCAGGCCTTTTGGAGGCATGTCTCTTAGCACGTCAACAGGAACCTTCACGCATCGTTTCATATTTGTCCAAGAAAAGAAAGGCAGCAAGGTGAGAAGGTAGGAACGAAAACTTGATTTTACACAGTCTTTGCTTTTAGGAGGAAGAAAGGATGTTCCTTGATTTTGCAAAACCAACAACAAAGGCTCAGCTTGAGGGCATCCCAGGGAAGGGGAATGAGAAATAAGCTGAAACTTTTCTCTGTCCTGACCTTCCAGATTTTTGTTTTATTCTATGATGTTTTTAAGCGGAAACAGTCATTGAGAAAATATTGAGAGCATTAGGACAATCCTTTCAACCTACTGAAGCTGAGGGAGTGAGGGAGGCCAATACTTCTTTTACAGTATTGACAAGACAATCAGCACTGATGACAAAACTGTTTGAACTGGTAGCAGCAGTATTTTTTCAACATAAAGATCAAGCTCTAGCTTAATTCAAAATCCCATTATTGCAAAACTGTGAGCTAAGGCTTGTGACTCAATCGTCACAACTACTCAGGAATAAATTTACATGAATTACAGGGTAGGCTGTTCAGGATTCTTTTTAATAGGCATAAGCATGCTATGAGTCGAGTTCCTTAAGTGCAAAATTACAGTTCATTTGTGTCACACGAATGTTAGAACACGAGATCTAGCACTGAGGCTCCTCCACTTTTAAGAAAACAGAAAGCAAAAAAAGCATCATTCAATATTTACTTCGTATCTGGGCTTCTCTGCTTTTTGTGTTTGTCTCTCATACCCATACCACCTAATGACATACACCTGAAGGCTTTTTGCTAAAAAGAAACCATTGAATTTCTTCACAGTTACAAGGTGACAATAAGACAGCTGATAGAAAGCATGATCAGGTTTTTCTGGGGGACAGACTTCAGTTTCGGTAGGCTTCAAGGTAAATCCTGAACAGAATTTTCCGCACAATTTTGCTGTTCTGCTATTCCAAGTGTTAGAAAATCCCCAAACAGAAGCAGCAGTGCTGAAGGACTTCCCACTAATGGGAAAAACAATCCCTCCTGTACACCCCCAAAATAATTCCACGCCACATTAATGGCCAAATACAGAAAAAAAAAATGCACTTACAGGCAAATGATGGCAATTGCAGAATTTTTCTCAAAGAAAACAAAAACATTCTTCTGTGTACAGAACTGAAACTGCAGAGTAAATGTTTAAAGTGGGTTTTACACCCCTGAAAATAGGGGATTATTCTGAGGCAGTTTGGTTTACTGGCTGTAAGAGCCAGCCATTTCCTACATGGGTGCCACATTCCTTGTCCACATTGTAAAATAGATATTCTCACCGGATGACACAGAGCAAAAGGACAGCCCTTTTTCAGACTGCTACTGCTTGCACACTGATGAGCTCCAACAATTTCAGAATAGCAAACAGCCAATTATTTAACAATATAAATATTGATTACTAAAGTTTTAATCATAAGTATAAAATCTCTATGTAAAACCACACGCTAAAGCCTCTCTGTACAAAGGCCAGGAAAAAAGGTTATTTTTTCTTATAACAAAGTGCTACGGCAGAACTGACTGATTTTTGTGAACGTTTCTGAAGAAATGCAGATTGCTTGGCTCAGAGTGTTTCCCTACAGAGAATCTAAATTGTTCTCAGAAGATTACAAAGCGGTTAGTTTCAGGCTGCTCAATGAAAGAAAAAAATCTCTTGAGTTACAGCTATGCAACCAAATGAGTAGGAATGTTTTAATTTTCTACAAACCGTCCTAGTTTTCACTGTTACTTCAAAAGTTCCCACCTCCATGTAGCCTACAGGGAGCACCATCAGATAGCACCCGTGCTACAGCTCCAGCAGCGTAAGAAGCTGGTGCCCCATCTGTGGAACCAGCCATTTGGACATTTCTGCTCCATTAGGCTTTAACTAATCTCATTTTCTATCATCACATGGGTCGGGAGCTAAAGGCCAGATATCTTCTCAGATGAGAGCCCCAACAGCTTGTTAACTGACTCCAGCTGTGAAGCAGCACTTGTCTATGGCCTCCTAGGAAGCCCTGATTTAAATATACTAATCCTGTCCTCTTTTTCCTCTGGCAGAGGCATGGGACGGAGTGAAAGGGGAACTTATAAGGCAAGAGTCCAAGAGGTGCTTAACTCCGACACGAGCTTTAAAATACCTCTTCCTCTGTATTATAAGGCTACCATGTCAGATTGTTCCCAGACATCCTTTTTTTTACACCTAGACACATTCAAGTAGAAAGAAGAGAACTTTTCCATTTATTTGGGATTTCCAGGTCTCAGACAGTCCAGAAGAGCAGTATCTGACCACCCGACGTACCTGGAAGCCCAGAGTGAGCACTCAGACCAACAAGGTGTTCAGTGTATCCCTGTAGACTAGCACATCCAAAATGTGTTGGCTTTGCAGCAGACACGCTGCAGCCTGTGTTCCAGACACGAGGAGGGCAGGGCAGAGCAAAAAGAGAGCTGTCCGACTTCTGGACCCTGCACGACAAACGGCCGCTACAACAACGCCTGCACAGCCTGGACACACGTGCCCATGCTACACGTAGACACACCCACACTGTCATATGAAATACGAGAGCCTTATGTACAAAGTTACGGCTGGGGAAAGAGAGAGACACCAGGAACGTTCCTAAATACGCCTCCGTATGTTCCAGGTCAAGCTCCGATATTCTGCATTAATACATGGTAAGTATGGCATTCACTTTACACCTTACATTTTCCCATACAAAAATCGGGTATTCCTAATTTGTATGGCAAAGACAGTATTTTTGAACTGGTCCACAACACCAAAGTGCATCAAAATCAGATTTTAAGCATTTGTTCAGCAGCTGCTAAATGAAAAAGGAAGTTTTCTGTAGCTGGTGGAAATCGCTTTTGTTTCAGGGCCTCAGAGTTAAGGGTTGGTTTTTCATTGCCATCAGAAACTTCAGTGAGGGAAGCTAAAGTAGCCAAGATTTCTTTTGTCTTCAGAGAAATATCCTTGAAGAACAAAGAAACAAGCAACCATGAATATAGCATTAGGTATTATATGGTTTAAACACGTATTAAAACAAAACAAACAAACAAAAAAAAAACAATAAGAAACAAAAAGAAAATGGGAAGTAAATGGTTAATTTTGAATAAAAACCCCATTTGTTTTATGGCAAGTTAGCAACAGCTCTTCAGTCTCCTCTTGGGCAATGCTGAAGAAAGTTGCAGCTGACTCAACACAGCTACTCCACAGGCCTCTCTCACTGGCTAAACTGAGCTTTTCTGACTAAGCTGTTTGTTGTGAAACACGTAATGATCTATTTGATGGAAAAGGAAGTGAAAAAAGCATCGTCCTTAAAAAAAATAAATAGATCAGTCTTTTATAGTGGAGAATCCATATCTCAGTGGGACTTTTTCCAAAGGTACTGACAGTACTATTGACAAAGGATCAAGCAAAATGCATGCTCTGTAGAAAACAATCGGGAAATCAATTTTAGCAGAATTCTTCTATTCAATGCAAATTCTGAAGTCTCTTCAGCAATATGGTTACCCAAGAGATAATATAAATCAAATAGGTCACCCTTAGAACCATATGAAGAATAAAAATGCTCATTTGTAAAAAGGTAGAGGGTATAAGACATCGGCTCTACAAGACATTGACTCAGCTCCAGTGATAATCTTCTTCCCGCTCCCCCCACCCATGTGAGATTTTAGCTGATAGAAGTAATTCAGAGAGATTTAAAAGTAAAAATAAAAACTAAATTCACCTTAATGACTTGGCTGTCTGATTTATCTGGATCTTCTGCAGACTGAACAATTAGTTGTCCAATTTCTTTGTGAAGTTTTCCCATTGTCATTGCCTCTGAGTAAGAAAAAAACGTAGATTCATGTAAAATGACCATTCCCACGTTATCTAGAAATGCATATGAATAGCAAGCCAAAACAAAGCGTCCTCTCTATGACTGCCATTTGGTATCTGTCAGTAACCTGACAGAGCAGCAGCCGTGCTGTCACAGGCCAGTGATCTACCTCTAAAGCAGCCCTAAGCAGATACCAAGGAACAGCAAGAAGACAAGCACATAAAAGTTTTTCTTTTACGCAGTCTCCAAGTATTTCATGCAATGTTCTTCTAAAGATTCCTGTGGTATCTCTGAATCCAGCAACCCTCAGCTGAATGTCTCTCCCACCTAACTGTTGAACATGAATGTTCTGAAATCTCAACAGTGCAATTGTTGGAAGTGGAATTATTTCTCTCCCAATTCCAAGTTTCACCAGTCTTCCCAGATTTCAGTAAAACAGGAAGACAGAAGCTTCCATATTGCCTTTTCAGAACCAGGATGGAAAAAGGACCAAGATTGTTTGACCTACAGCAAGGTTCAGCAGTTACTGCCAACTCTGAAACAAACAGCCCCCAGATTCGAAACATGAAAAGCAACCAACCTTTTACGAGAGGGGAAATGGTGATCTCACTGTCTGCCAAATTCACATACACATCGTAGAGGTCTGGTCGGCTGTTCACTTCAGAATCTGTAAATCCAGCAATGTAACCTGGAAAGCAGAATTTGAGAGGATTATCATACAAGAGTAAAATCTTCATAAAAACAAAAGCACGATATTGTGGAGAATCACATTCCTGAAGTCTGTTCAAAGAGTGTCTGACTCATTGGATCCAAAAGGTTGCTCTCTTGTTACTGTTAGTCATTCAATTAACATTTCCAACAGAACTCTTTACTTCTGAGGAGCTTAAAAATCAACTCCCAAAATTGCCTTGAACATAAAGTCTACAGGTGATTAGGAGCCAGAGACTACACTGGCAGCAGTCAGAATAGAAATTTGGAACTTTAGAGTTAGGAAATTAAAAAAAAAGAAAAAAAAAATCCTAAAAATGAAGTACCAGCTGTGTGTAAAAGTCTGAAAACAAGCAGCTTATCTAAAGTGAGTTGCTTCTGTATAACACCAATGTTTTCATTCTCTCAACATCAAAAAAGTTCCAAAGTTTCTTTACACCTGCAGTTAGACTGATGAGGATCCACCCAGAAACACCAGATTAAATAGTTATCCTCTAACATATTTATTATTGGCTTTTTCTAAACAAAATTATGTGGTTTGACTTGGCACAATAGCATTAATAGCAAAATAACCACTTGTGCCACAAAGAGCACTGGTGGAAGACATTTGAACAATTAAAAATTAAATTACATTTTGATTGTGTTTTGATTAATAAATCATCACTACCTGTGCAGGTTTTTAAGGCTTCCACTTCCTCTTCATTTAGATGTACGTACGAATGAAGAATTGACCAGTCCTGTCGATGCCACACTAAAGCAGGCAAAGTCCTAGGGAAATGCAACCAGTACTTTACACACAGCAGACTCTTATCTGCGCTAATTCAAGTTTCACAATATGAAATGCAATTTAAAAGGAAGAATTAATATGTTTAGGTCTCACTCAGCATGTGTACACACAAACTACAGAGATTTCTGCTATCAGTGCAAGAATTTCTCACTCATGCTACAATTAATTTCTCTCGGTTGATGTAGCACAACAGCTAAACTCAAAAGAGGGACTTAGCAGGATTTCAGTAACAATAGTATATATTTTTTTTTTCAACAAAATATGAGCACTTGGACTTTTGGCAGTAGGTAAGGAGGGTGGGATTGACAAAGTCATGCTCTACCTGGTAAATTCCTGGATGGCTTCTATTCTAGGATGATATACCACAATTCTCTTCTTTAACATCAGTGCTGTGTATAAGATAACTGTTTCCATTCCAAACTGAGATACTATATCTAAAAAAAGAGGTGAAAATTATTTTATAGAAAATAAACATGCTGATATTTTTTTTTTGAAGATGCTTAACAGCAACACAGATTACACGCTATTTACTTGAAGAATACATCAAAAATTGATTATAATTTACATAGTACAAAAGAAATCAGAACAGAGACTTCTGGTACTAACCTTTAATGGACCCAGCAAGGTAAGCCTTCCGAGCATCAAAGTCTTTGCTGAGGAAAGATCCATTTTCTTCACTTTGGCAGACCCCCTTTGTAAGGACTGCAATGTAACTCTCCATCATTTTAACTGGACTCCCATGCTTCAAGTAGATTCTGTGTAAAAAGAAAGAGTCTGTTGTGTTTTTTTTTATTGTAACCAGGACCAGCAGGCACATGAAAAAAAAAATAAAAGGTATCACAAATAGAATCTCTTTAGCAAGCACTCTTATTTTGGACACCTGGTTGAGATTTTAAATACTAAAATGGGAGTCTTTAGACATGCACACAAAAACTTGTCTTTTAGAATGAACACCTAACCTGTATTTTTATTTGAGCGTCTTATTTTACAAATGAATGGACATTTACCGTAACAGAAACATTATAACACAAAGGTGCAAGCAGGTGTCCAGACTAAGAATTCTTTGCAGACTTGGAAGGTATCTGCTTTATGAAACACTACTACAGAAACTCCTATTATTACACACAGACCACGGGAATAGTTTTTCACTTATTATTCAAGTACCATTAGGCATCCTTCTGTACTGTTTGCTAAATGGTGAAAGAAAGAGATGCCCTTAATA
Organism: Aythya marila; assembly: GCF_965140915.1. NCBI lineage: Eukaryota > Metazoa > Chordata > Aves > Anseriformes > Anatidae > Aythya > Aythya marila. Next base: position 6,165,318 of record NC_139048.1, read on the forward strand.
CTCACTAAAAACAATCAAAAACCATACTTTTAGCTATCTTCTAGACAGTAGAAAGAGAGATCACAGCCTATTTTACAGGTTACGATACTTCAGGAAGCACTCAGCTCTCAACTATCTGCTTTCCATTTTAGCCAGATACAAAGTTATGTCATATTTGAAACTCATTTGCCATTTTTGATTGAGGAATCCATCCCGGACTTGAAAAGACGTGTTAGCTTACAAATCAACACCAAAGTGATACACGGGTAATCTAAATATTTCTGATATCAGCACCAACCTCTTCCCAAATGTTTCTACTTTTTAAAGACATAGTTTCAAATAAAATGAGCATGTTTGTGTGTATGGTCAGAAGCCTCTGTTGGTAAAACATACAGGGCACACAGCATTCTTCCAACACTTACGAGCTCATGATAACAAGCTCAAATCAATCACAAATCTAGGGTTTATGTAATCTGATTCAGTATGTAGGGCTGAATTTCAAACAGATTGTTAGACAAAATGCAAATGCAACACAATGACATTTAATCTTTTGCCTTGGTAAGATCAAAATGTGTACACAGCACCCAAAGAAGGCTTTTATACAGACCTACAGAGTATCCTAGTGAAGGCTGCGTATTTCTCCGGGTTGAAGTCTTTGGCTGTCAGAACAATGGAGAAGTGGGTCACCTGGGCAAGACACACACAGAAAAGCACACAGCTTCTTTACTAACCCCATAAGGACAGTGTTTGTTACATTACTGAACTTACTGCAGCACCTAGACCAGATGCTTCAATACAAAGAAAGTGAGTTGCAGCAGGTCTGAGTTACTAACTGCAGAAAAAGTCTGGCTAATGGATTTCTGATGCAACTCACTTCCATTGAGTCAGATCTAGTATGTATCGTCCTTCGCTCAAGGCAGTACATACACATTGCTTTCCTTTAATGTCATGAGATCAATTTAAAGGAGAGAAAATCATTTTTCTTCCCCACAGTGGGTAACCAACTTCCAGAATTTATTGTCAAAGGAGGCTGTACAGGCAGACAGCACCAACATGTTCAGAGAGAGACTGGAAACAATTCAAGGACAACAGGCACACAAACAGAAATATTCTTTAACTTCCTGAATTAAATGATGACTGGGACAGTGTGAGGCTAACAGTCTGCAGACTATGACCAAGCTCACGTGTCCTCCTTATATAGCATCTCCTACTGTCGCTGAGACAGAACTGGACACATTTTTTTTACACTTTAAAGATTCAAAGGAGATATGATCTTGGAGCAAGGAAAGGCAAGCAATATTCTTCTGTGGGTACGCAAAATTACCACGTAGCTCTACTGCTTAACAATGCAATAAAATACAAAAAAGTATGAACAGAACAGACAACTTAATGAGCGTTATAACAGGGCAGGAAAGTACTGAAGATAAAAAGTATGTGTGGTCTTTCAGTCGTCAATGCAGTGGAAATGAAAGTGCCTATACAATTCAACTCTTTGGAAAAAAACATTTGCTTCCATATGAAGAAGATTTGGACCATACAAAAGACCCTTTATAAAGCTTTTTTGATCAGAAAAAGAAAGTGAACTTGAAATGCAAAATAACTAGACATAATGGTGTGGAATAGGGTCTCCATTTTAATACTCATTACCCAGTTTGGATTCTGTGTATCTCAATGCATTTCCTGCAAACATATCTGATAGACATCATGGTGAAAACTGAAACACGGGGATCTGTTAGGCATCTTCCCTTTATCACAGCACATAATGGCAAAATGCCATTTAAAGCCAAACAAACAAATGCCAGAGGATGCTCCTCAAAAGTCTTCCTTGGGCTCTGCTGGGAAGCAAAGCGGCCAGGTCCTACCTTTTTCAAGACCGGCGATTCTTGAACTTCCACGGTTGTGATGTAGAACCACGACCTTTTGTACTGGCCGAACACGAAGGTATGAAGCAGTTTGTTCTCGTCCGTGAGGCAGCTTTTCCGCAGCAACAGATCCCGCAGCTCCGCTGTCACGGACGGATAGCACCAGACCCACAGCACATCGCCACTCGTGTCTTTCTCTGTGGTGCAAAGATGTTCACCGTGAGCATGCCAAACAGCAGCAAGGGAGTAAATGGAGCGGTAAATCAGGCCGGTTTTGCTGCAATCTGATTCCAATTCCACCTTATACCAACCAGCTCAAACACTGCATGGCAGCACTTGTGCTGCAGTTGGTTGTTTTTTTTTTGGTAAATGTTAATAAATCCCCGCTCCTCCTGAAGTCGGGAGAGCAGGAAGGCACGACACACGACATATTCGCGAGGTTTCTTGATTTTCGCCTCAAATCTCCTCCCCGGGCCCCTCTCCCCCCGCGGCCCCGGCCCTCACCGATCAGCCCCACGGCCAGCAGCAGCTGCGCCTCCGGCTCGGCCATCTTCCGGCCCCAGCGCCCTTCCGCCCGCCGCCTCCACCCCACGCTCCGCCCCGGCAGAGCCTGAGGGGCTCCGGGGGCGGCGGGGGGCTCCTGGCCCGGCACGGCTCGGCTCGGTGCCACATAGCCCGGCACGGCTCGGCCCGGGGACACCGAGGGCGCTGAGGGCAGCGGGGGCCGCCCCGCCGCGCCCCGCCGGCCGCCATTTGCTGCGTGCGCGCCCCTCAGGGGCCTCTGCCCCGGCAGCCGCTTCCCGGCCTCGTTTCCAGCGGCTGCTGGCAAAAATTAGCCCTGGCCGTTGCCGTGTTTGGTTCCTTAAATATATTTTTTTTCTTTTCCGTGTCTTTGTAAGGCACAGGATGCAATTTGCGCTGAACGCGATGCAAAATGAGGCTGTGTTGCCCACAGACTCACCTTTAGAAGTTGCACCCAACACCTACTGCTGAGCAGAGCACAAAACGGCCTCACAAATTACCAAGCTAAATAATAAAAATAAATAAAAGCTTGCTTCTGCCTAGAGACAGACTGATTAGGGCAGGGAATTTTCATAAAGCATAACAACTGTCCCTGAATAACCCTGAGTAACTTCATTTGGGAACAGAACCACCTTGTTTCATAGTTTGGATTAACAAATAAACCTGAATGCTGTATATGGAGGCCACAAATATCACTAAAATTGCAGAGCAGCAACACATTAGGAAGAATATTTTGCCAAACTTCTGACATGCCTGGGATAACTCCAGGAGTGTCAGAAGCTGATGAAGAAAATGTGTAGGCCTGGCAGAGGCCAGGTCTGTCAGGAATCATACCTGGCTACAGAGAGCGCTTCAGGGGGTTAGTAATGGCATAAAGTTAAAGTATGTGTGTTTAAAAAGGCATGAGAAGTCAGATGGTAAGGCCTTCTGATGTCAAACTGTCTGAGTGAAGCCTTGAGGGCCTTCAGGAACTTCAGAGAGATTTAAAAAAGTGCAATGGGTTTCGGAATAGCAGATACTGTGATTAAATAGAAATAATCAAAGAGTAGCCCACTGCCAGAGTGCAGGCTGCGAAGCCTCGGGGTAAGCAGCAGCTGCGGTGGCACAGGCACTGGTGGCCTTCAGCTGCCAGCAGGCTGCCACTCCACCCAGGCAGTGCCTGACACCCATCTGACAGACCGATATATTAATTTAATGAACGCAAGAGAGGGACTTTCTGGTTGTCTGTTTAGCAATAAACCATGCTTGCAAGCCAACATGAGAAGTAAAATTTTAAGTGTAGCGTATAATGGTTATGAAGCTTGCAGCAGCTGCTGTTGGGTTGATATCAGTGACATCCACAGAGGTACATGCTTCTGAAGACTAAAGAGCACAGCATGCTCAACGCCTTAAACTAAAATATCCCATTAGCCATAGATTTGATTATTGCTGCCCTATTACTTTGTCACACACGTTGTGGGACTTTTGGGTGCAATTTGTGTATTTTCACGTTACTTCCAAATCAAAAGAGAGCTTCTCAGTGAGGAAATACACAGGTACTCTGGAAAACCCACCCTAATAACAAGCATTTATTACAAAATAACCGAGGCTGGCAGGCACCCCCACAGCCCACCCATCCCCTTTTCACCACGCCGCTCCCCACCCTCCCCGTGCGCGCTCCCACCCGCTTGCGCGGCCCCGCGCGCCTCTCCCCTCCCTCCCCTCGCCGCCCCTCCCCTTCCGGCGCCGCGTGCCGCCCGCCCGAGCCCGGAGCGCGCCGCCGCCCTGTGAGGAGAGGCCGCCGCCATCATGCCGGTGTACTTCCAGCGGCCCGAGAACGCCCTGAAGCGGGCGAACGGTCAGTGCCGGGCTCCCCCCGCTCCCTCTAGGATCCCCCCCAGCTCCCCTGGGGTCGCGGCCGGGTCTCGCTGTCCCCGCCGGGCCCCGCTCTGCCCCCGTTTGGCGGCGCTGAGGGGAGGCGGCGGGGCCCGGCCGCATGGCGCCGGGTGAGGCCTCGGTGTGGAGCGGGGCCCGGCCGGGCGGGTGCTCCCCCCCCCCCCCCCCATCCAGCAGCCGGGAGGGCCCCGTGAGGAGCCGGGGGGCAGCGGGGGGGCTCCGGGAAGCCGAGGCCGGGCTTTTACACGCTCGGGAGGCGCCTCCGGCCCCGGGGAGGGGAAGGGAAGGGGAGGGGAAGGAGGCCTCGAGTGCGCCGCCGGGATGAGGGGAGCTGTGGGGACGGCGCTGCCGCCTGCCTCGTGCCTCGGCCCTGCACAAAGCCGGGCTGAGCGCGCTTATCGGCTGCCGCCTTCACGGCTAAATACACGGCGTTGGCGCTTTTTTTATACAGCGTCCTCTTCTGAACGCTTAGGAGAAGCGTTTCGGCTCGTCGTTGGTACGGGGCTGCTTGTAGGGTGCACGCCCAGACAGCCAAAAATTACAGAGGTTGCATGGTACGGTGTAGGGTAGTCTGGGGATTACGTGTAATTCAGTGACTATCTTAAAAACCATTCAATACGGAATATTACATCTCAAGATTCCTAGAATTCATTGTATAACCATTTCTACAAACATCAAAGATAAAAATATGGAAAAGGCACATCGCATCCAGTGCTTCCAAAAATAAAGTTGTGCTTTCGCAGTCCTTTTACTATAAAAGATACATATACAATAGTACGCAACCATCCGTTCAACTAAAGAATTCCTGGCCAGGGAAGGTTCCTGCTTGCCGAGGAAGTCACAGCGTTGGAGTGGCTTTAAATTGCCCTTTAAATCTGCTGCTGCATTTCTGATTTCCTGGTACCGAAGAGCAGTGTTAAATTCACATCTTTTGTGCTGCTGCACATCTGTTAAACCTGAATGAACTGAAGGAGTGGGCTTCAAGGAGTGGAAGTGAAGGAAATGTTTTCCAGACAAGCGCTGATGATCCCACGCCTCAGTAGACTGACTGGAAAACACGGCAAGCTGGGTCAAGTCTCTGTGGCCTGCAGGGGCTCAGCCTTGTTGCTGATTTAGATACCTTTTTGCATTTCAAATGGTATAAAGTAAAAATGAGAAAAAATATCATTGACAGCTATTCCAGGGTTAATGCTCTTATATTTGGTCTGTTACAATTCTTTGGTTCCATAGCCTACACGTCCCTGTGCCTTACGGAAGGAGACACAGTGCTGTATTTGACTCTTCAGGTTCCCTTTGTGCGTGCTTTTACTACAGTGTCTGTTAAATTAGCCGTAATTATTTGATGTTCTGGCAAGAACTTGCTTGGCCAGAGTTAATTAAAAGTTTCAGCCCAGTATGAATTAATGTTGTGCTTTGTCCAGTTAGTTATCGACCACTGCGAGCTGCGGTGCTTGGAAGGGCCTGGCATTGTTGCAAGATTCAACTTGCCTTTCAGGTTCATTTTCATAAATAAAACCCAGTAAAGCTCAGCAGTAATTGCCTCAAAAGCAGCACTGAGATAGAATAGCAGTTTACATCATAGGATGGAGGATAGCTTTATTAAAACTCCCTTGGTGAGTTTAAAACAGTGCCAAATGCTGTCACGTTGCAGCCTTATTTATCTTTATATGTGACTCGGTATTTTTTCTGTAAAGGAACTTGTTCATCTTACGCAAGCTCATTATTTACTTAAAGTAGGCCCCAAACACTTGATAGTGTGGTCCTTAAATTACATTACTGCTGTTTTCAAAATGCAGCGTTTAGCCATGTTTAATTTCAGTTCTGACATTCCAAAACTTAAAACATTTGTTACAGTTTTTTTCTTTTTTTTTTTTTTTTTTTTTTTTGTGGAGTATGACGAGGACTGTACAAAAAGCTCCTCGTGGTCTTTGAAGTTCATCTGTGTGCCTGAGCACCTTCAGCAGGCTCCGACTTTCTCCTATCCTGCCGCTGTTTCTTGAGGAATGCAGGCACTTCCAAAATACTTTGTGGAAAGTGCAAACTCCATTCCTCGTTAAGAATACACTTACCTTTCTTTTTAGTTGTACGCAACTTTATTTCCTCCCCCCTTCCACCTCCCTCCCTCCTCTCTATCTGTAACCTGTTTGTTTCCCATTCTCAGCATTCTTCTGTCTTGCTTTTTGTGGTGAATGCCTTTAATGTAGGCGTTCAGCGTGTGTGTTGGTAGGTGGCTGTGCTGCTTCACGACGTGATGTGCTCGTGGGTGGTTTGCTCTATTTTGTATGGAGCAGAACACGCGGTGTATCACACAATCACAGAGCGGATTGGGTTGACGGGGACCTTAAAGCCCACCCAGTTCCACCCCCCTGCCATGACAGGGACCCCTGCCCCCAGCCCAGCCTGCCCAAAGCCCCATCCAGCCTGGCCTTGCGCACCTCCAGGGCTGGGGCAGCCTGTTCAGTGCCTCACTGCCCCCATAGACAGGAGCTGCTGTGATGCTGACAGATCCTGTTGGATCTGTACTGCGAGGCTCGTGGTGGGTGTTTGTTGTCCTTCGTGATGAAACTGGCTTTAAAACTGGATGCACGTATTTTATTAATATGTATGAAGTGCCTAGTCATGCCCTGATGGATGGAGAGACACCTCTGCCACCCCAAAACTTGTATGCTGATGGAAAGGTCTGCAGTTGTTTGGCAGTTACACTGTTGAAAAACTGCCCCTGCAGTTGCATCTGCCAACTTTTTGGTATAGCTGGGTAAATCAAACCATCAATGGAATCTGATTAGAGCTGATTAAATTCTAAAAGGTTACAGTATTAATCATAATAGCATGTATCTCCTAGTTTGCAACTCCTCTGCTAATTAGATTTTACTTTCAGAATTCCTTGAGGTTGGCAAAAAGCAGCCTGCCCTCGATGTTCTCTATGATGTTATGAAAAGTAAGAAACACCGAACATGGCAGAAAATCCACGAGCCGATTATGCTGAAGTACCTGGAACTCTGTGTGGATCTCCGCAAGAGTCATCTGGCAAAGGAAGGGCTGTACCAGTACAAGAACATCTGCCAGCAGGTAGGGCTTCTGAATCCTTTCTTTGTTTGTAGCAAGCCTGGTTTGTGTCAGCTGATGTGACCTAAATGTAACTGATCAGGCTTGACTCAGAATTAATCTGCTCTTTAGATGTTCCTGTTTTTTTTTTAGCGTTTACATCATAAATATTTGCTGCCTGTCCTGGGGGGAGATAACTTCACATGTTCTGCCTTTGGCGTAGGTGAACATCAAATCTTTGGAAGATGTTGTTCGAGCCTATTTAAAGTTAGCTGAAGAAAAAACGGAAGCAGCTAAGGAAGAATCCCAGCAGATGGTACTGGACATAGAAGACTTAGATAACATTCAAACTCCAGAGAGGTAGGAGGCTTTACGCTGTAAGCACTTGACAGCAAAGTATCCTTATTTTTGTGTTTATAGAGCACTGACCCAAGGATTTCTAGATTTTTGGTGAATGTTCTGAGTGTATATATATGAGTATATATACACACACACACATATCTGTAAAGACAACAAGGAAGACTATATTTTGATATTCTTCAATTGAGATTTTGTTTTTTGTGAGTAGTACACATGAACAGTAATTTCCCAACTTAGTTACTAAACTATGGCTTTTGTGTCAGTTTACAAGGTGCATGGTGCAGTTAAATGACATTGTGCTGTCAGATTATCTAAATTTTCAACCCATGTTTTTATTTTTATGCACTTATTTTCCTTGTATTTTAATGGCATTATGGAAGTGTTTTTTTTTTAAATGCCTTGATGTCAGCAGCAGAGATGATGTTGGAATTTGCAAACAGCTAGGGAGCTTCCTGAAGTAATTGGGAACGAAAAAGTAAATAGAAGTGGAAGCTGACTAAGGGAGTAAAGGAGAAGATTCACTGTAATGACAAGTCAAGTACCTGTGTAAAGAAAACGCAGACTGGATGTTTTACTGGCAAGGGTACGTAATAGGTGTTACGTGGATACAAAGTGCTTTCTGGTGGAGCACGCAGGAGACTTGTAATCTAAAAACACAGCTGGAAATGACCATGGGTATGAGGGATATAACGGAAGAGAACTAAATGTGTAATTTCAGTGTTACATGCTGTGCTAAAGGATGAACGTTACGAGGGTGAGACATATTGCTATCTGGGTGCTGGAAGAAGGCAGAAGAGCCAAGCTACTGGAGAAGACCTAGAGCTGAGGAACAGGTTTGCTTCACACAAAACAGAAAATCTGAGAGGGAAAATTAGCAAAAAAGAGGTGAAGGAAAGAATCAGAGAAATGCATCTACCAAAGAAGAGAGAGGGAGAAGGTGATGAAGCAAGCCAGGTGTCAGTGTCCAAGGAATACTGATGATGATGCAGGAAGGAACTGAGGGGAGAACACAAGGTAATTGAGCAGTCTCTTCCTAGCTTTTGCTGTATGAGTGGGGGCATCTCTTTCAGGAGGCCAGATCCAGAAGTGGATAAAATGAGTACCTCTAAGCAGAAGGATAGGCAGCAGAAGAAGGGTGAAGTTGTGTGTTCAAGCGTAAGAATAATAAAAATGCAGTAGAACAGGAGTTGCAGTTTGAATTCATCTGATGGAGGATATTCAGGAAACTGAGAAATAAAGATGATGGCTTGAAAAATGGAATACTAAGGATGTCCTAGAGGTAGCAATAGGAATAGGAAGGGTCACCTCATTGCACAAAATGCTTGCATCTGTAGTAAAGGACATAAAATGAGCAGTAAAGAGAAGAAAAAGGAGATGCAGTTCTGAGAGTTGGGTGACAACTTTCTGCAGAAATCAGCATCTATAATTGTATTGGTGATTTTATTATTGAAAGCTGCTTGTTATCAGTTGGGAAACAAACACCGATAATGCTATTAGGCCAGTTTAATTCTCTCATGTGGTAACCTTCAAACTTTTTCACCACATTGTGCATCTGCAGACAAAAGGAAATGTTACTTTATACTTGGTTAGGTAGTTGATGAGGTAACAGCAGTAAAAGTGTAACAAATTTGTTCTGTGTGTCATAATTAATTGGATAGAAAATGAGAATTTAGGAATAATGGAAAAAAGGATCAGTCAGTATATGGGCTGTAGTTTCTTTGTAGACCTTCAGTTAACAGACAGCTTAAGCAATAGTGCCACGTTGGATGAGCCATTCTCTGGCTTTTGGTTTCTTTTGCCTCTGCAAGAAGTCAGCGTTCTGTTGTCAGAACAGTTTGTGGTAGAATTTCCTAATGTGCTTCAGGCAAAGTGGGGCTAGCTCTTACTGTGTATTTATGTTCTGCAGATGCATCTGTTAATTTTAGGGAAAGGTCACATGAACGCTGCTACTACAGCTGGGTATGTGGTGATACTTCTGGTTAAGAAATGGCAAGGTGGGGTAATATCATGAGTTTGGGAGAGGATAATTGTCCAGATCTTTAAAAAAAAAAAAAAAAAAAAAAAAAAAAAGATGCATAGGTAATAAATTAAGAACTCCTGTAAGTCAAATCAAATTGAACTTTGCAGAAGTTAAGAGAAACAATGAAAGAATGCTGAGCCATAAGTGGAGAATTCTAGGAAAAAGGGTGGTGGAAGCGTGGTAGGTTGAGGTTGGCCATCCTAGGTGTGATCTGGGTACCAAAGCAACACTTTGCTGCTTTCTTGTAAGCATATGGATTGTGAGTAAATGAAACACATTTTTTAGGGGCTTGGAAATTGCTTAGCCTAAGATGGATGGAAAAGTCAGCTTCATTGTGTTGGATGACAGCATAATTTCCATTGCGGAGTTCTGAAAGTATCAGCTGGTACTTCAGGTACTAAAGCTCTGCAGATAGCCATCTGAGCAGGCAGCGTGGTTTCTCATCATCCACAGGTAGGCCTGAGGAGCAGCCTGAACAGCTGCTGATCTGCTGTTATCTTGCCTTGATCATTATAACATTCAGGTCGTTAGTGTGCGTTCTGAAGAAGTAGTACGTGGGGTTAAAAACACAAAAACAACTCGGCACAGGCCTGCTGAAGGGTGAATGACGTTGGGTAACTTCAGAATCTTTTTTTGGTGGTTACGTTTTTTAAATTCAAGAAATGCCAGAGGTGTAATGAGGAGAAAAGCAAAGCTGTTGATACTGTACCGGGTGGGGTGTTCTTCCTCACGTTGGAAGGTGACAGAGGCATTGCCCAGGGAGAGACAGACTACATGTAATGGTGTGAGGAGGTGGAAATCGAGAGTTAGGGTGAAGTCTTTCAATTAAAGTCTTGGAAAGTAACTAGAAAAGTCAGTCCTGTTTACTGCTGGTACAAAGCTGAAAGAAATTAACATTGTAGGTAGTGGTGAGGAATGGAGTTAGACAAGTCAAATAAAATTCACAGGGACTTGGAGTGGAAGGCTGTTGATTTGCATGTTAACAGCAAGGCTTGTTGGTTGCAAAAACTGAAAAGGTTAAAGTTCTGTCCTCAGTAGTTGTTCCAGGATGGCAGCGCAATCAGTGACATGTGACCACAAAAAAAGCAATTGCAAACTAACATTTCTTAGGCACTATGCTCTGGTGAAGACCAAAATTTTTTTAAAAGTAATAATTGAGAAGGATCTGAAGAGACTGTTGGCTGGAGAGATCTTTAGTTGAGAGAAATTGCAGGATACTTTTAAAAATAATAAAATATACTTGGTTGTGTATGCTGAGATACTTCTGTGAGTATCCTTGACGAAGTGTGTTGGTTGGTAAATTCAGACTCAAGTTTTGCTATAATGCTCCTGGGTTGTATCCTTTATTGACGTCTGGTTTGCTTGCTGACAAAATTAAAGACAGAAAAAGGTGAACTGATTTGAGGTTACAAATAAAAGTAGAGGAAGAGAACGTATTGAGCTTGTTTGTTTCTCTGTGTGACACTACAAGAGTCATCAGTGGCGAAAATGCAATTCATAAGGCACACATTTCTCCTGTGTCAAGTATCAACAAGAAGTGAGCTCTTTCTGGCAGCGTTGCCGGTGACTAAAAAGGAAGTGTCAGCAAGTAGCAAAGTGTCTGAGGAGCCACTGGGGTCAGACAGAAGTAACAGTGTGCTGCTCCCTGATAGAATGGGGAAGGTGAAGATCCTAGAGCTAGTTTCCTTTGGTTTTCTAGTGTGAAGGGCACAGAACCTACAGAAGTCTTTACCCGTGGAACTTGTACATATCAGTGATATGTACAGGGGCCAAGATTGGAAACTTAAGATCAAGAAAAGATAATTACGTCCTTTAAAGGAAAACTTTGAGAGATCAATTTGAAACTAAAGTATAGCTAATTCAGCAGCACGTAGCTGTTTGGATTCCTACAGTCTTGTCTTAGATCTTGATAAGGAAAATCAATGAGAACTGTGGGGAATAAATTACTTCTTTTTCTCCTTCTTTTCCCCTCTCCTCTGTTCCCAACTGTAGTGTTCTTTTGAGTGCTGTAAGTGGAGAAGACACTCAGGACCGTACTGACCGACTGCTTCTGACACCATGGGTTAAATTTCTGTGGGAGTCGTATCGGCAGTGTTTGGATCTTCTCCGAAACAATTCTAGAGTGGAACGTTTGTACCATGATATTGCACAGCAAGGTGAGTTGAAAAGATGGAAACTTAAAGCATAATGAGACTCGGGACTTCTGTGTTAGGTACTGCAAAACTAGAAAATGAGAGGTTATTCCTATTTGGCTATTGCATTAGAGTTGAAAATATGTTGATCTCTTATGCATATGTATGCACACACACACACTTCTTAAAATTACAGAGTTTCCTCATGGAGCTTTCTGTACACAAATCTTTTCTTGCAACAGAATACGCAAGGAAAAAGTTATTTTTTTCCTGCACATACGGAGAACATGACCACAACTGGTGCTGTGTCCTTTTTTTTTTTTTTTTTTTTTTAATTTGCTGATGAAAGTTAGTCACGTCTTTACTTCTTTTTTAATCTGGAATGGCAAATGTATCCTATGTCAATAAACTTGAAGCAGTGTACACAAAAAGGTACTATAAAATTATGATCTGCTATCAAGTTGGACAAAGAAGTAACCTAGTAAAATATTATTCAGAAGTTAATAGGAAAAGGGCTTGTCTGATTCTTTCTGGCATTATTCTGAAAAAAAAAATATATTCTAAGAATGAGTACTTGTGCGCTCATCTTTTTTGCTTAAGGGAGAATGAGAAGTGGAAAAATACGTTCCATCTTTGTGTAACTTGAGGCTCTTTATTTTTTTGAAAAAAAGTGGCTAGGTTTTTACCTCTAGGCCCAAATTGTGAGAACATATTAGGAAAAATGACGATCAGGTGTGTTCGAGGTGCCTTAGTGTGTATTTAAGTCTGCAACACTGTCGAGAGCTCCTATTTTGACTGATCTTGGTAGAGATACTTCAGGATTTTCAGGGGCAATGGCCCAACACAATCAGGTTTTTGAAAGGAGCTGTAGGATCAAAGACAATTGTTCCTGTTATCTTCAGCCTTTTGAAAGCTTCATTTAACTTTACCATACTAGATGGCTTGAGATTTTTTTCCCACATTTTATGAAGGCGAAGCTTTAATTCATGCTCTTCTCGGAATTGTATTTGCACATAGTTCAAAATAAAATCTGGAATCGCTGCTTAAATCAGAATGTTCTCATTTGATTCAAAGCATTCCCTCTGCTCCTTAAGCTTAATTGCATAGAAACAGCTTAATTTTTTGAGGTCAAGCTGGTAGTGCTCTGCATTGTAACTTATTATGCGTGACTGATTAGATCTTGTTTGCTATGTCTTTGGACTGTAAATGAAGATTCTTTAAACGCATCGATTTACATATTTGAATCCCATTTAGGACTACAATGAAATCACCATTAGCAAACATTCTTAATTTGTGTTTTTTGCAGCTTTTAAGTTCTGCCTGCAGTACACGCGTAAAGCAGAGTTCCGTAAGCTCTGCGATAACCTGAGAATGCATCTGGGGCAGATCCAGCGTCATCATAACCAAAGCACAGCAATCAACCTCAACAACCCTGACAGCCAGTCCATGCACCTGGAGACCAGGCTTGTGCAGCTGGACAGCGCCATTAGCATGGAGCTGTGGCAGGTATGCAGCAGGCCTCCTCTAATCACACGGTAGCCTCCAACCTTTCCAGAATCTCTTCCACGCAGGTCATGTTTCATGGTGTGTGCTCCAAGGTAAAAGCAGGAGAATAATTGAAGAATAAAGTTTTTAGTGTCTTGAATGCAGTGTTGTTATTTGTGTGTTGGATACTTCATCTGATGTTTCTGGAACTGCTGTTTTTGCGTAGTGCTTCAGAGCAAGCTTGTGCTTGTAGTTAGTGTAGTGAAGTGGTTGGAGTTGCTTTGAGTTGGGGAAGGGAGAAGTTGACTGATGTCTTCATCTCTTACATGTTGTGTTCTTGTGGACTAGATCACTAGGAAGTGGTTGGCAAGTGTCACAGCCTGTTGGTAGGCTGGGGTCCCAGCACTTCCAACTGAAGTGCATCAGCATCTAGTCAGTGAGGGCACTTTCAGAGTAAGTATTTCAGAAACGTGCCATGCTTTTGGAATCTTACTAATGTCAAATTATATGAGGTGTTTCCAAGATACATTTTTTTTTTTTAGGGAAGCTGTAACCTTTTTTGATCACAGATGTAATTTGTATGAAAAAAGTAAAAAGGGTAAATAGTAGAATTGGTAGAATGATAAATTTTTTTTTCTTGGTTTGTAGATTGAAAATATGGAAAAAGAAGTAACCTTTAATTTCTAATTTGTAGCAGATAAGAGTTAATGGGTTTGCAGGATGTCCAAATAATTTCTTTATTGTGAAAGAAGTCTTTAATTACATGTAGCTGGCAGAACTGGAGATAACTTAAATAAAGGTAGTCTTTGTGGAATCACAAAATGACTTCAATTGGAAGGGACCTTGAAGAGCACCCAGTTCCAACCCTTGTGATAACACCCACTGGATCAGGTTGTCCAGTGGCCCCCCCCACCTTGGCCTTGAACACCTCTAGGGATGGAGCATGCACAGTGTGTGATTTATTGGTCATAATTTTATAGTCATTAGTGAAATTTCATTTTTTTTTCCCCCTTTTTGCAGGAATACAGAAGCTTCCTAAAAGTAGTGTGTTTGTTTTTTAGGAAGCTTTCAAAGCAGTGGAGGATATTCATGGGCTGTTTGCCTTGTCTAAGAAACCACCCAAACCACAGCTGATGGCAAATTACTATCACAAAGTTTCAACTGTCTTCTGGAAATCAGGAAATGCTCTTTTTCATGCATCCACACTTCACCGACTGTATCACTTATCGAGAGAAATGCGAAAGAATCTCACGCAAGAGGAGATGCAGAGGTGGGCAAAGATGTTTAATGTGATTTTAGGTTGTTTCTAACCTTGTAGGTTCAAAAATAAGCTAAATTGTACCCCCAAAAGAAGCAGAGAACCTGTATGGCTATGAGCAGCTTTGCCTGAAGTGGCCAGTACTAATTGCCCCCCAAAAAATAGAGAAAGAAGGAAAGCTACTGTGTAAGTAATGTGAACATCAGGATCACCTTATTTAAGCTTCCTTCTTTGTTACTGACAAAGAATCGAAGCAAATTTAATAAGTATCTTGTTTTTCTTTCAGTTTCTGTTCTGAGTGGTGATGCCTATACCAGTAATAGGGAATTCTTGGGAAGTAAACTTTTCCTTAATATCTGCAAGTGTGCGTAGCCAAATGACCTTTAATTTTTTTGGTATTTTATGGTATTTTTGATAAATTATGGTATCTGGCAAGGGTTTTGAAGCATGCAGAATCATTGGCTGCATTAAACTCTGAAACTCATTTACAGGTATTTATAGAATCAGTCTGGCGGAAATAAATACTGCAGGGAATTCTTTCATTCCTGTTCATCTAGTAGTAAGGTCAACATTTAAATATTTAATGTTAACTTGCATTGTACCATCAGAAGGCACCTCTAGCAATAATTTCTTAAAAAGCAATGCGAACAAAATGACTTGTACGGATTTGGAGTGAAGTAAGTTTGGAAAGGTGCTGCTTTCTGCCGTTTTCATTATTTTATACCGTTGATATTTTACAGAGGCAGCTCAAACTTATTTTGCCTTTATGTATATATACGTATATATACACGTGTATAAGTAATGAAAACATTATCAAAATCTTTCCTGTGATTACTGAAGAACACTGTGTGCTGTATTTACTGCACAGTTGCCATCTTTTCTGTTATTGCTGTTTATTTTCCTGTTCTACGTTATGAATGCTAGGCATTCCTACTCTTGAATTGGCATGAATCTGAACATGAAGTAAGTAGTATTCTCTTGCAGTTCATCTTTTGTGGTTATACTTTGTCAACAGGATGTCCACTCGAGTCCTTTTGGCCACTCTGTCAATTCCTATAACTCCTGAGAGAACTGATATCGCCCGCCTGCTGGATATGGATGGAATCATTGTTGAAAAACAGCGGCGTCTGGCCACCCTGTTAGGTCTTCAGGCCCCGCCGACACGTGGCAGTCTTATTAATGATATGGTAGGTGGTGGTGTTTGCATCAGATCAGATCTCTTAAACTCAGTCATCTTTTTAGTTTTGTTTTTTATTTTGTTCTAGAAGTACTGCGCCTAGTTAAGGGATGGCAGTTTCAAAATTAAAACGGCTTTGTGGTTAATGGTTAACTGTAGCTTACGTTATAGCATGTTATAGTTAAAAATTGAGGTTCACAGGAAGGACTGTTTGGAAATGGTGATAATGAGAGGCCTGAATCCTTGTGTGCAGTACAGAGCAGTATTTGGTGTTGTCCTGTATGTCACCCAAGAAACAAATGTTGTCTTTCTGAAACTCTGAGGGGTCTGAAAAGTGTTGTAAACCACAACTTTTTTTTTTTTTTTTTCACCCTGCCTCAGAGGAGAGGCCTATTTATTTATTAAATGTAGTTCCAATAAGCTCGGGGCAGATAAATAGTGGAGCATAAGGACTTAGCTTATTATGAAAACATCCTTTTGTTTCATTAGAAGAGAGGCCAGATCTATCTGTCTTCAGACCCTTCTGGGCACTCACGAACAAATTAGGCATTCAGTCATAGATCTGTTCAGAGGATGCTTGAATTTCTTGCAGTCATTTGCATACATACCTAAAACTTACATTCAAGGTTCATTTTACTGTTTATGTTGATTTTTCTTCTGGAACTTCTCTAGTTTGCTTTAAAAATACAATTTAAAATGTTAGTTATTTACTTATGAACTGAGTCGTATGGTTTTTAGTTTGGATGTGGGCCTACATCTGTGTGGTGGGACTGTAGGACTCTAATACGTTGAGGGTGGCACTTCACTCTTAATAATCACTTTTCTGTTATGTTTTATCTAGTTTCCCATTGTTAAATACGGTTCACTGGTATAGTGTACAATTAGTCACTATAATTAGAAATATTTTAATTAAAAAGTCAATGACCTGTATTAAGAGGTACGTGTGGTGCCTATTCAACTTCTGAAATACAAAATTCTTAAAGAATAACTATTTGTTAATACTGCATTTATTTTGAGATATTTATGTGTGTTATTTTTTGGTTGATGGTAGGTGAGGTTCAACGTAGTGCAGTATGTTGTTCCCGAAGTGAAGGAACTTTATAATTGGCTTGAAGTTGACTTTCACCCACTCAAGTTATGTAGCCGTGTCAGCAAGGTAAGTTTTGTAGTAACAGTATGTAGTAACTGTTCTTGACTAACGGTATGTTACTTAAATACCAAATTATGGTAAATATCAGCTCTCTTTTTCTGTTGCCAGAATTTTCAGTAGGAGGTTTTGTTTGGTCAAATTCCATTAAAATTGTACATGTATAGTAGCTGGCATATGTAGCACACTAGCTTATTGAAGTAGCATAAAAATTCATTCAGACCTCTAGGGTGCTCTGTAAGGGCACAGAATTTTAGAAAATATATCTGAAGGTCTTGAGTGTGGAAATGCTACTGAGGTAAATGTTACTTAAATATGAAGGAATGAGAAAACCGTGTGAAGATGCAGGTTGTGCATACAAGTGGCTTGTGTAAGAAGTGGAAAAAATACACCATAGACTTACCATCTGAACTATAAAAACTATACCATAGTTTTTGCTACCTAAATTTAGTATATTGGGAATTATGAGATCTTGTTGACTTTGTTAATGTAAATTCTGCAATTAATGAAGCACTTCACGTTCTTTTTCTTTGATAGTGGGAACAAAGATACTTGAGGTGCTAAAAAGAACTTGAAGGTAAATTAGCAGTGTGGTTAATGTTGCCAGTACTGTCAGTCACCTTCATACAAAAAGTGTTAGCTATCATAAAAGTGTTCTGATAAAAAGATTGACTTTGGTGAAACAACCTAGTATCTGGACACAAATGCTGTTGTTACATGAGCTGTAGAATGGAGTATTTAAGGCTCAGTACTTTAATGTTGAAGTTTTAAGTGTTGGTGCAGATTAAGTAACTTTTTAGAATTTTGATAGGTTCTCAACTGGGTGAAAGACCAAGCTGAAAAGGAACCTGAACTGCAGCTGTATGTTCCTCACCTGCAAAACAATACCATTCTTCGCCTTCTGCAACAGGTATGAATAAGGAAAATGTGTGTTCCTAAGTGTGCGCAAGTTAGAAAATGCTTTGGAAGAACACTAAACTGGAAACTTCCATGCTGAGCTAAATTGCTTCTGTCAACTAGAAGACCATTAATATTTCTAAATACTTTTTCCAGTGTACAACCCATATCTTCAGGTTTGTACATCATTTAGGTACAGCCAAGGTAACTGTACGTTGTAGTGGTTGAATACAGTGACGCAGTTTTTTGCCTAGATTTTCTTCGTGACAGATCTATGAAGTTTTATTTAAGGTAATCCATCATGTCTTGAAACGTTTTGGAATAAGGTTTGGGTGTGTGTTTTTTTTGGTCTACATGTTCTATGAAATGCACATTTCATTGACCTGCTTTCCTCATAAGTGATGAGCAGTGTTATTTCTGGTGTGCTAAAGAAATCTTTAAAGGCTAATTAGCAGCATAGCTGCGTGTAGCTACTGCTGCCAGTCTCCTTTATACAAAGAAGCCATGTGGGAATGGCTTTTAATCTTAGGTTACATTTGAATACAGTACTGAAAGAAAATCCTAATGTTTCTTTTCATATATAGGTGGCCCAGATTTATCAAAGCATTGAATTTTCTCGTCTGGCTACCCTGGTTCCTTTTGTTGATGCTTTCCAGCTGGAACGGTGTATTGTCGATGCAGCCAGACACTGTGACTTGCAGGTAAGCGCTGTCAAAGTGCTGCTGTGAAGTAGTGTGTGGATTCATGGGTATTATGTTGAATGACAACTAGCTGCTAGACATCAAAGACAAGGAAGATAGTGATTTTTAAAAAATAAAACATGGAAATTAAGCAGAATTTATTCAGTGCTATTTTTCTTCTACTAATTTGGCATTTCCCTTAGTTTGCGAAATGTTTTTAAAATTAATTTCTGCTTTGTTGACCTCCATTGGTCATAGGCAGAGCAACAGAGGAAGCATTTAAAAGCAATATAAATAATACAGTCATATTTTAGTTTTCACACTCTGTTTTTTTTTTTGCAAAGGTTCGCCTTGACCATACTACCCGGACACTGAGTTTTGGCTCGGATTTGAATTACTGTACCAGAGAAGATGCTCCACTGGGCCCTCAGCTACAAAGCATGCCTTCTGAGCAAATTAGAAATCAATTGACTGCGATGTCCTCAGCTCTGGCTAAGGCTCTTGCAGTCATTAAGCCTCCTCACTTGCTGGTAAGTAATCCTAAATCTTCTGAAAACATTGACGAATGCTGACATTCCCCCAAGTGTGTTGTGTGATGTTTACCAGTTGCCCTTATGCAGCCTTTTATTAGTTTTGGCTTGTCTGATCTGCTGCTAATTCCAGTAAGCTGTTTTCTGTGCAGTGGTAATGAAATTGTTACCGGTGTCCCCTCTCTTCAGAACAAGTACTTTCTCCTTGAGGTGTTAATATAGACAAATGCAGCATAGCATTAATACATTTGTTAATGACCAGATATCCTTCTGCATCTGTTGCGTAACTGTTCTAATTAAAGTCTTCTGCTGTAGCAAGATAAATTGGTTTTGAAGTTGTGAGATCATACTAGAATGTTACACCAAGAAGTTGCTTGGTTTGCTTTTCCGTGACATAGGAAAGGCACTGAGCTCTCTAATGATTAATTTAATGGGATGCTGCAAGGATCTGAGTAGATGGGTTGGTGCTTTGGTATATTTGCTTATTTTCAGAAGTGTGCTGCTTCCTTTTCAGAGCACTGTGATAATGATCTCTGATACAGTTTGTATTAAATGGAGCTCATTATCGACATTGTGCATTAGGTAGAAATGTAAGCTAAGAACTTGACACTTTGTAATAGCTTATTTTCATGAGTGTGCTCTCTCACATTAGATGTCTCCCTTTTTTTTTTTTTTGACGTTTTTTCTTCTAGAAGTGCTTTTATGCTTCTGAAGAGCAAAGGATGATTCCTAAATGCACCCAGCTAGTTAGTATTTGGTCATAACTAAAATAATGTCAAAATGTACATAAGAGGCATGAATTTAAATTGCTGGTTTTGCATATCAAGTTTAGAATATACCATGCAATAACTTAGCCATAGCTGGGTCTACAGAGCTAAGGCTTGTTTAAAATTTTGCATGCATTTTTTGAAAATCCAGAGCCTGCTGCCTGTTTTCTTCCTGGAGAAACTGGTGTTTTAAAGAACCTGTAATGTGACTTCATAGTGGAATCTAAAAACATGAACCAAAGATCCCACAGCTGAAGAACTGACTTGTCTTTCCCTCTCACTGGGGCTGTTGGACTCAAGGTCGGACTCACTGATGAGCTCACATTTCAGGTCCTACAGAGCCCTGTAGGAGCGAGGTGTTAGTCATGCTGGGATTGCCGGCGTGCTTTGGTTGTGGCAAGCTTAAACCTTCACTTCCCTTTAAAGAGCAGGGGTAATTTATTTCCTTTGCTACATGCTTATGAAAGAAAGATTGTTCAGCAAATGTAGAGAACAATTTTTCCTTATTGGAAAAAAGGCTGATGGCAAGATGTCCATATAGGATGCTCTATCCAAGTTGGAAATAGTAAGTTATATTGCTAAAATAAAAGCACACAAAGTAGGACTGTATCAAGACACCAAATATTAGCTTGCTTGTGTTAGCTTGAATGTACGTCAGCTGTTTGTAGTGTTTAAGATCAGAATATTTCATGTAGGTTTTCCCCTAAAAAGAGTTTTATTCATATGAATTGTTGGTTTAAATAAAATACGAATAAAGCATATTTTATCTTTAATAGATAGAAATGACAGGTAGTCTTCTACCTTACGTGTCAGTATGATTAGCTGAATAAGACATAAACTTGATAATGTGCTTGATAGTGCTAGCATAATTACTAGTATTTAATATTGATCTGTGTGATTGGAGAAGCTTTAGAACAAATGGATGTCTGTTGTTCACTATTCAGATAAAAACTTGAATTTTCAAGTGGATAAAAACTCCTACATTTCTGTCAAATTTATCACAATTTGCTAAGTCATTAATTTCATCCGAGGCTTTTTATTTTAGTGTGTCTGGCACCCTCATTAATCTTTAAGTGCTTGCAGATCTGCAACAAAGTAGGGATGTTGCAGTGTTTTTGTTTAATGCCCTGGAAGGGGCAGATTACTAAAAATACCTCTGAGCTAACTCCCATTTCATGACCAGCACGACTGAGTGCTTGCTGTGAGCTAATTATGCTGCAGTGTTTGGTGCTTGCTGGAGTGGTTAAAATGGGCAGCACCCTCCGTTAGCAGTCAGACCTCGCCAAGTGCAGAGTGGGAATCTCTACAAAGAGCATACAGGCAGCTCTGGAGCAGAATTGTGGAGCGATCAGAAGGACACTTAAAGAATGGTCTATATGCAGTCAAGTGCTTTTCATAACTTAATTAAAATGGATTTACAATCCAATGCTTATGCCTAAATTCCTTACTTACCAATGTAGCATCTCATAGATAGCGCTTTGTTTCAATTCGGATATTTTTCTCTTATGCTAGTATGTTTAAAACAAAACCAAAACGCGTTAAAAACAAAGGAGTTTATGGTGGCTGATGATCTGAAGAGTCTCTTCCAACTAAAATGATTCCCAGAATCTATGAAATACACTACATGCAATGCTCTATATTACATACGTAGAGAGAAACAAGATGGGTCGTCCCCCCCTTTCAGGTATAGAGTCTTACCTACCGCTAGCATATATGTGTGCAGTATTTCTGAACAAAGTGTGAAAATACCACACCTAAAATAGGTACTGCAGGACATTGTCTGATACAGACAGCTTTTGACTCCATTTGCACATGGTTCTGTTGAGTTGACACTACCTTGTTTGCCACATGGATGAGTGATTAGATTTGCCATTACAGTTGCATATCAATCGAGTTGGCAAGGCTGGGGAATAAAATTAATTTTGTGATTTCTTTGAGAAGCATTTACTATGCTTTCTGCCTTTTTAAAGAGATGCTACATTCATCATTGTCTTATTCATAATTTAAATTCAGCAAGAGAAGGAAGAACAGCATCAGCTGGCAGTCACTGCCTTCTTAAAGAATTCGAGGAAGGAGCATCAGCGAATTCTTGCACGTCGTCAAACTATAGAGGAAAGAAAAGAGCGTCTTGAGAGTTTAAACATTCAGCGCGAAAAAGAAGAACTGGAACAGCGTGAAGCAGAATTACAGAAAGTCCGGAAAGCTGAGGAAGAGAGACTGCGCCAGGAGGCAAAGGAGAGAGAAAAGGAACGTATCCTGCAAGAACATGAACAAATCAAAAAGAAGACTGTTCGGGAGCGCTTGGAGCAGATTAAGAAGACTGAACTGGGAGCCAAAGCATTTAAAGATATTGATATTGAGGTAGGCAACTTATTATTGAAGTATTGAGTAATTTTGTATTTATTTTTTTTTGCTTGGCTGATTGAATTTCATATTTTTTTACCAGTTTAATACTGTAATTGGTCTTACAAACAGTCACCAAGAATTAAGAATGTCAGTTTGGCACTTAAATGTTTAAGTTGCTCAGCAATTTAAATTGAGCCTTAATGCTGAATTTGGATGGGATCTATTTTACCTGGAGGAATGAAATCCAGCTGGTTTTATTCCTCCCTCCCTCTTCCTCTCTGTGTTGTTGAAGCAGTGTCTGATATATGAAAGAGACCTTCAGATCCCGTTTTATTGTGCCTGGATTTTGTCTCAATTAAAAATCAGGATACGAATGCTTTATAGAACTTTAAAAATGAAATAAAAGTTACCCAAAAGAGAGGAAAAGAGGTTGAGAATGCTTCTGATGCAATCTTTTTCAAACTTATGGGGAAAACTGCAGAGGCTTAAATAAATAGCTAAATCTGCATTTGTGACAAAAAATGTTGGTTTTATTTTGTATTGATAACTTTACTTGGCTCCAGGATCTTGAAGAATTGGATCCCGACTTCATTATGGCTAAACAAGTTGAACAGCTGGAGAAAGAAAAGAAGGAACTCCAGGAACGTCTGAAGAATCAGGAGAAAAAGGTATGAACTACTGAGGGCACAAAGCTGTGTATGCAACATTTTAGTTAGTGGTTGTGAACTTGAGTTTGTGTTGTATGTATGAACATTTTGAATACCATTTTTAAAATGTATGAAGCTAAAAAGTAAGTGCATTGCAAACCAACTGAGTTTCTAGGATCGATGCACAAATTCATTGTACTTCGTGGAGTTGATTTGAAATTGGGCCCTTAAGCTGTGTGAGAACTGGGTCGTATTTGGGAAAACTTGTAATTGGAAAGTCTTCAGAGAAGATGAAATGCCAGGAGAAGTTGAGGCCATTAGAGGAGCTAAATTAATTGTATTATTCCTTACTGAAGCAGAGGAGAATCCCTTGATAAAGTCCTAGCTTGCAGAAGAGGATCTGCCTGTAACTTGTATAATACTAAGTGTGAGGAGTGTCCGGCCAGAGTAAATAAAAATATACAACCTGTGTGAGGTGAAACTAACCGAGGGCTTCCACATGTTTTCAAGAATGAACCAGAGGTTATATGACACTGAGATAATTCAGTTCATGGGAAATTGACTTGCTGCTAGAAAGCTGTGAGTGTGATGCCAATTAATTCTTCGTGAGGGGGAGCTGAAAATCAGTGATGCTGAGAGACTACTGGGAGGACTATGGTTACGTATACCTGCTTCTATTGCATCCTTTCCTTGGAATGTGCTTAGTTACATGTGCTCGAGCCAGGTGTTTGTTTAGATGCAGCTTTGAGCTGGTCCAGTGTGTTTTTTTTTTTTTAACAAAGATTTATTGGAGAACTTTCCAGATACTGTTTTTTTAGGAGATTGTTGATGGTTTTCTTGCACGTTTCTTTGCATTATGACATCCTAAAGGTATGTTATCTTTATTTAGATTGACTATTTTGAACGAGCAAAGCGCTTAGAAGAAATTCCTTTAATAAAGACTGCCTATGAGGAACAGAGAGTACGTGATATGGAGCTGTGGGAGCAACAAGAAGAGGAAAGGGTAAGAATTTTTATTCATGTGATAAAATCTGTTAGCTGCGAATGAAAAATAGAAGTTTGGCACTGTCTTTTTCCTGGCTCAACCCAAGAGAAGAAGGGAAAAGTTGGTATGAAAAATTAAGAGTTAGCTTTCCCATTTTATTGTGCCAGTGGGCAGCAGCCTCCTTTGGGTTGGGTCTAAAAGATAATTTGTAGTGACTGAGATAGACTGATTGCAAATATCTGAAGTAAAATCTTACTACATAACTTTTTCTTACCTATTTTAGATCACCACTTTGCAGTTGGAGCGTGAGAAAGCCCTTGAGCATAAGAACAGACTCTCAAGGATGTTGGAGGATAGAGATTTATTTGAAGCCAGGCTCAAAGCCTCACGACGAACAGTTTATGAGGTACGTGGCAAATGGTATTGTAATCAAATGTTGCTGTAAAGCAAGGAGCTCAGCTTATGACTCACTGATTCTTCATGAAAATCACAAATTAGAATCTACAATGGCTCACTTGACTAAAATATCTTTCTTGCACCCATTCCTCGGTATTACTACTAAAAATTTACGGCAACTTCTGAAACAGCTTATGTGGAAAAGGAGTGCCTAAAAGATAGCCTTCGTTTCTTGCTCTGCTTTTCAAAAAGTCTGCATTTTCTGAGAGTGGTAGCTTTGATTATTTTGTTATGTTGCAGTAAGAACTGGTTCGAAAAAAAGAAATCTGTGTATAAGTAACTGTATATGATTCTCTGCTATAGGTATAGGTAACTTACTGAGGTCAGTAACCAGGTCATGTATTTACTTCCCTTAAATGCAAATACAGGACTGAAGTTGTACATACTCTGTCTTATAAGTAGGAGTACATTCCCTTATACCAAATTTGCTGCAGAAGAAGCTTAACATGGTAAACAGTAATACATTGCAGTTAGTTTATTTTTCTCTACAACTTTATTTTACAATTCGTATAATTGTCCACCTCTTAAACATGACGATTCTGGTGTTTTCAAGTGTGTTTTTTGTATTTCAGGATAAACTCAAACAGTTCCAGGAAAGGCTAGCAGAAGAGAGGCGTAATCGTTTGGAGGAACGCAAGAAACAACGTAAAGAAGAAAGACGCATCACTTATTACAGAGAAAAGGAGGAAGAAGAGCAAAGATTACGAGAAGAACAGCTGCTTAAAGGTATGATTTGAGGATATTATTTTCTTTTCTGATTTCCCTGTTTCCACAGTATTGGAGGAAGTCTTCTAATCTTCAGTCAGTGGTAAAGGCTCTGTTAGTTGCTGTTACTTACTTTACCTTTGCATTTTACCTGAATGCGTGCTTGTACAGCACAGAGGTGAAGGCAGAGCTTCAGAGGGGAAAGGAAAAACGAAAGCACATGAGTGCTTCCTGCCCTCACATTCCCTCAGACATGAAGAAAGGAGGAGATAAAGTAAAAGGGAGGCTAACGAAAAATCAAGTTTTTGATTTTACTCATTTAGCTTGCGTTCTGACACCTTTTTTGAACACATCTGAAAGAGCAGAAGGGGAATATTGGTGGCAGATCAAGAACCCAAGACTTGTAAACAGCTCATGCAAATTGCTTTGTGAGCTGTTTTCTCTGGTAGACCATTTCAAAGCTTTCAGAAGAGGTGATAAGTAACCTGAGGTAAATTTCTGTCCTACTTATAACTTGGATTGCAACGAAGATTTTTTCAGTGCGTATTCATGATCACCCAATATTTAAAAATGAGGAAATAAATCCAGGGGTCCTGCATATCAAACTTATGATCATAGTAGCTGACATTTTCTTTGCCCTCGTCTAAGAAAGAGATCCCCTACTATAGTTGATGTACTTACTGATACTTTAGGTGGCATGTTTGTGGTCCGTACATCTAAGTAACACATGGATATTAGAATGTTTTTCTTAGTATCCTAGCTAGTAGCTATTGTTCAAGTTGTTAGGGTCATGAATGTATTAAGGGTTCTTTTCCTATTGCGTTGGAATTAGGATACTTCCCGAAAAGATTGTGGTTAAACATGTCTTGTGTAATGCTTATTGGATTTTTATTTTTTATTTTTAAAAGGAAATGAGTCAAATGGGAAGGGATTGTTTTTTGTAACCTTTCTTTGGATATAGCAAAGTAACATAATTTGTAATACATTCTTCTTATTTTTCCAACTCTGCAGAGCGTGAGGAGAAGGAACGCATAGAGCGGGAGAAACGTGAGCAGGAACAGCGTGAATACCAAGAGCGTGTCAAAAAACTGGAAGAACTAGAGAAGAAGAAACGTCAAAGAGAAATGGAGATAGAAGAAAGAGAGCGTCGTCGAGAAGAAGAACGAAGAGGTCTGGATGACCCATTTTCGAGAAAGGTAGGTAAATACTTGCAGGTGTGTTTTGACTCCTTTTTCTGTGGATTATTTGGAAAAAGTTGGAAACGCTAAAATAAGACGTTAACAAAAATAGGTTGTGACACAAGTGACTAATAGTTAAATTATCAGTGTTCCTTTCAGCTCCTTACTGGGATCTGTAATAAAGTAAAGCAAAGAAACTACCAAATCACCAGGTTGTTCAAAAACTAAATAAAGAATAAAGACCTGATGAATGAATAAAGAATTATGCAATAAAATTAAAAAAAAAGAAAGTTACTTCCCTTTTAGAAGTATAAGTATTGGGGAATGCCGTTATTCCAATCCAATGGGAGACAAAGATAAAGTTATTTTGCAGATAAAATCTTTAATGATTTTAGAAATGGAACTGTACTGCAAGCCTTCTAAACTCCCACTTTTTTGATCCTTATCAATAAGAGAGCCAGCTTTAAATTTCACTCACCATAGCCATTATCCGTGTTCAATGAATGCCTCGTTGAGTAGCACTGTGAAAACAAGCAGTCAGAGCTTGTAGAAATCGTTTTGATGATTGTTTACCCGATGGACTGTATTGTCAGTGGTATTTTTCCACAGAAGAGGTATTCTTAGCCATGGGCACTTGACTATATGGAAAAGCTGACTCAAGTTCTGAGAAAGATATCTGTACCACTTGAAAAATGCCACTTGCAGTTCTGGAATTCTTTGTTCTCCCGTGTTTCTTGGGATCATTTACACAAGAAGATAATCAAAAACATTTAGATACATGCTCAGAGTAGTGGATGTGAGATCTTGCCTTACTTCTGTTTTTCTCCGTGTTGAAGCATAAACTTTGTCAAATTAAAACATTTCACGAAGAGCAGTTGCAAACTGGAATACCCTGTTTTAAATGTGTGATTATTTGAAATGTTAGTTTGTGTGGTTTACCTAGCTTGCTGCTTAGGGTGGAATTTAGGAATAAATATCTCCATAAGAAGTAATTTAAATTCTCTTTGCCCGGTGATGGGCAGAGGTGTGCTCTACCTTTAATAAACAAATAAATAAAATTATTGCTCTGCCTTGTATCTAAGCATTTGCGTGAAAGCCTTGAGGCCCCATATTCAGTGCTGTATACAGCCAGAATAAAACGGTCTCTGCTGCATATTGCTTACAGTTTATTCTGTCCCTTTTTCTGATGTGATTAGAAAGCACAAAACAAAAATTAAAAAAAAATCATTTCTACTGCTGTAACTCAGCAGGAAAATGAAATTGTTACATCTTTGTGTCATCAGCTCGTAGCCATGGCTCGCTGAAGCTGTCATTTGTAGGTCTGTTCATAAACTTTTCAGTGTATTAACTTTACAGGCATCCTACCCTGTTAGTAAAATGTGTGGCACAAAGGGATCATGTTTTTAAACAGCCATAAACAACATAGTTGGTTAAGACCATACTTCAGGTGCTCAACCTGCTGATAGTTTAGTATTCCCTACAGCGTAACAGCTGAGCTTTTAATGGCACGGCATGCTCTGAATGGAGTAATGTATATGCTGAAAATCTTTATTCTAAAGTATATAAGATGATGTTCCTAATTTTCTTTGATACATACAGGAATCTCGTTGGGGTGATAGAGGAGAGTCTGAAAGCTCCTGGAGAAGAGGTGGTGAGACAGAATCCGAATGGCGACGAGCTCCAGTGGAAAGGTAATTAATTAGTGGGCTCCTTTTGTTGGTACTACTAACGCTGCACTAGCTGAATGCCTTTACATTTCTGCAAGTTACCCTCTGATTGCTTTGTAAGAATGTTGAAATGGGAGATTTTATCTTGGAACTGATTCAGATAACATTCCTCTTTTGCTTAGGTTAGATATCTGGAGGCTGGCTGAAGGCCTTCTGCACCTGATAAATTTGCTTACTTGGTTTCTTGTTTAATTTAAAATGTTGCGTCCCACTCAGATATTGGTGTCAGTTGTACAAGTACAGATCAGGGAAGGATAACGAACAGGTACAGAGTTTCTGGACGATGGAACTGTTTGAGATTTTCCATTTAGAAAGCTGATGAAAATATTTTAAGAAAGGTAAAAGTCAAAATTCAGTGTCTTGAAAGCCATTCAAGTCCCAGAATGGCTCACAGAGCAAAAATGTGCCATAAACTGAAACTAAGTCCTGAAAGACTGTGTTGAACAGAGAAGGAAGGTTTTCGGTAGGAAGAATATTCAGAAAGTACTTCACACCTTTTTTTAGGTGTTTGTTCACATCTATGCTTTTTAGGTGTTTTGGATATATTCAGTGATAATGAAGACTGTTTATATGGTTTTAGAAGAAAGGGTCTTTAAAATTTGTTCATCATTCTGCTCCGCAAGAGGATGAATTGTGCGTGAACTATTTCTGATGATGCACAGCTAATTGTTTTTAAAAGCCTGTGCAGATGAAAATACCACTGCTCTGATTGGCAGTATGTTTTATTGCTTAATTAGCCTTACAGATTAGATATTTATAAATGTCTAACCTTAAGTTCTGGTGCAGCAATTTCAATCCATTGCAGCTTACCCTGAGTGCAGTGGAAGGAAACCAATTTACTGTTTCCCTCTCCAGTAATTTGTTTTAACGTATTGGAAGAGTATGATCTTTTGATAACCAAGATAGCGTTTCATGCTTTCTTTAAAAGCTGTGCTGCCCTTCTTGGTAGCAGTTCCCTTTCTCTCCAATCACAAAATCAAAAATTGGGATGAAACTCTGAGGTGAAGCATTTAACTACTTGCATAAATGTTTAATGCATCTGTTTATATGCTTCATTGTGATACATTTTTTTCACAACAGAACGATGCTGGTGACACATTCATTTTCCAATCATATATTCAGGTTTTTCTGAAGAAGTGTTATCTTTATTATTACTCAGCTTCCACCCAAATTGAGCTCAGTGGCTGCTGAGGAGGAAAAATTAGGCATACTATGGGTTTCCTTTTGCCTTTCACTAAAATACTGAAAAGAATTTAAATCATCTCTATGGAATTTTAAGTAAAATGGAATGTTTCTCAGTTATTTCCTTTTTCCCAGCTTAGAAAGCTAACAAAAATAAATGGCAATACTCAGGCATAACTGCAGAAGGTGTAATTCTGCATTCTTTAGAAACCCCTCAAAGAACTTCAGTTGGAGTTTAGCCCTAAAAGGAAAACGTGTTGGATACAAACATAGGACAAACCTAGCTGTAATTGAATAAAGTAATTCCAAAATACTTATCAAGTGATGAAGGCAGAGGCATAGAGGACAGGGAATGAGATCTAATCTGCAGCTAAAAGTTGTCTGCAAAACGAGCACACAGGTCCTGGCAGTCGAGCAGCCAGCTGCCCTGTGCAGCCACCCCCAGAGCGCTGCATTCCCCGTGATGGGCGCGTTTCAGTGCTCTTGGTCTTTTCCAAACCGTGACTGGTTACAAGCAAAACCAGATGACAGAAATAGAGAAGAGGTCAGCAAGGACTGGCTGTCTCAGACAACTAGCGGCTGTGTTGTGATATATAACGCTGTGTGTCTCTGGGACAGCACTGGCTTCTTCACAACTAGACTGGAAGTAGTGACATTGATCTGTCAGTGTGCAAGAACGGTAGGTAGCTGTAAGAAGCAAGAGAGGGAAGTAAAATTACTGGTCTTGCTGTGGTAGATACAAAGTTTTGTAAGGGAGAGAAGAAAGTCATTGCCAATATAAAAATATTCCTAATGTTGTAGTTGGGAAAGATGATGTTAACATTTCCTATGTAGGAGTTAAAGTACTACGTAGGAGTTAACTAAAATCTGGTTGTTTTAGCAAAAAAAAGTCACGTTAGGGTGGTGCCTCGTTTTCTCTCTAGATCGCAGAAAATCCTTGCAGTGCTCTGAGGAACTGGGCATTTGCTGGAACAATGAACTGGCAGCTAACGCAGACGTAATGTACGTGGAGCTAACGGAGACGCTGCGAGGGGCAGGGCAGTGCTGCTGGCTGCCAGACCTCAGCACAGCTCCTTCGAGTTACTTCTTGTCTAGAAGCACGTAAGCATTTGCTGATAGTGGTATTAAGCCAAAGTACATGGAAAAGGAGAGCTGACCTCATGGCTCTGCTGTTTGTGGCTGAGTTAAGAGAAGCAACAACAACAAGAAGTTAGGAACCTGTAGCAGCGGTAGGCACTCCGGTGTGAACTTTCCAAATCAGACAGAAACATACTGGGAAAAGCTGCCGGCATGCTTCCAGCTCAGGAAGATCTCTGCGTATAGCACTTCTGGAGGCTGCTGAAACACGGCGTATATGGTGGAAACTGGATTGCATTGCTACCAGTGCCATTCTGTTACGTTCTTTATATTAACGCATCCCTGGTTGTTGTTTCTCTGAGATGTCTCCGGTGGAGTATCGTGCAGGCAGGTTTCACACGTTCTGTGTTTTGCTTATCCGACGCTGTTTGGCTCAGTTTCAGTAAACTTTGCAAGTGGGAGCTGTGAAAGTTTCAAGCAGGAAAGGATGGAAGCTGAAATAGGAACTCTAAAATTGCCACGTGAGGGGAAAAATCTAAAAACAGAGGAGTCGTTCCATTGGCAAATGATAGTTTAAAAATGAGATTATCAAAGAATCCTGGAATGGTTTGGGTTGGAAGGGACCTCAAAGCCCACCCAGTTCCAACCTCTGCCATGGCAGGGACACCTCCCACAGCCCAGGCTGCCCAAAGCCCCATCCAGCCTGGCCTTGGGCACCTCCAGGGATGGGGCAGCTTGTGCCAGTGCCTCACCAGCCTCTGAGGGAAAATTCCTAATAATTTAAAAGTCATAGGATTTAAAAAGTGTTTTTTATTTTCTTTTAAATAAAAACCCTGAAACAGAACCTAGGTATGAATGAATGAATTAAATATTTGTTCGTAGGAACTTTATAAACATTTGTCTACATATCTGTTACTTCAAAATAATCCGCAGGTTTTTTAGAGGAGGAAATTATCCAACAGGAGTCTAAATGGAAATTAATACTTTCTTGTTTTTATCTCACAGCTCAATAGTAGTTGTATCCTCCCTTATTCTTCCAAAACTTAAAACCATCTTCTAGATGTCGCTTTCTACTTGCTTATCCCTTGTGGTTTTGTAGAGATTGGCGTCGAGGAGAACCGAGAGATGATGACAGACCTTTCCGGCGGGGGGACGACCTGCCCCGGCGGGGGGATGACCTGCCCCGACGAGGGGACGATCTGCCCCGGCGAGGAGCTGCAGAAGAGAAGGACCGTCCTTCGGTGGAGCCGAGCGAGGACAGGCCGCCTCGGCGCGAGGGGGATGAAGAGAGGCCACCTCGGCGCGAAGGGGATGAGGACAGGCCGCCCCGGCGCGGTTTGGATGAGGACAGGCCACCTAGGCGTGCTCTGGATGACGACAGACCGCCCCGACGCGCTTTGGATGATGACAGAGGCAGCTGGCGAGCCGCAGATGACGACAGGGGGCCCAGGCGCGGGCTGGACGACGACCGGCCTCCCCGGCGTGCTCTGGACGACGACCGGCCTCCCCGGCGCGGGCTGGACGACGACCGGCCACCGCGACGCGCTCTGGATGATGACCGGCCGCCCCGGCGTGGCCTGGATGACGACAGAGGCAGCTGGCGTGCCGCGGACGACGACAGAGGACCCAGGCGCGGGCTGGATGACGACCGGCCACCCCGGAGGGCGCTGGATGATGACCGGCCGCCCAGGCGTGGGCTGGACGACGACAGGGGCAGCTGGAGGGCTGCGGATGATGACCGGGGTCCCAGGCGCGGGCTGGATGATGACCGGGGTCCCCGGCGTGGGCTGGATGATGACAGGGGGCCGTGGCGCAGCGCGGATGACGACAGGCTCTCCAGGAGAGATGATGACCGGGGGCCGTGGCGCAGCAGCGAGGATTCCAGACCAGGTCCCTGGAGGCCATTTGGGAAACCAGGTAAAATAGCCTCATAAGATAATCTTTCCGCCAAAGCACGCGCTAAGCCAGCCGATAGCGGGGGTGCCAGAGGGGAAACATCTCTGAAAACATCTGTAGTAATTGCACGAATATGAACGCTCCTTCACTTGGTGTAATCAATCCTTTTCGTTCGGCTGAATTAAGCAAACAAACAAAGCACACACAGCAAAATGCAGTAGTGTTTATTGCTCACCTCGAAGATAACTTAAGGTCACATAGTAATGCTGGTATTTACCGTATGCAGAAACAAAACACACAAGTTTAATGCTGTGATGGGAGAGAAACATCACTGGATGAGCACGCCTTGGTCTCTTTCCCTACCCTAGCTGAAAATAACCTGCTAGGAAGGGTTTTGATGCAAGATTCCGGTGGCCTGGGTTTGATAAGGTTGTTATTTTTTAGTGTACAAAACTATTCCAGTTCCTACCATTCCTTTATTTTTTGCTTTTGTGTATACCTTTTTTGAAAATCCCTCTCTGAGCAGCAGTTCTGACTAGCTGACCTTCTGACCTGCGTTACCCTGCTGCCCTGTTCTTGGATGATTTATTTCTAGTTGAAGTCGTGCGGGTGGTGACTGCGACACCTCCTTCCTGATTCTGTTCAGAACTGTTGATGATGGTTGAATGTGATTTTGACTGATTTCCTGGTTCTTTTTATTCAGACTTAAATATTTACAGCTGCCACATCAACTCTCTAAAGCAGACATTAATTCTGTAATTCAAGCTAGTAGCAAAATTAGCATAAGTTGTGATATTTGCATTCCAATAGCTTTCTCCTTCTTCCCATTTTCTTAAAGAAGGCTGTGTAATAAAGAACTCTCATTCATGAGTAACTGAACAGTAGTTCAGGGTGCACTGTGTAGGTACGTAGGGAATGACAGTCATTTTAAAGGAGTGCTTTAAAAAGCAGCAAGTTCTTACAGATTGTTTGCCTAAAATCATCTCGGCTGTGCATTTTGAGGAAGCAGCCTGCAGTCCGAACCACCCCGTTTCCTTCTTCCTCTACTTGCTTTGCACGGGACCTTTGAGGGGATGGCATTTTTCAGCCAGAAAACACAGGGTGTGTTCAGCTCTGTGTTAAACTTGACACAGGCAGTCCTGGCGTGAGGTATTTGTTGGTGCCTTTAAATAAAGCAGTTTCTACGCTGCTTTGTCAGCGCTTCCTACTCAGAAGTGCACGCTTCTGACAAGCATCTTGAGTAGGATGCTCAGGTGATCAAAACTTGGATCAGTTTCTGTGTGGGAAGTAAACGGTTCTTTGCCTATGGTCAGGGACCAGAGGTCGGTCACTCACAGTTCCTCTGACTGTTGCCTACAGGGGGATGGAGAGAGCGCGAAAAGGCGCGTGAGGACAGCTGGGGGCCTCCCCGAGACTCCAGGCCCCCCGGAGACCGCGAGTGGGACAGAGACAAGGACCGCGATGAAAACGAGAAGGACCGTGAATTCGACAGAGAGAGGGATTTTGATCGAGATGATCGTTTCAGGCGTCCCAGGTTTGACTCCTTTGTTTAAACACTTGTTGAATGATTTTCTTTTTTTAAAAAAAAAAAAAAGTGCCTTTCTGTTTAAGAAATAATGGGGTATCACGTAATGAGAGGAGCAGCGGCTAGGTTGTATGAAATGAAGTGCTTTAAGGCAATAAATGGATAGTGGCATTCTGGGGTCTTTTGGTTCTTAAGATGCTAACAGTTTACAGAATGAATCCCAGATGTGTCACTGCTTTCAAATATTTTTCCCCCTGTACATTAAGACAATTTCATACTAGGCTCCAGAAAAAGAGAAAAGATTTTGGAAGTCAGTATATTAAATAGAGACCTGCAGGCCTGAAAATGTGTTGTGATTTATTATCGCTTCTTTCTGCAGCAAAGGTAAAATGCTAATGGTTAGTCATATGTTTTGAATGGCAACAGGGATGACGCTGGTTGGAGAAGAGGACCAGCTGAGGAGAACTCTAGCTGGAGGGATTCAAGTCGTCGTGAAGAATGGGACAGAGGTGGCCGTGACATGCGAGATCGCCGTGCTGATGACAGAGATCTACCCCCCAGAAGAGGACCACCACTCAGATCTGACCGTGAAGAACGTACGTTTGCTTTATCGTTCTAAAGGCTCACATTTATTACAGGTCCTTCACGTTACTCTGGCAGTGCTAGGACGTGGGAAAATAGGAGTAAGTTTTATTTTCAGCCACTTAAACTCTCTTTACATAAAAAGGGAATGGAAAGAAGCTTTAGTGTGTTGAGAACTTCCCTGTGAATCTTTATGTTTCTTACTTTTCTTCCTGCTTTCTGCTATCATAGTAGCAGTTTGCATCTGCAGTAGAAGGATAAGGATGTCTGAAGTTTGCAGTTAGCAGAGCAGCGTTATGTTAGGGGTGAATTAAATCCTTGTAGTTTAACTGTCAAGATAGATGTCCCAGAGAACATTCCTGGCTCCTTTCTCAAAAATGAGGAAAATATTTGCAAATAAGGCCTTATGGGTTTCACACCATTAATGATATTTATTTTTTTATGAATAACCTATTTTAATTATGTACATTAACCAGGTTTAATTATATACGTTCATTTATACTTTGCTGCTGCCTGGAAGAAAAAAAAAGAGTAACAGCAAAGACATTTAGGCTGATATACCACATCTTCCAGTGCTGGACTTGTCCCGTTCAGAAGCTCGTTTGGTTTCCGCCCTGAGTGTTGGTGCTCCCCGGACACGGGCGCTGTCGTGCAGCCGATCTCAGAGAGCAAACTGGAGCACAACATGTACGGGGCTGCCAGCTGGCGGAAGGGCTGAGGGCTCTCAGGGAGAAGATACTTCATGTAAAAAATATATCAAGAACTGTTTCGTTGTTGGAATGTCTGGTTTGGTATTTGACAGCTTTGTTCGTACGCAGCTGGGTTAGAATTTTGAAACTCCTTTTGGTGGAAGTGAAGAATTCTTCACGTAGTGAAGAACGCTGAAGGCCATCGTCAGTGGGGTTGTGTAATCCAGTGTCTGCCTCTGGTTTCAGTAGGTGGAACAGCAAGGTGCTGTCTTCGGAGACACCTAAAGATTTCCACAACTGCTTTCAGTCAGGAATTTTCTGTTTGCAGGGTTCAGTCATTTCTAAGGAGATGCTTTTGTGCTTTTAATTCTGATAATATAAGGATGTATTTTTACATTATAAAACCACGTCCATCAATAGAACATTCTTATTGCAGTTAGTGTTTTAAAGATGACACTTCGGTTGCTCACAGCAATCCTGAATCGAGAAAGAGGCTTGAGTAGTTCCGGGCCGTTACTTCACTATAAAATTAAGCTGTGCATTTGGCTGTCATCTTCATATTAGCTCTTGGCAAGATTGAGAATCAGTAAATCAGACTGTCAGTGCGAGGCTTGTTTGTTTAAACTCTTGCAGGCTGCTGGTTGAATGTGACAAAGGTTGTTTTATTGTCTCTTGTACTTGCAGCAAGCTCGTGGCGGCGTGCTGATGATAGGAGAGAAGAACGTGGAGAAGAACGTGAAGCAGTTCGGCGATCAGCTCCTGCTCCTGCTGCTGCTCCAGCTGCTGCTTCCCCAGCAGCATCAAAAGATCGAGAAAGAGATGGGGAGAAGGAGAAGGGCTCCTGGAAAACAGAAAAGGAGCGTGAGCCTGTTCGTCGTACTAAAAATGAGACAGACGAAGAAGGGTGGACCACTGTACGACGTTAAGTGGATATCAAAACAGTTTAACCAATGTTTTAGCTTTGATTTGATTGAATCCACAGATTATATTTGTGCTTATAAACATTCTGAATTGGAATTCTTTAACAAATGTTTTGAGGTAACATGAAAGCATGAGCTTGAATTACTTACTCATATAGATTGATCATGCACAAAACTCACAGCAGAAGGTTGGAAATTGAATGCCAGTTTTTGAAATTTCAAATGATGCTTATTTCATGGATCATTTGTTGCTAAAATAAAAAGAAGCAAGCCCAACAGCTGTCTTGAGTACTGCTTCTATCTTGCACCAAAACAAGCTGACCTTTTTATTTTTAGTCTTTCTTAATTCGGAATGGGGTATTGTCATCACCGAACATGCATATGAAACCACCTCTGTTCACACAGTGCAATTACTGAAAAAGCAGAGCTAGATCAATTGCCATAATTAGAAAAAAAACAAGGGAGGGGAGATACAACCCCCCTCTTCTTACAATAGGGATCTTTGAGGGCAGGCAGTGTGAGAGTCACATTTTATTACCTAAATTCAGTATGTTCAAATTGGAATTAAATACAACAAACATGAGCATTAGCTACACTGGGATATTTCCTGTAGATTTACTTGAATACATTACATGAAGCCACGTTGCAGTCATTGTTCCAGTACCATATACTGCTGCAGTGTACAACCACAGAACTTAAAGCTTCTACGATTTAAGTGTTTTGGTAAGCATATTGCGATGTATTTTCTGTTGCCAATAGCACAACTGCTTTTCCATTACTGGATAACTCATGCCTTTCAAGGATTTATAAATATTGTCATATTTAAAATGTGTGGTTTTGGAGAAGTTGTTGAATTTTTTCCCCAATTCTTTGTCTTCAGGGTAAATTCTTTCCCTTTCAAAAGAAGTGATTTGTAGTAATGGCTGTGTTGACTTCAATTTTGGGATGCAGATCAACAGTTACTATCTGGTCATACTGAAGCCAGCACAGAACTTGCTGCTGTGTGTTTCTTCGATGATAAATAAACAACTTATGGAATTAGCTTCTACAGTGTCTTGACTTTTTAGTAACTTCCCACATTTTATTTTAATGCCAAATAGCAGTTTAACTTTTTTTTTTTTGTATGCATACCTGGTTTTGTACTGGTTGAAGGAGAAAGTGAGAGGACCTGGGCTAGTTAAACCTTATTTAATTGTAGTATGTGTGAACAAACGTTATAATGTTTCTCTTCTTATCCTTTTCCCACCCTTTTCAGACTTTCCAGCTCGCATTTACTGCTCAGGACAAACTTGTTCTCATTGTCACCTAATCTGAGGGCCAGCTGCTTGTGCCACTGGAGCCTGTCACTTGGTTTGCTGACTGCCAGGATTCCTTCAGATCTGTGATGTTTTATAAACTTTTTTGTGTGCTGCATGCAGTTAAGGGGTCCCAGGGCCGCTGTTGAGCTACCTGTTGCTGTACTTGCACTGGAGCAAGAATTGCAGAGTGACAGCTGTTAAAAGGGACTCCAGGAGGGGCCACCCTCTTGCAGTGAGGTCAGATTGCATTAGGCAGAACCATGTTTGGCCAGGCCTGAAAAGCTCCCAGGATGGAGCCTGCACAACCTTTCAGGGCAACCTCTTCTAATGCACGACTGTTCCCACAGTGAAAAAGCTTCGTTTTTGTCCAGCTTCTACCTGATGCCTCTCACTTTCCTCTCCTACACTGCAGTGAAAAGCCTGATTGCAAAACTGCCTAGTGGGTACTGGCAGGCCCCTAGAAGGGTTCCCCAAAACTTTCCAGTCTCCAGCCTGCCCCAGCCCCTGGTGCTCTTGTTGCCCTCAGCTGCGTGTGCTCCAGTTTGGCCGCATCTTCCTTGTGTGTGCACACAAACTGGAGGCAGCAGCCACGCTGAGGCACACTGAGTAGAGGGGCGCAGCTCTCAGCCTGCCAGCAGAGCCCAAGGCTGGAACACCCCAGCATCACATGGGACTGATGAAAACCTTGCAAGGCCAGCCCAAATTAGATCCTCTGCACTTCCCCTCGTCCACAAAACCAGATGTTTTACTGCAGAAAGCAGCCAAGTTGGGCATTGGGTTAAATCCTTGCTGACTCCTTCCAGTCACTTCATCCTTCATGTGCCCCAAAAGCAGCTCTGAGATTACTTCAGGAGTTTTCCAACAAACTGAAGCCACATCACCCGGCCAACAGCATCTCTGATGGTCCCTTTGGCCTTTTTTGAACACAAATGCAACGTTTGCCTCCAGTCATCAGAGAGTTATAAAGAGTGGTTCCACCTCCAGTTGTATGTTTGTAATTGTATCCCAACAGCCATATTTGCATGGGCATGAATGTAGTCGATGGCCACTGCACCAGAAAAACTTCCAGGATGTGTTTTTAACTTCTTTGAGCATGTAAGAATTCTAGGTATGTGTGCTGGCAAGACTGGGCAGCTCAAGAGATCTGCAAGATGTGAGCTACACAGCCATGCCCATGCATTTATTTCACTGCTTGATCATTTCAGAACACCAACTGCTGTGGCAGAAGTTTGCCAGGACTGGCCCAACTCTAACCAAAAGGCTCTGCAGTTACCGCTCCTGCTCTTCGCAACTCAACGCATTTAGTTGCAGCAGGATGGGGATTCTGCAAGCCATTCCACTTCTTGCTAATCCAAAAGTCCCTTGCTGCAATTTCAGCTTTGTTAGTTTTCCACCATTGGCCCAGAGGACAATTCACTGTTTTTTTCTGCCTCTGCACTTGCAGATTTAGCACCCTGCTCCTCAGAAAAATAATTCAACAATTATTTTTCTCTTCGTGACTGTTAGCAGACTACCTCAGGATGCATTCATCTATGTATTGGGTGGGCCGAGCTGGCACGCCTAAGGGAAGTGAAGGCATTTCACAGCCACAGAGCTTGGTCCTATGGCAAAGAAGCACCCTGAGGCACTGGGCAGCAGCAAGCCAGAGACACCCCCTGCCAAACAGGGCTTTCAGTAAAGCTGTGCGCTCACCTGGCTGCAGCTGAACTGAACGATCTGCGCACCTGAAGGCAGCACTGCCTTACAACAAGCCTGCCTTTTGCCAATGCTCACAGCAGCTGAGGGCCATTATGGGCTGCCTGGTGCTCTGCTCTTCCCTCTCACCAGAGTATCACCATGGAAAAGGTGCCATCGCTTACAGAATGTGGAATATTTCCCTGGAATAAAGCGATTCTCCAAGGATAAGAATTTGGGTTGAGCCAACAGATGTGTAGATGCCTGTAGGGTAAGTGACAGCACCAGGATTTTCTTAGGCCTCTTTGGTGCAGCATAAAGTAGCTTCCAACCCAGGCTGCTTTTAGATGAAGCTGTATGCTGTTCCTAGGATTTAAGTTACTAACCTAAGTTGTTTTCAGTAACTTAAGGAATCAAAATAAAGCTATATGTAAGCAGTATCCTCTGTAATTAAGAGTGACAACAAACAGGCATGTTTCTGCTCACTCAGTGCTGCAGTGTGCTGGAGAAATGGCTCCAGAAATTTACTTAAACAACTCTTCAGAAGTTCAATCTTTCTAAGACAGGGGCTTGTAAAGCTTTAAAGGGCAACTCAACCCAAAGAATGGGCTCCTGCTGGATAAACATGTAATTTCAGGACCTTGCTCTCAGGTTTTTGCTCAGTCTGAGTGCTGTTCCCTCCCCACTGGAGCACGCTGCCTTTCCCCTCCCCTCCCAGCTGGTCTTCCCAGGCACCTGCTCTGCTGCCTTACCTACTGGGGCCTGGATCCCACGCCCAGCGCCACGCAGCCTGCCACGGGCAGCTCCTGGCCCTTCCACAACAGGCCCGCCTGGGGAGCACGAGGAGACTCGGAGTCGTAGGCAGCAGAAGCCACTGGCACAAGGGCAGCTTTCTTCTGACACAGGTCAAGGGAAGGAGCGGGTGCTGCATGAGGCCAGTGCCACCATCCGAGGCAGGGTGAGGTTCTGGTGTCTTGGCAAACTCCCAGGCACTGCAATGGGTCAGTCCCTATGGGGTAGCTTAACCTAGAGAGCAGGGGAGGCAGGGGGGTGTTGCAGACAGACCTCCCACACAGCCCCCTCAGAAAACACCTGAGAGCGCTTTTCTTAGGTCTTTCTTGCTTTTATGTCCGTAAACAGTCAACTGGATTAAAATGCATATACTCATCTTCAAAGTTTCCACAAGAAGCTAACAGAAATACAGAACAGAATTCTTCCCATAGCATTACACTTGAGCTCATTTCCAATCTGTGGTGGATACAGATTAAACATATGTGGAACAGACATCACAAAATCAAACATACCTAAATTCTACCAGCTTACAGGAGCCTGTAGTGCAAGCCTCCCCCCCCCCGAAACGAGCGGCGGTGCGCAGCTGAGACCCCGCACAACGGGAAGGCAGCTGCCCTACAGCGAGCTGTCGCCACAGTGAAGTGTTATTTAATGCAAGTCCCTTTGCAGCCGGTAATTAGCCCTACTGCTATCTTTGGAGCCATCCGATGACGATTTAAGAGACCACTTCCATAGCGAGCCCTTTCCTCCCTGCTCACAGCTGTGCCAGTGCTGCCTCTCGGGCCCCTCCCCAGCCCCTCCTGCTGCCCCCTCCCCAGTGCCCGTCCTCCCACCCCACTGAGCAGCTTTCCAAGAGGAGTTCACACAAACACCCGAGCTCCCCTTTCTGCCAGGACCCGTCGCCTTTCCTCAGCTTCCAGGTGACTCCCTAGGTAAGGCCAACCACAGCGTGACCCCTCCGTGCTGTGAACGCACACATCTGCTCCAGAGCACCCCAAGCCAACTACAAGCCTTGCTGCTCCTCCTCCTGCCTCCGACTCGCACTAAACGCGGTCGTCACATTCCCAAGCAAGCCCTTTGCTTCCTCCTCCTCCTCTCAGACCCTCCCTAAAGCTGCACGCTGCCCACGGTCACGGGTGGCCGTGGGGCAGTGCCCCCAACCAGCAGGGCGCTGGGATGGAGGGGAGGAGGCGCCGCCTGCCGCACCGGGAACCGAGCAGGGGTTCGCTGGCAACTTCCCTCCCGGCTGTAGGATGGGTGTAGGAAACAGCTCAGCTGCTTAAAGACCCCACAAGCCGGGGGCTGGACCCCGACGAAGCCCAGCGCTGCCGACAGGCACCCTGCAGGAGCAGCAGCCGGGCACAGGGGGGCAAGGAGGGGGCCGGCGGCCGCTTCCCCACCCGGGGCGATGCGGGCAGCAAGGCGGAGGAGCACCCCACAGCGGGCGGAGGAGCAAAACCGGGCCGCCCCCTCCTCAGATCCGCCAGGGGACCCTCTTTTCTCCCCGACCACCCGCAGCGGCTCCCACGGAGCCCAATCGGGGCGCCCACCCCGCGCTGCAGCCGCCCGGCGCCCCGCAGCTTAGCGGCCCTTCCTGCCCAGCGCCGCCCGGGCGTGCCGCAGCTGCTTGGCCGCCTGCATTTTGGACAGCGGGCAGTACTTGATGGTGTGGGCATTGTCCCCGCTGGCCCCGCACAGGGGGCAGGTGTAGCGCCGCAGCACCGGGCACAGGACGCGGCCGTCGGGTCCCTTGAGGATGTGCGTGGTGTAGAGGGCCACCGCCTCCTTGTTGTTCCTGCAGAAGACGCACACCTGCAGCTCGGGCTTCAGCAGCCTCCCGGCCGCCCTCGGGTGTGCCGGCAGCCGCCCCGCAGCCACCACCACGCCGCCCCAGGCTCGGGGCGAGCCGGCCCCGGCCCCCTCCGGCCCGGGACACTCCAGCAGCACCGCGGCGGGGCCGCCGCGGCCCGGGAAGGGGCTGAGGTCGGCGAAGCGCTCCTCCAGCAGCCCCTCGCCGTGGTGGTGGTGGTGGTGGCCGCACAGCTCCAGGTCGTGCAGGTCCAGCGCGCCCTCGAAGTACGGCCCCGCCGCCTCTTCCTCCTCCTCCTCTTCCTCCTCCTCCTCCTCGGCCGGCGCCGCCGCCGCCACCACCACGGCGGGGGGCTCGGCAGCGAAGCCCTTGCCGGGCCGCACGGCTTTGGTGATGAGCGTGGCCAGCCCGAGGTAGTCGTTCCACGAGTTGAACACGTTCCCGCAGGCGCTGTGGCTCCGGCCGCCGTAGCGGGAACCCGGCAGGCGCTCCACGGCCGGGAGGTGCCGGTGCTGCTCCAGCGCGCCGCCGGGGAACGCCTCCATGGGGCACGGGGGGCGCCGCCGCCCGCCCCCGCGGCCCCGGCCCCAGCCCCGCCGCAGCTCCGCGCCCGCCGCCGCCGCCGCCGCCTCCTCTGGGAGCGCGCGGCCGCGCGACGCCCTTTAAATAGGGGCGGTGGGAGCGGGAGGGGGCGCGCGCCGCTCTCCCATTGGCCGCCGGGCTGAGCCCCCTCCCGCTCATTGGCTGAGGGGGCGGCGTGGGGGGGCGGGTGGGTGGGTGAGGGGAGGGGAGGGGTGCGCGCAGGTGGCGCGGCACGTGCGCGCGGAGGGGGGCGCGGGGCCGCGCGTGGCAGGGTCGGACCCCCCCCGGTGGGATGGGGGTGGGTCTGTGCCGGGCAACTTCGGGAGTGGGTGGTGGCGTTATGGCACCAAAAACTGCTATCAGTGTCCCAAAAACTACTGCTAGGGCCCGAAAGCAGTTATTAGTACCCAAAAACTTACTCTTGGTACCCAAAAACTACTGTTGGTACTGCAAAAACTACTATTAGTACCCCAAAAAACAATTGTTAGTACCCAAACAATTACTGTTAGTACCCAAAAAGCTATTATTAGTGTTCAAAATTACTACTAGAACCCAGAAAGCTATTGTTAGTGCCCAAAAAGCAATTATTAGTACCCCAAAACCAACTGTTTGTACACAAAAACTACTGTTGGTACACAAAAAACTATTATTAGTACCCCAAAACTACTGTTGGTACCCCTAAAACTACTGTTAGTACCCAAAAAACAGTTGTTAGTACTGAACACTTACTGTTAGTACCTAAAAAGCTATTGTTAATATCAAAAAATACTATTAGAACCCAGAAAGTTACTGTTAGTACTCAAATATCAATAGTTAGTACCCAAAAAATTACCATTAGTATCCAAAAACAACTGTAAGTACCCAAAAAGCTATTGTTAGTACCCCAAATTACCGTTAGTACCTAAAAACTACTGCTAGTACCCAAAAAGCTACCGCTAGTACCCAAAAACTACTGTTAGTACCCCAAAACGAATTGTTAGTGACCCAAAAATTACTGGTAGTACCCCAAAACCTGACAAAGATTTGGGATGGGCTCGGGAGAGGCCTGAGCATGCCTCCTGTGCGTGAAGCCAGGTTCAGCCCCGAAACTGTGGGGCTGAGGCCTCGTGCCCGGAGAGCCCAAAGTGTCCCGTCCTTGTGCTTCCGCACGGGATGGAGGGGGTAAAGGCATGGCTGTAATTAAAATCCCGGTTAATTGCCAGCCATGGTGAGGTGAGGGCACCGTGCTGGCACCGCCCATGGCAGTGAGAGAGCCACCGCGTGTGAGGGGGCTGCGGCCTGCTCCTTGGCATCCTTCAAAGGCGGCTTGGGCTTGCCCAAACTTTTCTTCCCAACCCCTGTGGACACTAAATTGGCAGCCATTTAACGTGGGAGATGTCCACAAGCTGCCCCAGGAGGCTGGGGAGGTCCCAAAAACGCCTTTAACTGCGGAGATGCCCTGTGCTGCTTGGGCTCCCAGGCTGGCGCCCAGCGATCCCGTCTGAGGCTTTTGGCTTAGCAGATGATGCTTTTGTTTGGAAAGCCGAAGTTTGTAGCACAGAGCTACCCTTCTGTTCGGGAGATTGAAAGCAGCTGGTGGGACTAACGCAAGCGAGCTAGGTTTTAATGAGATACAAACACGAGTCAGGAAAGCAAAGCTTCAGCCCCGGGCCTCGGAGGCTCCAGCTGTGGGGTGAGAGCACCCCCAGGCCGAAAAACTGCAGGCATTCAGGGAGAGGGGCGCAGGGCTGGTGCTGGAGGGGCTGGGGGGCTTTGGGGGGCACCAAGGCTTGCCCTCGTGTGGGGTTTCAGGGGGAAATGTGATGAATCCGCTCCAGCCCTTTTTACTGGCAAAGCCTGACAGGTTAGGGAAGTAAAAGCCAACCCTGAAAGACAGCTTGGGATCTGGGATCCTTGCTCTGAAGACGTGCTCGTGCTTTTGCTGTGTGGAAATGGTTGCAAACCCCCAGCGTGCCAGCCCCATACAAATGGGCACCTGATGGGTTCAGGAGCAGGGTGCCAAATGTCTCTGT
Source organism: Aythya marila (assembly GCF_965140915.1). NCBI lineage: Eukaryota > Metazoa > Chordata > Aves > Anseriformes > Anatidae > Aythya > Aythya marila. The sequence continues at coordinate 6,209,137 of NC_139048.1, forward strand.
GGGGCAGGCCACAGCCCTGCTTTGGAGGCACGAATGGCAACATCCATCATCTCCATAGATTTTGGAGTTGCACGACAGTCCTCAGGCAACTGCAGCAAATGTTTACACAGGCAAACCAAGCTGGTGGGGGGTGTCATGTATTTTTAGCTGACTTTTAATTCGATTCAGCCATCGAAAACCCAGAGCAATGCACAGAGCGGCGGTAGCCAGCTCTCTAAGAAATGCTGCTCCACCTCTTTGCACGCAACTGGAAAGAGCCAAGGGAAACTAATAAGGTGCTTCCAAGAATACATCATTGCCAGGTGAAGGGTCACCAGCAATTGGAAAAGAAATTAAAGAATCACGCTTTCATTTATATTGTTATCTCTGTAGGAATGTCAAGTGAAGAAGAAACCCAAGTTTAGGGTGTCAGCGCAGTAGATACGTGCAGTGTGATACTGCCTTTGGTTGTGCCATCATGTACTCTTTTGTCATGCTATTGCTGCCATATATTTTGAGCTCTGACTTTCCTGGATATGCAGCCACAGCAGAAGTGTTCGTGGGTGTAAAGCTGTAGGAGGCAGCTTTAGGTCCCCAGGGTAGCAGAATTAGGTGGTGGCTCCCAGGTCTCAGCACTCACCAAATCCCCCAACCACTGCAGTTGTGTCTGTTCTGGGCTCACATGAGGAGCTGGGCTGCAAGAGCTGCATCCGTCATCTCAGACCAGCCTCATGAACATGCATGAGTGAACAGTCCTGAACAACCACAGACCACAAGTGCCACCAGCTGAAGGACCTGGAGGAGAACCCCAAAGACCTGGCTTGTCACCTGGGGACTGCACCAGCTGGGAGCTGAGCAGGGTGGCAAACCCAAGTGGTACGCAGAAAATTACACAGACACCTGAAATACGGTTCTGACTGACTGACTTTGGAGTGCTTGGCTTTCCAGCAAAATGGCATCCTTTTCCCTGCTTCAGGCAGATCATTTTACAGCAGCTTCTGCCTCCTGCACGGCTGAACCTGAACAGACAGATGCGGTTGCAGCAGCAGGTGTGCAGAGCTCACGCTTCTCACCCTTGTCTTCAGTAATTCTTCAATACATAAAAACAGGCTTTTGGATGAGCTGAGGAGGAGCTGAGATGCTGGAAGAGAGCTGAGGTTTTTGCCATTTTGGGTCCCTTAGGCTCTGCAGAGTCTGGCTCTTCCCGGTGCTCCCAGCTCTTAGCCCCAACAGCAAATAAGAGGAGAACAAACTTGCTCATGTTTTGGGGGCTGCCAGTGCAGAGTGGGGGGAAACTGATTTTCCTCTCCCCACAGTTTGCCAGCTGAAGCTGAATTTGTTTCCAGGGGGCAAAATGTTTCTGGACTCAGACCATTTTGTATCTTCAAATTGAAAGCGTGGCTGAAAGCATTGGAAACATTCGCTCTTTGTAAAAACATCAATCCATTGCAAGACTGTTTTTACAATCAAAAATGTATCCACTTGGATTACAGTGGCTGATAAACACTGGAAGCTATCAGCTCTTCTGTTCTCTCTTTCTAATGCGATGAATTTAAAGAATGTAAAATTCTCAGACCACTAGCCAGGGTTTTGACTTGTCCATTCAAATTGCGGCAGAACACAAACACAAGCCAAGAATCAAATGTTTATCAGCAGAAGCATATTTTTCCTGGGGATACAGTAACTCACGTTCACGTCTCATGGAGAAGAATGTCAAAGGAACATGGAAAATTATGGATCCTGTTTATTAAAAAATCAAATGGTTTTATGAAAACTGAAAGGTCTTTTTTTTATTATTATTATTATTTTTTTTTTCTTTCAATTTCTGCATTTTATAAATACATCGGGGCAGCGTAATAAATGCTGTAAGCATTCAGGTTCTAAAGGCAGAACGAGGTTTCCCTCTTACAGCAAATCAAGTTCCCTTCTGTAAAGATCCTGCAAACTTGACACAGCACAGCAAACTTGTTCGTTTTACGGTTCTATAGTGAATTGAATTGAATGCTACATTATTGGACTTTACTGTTGGGTATTTCTGCTAGATGTATTAGATCACCAAAAGATAGAGCTGCATCACTTCATTACGTGCTGTAACTGCGGCTCTGTTCATTGCTGTCTCCAGGGTGAGGGCTCCATTTCTTGTCCCTGGCAGGGAGATGCTCAGACTGCTGCATGCACCGAGGTCTGTTGTGCTCAGAGGAGATGGCCACAACCACATGCTGCTGTACGTGGCATGCTCGGGAGAGAAAACTGGTGCCAAACTCAGCCAGAAACAAGCAGGTCTGCTTGGGTGCCTGGTGCCCCCACTGGAGCTGATCATGACTGCAGGTTGTTATCAGCCCCTCTGCGAGTCTGCCCCGACAGTGGTACATTGGTGGTGCCTGCTGCTGGAGCCTCTTGGAGAGCCTTGGTGGTGTTTTGGAGGTGTCACACATCTAAATCCGGGGTGTCGCCTGGCCTCAACTACACACAGCACTGCTTCATGTGTTCTTGTAACTCCGGGCAGCGACAAATGTGGGCAAACACGCAGTGTGTGCTTACCGCCAAAGGCCTTGCGACAGCACTTGCGGTTTTTCTCAAACCTGGTGGTTTGTCGGAATCCATGAGATTTCAGAAGGCTGCAGAGTTTTTGAAGCACAGAGGCATTATGATGACTTGTAAAGCAGGGTGAGATCCTGTTCTGTCGATATTACTGATGAAACTCCTGCTTACTTGAAGGAGACCATGGTTTTCCATGCTGCTTCCACCACGTGCGCGCCTGCGCTTTGTTGTGTCCTGTGCAAGGTCATGGAAATCGGAGGCTGGATGAAGGCAGATAGGAAACAGCAGAGGCTTTCAGTTTTGGAAAAGTCTTTAAATTCATTGAGAAGTGTATTTCAAATAAAATTTTGGCTAGACACTCTACATTCCTTTGTGTATTCCTGCTCTCCAAAAATTACTGCTCCAAGATATGCTTGACAGGGCTTGACACTTGCACGAGGATTTATTGCTCTGAGTTTCTGAATTGGTTCTGAACCTGAATTAGCAAATGTTGGTGTATATTTCTAATAGTGACAAGGATTCCAGCAGAATTCCTGAGGTCTGCCTGGCTGATTAAATCCAGCGAAGGCTCCTGCTAAGCTCCTAGCCAGAGCTAGCCAGAGCCTGGGCTTTAGGATCACCACAGATTCATTCATGAAGCCTTTTTTATTGTGTGAAATGTTACCAAGCAGAAGACGTATATACTAGCTGTTCCATATAAGTGTCATATACACACATAATACAGTCGATAAATTCCTGATATATTAATTTCACATGGTGAGGATAATAGGATTTCTTCTGACAACTTGATTAAATTTGTAAGAAAAGTCCTAGTGAAAAAAAGTTATTGCATTTTTGTCAGGCTGATAAGTATGATTTAACTGCAAGAGAAAGGCAACCAAAAAATCAGGCTTGCATTTGGAAGCTCACACTCTTGTCTTCTGTTTTGTTATTTCACAAAAAGAGTAAACACAGAGTTTCCCATCATTTTCTTTGCCTGCTGGTGCTTGTTTGCTTAATCTGAGATTGAAATTGTCTTTATCGTGAAGAGCAGTGATGGGCAAGAAAATAGTGAAATCTCTAAAGAATGCTGAAGTTGAGAAAACAATTTTTAATCAGTCCAAATGTTTTATAATTCTGATATCTTTGGGATATTTTTGTCAGTAAACTTCAAGATCTAAGATTTTGGGGAAAGGGGGCCTTCAGCAAAGGCTCAGCAGCCTGAGATTTTTGACAGATGTGGCAGGGGTGCATCCCTCGCCCCACGGTGCCCATGCAGCCGGCCAGAGCAGGAGTGCAGGAGCTGTCATCCACCTCTCACTGCTCTCCTCGACCCAGCTGCAGGGCTGAGTTGTCTTCTCCTGGCCCATGTGCTGGCCCCACTGCCTCTGACACCACCAGGGCCTCTGCCACAGAGGGAGAAGCTTCAGCAGTGTGTGGTCCTGCACACACAGCTCTGTGCACAGCCATGGATCAGGGGATTGCAGTTTGCACTTAGGCTTTTCACATCCCCCGGGAGCCTGCACTGAGTTTCCAAACTCTTGTGCTCCTGTGCTCTCACAAATCCAGAGCCTGACCCTGAGAGCACAACGTCGTTCTCGTTTTCAGCAAGAACTGTTTTGTTCAAGCCTTTGGGTGCTTTTGAGTTTTTTTCTTCCTGAAGGGATAAACTACTAATTATACATGGAAATTGTACCTCAAAGATCCATCTTAATAATATAATTGTAGTAGCAAAGCAACTGGTATGATTATGTGCATCATTGCACTTTTCAGCCATTAACCAGCTTTTCTTGGTTAATGAAGTTAGTAAAACCTAGAATGTGCTGCGCTGGAATATATCCAGTGGAATCTCATTATCACCTACAAGCCTTTGTAATTGGGGTGATAATGTGTAAAACGTTATATTGCTGATAAACGAGACACGATTAAGGGAGGGCAGAGTTCTGCTCTCAGGCACACGTGACGGATCCTGGGGTGCTGCTGTGTGTTTGTGGAGTGCCTGCAGCCCCGTGTCCACCTTGGCGGTCGCGTTTCGAGGCAGATGAGGTGCACTTGGAGCAAGTCCAGCAGCGAGACTAATGAGAGCTGTGACCTCTCAGGAAAGGTGCAAAGGATTGGTGCCGCCGAGGCAGGAGGAGGCTGCAGCGAGGCATGATAATGGTCTTAAATGCCTTCAAAGAAGGGAATAATCCGTTCTCCATGATCCTGTTGGATAGGACACAGAGGAATGGGCTGAAAGCACAGTGGAGGCAGTTTATGTTGGTTATTAGGGAAACACAGAAAGGATAATTAAGAACTGGTTTAGATTGCTTGGACTGGGATGCATCAAAGGAGCGTTCAGCATTTGCAGGAGCCAGGAGGAGGTGAGGGAGTTGCGTTCAGCGAGGACCAATCTCAACATTATCCTCTCCCTGTAAACACTGGTAGTCTTTAGCCAAGTCATCCCTTAACCTTCTGTCTTCATAAGCTAAACAGATTTTGCTGCTGGATCTGGGACTGTAGTGGCTGTTCTCCAGCCTTATATTCCTTTCTGAACTCACCAGCAGAAGTGACACCAGGAATGCCAGGGGCAGGGGATGTCTGCTTTGTTTTGCTGTGGTAGTATGCTCAAATATCGTGTATGACTGAGTAAGAACATAAAAATAGGTTCAGACCAAGGGTTCATCTGGCTCGTAATCTTGTTTCTGACAGTAACTTGTAGTAGGTGGATACTGAAGGGTGATATTTCCCTGCCTAGCCCCCTCCTTATCTTTTGCCAGCTTTTAAAAATAAAGGTGCAATCTGAAATTCCATGAGAAGCTTTTGGCATTTATATGTTTCTGCTGTCTAAATGGTGCCTTACGCCTGCAGCTTTCCAGCATTTGTGTCGTGTGCTGCCCAAGGATTTAAACTGTGAACCAGAAGATCTGTATCTCTGGTAAGGTTCTGGGAAGGGATATTTTTAACTCACAGCAGGGCCCCAAGAAGGCAGGGTGAGAGCTGAAGCCCTGTGCTCTGGGGAAGGGGCTCAGCAGCAAGGCGCAGAGCTGGCCAAGGTTGCCACACACCCCAAAAAGGCAGCAGGAGCGAACATGGGGCCCTGCCAGGTGCTGCCAGAGCTTGGGCTGTTAATACAGCATCCTTAACACTGGCTCTGCTTCTGTGATGGTCAAATTGCTGGCAGTACCATCAACAATGCCCACACCAAAATCCTGCCTCCAACACATGGAGCTGGGCAGCTCGATGTGGCTGCTCCGAGGCTGATGTTGCTGGTCCCGTGGCAGTGACAAACCCTCTCCTTTGGTTATCACTCCCTGGTGCTGTGTCACCTGCAGCTTTGTTAGAGCATGATCTCACGTTGTCTTCCAGTAAAGATGTCACAGCTCTGAGCTCAGAACAGATCACCACGGAGCCTCTGGGAAGCTACAGAGTGATGGTTCCTTGTTTACACTTGTATTTTGAGGTTTGTCAACTGGTTTGGGGGTTACTTGGGGTATGCCGGGTTAGTTTTGCACTGCTCTAGTTTCTCAGTCAGTGAAGTATATTAGTTTCAGTGCCTTGCAGCCCTTCGTTACATTGAGGTTAGCACACGTCAATGCACTTCATCATCTTGCAGTTAAAGGACACTGAGCTAGTTCAGTAGGGCGTATTTTCTGTAAACACATGCCAGAGTTTATGCACTGCTGTCTTACTGCAGCTGTTGGGCTGCTGGGAGAATGAGTGGGTGGGTGTTTTAGACCATTCCAGTAGCAGACTAACTAAAATAAGATAGCATTGCATGTCACAGATTTTTTTAATTATTATTCTTAATGGAACGTCCATGGAAAAGCAAGATTTTCAAAAGTAGAGTCAGTGCTAGTAGGATAAATGGATATGTTTAAGTTTCAAGCCAGTGCTGGCATCCTGATAGCCAAAAACATGCTTGCTAGTGGTGGGCAAGGCTGGTGGTGAGGAAACTTTTAACTGCTACCGAAAGAGGTGAGGAAAACCTTTGCTTTAAGGACCTGAGAGTAAAAACAGAGCAAGGGGAGGACAGTAAAAAAGTAGAGATAAAAAGGAGAAAAACCACACAAATGTAAACGCAGATTTCCAGAATGTCCTTGGACACTGATCCTTTCAAAGGCCAAGTTCATGAAATTTTGATCCCACTGAAATTAATGGGGAAACTCCTGCTAACTTTATCCTTATTTATCCATTTATTTTTATCATATTATTAAGGTAATTGGGACATGAAGAGCCATACTGACAAAGTATTTAACTTTTTTGTCTCATTATATAGGTAAAAAGAGCAAAGGATCAAAATCATAGTCATCATTTCTGACTGCTAAAGAAGGGAAAGAGCCGTGTGCTCTGATCCTGTGTTTTTTTTTTTTTTTTTTCTTCTTGGTATAAGGAAAGGAGGGAGGGAAAAACCCAGGGTGGGGGCCCTCTCTTGGCATTTAACTGCGTATTTTTTTTTCTTTTAAATTTTTATATTTTTTGTATAAATATCTATTATTTTTTTCCCTCCAACAATTTGTCAGTTTTGGGCACCTAAAATTTTGTATGTAAGAGCAGGAAAGCAAAAATACTTGTCCAAAAGTATGTTTAATTGTGTGAAGATTCCTCTACCATGCAGATTTCTGGTGGCGGTCACCATTATTTTCTTGTCAGCTTTGTCTTGGTACCAAATGATTATAGCTTTTGAGATTAATATGAATGCTCTTCCCATTAGAAAAAAAAAAAAAAAAAAAAAAGAGAGAGAGAGAGAAAATGTGAATAAACACCATTGTTTCCTAAACTAATAAACAACTTTCCTCTAAACTTAACACCCAAGTGTTATAAAAATTGAAGCTGAATGTTACTGAAAGCCGATATTGTTGAAATGATCTTGTGCAAGGTTATAAAATAGCAATGAATGGCACAGAGATTTGGTTGGATTTGTCTTTAAGTTTACGATGCTCCTGAGAGCCAGGTACATATTACATGTGTATCAGAACCTAACTGTATCCCTTTGAAAACAATATACTTGTAAGCTTTTACTGAAATTGAAGGGTTTCACACATGTGGTACTCATCAGCATTCGAACAGCAGTTTTAAAATCTTATGGTTAGTTCAAAATATTTCTTACTGTTGTTTCAGCAACCATAGCTGTCAGAACTGTAAAGCTGGAGTGTCTCAGCCTTCTTGAGATGGAAACAATTCAAAACTCTCCTTTTAACATTTCTGATATTGTTCAGGAATTGTGAAAAATTTTTAAAATGACACAGTTTTTTTACTGAGACTTGCCAGGTTGTAATGAGCTCTAGAGATGTGCTGTTTGTCATGAAAACATCACAACATACACTCACCAGCTCAGAGCCCAGATGGTTTTATTTAGGTAGTCACTTCGATGGTGGCCATTGTCATTGTGGTGTGGAGGAATGGTAGTGAAATGGCAAGCCTGAAAGAGAGGGAATGGGAATGAAAGAGGTTTCATTCATCTGGAAATGAAAGGAGAAGTGAAACCCCTTTTAGGACAGATTTGCTTCTTGTTAGTGGAGTTTTATCACCTACCAGGAACCCTTCTTTTTGCTGTTATCAGCGTGGATGGCTGACAAAGTAGCTGTGTTGTTACTTTCAGCAGTGTCACAAAGCATCACAACACTGGCATGACAACACATTCAATGTGCTTTCAAACATAATAATATACGAGGATCCAAGTTTCAATAGAATGAAACAAATAGGAATTTAGTGAATTGTTCTTAAATTCTATCCTGTGGCCAGGACTCTTGTGAATGTAGTTACAGAGTCTTTGACTTACATTCAGCCAGCTTTGCTAGCAAGATCCAAGGACAGCTACTAATGTTTTAATATGTGGAGGATCTGTATAAAGTCCAGAATTGAACTATATAGTCTGTGCAGGATTGTGTAGGTGGTAGTTGTTTTCCTCTGCAGCCGAATCTTTGGACATTTATTAAATGCTGCCTGAAATGTCATCTGAGGGCAGGCTTTGTACCTCTTGCTTGCTAGCAGTGGTGCCCTGCTGCAGATAGCTGTATCTACTTGAATGAGATTGTATGCTTCATAAAATATTCTTCATGGTGAGAGAAGATATTGTGTGCTGGGTGTTTATGGGATGTTTAATACAGTTTTTCTTATATTACTGACTTTTATGTCTTCGCAAACAGCTACAATATCTTCTCGATGGGCTTCTGTTGTTTTCCTTCACGGCTTGCTGACACACTGAGAAGAGATCAGACATGTTTTTATGTTATTGTAACAAAAAGAGTTCCATGGAATTGGCCAGTGGAAGCCCTCCAGGAGGTCAGAAACCATCCCACAGACGAAGGAAGGCAGCGCAGGCGGGACCCGTTCCTAGGCCGCTGCTGCGGCCCAGCGTCCCCTCGCTGTCTGGTGGCAGCCATCTCGTGCCAACCTGCTGTGGGATGTCTTTAGGCAAATGTCCTGCAAACTATGTGTGACATTAAGCCATGGCAGCTGTAGAACGTTCACAGGGAGGCCTCCTGTGTGTGTTATGCATGGCTGGACGTGTGGCTGTGGTGCAGTAGAAAAGCTGGCGCGGCTGCAGCCTCCACCTTTGCTCCTTGTAGTGCCAAAACACGATGGCTTTCATCCGTCGGTTGAAGGCAGGGGTCCTACCCCAGTGATGAAGGCAGGCAAATTTGGGGAAAAAAAAAAAGCACTTGGCAGTGTTTTACCTACTGCTGTCTGAGGTGCGCTCCTCCACCAGTATGAGGGAAAGAGATAAAAACCAACAAACTCTTCACCACCCTGCAGCCACCATCTCCTCCTCAGCCTGATTGCTTTATTGGTTTTACTGATTTCTACTTAGTTATTTGCTTTCTCTTCTTGTTTATTTGTGACTTTCTCCTGGCAACAGTGGAGACAAAATGTTATTTCATTGTTTCTTTCAGAAGCAAATCTGATAACGGCGACACAAACTGTCAGGAGAATTGGTGGGCCAGAGGAATACCTGACACTACTCATTTGGCTGAAGAGGAAGAGCTTGCAAGCTCCCTGGTGCTGTCAAGGACTGTGGAAATCCCTGTGGCCATGGGGGCTGCTTCTTTGGGTGGTTCAGCATTTGTAAGTGCAACTGCAGCGCCCTGTGGCATATGTCTGTAAGCTGTGAAGAAAAATAGGGAAAAGACACTTGTGTCAGTATCCAAAGCAGCTCAGACCCTTTAGTACTGTTTGTCCTCGTGCCTAAAGGGTCCAATAAAAGCAAACATTTGCAAAAGGTCCAGTAGGAATCCCGTAGGAGGGAGGAATTAAAACCTGGTCTTGTCTGCCTGACCTGGGTCAAGTCCCTGGAGCACGTCCCTGCAGCACCAGGCATTTCCTACACATAAATCGCCTGGGCTCTGGGTGGGCACAAAATGCTTATTGCCAACCAGCCCACACTGTGTCTGTAGCAGCTGCTGTACTTGCTGGCTCTGCCTGCCTGATGTTTTCCAGGCAGGCTGCTGTTGGGCTGGATGGCAGAGTGCAGGGAAACAATGGCACTACATTTGCTGCAGGTGCTGCAGGGAGACCCAAAAGACCTTTGTGATCCAGCTATTACATGCAGGCTTTTAAAACTGGCACAGCAGGGCTTTCTCCATTTTAGTCTTTACATTTCACAAGCATTACTGTGACATTCATCCCACTAATACCTGAACCTATTGCATCCTCCTGTGAGAAAGGACATTTTCTATCTCCTTTTTATGGTAGCGGACTCCTAAGAAAGAAAATGGTTACAGAATTTGTCTACAGTCACCTACTAGGGCTGTGAAAGAGCCGAGAATAGGTTTGTTTCCCCATCTGGGCTTTAATAACACAAAAAATATTCTTCCACTATAGTGAAGCAAGTCACAGTGGGCAGCGGCTTTTGTGACTCTGTGCATTAGCGCTGCAGCTCACAGACCGCCCTCATTAAGCGGTCACATGCTGCAGACCGAATGCCAGGCCAACCTGCCAGCCTCTGCTTGCGGGCTGGAGAGGCAAATGTTGGCACTGAAGTGCTCAGCTTTCATTAGGCACCGTCTGAAATCAGCTAATCTTTTTTGACTGAGCATAAAAGCAGCGATACTGTAGGCAGAGGGGTTTGGTGCTTGGGGTACGCCTGGGGGTACATCAGAGACTGTCCCAGCTCCGCTGAAGGCAGCAGAAAGCTCCCACTGGCTCTGCTTTTGGGAAACTATTTCAGCAAAGCCAAGAGAGAGCTGAAACTGTTGAGCACACAGCTACTGACAGCTGGTAAATAACAATCCAATTTGGAAACAGTAAATGAACAGATTACATTTAACCTTTGGTATCTTCAGGGAACTTTGCAGTCCCCAGGTAGCAGGAGTTCAGGTGTCAGCTGCCAAAGCTGGGAGGTTATAGTAAGTGATGAGCTGCTCTGGAAAAATGTCTTCTCACATTAGTAAATTCCTTTCAGGAGCAAGTGAGCAGTGTGTATTTCCCCTCTCTGGTTCCCCGAGCACGTCTTCGCAATGTGGCTTGCTTTCTTCTGACTCCCTTTTCAAGACCAGCTGTGTGGACCTGCATTTTCACTGCTTTGGGAACCGTGCCCACGGCTGTGTCTGTATATTTCTTCATGCCAGCAACTGTCTTTCCGCTTGGTTTATCAGCAGCACCTAGCTCCGTGGGGCCTCCTCCCCGCTCAGGAGTTGTCACCAGCTGAGTGACAAGCAGCGATAGCAATCTCTGCCACTGTTGAATAGTTGCAAGGAGGCTGTTTCCCATCAGCCCAGGAGTTCTCCACAGGCCTTGTGTCCACCTGTGATCACAGGATACATGACAGAGGGCCAGCATCGTCTCAGTATCTCAAGTCTTCCATCATCTGCACAGCAGCAATAACAGAATGGTGCTCATTAACATCGGGTCATTTACAGTCAGATTCAGGCCTCACTGCAATGAGGGGTGTTTGTATAGAAGCTTCACTGCTTCCCAGCACGTTGTTAGAGATAATCTTGGTCACTGCCTGCTCTCTCACAGCACTGGGTCAGGATGTGTAGCCTGGGGTCCTGCCTGTTTGTTGGTGTGCCTGGAGAGGGTGAAGGAGGATGGGCAGAGTGGGCTGGGGTAGCACAGACGTGTGCAGTGCCATGGATGCAGGACTGATATGTCACTAGGATCCTAATTAACTTTGGGGTGCAGAGGAAAATAACTCAAGTGTGAAAGGAACATGTCTTAAAATGAGCATTTTGCTAAATGGATTTTCTCCTCTGGTTCACTGTTCCAGTGCAGGCTTTCAGCCTCCCCAGAGTAGCTCATTGTTCACTCATTTTTTCCCTCTATTAATAAACATGCACAAGCACTTAAATGGAATAATGTGCCTTGTGAAAAGATAAAAAAATAAAAAAGCAACACAACATCTTGATGTCCCAATGGGGAGAAAAAGCTGCGTAGAGAAAAACAGTGCCATTCTGGCAGATTTTTGTTTACTGAAATAAATTGTTTGCTTACATTTACCTCTCGGGGCTTTGCTGTGCGGGGCAAGGGAAATTTAACTGCTCCTCTTGTTTAAGGTACATACTGTCATTTTTCCAGAGACCTTTCTTTTCTTTCTTTTTTTTTTTTTCCCTTTTTTTTTTTTTTTTTTTTTTCCTTTCCTTTCCACCCATCATTATCTTTTATATCTGAGTCAAATCCAGTATTAATTTTCCGAGGCTGTGTTTGAACTGAGGTTCTACCAGTATTTAGCAGGGGAGCTGGGTCAGGATCAGACTTGCAACATGCATCGTGAACAGGGAAAGATAAAATCATGTTGGAACAGATTGCAGTTTGGAATTAAAACAAGGGGGAATGTGACATTGTGAAAAATGATTATTTCTGAGGTGGATGTGACTTGGGGGTCCCCCCCCTTTTCTCTTCTCCCCCCATCACTCCTTGGACATTGCATCTTTGCCAGGATTTTTCCATCATGCTGGAAGAAATTTCACCTTATCTCTGAGATTCCCTCATGCTGGGGAGTCGTTGCAAGAGGCTTTCACCTGGGCAGACAGCAGGGCTCAGAGGAATCATCTCAGAGCTCTGGGGTGGAGGTCATATTTTGTCCTAATACTGGATTATGGTAATGATGCTGCTTTCGAGGATTTTTTGCTGTTAAGCTGTGCTCTGTTTCCAGGTGTGTGTATGTGTCTGTCTGTCCTTCCTTAGCACCAGGCAGAGGCACTGAGGTCCTGGCTGCCTCCCCAGGCTGCTCCCATGTGTGCTGCAGGGTGGAGGGCACACGTGGCTTCTCTTCTCCCCCTAGAGACTCCACACTGTCCTCCACCCCACAGCCCTCACTGTTGGGGGTCTCCCATGCCAAGAAAGGTTGCCCCCTCCTCTTCCTTCCCATTGGCAATGTTTTTGCCTGTCTTGCCCTGTTTTCTCCTGCTGACTTCCCAGGGAGGTTCTCAGGAGGCTTTGGCCATCAGGGTGAGCAGGTTCATCCTCTTTTCTGGGCTCCCCTTGCAAGGGGGGAAGCAAAGGGTGTTTAGACAAGCCCAGCGCATTAACCAGCCACGCTGCCCCACATAGCAGGAACGAAAGTGGGACAGTCAGCTCACTGCTAGTTTTACACAGGCCCAGGGGGATTTTTTTCCTTTTTCCAGGAAGGGTGTTGTCATTAGTTTCTGTCCTAAAGGGCCTAAAATTAGTGCTTGTGAGAAGCAAGCCACTACTGGAGGCTTCATCCCAGCCAGCTCAGGCCTGGGGAGAGCTGGTCTCCAGTGTTGCCTCTCTGCACCCTCTGCCACAAGAGCATTTGGGCACCCTCCAGGCAGGGAGCAGGGGACCCATTGGTGGTTCCCAGTTCTTCTGGAGCTCCTGGCTCACCCACTGCAATGCTCCATCTGCTGGGTGAGCTCCAGGGGAGTCCCAGTGTGCCCAGTGCACCCAGCGCTGGGATTCAGGACCCGTTCCCACCCCAAGGTACGTTACCACCAATATCTGTGCCTTCAAGGGTCCGTCCTGCAAGGGACTGAGCACTCGAGGCCAAGCAATGCAGCCTTTAGTCAATGGGCTCATTCACACGCTTAAACACTTCGTTAAGTGGTTTGCTTAATTAGGCCAGACCACGCTGCTCCTGGTGGGATCGAGCGCAAAGCAAGGCGCGCTGGATGAGATCTAACATTTTGAAGCAAAAAGCTAAAAATGAAGCAGCCCCCAGCTCGGCAAATAATTAAGCACATGGGTAATTACTGATTTCACTCCATTCACCAGTTGTGTTGATTTCAGGGGGGCCACGTGCTGCTGCTAGCTGTATGAGCGTATGCAAGGTCGGGCCCCCGGGTTAAAAGAGCGCGGAGGCTGGGGAGCCAGATATTTGCACTGCAGCCAGCACATGGGGTCTGGGGGCCTGTCACACATCCCTGGGTGGTTCAGTAAGAATAATAATGCCATATTTAAGTACTAGTGACTTTTAGTGATGCTAAGCACTACCCTTCCCAATGACCTGGGCTTTCTGCGTCAAGCAACGAGCTATCACGAGCCTCATCATTAATGGGGCAAAAGAAAGAGCTTACAGTATCTGGACAAGAAAACCTGTAGCCTCGTGTCCACCTGGGCTATTCTTTTCCTAAATGTCAATGTTAAAATGCTGTCTAGGATACTGTAGCCCCTAATCCAGGAGGAACAAAGAGAAAATGGAGCTGCAGCAGGTTTGGTCTCAACAAGTTGGAGAGAAACACTTTTGCTGCTATTCTTTTATCTGTTTGCTTTTCCCTGGGTATGTTTTGTTTTGTTCTGATTTTTTTTTTTCCCTTTTAAAAACAGTCAGAGCCCTTATCTGCTAGCAAAGGCTTAATTCCCGATATCTTTTTGTTCCCCCGCAGATGATTTGACAGTGATGTTTACAGAACCCGAGATTTAGAAAAAACAAAAAGGGAGCAGAGAATGGAAAGGCAATGAAGTGAGCTCACCCAGGAGAGCCTCCTGCCACTGCACGAAGCAGCTGTTAATGATGCCTTTGATAATGTGCCATGCTGACGGGGCCGGTACATGATTTCTTTTCTGTACCCAGACGGCAGTGGTTTTAAGCTGATTGTGTGTGCCCTCGGGGGGGTTGCGATACCATGTTTTCAAACACAGCCACCACGAAGCACCTTGTGTCACAAACAAGGCTCATTAGCATAGCTCAGCAATTAAAACCCAGCTCGGTCTGCTGTCCTGAGATAAAGAACTCCCAATTTATGGCCCGGTTGACTTTCGCTGGAGATGAATTGGCTGACAGCTTGGAGTGGTGACGTTTTGTCTCACGAGTACAGCTGTTCGCAAGGGTGATCTCTCAGAATGTGACTTTTCCACAGCCTAACCCAGGGTATTAGCACTCACTAATTACAGGGGAAAGCCAGGGGCGATGCTTTCCTGAGAGTGGGAACATGGCAGGCCCCAAACAGCTGGGGAGTGCGAGCGCTTCTCTGCCTCCGAAAACAACAACCCTGCTGGAGGAGAGCTCCCCATCTGGCAAGCCCTTCTAATTCGTATAATAAATGCAAATGGTTTTTATCTTATTTATTTTTGACTACTCTTTAATGGAGTTTAGAAGGGGCTGGATGCATGCAGCAAGACGCGTGAGCCTTCTCTTCGGAACAAATGTGTGTTGTAGCATTTGATTAGTGATATTGTGTTACAGGAGCTGTTCCCATCTCAGTCTGTTTTCAATTTTGTGTATGTTGTTTTTAGGAAAGAAATTTTCTTGTGTTTACTTCTCAGCCCAGGGACTTTTTGATGTTTGATTTTGGTTCTTTTGGGTTGCGCTTACATAGGATTTTTTTTTTTTTTCCTTTTTAAACACTGTTCATCTTTGTACAATATTATGTTTTCCACTCATAAAAACAACGAATAAAGAGGATTGATTCCTAGAGCATCTTTAACGTAGGGATTCTTCATGTAAGAGAGATGATCTAATGTGCTCTCCAGGACCCATCAGAAGGAAACAAGGAGGAAAAGTCACTGGTGAAGCAGTGGGAAATCCATCGGTCTAGGAGCTCAGGGAAGAAAAGGCCCAGCACCTGCCAGAGATCAGGTCCTCAGGTGGGAATTCGGGTTGTCTTCTGTTTAGACAAATGCAGTAGCAAATCCGAACTGAAGGCTTGCCATCAGCATCTACAGCCACAAATCTATGGGGACTGTTTACATTCATGATGGTCAAAAGTACAAGAGAATTGCAACTTACAGATTTTTTAGGGTTTGTTCTGCTAGTAATAATGACATTGGATTGCCACAGGGGTGGTCTAGGTGATGGTGTGAGTGTTTGGGTACAAGTGAGCTTGGAAGTATGTCCCACAGCTTGTCCCAGGAGACTGTGGTTGGGATTGGGGCCTTCTAAAATCTTTACAAGGCATTTTTTGACATGTGTACCACCTGCATGGTGGTTGTGCTGCTTGCAGGGGTGAGGGCCAAAAATGGCTCTCCAGCTGACTGCTGTCCATCTCGGAAAAGGAACTCTTTTTATCTACTTTTTTTTTTTTTTTCTTGCTGTGAATGTCTGCAGAAAACTTCATTTCTTATTAAAAATGACTTTTCATTGAGCTTGTGAATCTCCGTAGAGCTAATTTAAGCCCATTAACAATAGACTTGCTTTACTTAATTACCCTTTGCATAATCATCTTAGGATTCCCAGGTGTCCTTGGGCCACAGGTTGAAGACTATCTGCACGTTGAAGGACAAGGTGTCTAAAGGTGGTGGTTAGGAATACGGAGCACAATTTCTGAATTAAGGAGGACCTCCTGTTGTTTTTGTTGTTGTAGTTATGATGTAATCCTTCTCATTTACCCCATCTTGTAACTCTTCAGGGAAAATATCACTGTGGTTTGCCCACCCAGGAGCAGGGAAGCCTTGGTGAAAGGAGGGAGAAAAAAGATGGGAAATAAGAGAAGATGCCAGTATTTTTTGTGATTCTTGTGCTGGCAGCTTGGCCAAGCCTTAGGATTATTAAACCATTTGTGTGATTAGCAGTGACTGTTTCTTACAGCTTCTTAGTGACTTATTTGTGCCATTTAGGGGGAGGCATTTAGTGATGTTAAAACTAATTTGGGTAAATCAGTGAGAAAGAAGTAGAGGTACAGTGCTAAGCATGCACACAGGTCTGCAGAGAGCCCAGACCTCCTGTAGGATTTCTTGGTGTGGAAACTTGTGGTGTGTGCTTGCTGTGCTACTAGTGTGGGCCTAGGGGCACCATGCCACGTGCAGGAGGTGAGATCAGTTGCACTGTGCTGACCTCCTGGAGCTGTGAGGGGTGGGCTGAGGCCAGACAGGGTGAGGATCAGACCCATCTGACCCTAAACCTCAGCAACCAAACCTTGAGAGGAGGGAAGGATGCTCTCATGGCTGCTACAGTTCCCTGCTCTCTGTACTGCTTCTTGTGGGTCCTTAACTTCTCAGCAAACAGCCACAGCAAGAATTTCTCTCCCACAGAACTTGCAAAGCACAAAAGAAGTGAGGAAAATCTCAGTGCTTGTTTTGCCAAGGGAAATGTGGGTAACCTCAAATCAGGTGGGGGAAGATATTTGTCATCGCAAGGCAGAGGAGGGGAACGGTGTTTTTTTCACAGGGAAACCAGGTAGTGTTTGTTGATGTTCCTTCATACTGCAGAGTAGGCAATGCCTGGCAGAAATGTTTCAGGAAATAACAAACAGCAAAATGGAGACAAGCAAGGCAAGTATTCTCAGCAGATTCTATTGGAATGTGCATTTTTCTTCATTATTTTCTCACTGAAGCGTGATGATATCCGATAGAGCATTATGGATGGGGAGAAGGAAGAGTTAGCAGAGCCTGAAAACAACAAGCTACTGCTCTGGCTAAGGAAGCAAAATGGAAACTCTGGCTGTGGCAGCAGTGAAACCCTAGGAGGGAGAACTGGGCTTAAGCTTGGATGAGTGGAGCTTGTGGAAAGACCCTTTCTGGGTCAAACATATAAAATCTTTCACTTTACAGCCTTTCCTCACCTTAATTATGTAGAAAATGAGCGTTCGGATGGACACAACTCCCCCCACCCACTGCATGGATGGCTGTGGTGGAGGTGACTGCTATCATTTGTGGTGGTTTTCATCCATGGGTTTTCCTAGGCTTTGGAAGAGGAGGAGGGCTAGGAACCAGCCTCATGTAGTACATCTTGTGGACACCTGGCAGGAGCTGGAGACGGGCCTGTCAGCCCACACACCAGATGGAAATATTTAATTTTTTACTCAAGCCAGTTTTGTGAAGAGGTCTAGACCATTTCTATGGGGCGGGTGCAGTAAGACAAAAATTACTCTTTCTGGTGGTTTTGCTTTACAGAAAACACAGAGAGTGATAGAGAGAGATTTTGGGATCCCCCACATGAACGTGGCCATGAAAAGGTAGGCACCAGCGGGGTGTCGTGTGAAGGGAAGGGAGCTTAGTGTAGTGTGACAGCCCATGGATATTAACAACAGTCCTGAATTTCATATTCCTTTGGAATGAGAAGATCAAAGAGCTGTGATTCCGAAACAGCTAGCAGCCTGTCACGGGTCATTAGGAGTGAACAACAACTCCGTTTCCAGGTGAAAATGGCTTTTGTGCTGACTTGGTATGTGGTTTTAGGGTGGGAATCCCCACATGCCCAAGGATTAGGCACACAATGCACAAGTCCTTTGTGAGTCTGACTAAACCCAAACTCTGCTGCCTGTTGGGATTTGGCACTCTGGGTTACATTCCCCAACAGGGAATGAGTGGAAATGTGTTCTTGGGATGACACAGGCTGGATGGGGATGGCTGAAGGAGGTGGCATCTCCAGCTCCGAGGTGGGTGCTCAGTTTGGAATCACACCTGCTTGAGTCTCTTCCAATTTCTACATGTATATGCAGTCACTTTTTAAACCTGTACGCACTCTTAGTGTTCACATCCATGGGATTATAAATATGCTGAAGTCTGTTACAGACACCAACTTGGAATGCCAGACTTTCTGGGAGATTTCTGTGCTTAAGATACCCCTGGCAGGATGCTAAAAAGTGCTTACTACAAAGTCTGAGCTCTGCTTTTATTAGATCTGCAGGTGCTGATATGGCCATTTAATGGGAGCAAAAATAACTTAAGCAAAAGGTGTCCTTTTACCAACCATCACTACGTCTTAGGTGATGCTCTTATTCTATAAATAGATGTCATTTTGCCCTAGGAATAGTCTGGTATTTCATAAACATTTTCTCTTTATCAACACCTACTATCTATTCTGTAGTACTAATCTTTGGAAAGCTCAAACTTTTATATCAGCTTTCAAATGCCCATAAGAACATCGTATTTGGTGTAAGGTCCAGTTATGATTTTTTTTAATGGATATTTTTTGGTTTCATTTTGACTTTTTTTTTTTTTTTTTTTTTTTCCCCCTCCATTGGCTTGCACTTGTACAGAAAATAACCACTGAATTGCATTTGGCTTCCCCTGCTTCCTTTCTCTGCGAGATGAGGTTACAACGACCTCATCTACCTAAATCAATAATCTGCACCCAAATCTAATAAAGATCTAGCAGGGCCTGTAAAATAGCATGCAGCCCAGATGGAAAGGGAGGTCCTAATGTCCAATCCACTCATTAGCTATTTATCAACCATTAATGATGAGAGTAGGAGTGGTGTGGGGGGAAAGGGGCGCAAAAGCAAGACAGCAGAGAACCTGCCTGAACACGAGGAGGAGAAAAAGACATTAAAGCAGCATGACTCTGGCTGGGGAGAGGAAGGTACCTAAAAAGGGGAAATATCATGGGCATTTACTTGCAGAACCCCATATTTTCCTATACAAAAGCTGAGTGTGTCTTCAAGCTGCTGTATGAGAGAACACAATGAAAAGCTAAAATACCTTTGGCTTCCCACCAGCTGACCCTGCATCCTTTTACAGATCTGAAAGCATTAAACTAAAAGGCAGGATTTCCTGAAACTGGATATTAGATCCTTTTTTTTTTTTTTTTTTTTTTTAATTTATTTTATTTTTTTCTTTTTTTTTTCCCTGTAAGAGAAGAATTGCTCATCTCATCACAGACCAGTCACTTGAGCTGTAGAAGTTTTAGGAAAAAAAAAATGCTATTTCCAATTATTTTATTTAAGGCCAAGACTTCTCTTTTACTTGAAGAAAATAACTGTATGAACTGGCCATCTAGGATTTGTTGTTGTTTTTTTTCCACCAAATTGCTGAAGCACGGAATTAGCCAGGCAGCTAGAGTGAGCGGAGGAAAATAATTTTTCATCACTGTTTTTTGAGCAGAAACTGGCTCTCTGACAAAGCAGTACTTTTTCATACTGTCAACAACATGTTATTTTGTATTTGAAAACTAAAGTCACTCTTATTTTTTATTTTTTTTTTCTTTTTCCTTTAAATGGCAACAGTTAGTGTTTTAGTGGTTAAGAATTTTTATACAGGTGTGAAGTTTTCACACTTTTTTGGGGAGGAGTGTTAAAATTTGTTGGAGATAGGATTTTTTTTTTTTTTTTCCCCCAAAGCTGGAGCAGTAGAACAAAAGGAATTCAGCATCTCTGGTATGCATAAATACAGCAACGTTCCATGAAACAATATTTCAGATTCCAGCAATGCAGAACATAGTAACAATTCCAAAGAAAACAGGAAGCAGAAATAATTAGCTGAACACGAGGAAGAATCCCAAACATTGCTAAGATACCAAATGCTTTATGAAATGGTAGCCAAAAACCTGTCTCTAAGTCTTCGTTGAATGTTCTTTGGATCTTGCTCTGCAGATGAAAAGTCAAAACCAGTTGTAGGAAGTTTCTATTCTCTTTAACGAATGCTGACTTCAACTTGGTCAATTAAATAGTTGCAATCAGGTTTTCCTGTGCTGTGGAAAAAACTGTTCCCTGCTTCATACATCTTATCTGGGTAGTGGGCACCAACGGGAGCCTGGCTGCACCCGGGCAGGTTTTCAGGACAGGGGTTTTGGGGGCCAAGTTTTTTCCCCTTTCACAACATCTCAAGCTCGTGCTCTGCTGTGTGTGGAGGGAAGGTGTGAGCAGTGCTGGCCCGTGCTGTGAATGGAGGCAGCCGTGCAGCATTTTTCAAGTTGGTGTGAGGAATCTGCTGCATCCTCTGCCAGTTCACTCTTGCTGTTTAAAACCCGAGCCGTGTTTTCTATTTGAAGTCCTCCGGCCGTAGCTCCCAGCCCTGGGTTCTTGTTAAGCCTTTCTCTGCTAGATTAAAGAGACCTTTATGACTGGTATTTTCTCTCCATGTAGGTGCTTAATACCCTGTAATCAAGTCACCCTTGGTCTTCTCTTTGATAAGCTAAACAAATCCTGCCCATCCAATTTCTCACTGGAAGCAGCTCCTTCTCACCAGCCTTTAAATCACTTTGGTGGTGGTTTTCTTCACAGGCTCAAATTTTTCAGTCTCTTCTAAGACAAAGCAGTTCCCACAGATGTGCATGGACTCTGTGCATCAGTCCCATGAAGTAAAACCAAAACTGCTGCCCCACAGCATATGCTGAGCTGCCCGAGGTGCTAGGAGAGGCACTGGGTTCCTGCATGGAGCTGCCAGGCTGTAGGCATCACCTGCATTCCTCATCTCTCACTGTATTGCTGTAATAAAAGCACTTTTTTTCAATGGGCCTGGCTTACCAGATGAGTGGTTTAACTGTAACATTTCCTGTCCTTTTCCAGGGCAGCAAACTGTTCTGCTCAGCCATTAGGTTTCATTCCTGCTCCTCTGATTTCTTTTCCTGTTGTGTTTCCTTATGTTTGTCTCCCCCAGTGCCAGTCCTGGCTTTAGATTCTCTAGAAAGAAGCTCGTGAAGAAGGGATGCTTCTGGTCACACTCCTGAGAGGGCTGTTGAGCATCTTTTAGGGAGAGACTTCAGGAAGGGAGAGATCTCCACAAGCATGGGTGGATATGATATGGCAGAGAAGGACATTGGATGCTGAAGAGTGCTTGGCAGAGTCCCACAACACATCCACCTTTCCTCTGTATTAGTTAAACTCTCTTGAAGATCTACTTGCAGAAGTTCTCCTGGTGGTGCTTGGTGAGGAAGGAGCCCATGGTGTGCCCTGCAAATCCTGCTCCTGTGTCCTGGTGCAACACGTCTTCTTTTTTCACTTAGTGAAGCTCACCCTGCTGGTGGTTGCTCTGTACCCAGCGGGGTTTGCACTCCTCATAGAAGAGGTTTGGGATGAAACGCATTCATTTCCTTCCATGAATGCGTTCGTGTTTGCATGATAATTTTTCTTCAGCTGTCTTTTTCCATCAGGTCTGCATTTTTTTTTTCTTTTCCCAGAGCAGTAAATCAACAGGCTGTGATTAAAGATTTAAGAAGCTCCATCATTTGCCAGTCCAAAATTTAATTTACTGAAACATCTCTAACTAGCAGGCAGCTGAGTCACGTTTTGTATTTCTCTTCTGTATGGAGTGGGACAGAAGACCAGGGGCAGCATGTTTTAAAGGCTTCCAGTGCTGCTGAGTTTATATAGCAGCCAAAGACGTTGTAGTTGTTCCCCCTCCCTCTTTCAGAGGAAGATCCTTTTCACTACACAGCTCTAGACCTGTACTTTTCCATTCACTAGTTGCTACTGTTGTTCTTCTTTTGTTTCCCAAAAGGAAAAAAAAAAAAAAGAAAGAAAAAAACAGATGGCTTTGGTGTTGTTTACCCTAGGAAACATTTTGAGCATTCAGTAATAAAACTGGAGGAAATCCTTCACTTCCTTTATGCCTCCTAGCAAGTAACCACATCAATATGAAGTGAGGATGTTTTTGGGTACTGACCCAGTGTCACCGATGGAAACACAGCCATAAATACTTTCAAGATGCAGTCTTGAATCAGGCTGGTAGATGAAGAAAAGCCACTTCTGTTTTGGAAAGGAATTCTTTCCTCCTGCAACCACTTTCTAAATTGCATTGACATTTAGCAATTAACATACAAAAGCTTTTGTATCCGCAGGATCATTTTTCATGTCAATAAACACATTCCTTTGCTTTTTGGTGCAATGTTTAATAATTCTCATTTCCTATAGTGGAAAAGAGCCCTTGTACTTTATTTGTATTACACAAATTACATGGAAGAAACGAAGCCATATCTGATCGCGGTTATTAAATTAAGAACATTTGCATAAATCCCCCCTTTTTTTCCGTAATCTTGTTTGCTGTCAGTAAACAGCGCGCTATCTAGGTTTAGCAAAGCATTTGGTTTCTAGCCAGACTTTTGCTATCCCCCTGTCCTTTTTGAAGCTCTCTTGGCAGGCGAGGTCTGCTTCTCCTAAGCTACCTGTCACCACACAAGGCGGCTTCCAGCTCAGACAACGATCAGTTGTTGTTCCCAGTTCAGGGGCTGAGCTGTCAGTAAGTTGCTGCATCCCCGCTCTGGGATTCGGGACCTGTTGCTGTTCCAGCTGGGGCTGGGGGCTGGCAGCTCCTGCTGGGGGCTCTTCTTACACCGCAGAGCCAAGCAGAAAGTCCTCTGCTCATTGTCTCCATGCAGGGAGTGTGAGGGGATGGCCATGGGGTGGGACGACGGCTTGGCACTGTCCAAATGGGATAATGATGGGCTTGTCTCTGTGGGGGCCCCTTGTTTCCAACTGCTGTGGTTAGGACTGGAGAGAGGAGGGTAGAGAAAACAAATGAGGAATGAACTATAACTTTTTATTTTTGCCTGGAAGGGGGTGTGTGTGTGTTGAGAGAAATGATCTTCAAGGATGTGGAGGCCTGGTCTTACAGAGCTGCAGATAAGTTGATGAAATACCCCTGAAATTTGCATGCCTGGTCCATGACTTGTTCCCTACACACTCCGTGACTCCTCCTAAGTCCTTTCACACAACAAGCAGCTTGTGGTGGCACGGTGCAGTTTAAGCAGTGAGCATTGGTGCCTGCTCACCCTTCTGCCTGGAACCTGTGGGTGCACACCAGGCATTGGTGGGGGTCTCCCATCAGAGCAGTGGGAGATGAAGGGGACAAATACCCTAAAAACAAAGTCAGGCACTGAAGCAGGCACCCGGTGTGTTGGTGCAGACTGATTTCATGCCCTCTGATATCAGTGCATGGCTGAAGGTAGGGTATTTCCTTGCCCAGCACATTGCCAGACTGCTCTGGGCTGGCTCAGGGTTGGAGAGGGTCAGGGGAGAGGTGTCAAGGGAGCAGGCGTGAGGGTGAGGAGGCTTGGGGTGCTGGGAGGCTGTAGCTTTGGGTTGGCCCTCAGTAAATGAGATCATGAAACCCCTCTTTTATCCTCCTTTAATCAAAAATGAGGCAGAACTGGAGCCTTTGTTTGTTTGCCATCGTAGAGAGTAACCAGTGGGAGGATCCTGGGGACAGAGAGCCAGGCGCTTAACTCGAAAATCAGTTTAGAGCAGTAATGTCATTATGTTTTATTGACCAAGCGTTTCCACGAGTGCTGAAAGGGGGTCATTGGGAAACTGGGATGAAGGAGCATGATGTCAGTTGTGAATCACATCCTGTGTGCGTGGACCACGCCAGCCCCAGTTACCAGCCCCACCAGGCAGAGGGATCTGTTTGCAGTGTCGGTCCTATGGCACGCATGGGAGCTGAGGCTGCTGTGATGAAAGGTTTTAGTGGGAAACTACAAAAACATGTTAGAGAAAACACTTTCAACGTATCTAAATCATGTATGGGGTTTTATTTCTGCCTGTTACATACCCCTGAGCTCTTTTGGGCAAACTGATAGTCATTAGACCAAGCTGTATTGCTCTGCAGTTTACTTATTGCAGGCTTGTAACTTAACTGTTAACAGAATAATATTTTCCCTCACATGTAACTTATAATTTGGTGGATGTGCATTCAGCTCCTGTCATGAATTAAGCTCCCAAAGAGGTGTGCCACTGCTTTCCAGGCACTTACAGCCTTCAGCTGGCTGTTGAGCACAGCCAGATGCAAAGCGTTAGCACAATTGCTTGCAAAGGCCTTTTCTCTCACATCCACACTCAGTTAAGAAGTGAAATACAAGATCACTGTGACACCAATAAAGCATGCTGTCAGCAAGATGTGTAAGTTACCTGGAAGCTGAATTCCATTTGCAGGTGTCAGGGAGTTTGCTTTATGCATTTTTTCCTCAAGGATCAGCTCCTGTGATTGATTGCATTTGCGTCACATGAATCTTGTTTCCATTTCTGGCATTTTTATGAAGCTTATGAAGGTGAGAGATATAGAACTGGGAGGTTTAGTAGAATGGTTTTCAGGCAGGAAGAGTATGACTGGAAACGATTTCCTGTGTTTGTTAATATTCAGCTGGGCCTGAATCTTTAGGTCCTGGTACTTTGCACTGGAGGCAATTCCAGAGCTTGTTACTCATAGGAAACTATTTTGGTGTATGTGTTGGAAGACACCAAAATATTTCTCAACAAAACCACCTAGATGACTTTTCCCACACTTTTGTAATTTTGGTTGCGCTGAACGTGCACAACGTCAGTGATCTTTGTGCACAGGAATTCCTGGTGCGGTCATTGTAAGCCGTATGTCCTCATCCCCCAGGGCTGGAGAAATGGCCAGGGTGAGGATCTAAGCCAGAGCTCGGGGCCAGAGAGCTGGGGAGGAATCACCTTTCAGTAAATAATACTGGATTTCTCATTTAAACAACACTTCTCATTCAGTGCTAGAAGTGATTCTCTTGGATGTTGTCCTTGCAGTAGTCACTTACCCTCATTTTCATTTAAAGTGAGTAAATCACTGACTTTTCTGGGGAGCAGAGAAAGGAGTGTATCTGAAAATCAAGTCACTTTTACTCACGTTTCTAGAATAGATGTGAAATGCTAAGCTCTAGGTAGTGCAAATAGAGCTGAGGGTCGTTGAGATGAGTTTTTTTTTTTTTTAATTTTTGTCCTCACAAATCATAATTAATGAACAGCATTTGTGCTCCCATTTCTCCTGCACTCAGTCTCCTCCCCAAGGCCAGCAGTGACCTTCTTCACTGAGGGACCCTTGCCATCCCCACACGGGGTGAGATGGGGGCTCCCTGCCCATGTTTGCTGTCCACTGCTTGTGCTAGCACTGTTGGATCCCGACCATGCCTCTCCCACAGTGACACTGCTCCTCGTCCATTTCTGCCTTTAAGCAGATTATCATTTTCTCTCACTGTTTCTGTTTTCGGAGAAATAAAAGGAGATTCTTGGAGGGGTTTGCTGCTAAAATTTGTGTGTGCGCGCGTATTGGGGATTTATTTATTGTACTTCTAGCCACAAACAGTTTCATGTTTTTGAATTACTGCTCAGTCTCATTTAGTTTGGTTGTGACCTTGAGCCATACATTTCCAGGACTCTTGCTAATAGACCTTTTAAATGATGGCAATGAAATGCACCAGGCCCTTTGATAAGGGGACCGTTGCTACGTTGCATATTATTTTAATGTTATTCTACAAAATAACCATTATAATATCGTTATTATTTTTTTTTTTAAACTCTGGTTTTATTTTGTCACACCAACATTTCAACAATCTACATTTAAAATATTTCCTCATTTGTGCAAAGCACATTTCTCTGCCAGGGGTAATGAAATGACCAAGCAGTGACCCTCATTTTTATGTTTCTCCTACTGTGAAGAGGAATTGAAGATGAAATGTAGAAGCTAATAGCTGTGCAGCCCCAGTGAATCTAGCAAATCTAAAGAGCCCAGCCATGGGATACATTTAAATATTAAAGCAGTTTTTATGTGCTCTAAACAATATTTGATGCAGCTCTCAGTATGCTTTAATCTGGCTAAATGGTTATTGTGTTATGTGTCCTAGCTGTAAAAACTGTCAAGCTCTTTTGTGGTCAGGGTACCTGTCCCCGGTGCAATTTTGGTTGTACATGGGCAAACATTAAGGATCAATCTGCAAAACAGATCTCAGACAGGTTCATGCTGGATGGAGCAGGCTGCTTATAAGCCATTCACATTTATTTAATATTTTCTTCCTGATGTGTATCGCGTGGCAATTGCATATAGGGTAGGGAGAGTGGTGGGGTTTTTAAGGGAAAAAATGGGAGCAACTTGAGCCAGCTCAGTCCTGGAAGGAGAGCAGCATCTGGCAAGGGCTTGCTCCTTTACCTCCACCTGCCTACAGCGTGTTTTTGTGTGTTTGCATGGTTGAGATGTCTTCTTGTCAGCCTCATTGCTGAAAAAAAAAAACAAACAAAAACACAGAAAATGCCTTTTTTTGAGTAGGATTCCTCTGCTTCCCATGCACAATTTCTGATGTTCTGCCTGGGGGCCAGACCCTGCCTCGCATCAGCATGCCTGGGGCTGTGGCAGCGCAGTGAGGACGTGGCTCCCTTGGTGTGCCAGGGGCTGCAGCTGGAAAACCTCGACTTGAGGCTTTGGCTTGGTTGCTGGCTTGTGCAAAAAGCTGAATGCCTTCATTTCCTTGGTCTGTTTTGGCTGGCATCTTTGCTTCAGAAAGCAAAATTTTTGCTGGAGGTTTCCTGCTTCAGCTGGTGGGGTGTCTCCAGGTAGGGGCAGAAAGTTGTCCACATGCAGCAGGATGGGCACAAAAAGCACACATGGAGGTTTTCCTGGTTTTGCAGCCTTTCTGACAGAGCTTTCTGGTGTCCATTCATGATTAAGCTCAGGTTGTATTGTTTCCCTGAGGGCCAGAAATAATTTCTTGCCTCCTTTCTAACTGCCTCATTCATGAGATATGAAAGAAACCCTTTGCCGTTGCTCTTGCTGTCACAAATTTGTTGAAATATGCCAGTGACCTCAAAAGTGAGAAGGATACATATAAAACATTATTACACTCTATTTCTGTAGGAAACTAGGCTAAATATGGAAAATATACACATTCAGCTTTTTTTTTTTTTTTTTTTTCCCCCTAATTGTTCTAATAAAACCCCACCACCACATCCTCTCCTTTCCCTCCTACCCCTCAAGGAAATTGCAGCCCACCATGCAGAGTGGTTGCAGTCGTGCTAAGGGGACAGAGCACTTAGCCTCTGGGAATGAGGTTTCTGAATTATCTCGAAGTCTTAGCTGAAATTACTTTAGTGATCTCCTTCTAATCCCAAGCGGGCAGTGATCCATATTATAAACCCTTTACACATAATTTGACACAATTAGAAGATTCTGCTTCTGAGACCATCTTGTGACTGGGAGGGAGAGAGTGAGGGCTGAAAGACCTGCAGAGAAGATGTTACTTGCAGAGATGTTACCTACAGGAAAGAGAAGGCATCATGGGCATCCCAGGGCAGGGATAACTAAATCAGCCGTGTGGGGAAGCTGTTGGTGTCCAGCTTAGCACAGGCCAGGCCTATGCTGATTAAAGAAAGTCTAGTTTATCCTCTGTCAAGCAGAATACTTCCCTTTTTGTGTTTTCCAAAAATAAAGCAGAGCTTGGCACACAACTCCAGTGCAGGTCTCTTATGGGCTCTGTTACCTTTGGTCTATCCTGTTTTCTTTAAACAAAGCCATTTCCCGATTCTTATAACCGGCCCTCCTATTAGTAAGTCAAATGGAATGATCTTTGTGGGTATGACTCTTTTATGATTTTGCTAATGAACTTTCAGTTTTATGCTTCTTGTCTGATTAGTAATGCCAGAGATTTAACCAAGCAGAGATAATTCATTAGTCTGAGCCGTGGCTCCGAGGGCACGGTGTCACACCCGCCCTTCCCGCTCCTTGTGCTCCATTAGCTCTCTGGGCTCTGACATCTCCTCCGTTTCTTTCTTTTCTGAGGGCAAATGCAGAAGTCTTCTGCCTCCTGCATGCATTGGTCATTCTTGACTCATCAGCAGTGAAATTCATAGGATCATTTTGGAAACTCTTAGACACTATTTATTTATTTATTTATTTATTTTTTTAAGTCTGTAAGAAGTTTCATGGAGAGCAGTGGAAAGAGAAGAAGCCTTTCATGGGCTCTGAGCTGCAGTGTAAAAAAAGATAAATGACTAATTGCAGCTTGTGGATGCAACTGTGATTATTTATGCTACAGTTCCTTTCCTTTTTTTTTGATGCTGTATTAATTTTCAGCCCTTACACTTCATAAATTAAATATCATTTAACTGTCATTTAGGCAGTTGTTGAAGTCAGTGTATTGCAAAGAAGAAATGAGATTTCCTCATTGTTTCTATGAGAATGAATCTATGCATGGCTCAGTGTGTCGGCTTGATCTTGTGCTCCCTGTTTGCTGGTCTTGGGGTTTATTCTTAGAGGTGCTTTCTGGGGTTGGGAAGCAGATGCTCAGTGCTGGTGTATGGGTTAGCAGACCACGGCCTGGCTGCACTTTGTCATGTTGTACCAATTCTGAGTTAGAACCTGGTCCTGCCCAGTAGGATGGTGAATAGGCAGCAGCTTGTGTGGTGGGCATTCACCTGACAGAGCACCAAAATCCATGGAAAGAACAGGTCTTCTTCCATCTGGTGCTAGGGTGAAACTGGTACAGCAGGGAGGAGAGCTGGGGGAAACAAGGGGGGCTCCCAGAGAAAGCAGTCGTGTGCAGGGAGAGGGGACTTGCAGGGGTGAGAGAAAGGCCTGTAACCATCACTGTTAGCATGGCATGGACCATAAGCAGTGGGTGCAAATCTGTATTCCTTGTGTACTCACAGCCACCACTGTTAGTCTGTCATTGACATGGCCAATGCAGCAGGTGAAGACTTGGGGGATTCTGTGCCACCCCCCCATGCTTATTAGCCCCACAAAAGTCATCCATTTTGCAGAATGGACACCAGTAATTGTCTCGTGCTGTGGGTTTTCCTCCCCGTGTATAGCGTGCAGGTGTTAACGGGACATGCCAGACAGAAGATGTCAGGATCTCTTTGTGATTATTTCCCCGCTGGCTAACATGTGCCCTTCTCCCTTCAACTGCTGTTGCTACAGAGGGTAGGCAAGATCTAATTAAAGACAAGGAGGGGTGGATCTGCATATGTTGCATGTGTTTGGGGACTGTCTGGCTCGGAGGAGTAATAATTGGCTACAGGGCCTTTCACCTCTGTGGCATGGCTCTGAATGCAGATCAGCCCAGACAGTGACTTTTAATGTCATTACCATGTGACAGCTGTTTTCCGTGTGAAATTAGCTGGTAGCCTTAATGCTCTTCCTACAGGAAACCAATATCGATAATTACCACAACAAATGGTGCTATTAGCACCCTTTAAAAATATATATAATTTAAAGTTTAATGAACATGCTTCAAGTATAGATATTGACATGTGTTGTAACAACACTGAAATCAATATCACTCCACTTAGCTCCATAGCCAAGACCGTGTATATAAATACGTGCTGGAAGTAAGTACTGGGGGTACAGTAAGATGTAGTAGTAGCTTCTAACTGCAGGACTCTAGCTTAACTCATGAAAACTCCTTTTGGGGTCCCATCCATTATACTGGGCATGCGAGCTTGTAATGCATTTGAAGTTACTGTGTGACTATCCCCTAAACATGTAAAAATCACAGTGAAGAAACATCAACAAAAAAAGGTCAAGGTATTCAGGGAATAGTCCTTCTTGATAAATGACTCCCATTTCCATGGTCAGAGCTGTAAGGAGAGATATCTCTTATTAGACCAGCTGATAGAGCTGAATGAAACAGATAAGATTTTGGGCACATGGACTCTCTTTTTTTTTTTTTTTTTTTCTTTCCCCGTGTCAGCTCTAGATTAACTCAGCAGCCCAGCTCTTATTAAAAGCTTTTGCACTTTGCCAGCTGTACCTGCTTTGTCTCAAGAGGCATGGTACCTCCTGATTCACACCATCCTTGCTGGTGGCTGTGGTCTGAACTGCAGACCCTTGCAGAAGGAAGTTTTGGCCTCTTGCTCTGTGGGGATAAAACAACCCTGTAAGAGACACCAGGGAAAAGAGCTGTGGTGGAAAGTTGACCTCAAATTCTTCACTTGTGCCCTCTGATGCCTCTCAGAGTTGTGTTCTTCATCGCAGCCCTGACCACAGCACTGGTACAGCTGTGAAGTGTCACCTCTTTCTCCCACCTGAGGGGAAAGCTAAACAAGAGGTTGGGAGTTTTAACTAAATGTGTCACTGCTGGAGAGCAATGTCACTGAAACGAAAACCTTCTATGGAAATTTGTTTTTTAAAAAAGAGCTTTTTGCCACACGTCCCTCCATGACCAGTGAGAAAAACACCTCCAACAGAAGAGCCCATCTGTTTGCTGGTCACTGGCAGGCTGGGAAACCTGAGTCTGTGCTACTGCTCTTTCTTGCTTGGTATCATCATATGTTTCTGTAAAGAACAACTCCAGCACAAGAGGCTCACTGAGAAAGGCACTGCCTCACCTCACTCTGAGGGGTGAAAAAAATACCTGACCTCTTGACATTTTCCATAACAAGGAGTTCTTTTCTCCCAGCAAAGCCTTTCAAGCTGACCAAGGGAAATGTTCTCAGCCTGTTTCTTGCTTATGGTCTTTGTAGATTTTTGACTTGTTAGATTCTGTAGATTTGGATGCAATGCCTTCCTCATCAAAAATCCTGTAATGCCTGCATATGCATACAGTATTATGGTAACTTGCTCTCCTCAGGTCAAAAACGATTAAACCCTTATAATTCTGCAGCCCCCCATAATACATGAAACTCCTCCTACTAGGTAATGAAACCATTATTCACTAACAAATTGAACATGCAAGACCATGACTTTTATAAACAGGTAGGGTGTTATCTGTTAGGGAAGAGAGCCTCCAGGCTATCACAGAAGCACATAATTTACATGAAGTGAAGGATGTTCCTGAGATCCTGGAATGACATGGTGGCAGAGGTTATCTTTCATTGCAAGGACAAGAAGAGTGGCTTCTCAGGCTTGGTTTCTTGGGAGTCTTAAGACTGTTTTTAAAATACGTTAGAGGAGTATCTGTCAGGAGTGATATAGACAGAGTTCCCGTTCTTCACCCACTGTCTGGGTGGGAAGAAAACCTCCTGAAGACTGCCCCAGATCTCTCTTGTATGATTCTGTGATAGGTTCCTGCCTGGACAAGCACAGGAACCAGTCTCAGCCAAAGGAGGTGAAAAAGTTGCCTAACATGGGATTATACAGCTAGGATAACTCATGGGCTAACTTGTGGCCATGCACCTCCTAGCAGTAGACCCATAGAACAGACTGCAGGCAGGTTTTACTGAGCAAAACCACTGTATTGCTAAGGGACCTTCTTCTGCCACCCAGCAGTCCTTGCTCCTGGAGTTCTTTCTGCACTGTGACACAACCTGCATGCTAGGAAGTAAAAGTTTCAGCAACATGCATGACAGCACTTCTGTGTTGGGACTCCTTGGCTAGCCCTTCGTGCCACCCTCTGCTGCGACCCCTGTGCTGCCACACACTTGAACCTTGTGCCCTTTATAAGGCCTGGCTGACAGGGCCCCACAACACAGGCATGGAGGAGACGTGGCAGGTTGAGAAATACTGAGCTGTAGTATTGACCTGGGCTTTAAAATGTCTGATTTTACAGGTGAAGTGCATGGCATGGGGCTCGGGAGTAGAGGAGTGGTGGTTGTTTAGCAATTGGGAATGGAAACAGTGTCTTGTGTAGGGGAAAATTTAGTGACAGGAATGAGAAGAAGAAACCCATGGACATGTGTTAGTTGCAGAGGTTCTCCATGTCTCAGCAGGACAGGGGCCTTTTCATTGCTGCCTCATGGAGGAAGCAGCCTGTCCTGCTCCAGATGTGTTTTATACCTCCATCACATGCTTCTTGCTGCGTGAAAAGCAATTCCCTCACAAATGGCCCTTCATTAGCTGTGGGGTCGTGTCAGAAACAATCACTGGTGTATCGCTGATGTGGCCAACGTGTCTTGTGAACTCTCTGACCCTAGCAGTCAGCAGGATTTCTTTATGAGAAGCGCTAATACGAAAAGCATTAGCATTAATGAAAGAGCTCTCGACCTGCTTGGTGAGAGGGGTCAGCAGAAGTTTACAGACACCTTTGCCTAACATTCCTATCATGTCTTGGGTCTCGTCTTGTTTTTCATGGGCTCTGATTAATAATATAATTCTCAAGTTCTGCTACGGTCTTTCAAGCCAGCAGGAATCTAGAAAATATGGAGGCCGCCCTAACTGCCCGCCATCACCCATTTTGAAGATTTGTTGTTGAGAAACCTTACCCTCATGCTTCTCCTGACCAGGTTAGGAACATCCTTAATGAACGGAACAGCAGTTTTCCAACATCTCTCAATCCAAAACTTTCTTCCCAGAGGATGCAGTGATACATATTGGAGGACCTGAACAGTCCTTAGCAGCTACAAAGAATATTGCAGAGGAAGACTTCAGATGACAGAAACAGGGGCCCTTGTGCTCTTCCCTGTGATCCTGGGGCACTGAAGGGGACTCAGCTGCTATGGCCCCGTGCTGGGAAATGAAGGCTTGGTGGCTCAGGGGTCTCTTGGCATGCTGAGAAGGGGGAGAGCACTGGAGATCTTTCTAAGTGAATGGCAAACCACTTTCACCTGCAGGATGGGCTTCCTGTGTCTATAAAGATGTGGGCAAATGTAGATTAGAGTCTTGCATATATTTGGGATTTCTGACTCTGTTCTTTGCAGCACCAACTGGTGTATTATGTTTAATTTCTGCCCCTAACCTCATGCCAACTGCAGCGTTGATTTACAGCTGTGCTGAGCAGCTGGGAGTGGAGAAGCTATCAGTAACTGTTTGGTCAGCCTTACAGAAGTGGCGTGATGTGCACAGGTAGGAGCAATGACTGTGGCAGTCTCAAGACAATGGCATCTTTTTGTTTCTTGTCTGGAGTGCTCTCCTGGCTGTCTGGCATCTCACGGAGCTGGTTACATTTCAGAGAAGAAATATGTGGATGCTTGCCCGAGCTATGGGGCTAAAAGTTCACTTAAAAACAAATGGCATTTTATCCGTCTGACTCTTTGTAGGAGATGTTTACTTACCCCAGGAAGGTGATTGTATCAGCTAGCTTTGAATCTTTAGTGTCCTTACCGGCATGCTTTACTTTGATGGGAATAATTTACTCACTGTGATCTCTCAGTTAACTTTCCTTGCCCGATTGAAATTTTCATTCTCTAGGATGGGGTAACCAAACCTCAGCTTTGCTGAAGACATGGGACAATAAAGAGAGGTGGCGATTCCTGCTCACAAGTCAGCCTTGTGGTGAGGCTGCCAGCGACTGCCTGGAGCACAGAGCCTTCTGTATGACAAGTGTGGGGCTGACACGTGCACCGTCCTCTCAAAGTCCATATCTACATTCAGCCTCCAGGAGCTGCAGCTCTTCCAGGACCACTTACAGCAGGCCAGAAGGGTTGAATGACTAAGGGTGGAAAGTGGGAGTGCTGCAATGCCAGGGACTTCAGTTCTTTGATCCTTGTTACCCAGTGTCACCAGATCTCACCTTAGAGAAAGAGAAGAGGCTGCCCGGGGAGAGGTGTGGAATATTTCATACCCCGGTTAGGGTAAACATTAGCTTCTGTGGGAGTAGCTTTATTTCTGGATTTGTTATGCTTGGTTTGTCTTGCTGGCTTTAAATATTTGTACAAGCGACTAGAGCTATGCAAACTGTGCCTAAAGGAAATGTGAAACAGAGGACAAGAACTAACTGGAGGTACCAAAATTTGTCAGTGTCCTAACTGAAAATATTATGATGGAAACTGAAGAAATATGGGAGAAGCACAGGGAAGAAATTACTTTCCTCCAACCTGAGGAAGTGAAGGTCCAGGGAATATGACAGAGAAGCTCGAGGTGAAAGCGTCTGTTTAAACAGGTTTATAATTTACAGTGTCTTTGAAAGCACTCGTTTATTTGTGTTTAGACAAACCAATAGGTTGGGAGAGTGCTTGTAAAGTTACCGCTCAGACATGTTGGCTTCTGCTGTGGTGTTTATTGTCAATATTTATCTTGATTTTTTGGTAAAGATTTACAAAAAGTACAGTAGCATTTTAGCAACTGTGCAGATCTGATCAATGTAGCTTCTGTCCCATAACCCAGGCCCTGAGTGGTGTTACAAATGCTCATTGCCATTCACACGAGGCAGGGCTGTTCACCACTCCTACAGGGAGCGAGTTTGGGCAACGGTGCTGGGATTAGAAATACCTAAGCCTGGGACACGCCACCCTACTGACACACAGCCTCCTGCCTCTCACATATCAGGTCACAGGGCTACATTCACAAGTGTCGTAACTCTAGCTGAAAACAAATAGGTGTTTTTTAAATGAATCGATTCTTTCCTGCCAGCTGCTGTAGTTGAAGACAATGCTTATTAAAAAAAATACAGTACTGCCAAATGGGAAACCCTGAGGAGCAGAGATCTCTTGATATGCAGGGAATGGCAGTGGTGGGGAATAGTTGCTTGGAGTGCAAGTACACTGGGGTCTGCCTGTGCTAAAGAAATGTTTCATTCCTGCTGCTTCCTTAACTGCTGCTTAAAAACAACTCAGCTGACAGTACTAATGGCATAAGCTCATTAGAGTGAGAGAGAAATGAGGGAATGGGTTTCCTCTAGTGGCATTGTTCTGTAGGCCGGTACCTGAAAATCATTTCTAGCTCCAGTTTTCTGAATGGGGAGGGGTGGGGAGACCACTCACTTTGCCATGATGTTAATGAGACCTTGGCTGCTGAGTTCATCCCCTGGAAGAAAGAGGGGAAGTAGCTGAGTACTAGGATTTTCATGTTCAAGACTTGGCTTGGACACCTTAAGACTTCCCTCTACTCATTGAAGAGCTGCTTTTGTCTTCTTCCCCGAAGCCAGTCACTCACTAGAAACATAGCCAGTGCCACATCTGAAAATTGTCAACATAAGAGAGGGGATAGCAGTCAACCAGGCACTATTTTGGGGCAGTGCAGAAATGAAACTCCCCCTGCCTCATTCCAGTTCCTAGGGCCATCAGTTCTACTGCGTGAAACTCTGTTTTGATATTACTCATGGTTTCGGCTGGTTGGTTGCCTCCGGACTGTTCACTCATTCCTTTGATTGCAAGCAAGCAGAAATCTCATTCAGAAATTGGAAATGTTTCCTATTGTTTCATGAATACTTAAAGGAAATAAAGTCAAAATATTCTGCAGAGTGAGGGAAAGACTTAACAGCCTGCCAGCCCCTTGGAGCGGCATGTGGCTCATTCAGCTCCAGGAGGAGCCTCAACTCATGCCCCCAGCTCCCTGAAGTATTCACGTGTTGTAAACTGCTGCAGACACTTCTGCGAGCTGGCAAAAAAAAAAAAAAAAAAAAAGCCTGCTGAAACTTGCTGCATATGAGGGTAAGATATTTTCCATTCCTGCTCTTGCAAAGCAGCATGTCTCGGTGGATGGGCTTCATTCACTACTGTACGTGCAAATACTCCTCCTAGGAAAACATGCAGGCTTCGGAAGACAGCACCCGACAGAAAGGACTATGTCTTTTGCCTCTCTTTTCCAAATGAATTTGTGAGCACAAGGAAAAAATGCCTTCAGGAGGTTTAAAAATAGTTCTCATAGCTGGAATATTTTTGCCATATTTTCTACATAACCTTATCCACTCTTACTCCCCTGTTAAAAAGTGCAGCTGGAGAAAAATAACAGAAGCAGCAAGTGCTATCTGAGAACTATTTAACGTGGTAGCGTTGTTATCTAACAGGATTTGAAAACGATATCTTGGAAAATCTTAATTTTTAAAGCTTCATGTTCTGGCAAACGGTGTGCTAGAGATTAGCACTGCAGTTATGATTAGAGCACAATGTGCGTTATCCCCCGATTTTCCCTTTCATATAGCACATTATGCTAATCGCACTGTACTCCATTTTTCAATAAAAGGTCAACAGTGCACTGTTTGTGCAGAATGTGCAATTTAAACTTCATGTCTGTCATTAGAGATAATCTAGGTTTGCTGTATCAAGTGAGGTTGTCATAGAAACTAGACCTGAGATCTCTGTTTACAGCCTTTGGAGAATAAACACTTTGCATTTATTTCACTGAAAAATAGGCGAACAATTAAATAAGGTTTGAAAACAAAACCATAATGGCCCAGAGAGAGATGTCATTCATCAAAAATCAATATATGTTATGCAGCTGGTAAACTCAAAGCATTCAAGCAGTTGACTGACAGCAATAGTGAAATATTTCCCAGGGGGAGTAAGAGAGTAACTGATAGTGTATCATAATGCCTGGAGCGGAATTAATTTAAATTTGCTAATAAGTTTTGTTCCAGGAATTACAGAACTGAAGAATATTTGTTTAAATTGTGCTTTATGTCAGGTAAGGCTTTTTTTTTTGTGTGTGTGTGTGTGTGCTGGCTGTGTGGATGCTTTTCATAGTGTTAAGAGGTATATTAGTGTTGTTTTTTTTTTTTTTCCTATGACATTCCTTATCTTTCTATCATAACTAAGCTTTTCACTGTGGATTGTAGCAAGGTTTACGGGCATCCTAAAAATATCTCTGGTATCTGCAGCTTCATTAGTGAGCAAAAGGCCTTCGAGATTACACCAGGGCTTTAACTTGCTCTTTCTGTGACATGCCATTAACTTGTAGAGCTCACCTTTGCCAGGCAATGGTATTTAGCAATGTTTCAGAAAAGGATTGGGAAAGTATGTGGACAAAGATGGCTTCTGTTTGTATAGTACAGTAAAATCACCAAGTCTATCAATCTCTGCTCCTCAGGGCATAATCACATTGCCAGCTGGGTGTTTATGGAGGGCTTTTGTCAATGGCATAGCATTACTCTACTGACAAGATGAATTATGTGGATTGTTTGTCTTCCAAAGCATCTAAATATTGCCTCATGTCCACACACACACAGTCTCTTAAAAGCATGAATGGACGGTTTGTTTACCACAGCTTTAGCCACAAAGACATAGCCCAAATGGGAGGCCTTGCCAGCTTTTGAAAAGAAGGTGAAACAGGAAAATGAAGCAAATCTGGACACAAGACAGAATAGCTGGCAAAACCCACAGCTAAGACAAGCTGAACAAAAAGCTTTTAATATTTTTCTGTGTCAGAGTAAGCACTTCCCTCCCAGCAGACCGGTCAACTGGATTCTTCCAGGTGGGACGTGGCCATGCTCTGCTTTTGTGGTGTGGAGCAAGAGGCTGAAGCCTGGTGCTTTCTGTGGGTGGGAGTTGTGCACAGCTCTGTTTGCTGGGGTGGACTTCTCTCCCTTTCTGCCAGCAGTGAATGTGATCTGTTAGTCCCTAAGGGTTGTCCCCATTATCACATTCTCCTGGGAAACAAGAGGGCAACTTTGCAAAGGGTCACCTTTGTTGTGTTATGCCACTGGTGAATTCGGTCTTTCAGGGCTACAGAGTGCCCTGTGTCTAAACCCTGAAATGACAATTGCACCAAATACAGGCTGATGTTCTGCCATTTGTAAGGCATCAGCTCTGAGAAGCAGCCCTTGTTTTTTTGTGGAAGTGTTCTCTTACCAACACAAAAGTGCTTGCGCAGTAATCTGTAAATGCAGTTTTTCTACCTTTTCAGAGCAGAAAAATCTTACCATACTTGACATGTTTGCTCAGCAGCACAAACTTCCCTTCTAATTATCTGCTCTATTTGTGGTTCTTGACCTCAGCTGCATCAGTAACATGAAAGGTCTGCGAATCAAGTCCTGGCTTGTTGAACCGCCATTTGAACAATTTTCATGATTCAATATAAAGTGAACCTGTGCTAGCAGGAAGATGGGCCTTGAAAAACATTTTCTGTTATGACTGTGCTGATGTTGGGTGACTGGCATTGCACTGGATGGAATATTGAGAAACCCATCGACCGTAATAAGTTGTTTATCCAGGTCTTAACTTCCCTCAGAGTTTTTCCTGTAACTGTGCCGTGTTAGCACAGGGGCCCCGAGTCTATGGACACCTTCAAACAGAGAAACACAAGCAATGACGGGCTCATAGGCAGCATCTACACTTGACTGAACAGCCTCAAAGGCGTGGATAACCCTGGGGGACATCTGCCAGTGTGCCTGCAGGCTGGGAGCACTGCCGTGTTGGGGAGCAGCATGAGTTTATTCCTGGAGCTACGGGTGCTGTGGGCTCCCTGACCTTTATTGCACCAGGTTTTAATGCACTCTGCTGGTAATGCTTTCATTTCCATGTCACAGAAGCTTAGGTTGGCGGGCACACCATGCCCTGACATCCCTTCCAAATGAAGAGACTCTGGCATCCTGGCTAGCTCCTTGGTCTAAGCACGGTGAACTGAAATGCATTTTACGTGCCCTAGAGGGAAATCTGTACTCTGACATTGTCTGTGACAAAAGTCCCACTAATTTTGGAGAAGAACAGAATTCACCTCTGTATAAATAATGCCTAGTGTGGCATCAGTCTTCGGGATGGAGAAATGACTGTCAAGTGGGAGGGAGTGTTCTTACACAACCCTCTGTTATTAGGTTTCTTTTTTACCTATATGTCAAAACAAACAAACAAACAAAAAAACTTGGTCTGGCTAGTTGTTAGCTGGGGGCTTGCTTTCTAAAAGCTTACTAGATAGGACTCACTTTTTGAGCTATGCTGCAGTAGGTTTTTGGTTATGTATGAATTCCTTTGTCCTTTATAGGAAGGTGAGTGGATATCCAAGTGTACCCCGAACACCATTACTGTGTTTCCCTGCTGGCATCATTTCATTTTCTTTTGAGTGTCTACAGTCATGTTCCCCAGGTAAATGATTTTCCTTGCAATTCTTTGCATGATAAGAGCTCCATTGTGCTCAGCTGAGATTTTTCCTTTTCCAGTTTCAGGTGGAGGGAGGAGGGACAAGCACAGGTTTCTCAGCTTGTCCTGGTCTTGTTACACAGCAGAGCAGCTGTCTCTTTTCAGGAGGTTTTCTCTGCTTCCACATTTGCACTCGGCTTTTGCTGGACTGGAGTATGTTAAGTGAATTCTATCTGGGGCCATAGATTTTGTTGATGTGGCAGTTATGAACTCTGAGGTACTTTCTGCAGTTGTTTTTTTAAATCCCAGAGCAAGCTTTCTTTCACAGGCTGAATGAAAAATGGAGACAGGCGATAGCTACTTCATTTGCACACTTCTCCAGGCCTTTTGAGTGGGCTCTGCTTAAGGGATTTTCTGACCTTATCCTCTTAGTGGGAACATTTTGGCATGGGTGCTGATAAGAACAGGGATTGCAGTGCCTCGACCCTCACACAGGAGCCCCCTCGGGGGCAGCCTGAATCTCAGCTTCTGTCCTCGTGTTAGCAGTGCCACATATCACTGCCTTGCTGCTGGTTCAGATCACTGGTGTGCATGGAAACACCAGTTGAGGATCAACATTTCTTGAAGCATTTTTTGCTCTCAGTTCTGTCCTGGTGGCCTAGCCACCTTCTTATAGAAGACAAACATGTATGTGCATGTAAGCATGCGTGCAAGAGCATCCTCCCTGAAGGCAGAGCTGCTACCTTTGGTGATAAGCCTTGTGTGAATATTTCTGTCTCCTTGGCAGGTGAGGAAGAGCAGAACTGGGCAACGGGCTGCTTTGACTGGAGATGCCTCTCAGAGGGCAATTGCCACCCCAGCAGAGCTGCTCCATGCTGTGCCCACAGCCCTGCCCACGAAAGTCGAGGCTGTAGCTGTGACAGCCTCACGATGGAGCT
Organism: Aythya marila; assembly: GCF_965140915.1. NCBI lineage: Eukaryota > Metazoa > Chordata > Aves > Anseriformes > Anatidae > Aythya > Aythya marila. Next base: position 6,248,933 of record NC_139048.1, read on the forward strand.
TAATTCCCATCACTGTCCAAAGCTTTCCAGAAGGCTGTGATGGGAAGGGGATGATTATAATGGCTCTTCTGTGAGGAGTCAAGGTTAATCTACAGAGATCATACACTCGCACATGATGATGCGGTATTTGTCACATTCACCGTGCCCGTTCCTCCGTGACCTCCCATCCTGTGTTCGTCTTTGTCTGTCTGTGTATGTGCTGGGGAGAGGTGGCTTTCTTTTCTTTTTTTTCTTTTTTTTTTTTTTTTTTTTTTTTTTTTTTTTTTTTTTTTTTCAAATAGCACCTGCCCCTGCCTCCACTCCTGGGTACTATGGAGAATAATAAAAATAAAAACTCGGTGCCTCCTGACTGTTTCCCCCAGTTTTTGGGCAGTAGATTGTGTTGCTCCAAAGCATAGTAAGAGCGTTTGGGTCCTGTTGTACAATGCTTTTGTAAAACTGCTGGCTGCAAAGGGCACATCCCGAATGCCTGCAATGAAGCTGATTTTGAAGGGATTGAAGTCAAAAAGTAAAATGGCAGCTGAAAATTATGACCCAAATCTACCAGAATTTTTTTGTCAGTTCAGAGAAAATCTGTCTACAGGTTCTGCTTTGGAAGGGCCTGGATACACTGCTACAGCTTACTGCCGCCTGCCTCAAGCTCAAAGGTTCTAATGGGTTTTAATTTCTGGATGTCTCCGTTTCTTGTTTTTTTTTTTTTTTTTTTCCCATATTTTGAATTTAAAACACCTCCCCTGCCTCCCTCCCCCCTCCCCCCCCCCCCCCCCCCAAAAAAAAAAATAAAAAAAAAAATCCTTATAAATCCTTGGAGAGAATTTCAGTTTGTCAATGGAGTTATTTTCCAAGAGAAAATAATTCAGGATAGTCAATAGTCAGTGCTTTGGCAAAACTGTCATCTATGAACATAGCGTACCACAGAGCTCGTATGTGACCCTGGAGCTCAGCAGCTAAATGGCTCAGTCTCCAGCCTGGGCCAGCATATTTTGTACTGACACTGCAGGGAGAGAGCTATGGGGGAGGAGAGGGCAGAAGCTGCTTGCTAATGTTTTTAATTCCTCATTTACTATCAGGCAGCACCATATGGAGCAGAGTGGGGCATATAGAGAAAAGAGGGATGGATGGCATTTTTCCCTTGATGCTTCTCGTAGAAGACAAGGAAAGTGAATTCTCTGCAGGTAGCTTGAGCCTTGCCAGGAAAGTGGCTTTTATGATTGCTGATGGTGGGGAAGACTTTCTTTTAATCAAATGTGTGGGCTTTGGGATTTTTTGTTGTTGTTCTTAATAGGATGAGTGGGATTGACTTATGCCACTGTAATATTTTTGTAATGCCATCGCATTATTTCCGTACAGCACTCAGAAGTACACCAGGCAGTTGTCACAATCAAATATTATTTATTTGGAGACTCTGTAGGATGCCCAGGCATCTGAATGGCTCTAAAAGAAACACTGCTGCTTTGACTGATTGTGCAATGGCACTTTTCCTCCCAGCTGCATCTCATAATCTCCGACTGCCAGCAGACCTGTGGTGAACAGAGACACTTCCCCTGCTCAACTGCTTCTCCTCCGACATCTCTTCCTCCCGCAGGTTGCATCATCTTTCTTCCAACGACTGCTCAAAGACAAAAAGCTTTGTACAGGCTCAAAAGCCAAAGGTTTGGAGAATGGAGGGAGGTGGAGAGGGGCCTGCCAGAAAAGTGATGCCCTTGAGGAGGGCGTCATGCTCTAACTTCTGCTCAGATGGTGCTGGAGAGCTGCTGTGAGCCCTGAAGTGCTGAGAGGACACAAAAGAAGTGTGAGTGGAGGCTTGGGACCAGCTTTTTAATGAACTTTGGAATTGTGACATCCTGAACCTGATGCTGTGCCTGGTCCGTGTGAGCCAGGCTGCTTTGTGTTAGCAGGGAGGCCACAGCACAGAGTCCCTCTAGTGCCTGGGCAACAAGACCAAAAATTGTGTGTGCAGACACGGTGCTTCTCTGGCTCCCAGCTCCTCTGCTAGCAGGGTGCCTCTCCAGCCCTGGGGAGCAGATAAAGCTCTTGGCATGGCTACTTCAGCTCCCCTCCAGCCTCACACACCCTCAGCTCAGCGTGCTGCAAATTTAAATGATTTGAAAATCATTATTTGCCAGCTTCCCCCTTAAATAGGGATTAGTCTATCTTCTATCTTATTCCTTGCGCTGAGGTCATTGTTTCATAGCTGCCAGGCTGCGACCTCAGGACTCCAACTCTTAATTAGATTTTAGGACTGCTTTCCTTATCCATAATGGATTTGCAATGAAGTCAGAAATGAAAAGTGAGGTCTGTAAAAGACTGGGTTGAGGGTAGCTCAAAAAAAAAACAACCCTCAACTCTCTCTCATAAGCCTGATATATATCTCCCTTGGCAAAAGATACACATGTCAAAAATGGTATATACACGTCATCTTGGTATGGTTTGGAAATAGGAAGGTACTTGGTGTCCAGCTACTGATCTTCCTTTAGAAGTAGGTTTTGCCTTCTCTAATCCATTCTCAAAAACCTCAGCACGCACTCCACGAAGGTAATTAGATGTTTGAAACAGGTCAGTGTGTGCTGGGGGGCTTGTCTGTCCTGCCTATTCAGGTCCTATGAGCAGCAGCATCTACCCACAGATGTTTGGAAAAGCCTTTTAGTGGAGAGGGTGAGAAAGGCTGATGATGGGTTTCATGCTTCTTCTCCCCCCAAGTAACCTGAGGTCCCCCCATGTAACAGGTCTGCAACCCGAAAGAAGCTTACACAATCCCCAGCGAGAGGTAGTGAAGGAAGGTCTGGTGCTCCTCACAGGTATGGGCTGGGGGAAATGGGCGCAGGAAGGGTTGGACGTGGTGCCTGGGGACAAGGTTTAGTGGCTGACATTGGTGTTAGGGGGATGGTTGGACCAGGTGATCTTGAAGGTCTTGGTAGGTGGTATGACTGGATGTTCAACACGCTGCTGCTGCTGTCAGCCTGCCTGCCTCTTTGTGTTTATGCGTTAGGGCCTGGAGTAGTTATGAAGGAACTTGTTTTCCTTTGCTAGGAGAAGTGTGTACAGAAGTGTCTCCTGATCAAAGCAGAAGATGAGGATTCAGGGTTTCTGATCTGCCTCCCCTTTGATTTGACTAGTCGGTACTTTATTCTTTTAAAGCCCACGCTGCAAGGTGGATGCAGTGCGGTGAGTGGTGGTGTTTGCAGCACTGAGGGACACGCTGAGGTGTCACATCGGGACACCTGACGTGCCTGCTGCTGAGGGTGAGGGAGATCTGTGCTGAATCTCCCAGTATCTGCCAATGCCAATCTGTTAGATCTGCTGGGAAGTGTTTAGCACACATGCTCCAACTCTCAAACTTCCAAATTTGTGCAGAAGAAAGGCCTGCTTAGGCTGTTGCTAATCCCTGAGAGGTGCTGGCTCCCCCCGTCCAGCTGGCAGCCTTCCCAGCCCGAGCCTCCATGGCCCGAGGCAGCAGAGAGGCTTTCAAGGAATGGATGAGAAAGGAGATAGGTGACCTTGAACTTAAGGGGTCTTCATCCTATTTCTAACCTGAACCCTGCTGGACTGGGACTGGCTGCAAGTGGTTCTCCTCCACCAGTTGCTCAGTGGCCTGTACGAAATGCAGGCAGCAGATTTAGCCGCGATGTTGCCAAGTCTCCAGGCTCCCTGTGAGCAACACACTTCTGGCCCCTGCTGCGCAGAGCCTCTCCAGCTGTAGTGTGAGGGGTTGCTTGCTCTCCATGATATTTCTGGGGAGGGAGATGGTTTTCTACCCCACACTGACTCACAGCCGAGAGAAACACAAAGCCACAAGCTCACAGGCTAAGTTTAGCCCAGTGTTTGGCTTGCTGTGTGCGTCTCATGAGACCTCTTTCATGCAATTTATATTAACTCTCATTCTTCATTAAGATAGCATTGTGTTTTGTGGCAAAATGTAATGCTGGGCCAGATAACGTCAGGAATAAGCTGCAGGAGCTGGAATCACCCCACCTACCTGCGGCACCCAGCTGGGGTGGCTCTCTCTAAAGGTTCCTTGTAGTCAGGGACCTTGCTTTGTGATGGTGGCAGCTCTGGGGGCTGCAGCAGGACATCTGCTCCTCCACTGCCAACAGGAGGAGAGGAAGGTGATGAGGATCCTAACTCAGGCAGCTCGGTGGTGAACCTGTGCTTGAACTTGGTGAACTTTCCCTAGAAATGATGTTGACAGAAAAATTCAAATAATTCCATGCTTCAGGCTCACAGTTTGCTGGTAAAATACATTTGCAGTGTATTTTACGGAGTATAAAGGACTCTGGTGGCATTGCTGCTGGGATGCCCATACAGGAGCACAGGGCAGGAAGGGAGCAATGAAAACCTTGCCCCCCCTCAGGTGTTATCACAGGGAACGTGCCCTGTTGAGATAGGACTCTGGGTATTGTGCCAGTGTCAGTTTTACTGCAGTGCTTTCCATATTTCACATGCCTAAATTAGATGGACTCTTTAGGAGTGTCTCTGTAGGAAAGATGCTTCTTGTGTGCCTCAGAGCTGCTGAGCTCTGCTTGGGCAAGATCTGAAAGGGTAAGTCTAGAAAATAAATTTTTTTTTTTTTTTTTTTTTTTTTTTTTTTTTTTTTGAGACAGTAAGATGCTTTCTGCCAGTTACAAAGTTTATGCTTGGAAACGGGGCACAAGCCATGCCTTAGGCATTGCCAAGCATCCTCTGTAGTGTTCAGGGCTGGCTTTCTGCTCTGAGCCTCAGCTGGTTCAGTTGCATTTAGAAGTTCCCATTCAGTGGGTGTTTACCCTGATACAAAGTGAATTTGCATCTCATTCCCAATTCTTTCTTCCCGTGCTACTGCCTGTTTCATTCCCCTGAGACATTTACATGGCCTCTGATTTGATCCAGTCTTTGTCGGGAGGTGAGCCCTTGCTGTATTTCACTACAGATCAAGTAGGCCAGCACTTTTCCAGGGGTTAAGCATTCACTGCTGCTGAGACATATGATATGAGCTAAGGTTTTATCAGAGGGTGTGAAAACTGCTTTCCTGCTCCTGCCTGCAGGAGCATTGATTGGGCACGGCTTGCTCTCTGCACCGAGTTTCAAACCAGCAATGCACAAATATAGCACAGGTGGCAAACAGAAAGAAGCAGCAACAGGGTAGTGAGTGGTTAAGCACCTTGGCTTTGCAACGTGCAACATCTAGAAAGGTCTTTGGATGCCATAAGAAGTGCCTGAGGAGGTATAACGATCCTGAAGGGCAGAAAGTCAGACCCACGGAGCACTGCAGGCTCTGGATGAAGCCCCACGTTGCCACCTGCTCGCTGACATCTTCCTCTTCCTCCTCTCCCCAAGGCAGCTGACACGAAGCAAAGGAAGGACAGCGTTTGTCCACAGATGTGCTGTGCTGACTGCTTAATTTAGCAGTCTCTTTGGCAATTCCTCTGTGCCCAAAGCTGTCAAGAGAAGCTTCTGTGTGGTGAGGGAAAAAATAAACAAGTCAAAGGCTTCATTAGGGAACAAGTCCATCGATCGTGACTGTGGGGGGAAGATGAAGCCCTCTGCTTTCCTGGGGCTCTGTAGCAGGTTTTCCTGTCTCGTATCCTTTGCATTCGCTTCACCTTGGAGTTGTTGCTGGTGACCCCAGCGTAGCTGTCACACAAGCATAAATTGGATGAGAGCTAATTAACTGTCAAAACCCAGGGCAAAAGACAATAAACCCCTGCTTCACCTCCTGGTGGGTTTTAGTCTTTTCTCTTTGATGTGACAGCTTGTCCTCCATTCCTTTTGCAAACAACTCACCATTGCAGAGGAAATGCAATACAGCAAGGCAATCACTTATCGCCAGTGACAGCGAATAAACATGAAAAATGAGCTTTGAAACACTAAAGGACAATGATCAGAAAGGTTTCTTCTTTCATCCTAAATCATGATGTTTAGCACTCAGCTGTAGTATTATAAGTTGTTTATAAACGTCTTGGCTTGTTAGGAAATATGTGCTTTTATATAAAGATAAATAATGTTTTTAATCAGATGATGAATGTACATGCTCTGTGTGGGGAAGGGAAATGGGGGAAAACCAATGCGGCCTCAGTGCAATGTATGGATATTTATGGGGAGGCACCTTACAAATGAAAATATTACCAGCTGACATTTGCTTCCAGGCATGTATGAAACTAACTTGTTTATATTACAGGAAAGCTAATCAAAATTTCTGATGGAACAATTTTCTGTCGGGAAATGCAGTTTCATCAAAATCAGAATGGCTTCTCGGGAGGTGTCAATCGCACACATATTTTCAGCTGAGGAACATTTTTGTCTTGCTTTGCCACGGTAAAATCCTTGTTTCAGTGTTTGTTTAGATTCTTCCCAAAATGTTGATGTACTTAAAGAGGATTTAATTTGTTATATTGCTTTGACATTCTCAAAACAAAATCTTTAAATGTATCAATATGGATGGGTTCAGAACAGGATTTTTTTGGATTGTTGCTTCACAAGAAATTTTAGATTTTTTTTTTTTTTTTTTTTGGTTCTGATTCAGTGTAAAAAACATGCCAAAATGTCAGTTTTTCGTATGACAGAAATTATGTTTTTTACTCTGCTCCAATTATAGCATTTGAATTTTGAAATTCAAAGAAGCAGTGAGGAACAGGAGGCAGGAGTAAGATGTGTTAAAACCACATCCCCCCCCTTCCCCTCCATGTACACATGAATCAGCTTTGGAAAACTCAGCATTTTCCAATGTTGTTATTGGACTTGGAAAGCTGGCAGGTTATCATTTGCATGCTATTGTAGGCACATTCCTGTGCCCTCTGGAGACATGTTTCATCTGTAAATCTCAGTCCCTACACCTGGGCACTGGATACAAACGCCCCATACCACTGAAGCCATTTTTTTACTCTCATTTCTGCAGCTCACGAAGGTCCTGGGTCATTTTAGGTGATTGAGTAGTTAGAAGTAATGGAAGCTGCAGTTCTCTGCAGGCTCTGGAGTGTCTTTGGGGACTACGCTGTGGTGTTTGAGGGTCCTCTGTGCCATAAAACAGGTGTTCAGAGGTGCTCCTGTCAAACCAAAACCCAGGAAGGAACAATCCAACAACTGCATTTGTGAAAGCATCCCCATTTAGGTTAAATAAGCTAAACAGCAGAAAAATGAAGAGGTCTGAATGCCCTCTCCCAAGCAGAGTAATGGTGCATCTGCTGTTCTAGCAGCTTTTATTTAAAAAATATTCCCAAGTCTTCCATATCCTGTTTAAGGGTGTAAACATGCTTGTAAGTGATTTGTTTTCTTTACAAATAAGTTGTAGCATACTTTGAAGCAGTCTGTGAGCAGTTATGAGCTCATCTATTCAAGGTTTGGTTTATCTTGCTCTATGGCTAATAGGTATAATACCTTTGAAAGTTTTTTTTCATTTTTTCCTTTTTTTTTTTTTTTTTTTTTTTTCCTGAAATATAAAGCTTTACCTTTCTGCAAACACAGGCAAAATTGAAGTGCAGAAAAAGCCACATTGAAAATGAGGTTACAATATTGCCTCAGCATCCCCTTGCCACAGCACATTCTTTGGGTTATTTAATCTGCTTCAAGGTTAGGGCAACCTGGCTTAGAAAGTCTTTAAGGGGGGTGTAAATCATCTGAAAATTAGGCTTTTAACGAGTATGATGAACACAGATTTACTCTATCTAAAATTGAAACTAAAATTATGTGTAACAATAAACAAAGGTATTTTCTTATTTAATTACAGGGTTACGGCAGCAGTTTTTATTCCAAGAGTACATGTCACCATGCATGTTACCAATAATGTCACCACCACTTGTTTCAAGCCAGCCTGAATAGGTTCATACTCTTCTTCTTCCACACTTCATGTTTTGCTGGAGTAAATTTGGGGTGGCTCTAGAGTTCACTGGGAAGTGACTTTGGACTTACACTGGTGGTATTAAAAGTGATTTGGCCAGTTGTGTCTGGATTTGTGGCTGATTTAAGCACCTGTCAAGGTAGCTGGTTATAACACTATTTGCTCATCCTTGGGTCATTTGCTCATGAACTTGGGTTACAAATGATTCATGGAGAGGTAAACTGGCTTGCTGGGAACCCCTCCTGAAATAATCCCTCCAACCTGGGACAGCTTCCTATGGAGCATGTGTTCAGGGATGGGGAAGTAATCCCGTGGCAGCAAAAAGCTCTGCAACCAAAGCACTGTCCCACAAGGTATGGGGTCTCTGTGGCACCGTAGGAAACCCAGGCACTGATGGAGGGTCGGTTGGGTGTGCAGGCTGTAGGATGAGCCTTGAAGACTGAAGTCCTCTTTCAGTGAGCTGCAGCTGTTAGGAAATAGGCCTGTCTGGATTTTATCGGCTCTGTTGGCTCCTTTGGGGTGACTTTCATTAACACATAGCCATTAAATGCACAGAGTGACTGATTCCCAAACTGAAAAGTAAAGAGGAGGCACAGCAGCAGCCCAGGAGTGCGGGCAAAGATGTGCATCTGTGCGATTCCCGTAGCTGAACCCGAGCTGTGTTAGGTTCTTCCCTGAGGGCAAATACTTTATTTTATTTATGGATCCCGAGCTGGGAGAAAGCCTTCATTTTTGAGAGGTTTCAGAGTTATTTCTCTTCTCTCTCCCACTTGTTTTATTTAACTAGCTGTGGCGCTGCCTATCAGTTCACATGATAAAAACATAGAGAAAGAAATCAGAAAAGAAATCAACCTCATAATAAACTAAACTCTCCTCCCTTTTCTTGTTTTCCAAATGAGGTAGCTGTGGAAATGTTCATACCTCAGGCACGTTTAAATTCCCTACTCTCTAGAATTCCCTTCTACATAGCTCATATGCTAGACACAAACTTTTTAAAATATTTTATTTTCTGAATGTAACCAAAGAGATTTCTGTGCCCCAAAGCTTCACAATCCAACACTGCTTACACCTTCAACAATGCCATAACTCTGGCAAGTAAAATTGCCCTGTAGGACTAACTTTGGGAAGGGCTTTAGTCTTAAATGAGTAGAAAAGCTGCTTTGTTCCAGTTATTGTTGAGAAATCTTGGGCCTTGTTCCCTATAACACAGGAGCTGGTGCAGGAGAACCGCTGGGTGATGCTGGCTGCAGAAGGCTGTCCATGATGCTTCCAGCCTTAGCAGAGCTGGAAGCCAGCATGCTCCTTGTCTCCCTCTGCCCACACAAGGTCTGGACTGGTGCCACCGGGCTGCGTAAGGACTTGATCTTTTTATTGTTAAAATCAAATGTTGACTAGAGGGTAGAGTACCGAGTCCTACACCCCTTTATTGCCTTTGGTACCATGGTAGTGTCAGAAATCACAGGAGACGTTCCACAGTGACTTGAAGCTGCTGTCCAGCTGGAGGGAATGGGGTTAATATATATATATTAATATATATATATATATATTTGGTATCAGGGTTGCTTAAGGTACGCAGGTTAAGCCCTGAAGCCAAAGCTGCTGCTGACACCCTGTCACTGCCACGTGCTCTGCTGCCTCTCGTCATGCTGCTGCCTCCTCCTGCTGCTGAGGGGCTCCTCTTTCCAGCACTGACCTCTGCCTTTGTGTGTGCTAATCCAAAGTGGGCATGAGGACCAGGCAAGACAATGGTGATAAATAACACTGTAAATAGAAAAAAAAAATAAATGAGGTAGCTGTTTAAAAAAGGGGGGTTGAGTCCTTTATGGCAGTCAGACAAGCTGGTGGTCAAGTGCACCTGACAAAACTGAGCAGGGGAAGTCGCAGGAGTTCCTCGCAGCTCCTGGGCTTTGTGTAAGGACTGCTTTTGGCCTTGTTTTAACTCAGTGCCTGTGTGCACCTGCTGGCAGCTCCTGTTCTTGTTCCACATGTGAAGTATTTTGCCTTGGACATCCCAGTGCAGCCTGCCTCATCAAGGTAGGGTCACCCAATTAACTGTTTCTAGCCCTGTTGAAATGCAAAATATTTAAACTTGTCCCTTCTTTCTCCTGCCAGCTTCCACCTCCCCACTGACCCTCCTGGTTGTTTTCTGTTGAGAGCAAATCAGCAGGATGATCCTGTCCTTGGTTATCGAGTTCTACCCCTGAATAGTGCACCAGCGAGTCACGTCTGTGCTTAGGAAGGAGAGCAGAAAATTTCAATTGAGCATAACATAGATGAGGGCAGAGCCTGAGAAACTCGGTCTGAAGGTCTTCCCTTCCCCCTCACCAGCATCCGTAATATGAGGAGCCCAAGAGAGTGAGCTGCTGGACAGGTTTTGCTTTTCCCCCATCCACAAAGCAGCCTTTTAGAGTCCAGAGGGGTGTTGTCAAGACACTGATTTGTGCTGAATTTTGTCAGATCACCACAGACGGTTCCTCTGACCCAAGCCTGCTCTGTACTTCTGCCACGGGCACAGCAGGAACCAGGGAGCATTGGTTCTCTGTCTGACAGCAATCCGCCTGCCTGGCTGCCCCTTTGGACCCTTCTCCTTTCTCTGAGCCACGATGTGGGGCTGGAAGGGCTGGTGGGCTGGTGTGCTGTGTGGGGCAGGCTGCAGAGGTCCCAAGACTCCTGTCATCCCCTGGGAAATTGTTCTTTTTGTCTCTCTTCAAGCTCATCCCTGAACTGATCTTCTCCACTGTCGAAAGTTTAGCTTTCTACACCATTTATTTGTCGTCTGTTCCCACTTAAATTGCCAGTCTTGATGCCATATGGTGCCCTTAATAGATAAATAAGCCAGTGTATGTGGTGTAAATATTTCCTTACAAGTGAGATTGCAAATGAGAGACTCATTATTTCATCAGAAGAAACTGAGTATTTAAAGTGGGATTTACAAAAAGGAGGTCTAGCTGAATCCTTCTCTAAAGATCCTCACCCCAAAGCTTTGAATGCCTGATATATCTTTCTTTTTATTCCTTTAAGAAAAAAAAGCTGATTTGATTTTTACCTGCCATAGCAAATTTTAAGCCTGCCCTTTGGTAAGATCCTCTAAGAACTACTGGGATGCTATAAATGGCTGCAAGAGACACAGCTTTTTCTTTGGGGAGTGGATATAGCATAAGAAATGTCAGGTTTAAGAGCACTAAGATTATGTGATATGAATGGCATAATGGAAAGTTCTAGGCAACTTGCAGAGCACTTACTGCTGTACAGCCTCATGCCCTCAGCTCAAAGCTTAGCAAAGCCATAAAGGCTAAAACAACAACAGCCCTGCTCTCCCATGAAAGCACTCAGAACAGCATGTAGCTTATTAAATTATTACAGATCCTATAAAAGGAGGTATCTCAAAGCTCCTATCTCAGATGTGCTTGCCTGCCTGTGTATATTGAGTTAACTTGCTGCCAGGTTTGCCAAGAAACGCATATGGGAAGGAGGGGAGGGTCCTGCTATTTACTGCCCTTAAAACAATTTGAGGGTTATGTGGCCCCCTGTGTTTCTTAAACACTGCCCTTTCCACAGACTGCTTTAACCTGACTCTACAAAACAGTTGTAAAAGCAGAGGTGTTCAGCTGGTGCAAAGGAGCCAGTGGGAAATAAAAAATAAAGAGGGAGCGCATGGGTTGCAAACTTGTGCTCTTTGCAGAAATCTGGAGTAAGGCTGGTCCGAGATCCAGGTCAGAGACATGCACATAGTTTCAATGGTGTTTTTAAAGCATGCATTTAATGCTCTGGCATCTTCCAGAGCTTAGTTTTAAATGGTTGTTTTGCTTTTAAGAAAAGTTCCCAGATATTCAGGACTGAGCCTAATTCTGACGTGGTCTGGAAGTATGTTGGGGCATCCAGTCCATCTTAGAGAAGTCAGGTGATGGCCACCTGGGCTGCTGCACACCTCTTTGGTGTTTGCTCTTGGAAACAATAACAGCAGCATTCCTCGGGGATGCAGCCATGTGCTACTGGGATGGAGCCTCTAGCTTGGTTTTACCTTGTGGCTGGGGCTGTGTTTGCAGCTGAGTTACTGACCTGGTAGCGTCTTTGCCCTGTCTGGTGTTGGACAGGCTGAAATTAATGCCAGTTTTATTATCTTTTGTTCTTTCCCCTGGGCACAGATGGTTTCCAAGCACCGCTGATGCAAGTCACACGGGTTTGGAAAGCAAATGTCCCAGAGGCTGCCCTGTCCCTGCTGGGAAGCCAAGGTTGGGCAAGGTGGGAGTATGCACCTCTGATGCCCAGTTGCTGGCCCTATGGTTTCAGCTCCAGAACCATGCTGTTAACCAAAAGAGAGTGTGGGGGTCCCAGGAGGGTTTCTGTCACCTGGTAGTGAAGAGAACAGGGAAATATCTTGTCAGAAATCCCAGCACTGTTTTTTCCAAACTGGCTGCCTTTTCTCCTCCTTCTCTTTGACTATTTCAGCTGCAGTATTTCACTGTTGCAGTTGGTGTGCCATGCAAGGCTGGTCCAGCACCTTCTCTCTAACCTTCGGTCTCTGTGGGATTTTCTCTTTCTTTAACAATCCGATTTACTTTGCCACCAGAGATTTTCCCATGTCATTGTATGCAACAATTTTGGACACTAAAAACATTGGCCAAATATTTGTACAATCCCCCTAGAGCCCGGGGGCTATTGCACAGCCTCTCCTGGGAGCTGGAGCCTTGGTGCTCCCACTGCACTTCCAGCAGCCCAGAGTGTCTGCAGGTTGGATAAAGTAGGTAAAGAAACCAGTACTTTAGTGCTCAATGTCATATGTGCTAGGAATGATCTGCTGGCAGAAATTTAATTTTGTTTCCAGTAATTTGGGGTTACAGATAGGATTACATCTCCCAGTCAGAGAGAGACATTAATCAAGAAGTAGGCCTCTTAATCCTCCTTTCAATGTTAATGAAACACTGTAAAAATGCCTTTCACCGGGGGATGTCAAGTATCAGTTGTGCTTTGATTAACATGCTTTTGTGACAGGTTTACTGTTGTTCTATGTACCGAGTTATTCAGCAACCTAATTTAAGCTGCCTGTCAAGAGAAAACAGGTACAAAGAGAGCATTATTTTCTCATTGGAGTTGCAATAACAGACTTGTGTATCTACAAACTGTTTTTTTTTTTTTTTTTTTTAAATGCTGGTTACTCTGCACCCGTTGTGACATTTTAACCTTCAGAGTAAATGGGGAAAGGCTGGACGTGACACAAATCACACTGTCCTCTGAATGGCAATTAGGAATGAGATAAGAAATCGGAAATGTTGTTGCAGCTGATAGGAGCTGAGCACTCGCCTTGCTTCCAGCAAAGTGGAACTGGGACCAGCTCTGCTGGCGTGTAAATGGTGTAAATCTGGGGCAACTGAGAGGAGAATCAGGCCCTGAATCTGAAATCCTCTCTTCATTTTCCTCTCCCTCTTCTGAAGTCAAAACACATTTTCAGTGGAGGCTTTGTGGTTTGGGTTGCATTTGGCTTCTTATCTGCTCAGTTGTTTCTAATGTGGCCTGATTATATTAGATATGAACTTCCTCGTGGCTGAGAGCCAACGCCAGGCAGACCGTTCTCTCTCCTGGCTGCTGAAACCTGACAGGGGGACGCCAAGCCTCTTCAGGGGAGCTGGTTTATTTTTAGAGGATTTTTATTCCGCTTCATTTTAAAAATTGAATTCTTGAAAAATAGCACCTCCAAATCATCTGAAAGCAGGAAATAGCTGGAGTCTGGAGTCTTCCATGCAAACGGAGCTTCTTCCAGCTAACGTGGCAAAAGCCACCCAGCCTGCCCTCACCAACCTGGCACCCACCAGGTATTATTGGTGTCATTAACTGAGAGAAGATTTCCATGGGATTGGGTGCAATTGTACTTACCAGCCACGGAATATGGATTAAGGGCACCACATTGCACTGTTTTGTATGTTGGCTGCTCTGTGGACAGAAGAAATCAATGACAGGATGATCTTTTCCCTTTGCGAAGTCTATAAATGAACTCTCAGTCCCGTTCTGAGGATAACTGTGCTGATGGGCCTGAGCCCCATGCCACTAGGCTTGCTAGAGGGAAGGGCTGCTGGAGGCGCAGCATCTTGAAGGTGGTCTGAGAGTCTCGCAAGCAAGACCTGTCAGGATGGGGACATTTCTGTCTGCAGGGAAAAGACAACTTGCTGAGGTACACCTGGGTCTCCCTTCAGCTTGGCCATCCAGCGAGGATTTTGCAGAAAGGCTGCAGCATGTTCTCCTGTAGCACTGAGACCTGCGCAGGTCCCCAGCCTCTTCCTCCCTTTTCTAATCTGCCGGGGTGCTCAGTACATCATGGTGACCTGAGAGGATGTTCAGGAGCCATTTGTAATGTCTTAATGACTGTATTAGCACCTCTAATTGTAAGTGACGGGGCAATTAGTCTCAGCATAGCAGCTTGAACAATTATGCCTGCCCTACTAAAGTGACAGAATATTCATTAATGTAATAGCGAAAAAAAATCATCTCCTTGGGATTTGTCCCTCTAAGGAGACTGTCCTGGCTGTTGCTTCTTGTAGAAGTTCCTTCAGTTCACTTCAGTGTCCCTATTTTCAGTTTCTTAAAAAAATAACACAAAAAACAACAAGTTTGAGTGCAGCTCTTGCCAGAAATAGTCATCTGTCAAACCTATTTATTCCATGAAAAACACCTACGGCAAGTGTGTGCCTCTGGCTTGATTCACAGAGGAGACCTCTAAGAGTAAGAAAGAAATTCAGTTGCTCATTTTTTTTCTGGATTTCACTGCTATTAGGCAAATAAAAGCACGTACAGATCAATTCTGTCCATTAGAGAGTGTTAGTCCCTGCAGAAGAAGCTGCAAAACTGAGATCTTCCTTCAGCCATTTTCAAGGATTGGGTCTGAAATACTGCAACAGGCTTTCATTGACAAGTTGGTTTGGTTACCTGCTCACTTTCTGTCTCTTTCCCAGCTGACAAGGAGCAAGCAGTAATTTTCCAAGCATGTCTCACCTGGTGTTTCTGTCACAGATCTGAGGAACTCCATGGGACCTTCTTGGAGCTCGGGGCTGCTCAAGGGATCACAGTGGGACCAAGGTGAGGGGCAGCCCTACGGCAGCCTCATTTTCCAGCCACCTTCCTGTGGTATTGCTGTCAGACAAGGTGCGTGGGGAAGGTAAGGATCTCTTTAAACAAGCTTTCTTTTTTTTTTTTTTTTTCCTTTTCTTTTAATCAATGAATGTCCTGGTGCCTTGCATGTGGTGGCACTGGATTTTTTTTTGGTAAATGCATCTGAAATCAGACTGATGAGGTTGTCATTGTTTCAAAAATAGCTTTACTCCTAAGAGAAAGCTGTCACTGCAGATGTGTTTTAGCTCAGTGGAAACATCAGGACTGTGTTTGGGACGGCAGGATCGTGACATCGTTTTAAGCACAGTGGGAGACAGATGGGTGAGCTGCCAACTTGATGCAAAAACAATAAGAACAAATGAGCTTTTTAAAAATAGAACAATTGCATTTGGAAAAAAGGGTTGGAGGGGGGCGAAGTTAAGAGGAAAATAATTCTCCCATGATCCTATCCTGGTTTTTATATTAAACAAAACATGTTACAACATTGTCTTCATTAGCAGTGAAGTGACAAACTGGAGCACTTCCAAAATGGCTGGCTCCAAACTGCTTTCATATTGACCTGAAATGTCAGCTGCTATTATGTTCTGCTGACCACTGATTGCTTCCAGAGTAGCGTTTTCTTGTGTGAAATGAAAGAAGTTTCATTTCAGTGTCTCCTGGTGTTTGTGAAGTATGATAGTCATGGGAAATGATAGTGCCTTTATTTCTAACCACTTCTTAGTTCAAGTGAAATGAATTGTTAATCTCAAAGCTTTTTATGCCGTGATAGTGTATTTTGTGGAAGTGCATTGTATTTACTCATTTAGAATATCCTACACTGCATCTTCCTACAGCCAGCAAACACTGGTAGTAAGTACCTCTAATTCATTTCCCTACCCTCAAGTATGTGTACACAGAGCTGGGCTTTGACATAACACTGATATCACACTCTGCAATCAGACTGTTCATTTTTCCACATAGCTATGCTAAAAACGTGAATTTGGAGAGGTGGCATTTCTGGCAACAGTAGTCTAAGTTCTGTGATTGGGTCAATGATACAATGGAAAGGTTTTTGTTTATTTTTATTCCTCTTTACAAGACAGGAGAATGTTCAAGTAATATTTAATTTCATATCGTAGGTTTATATTACGTGAAAACCTCTTGGTCTTTTATCATTAGGGAAATGAACTGGGTGATCTGTAAGGTTTTTTTCAATTATTCTGTTCTGAAAAGCTGCATAATTTATTCATATTTCTATACCATATTTTTGTGTAGTTATCCCCTGAAAACAACTCTTCTGAGGAAAAGTGAAGGTACTAGGTCTACCTTTTTGGGAAAGATAAGCAGTTATATGCTAAAGACCAGAATAAAATATACTGACCAAATAAACCTACTAGATTTACTCTTGTAAAGTAACAGCAACTGAATTATCTGTAAAATGTAGGAAAAGTCTTAGGGATTTTGGATACAGATATTTCCTCTGCTGGGAAAATCCCAGCAGTTGGGTTGGGCAGAATTTGATTGCCTTACTTGGTTTCTGTGATAATTGGGCGCCAAGAGGAAATGTGCTTGAAAGTGTAGGAAGTGTGCAACCTTAGTAAGGTATTACTTGGGCAAATGAGAAAACAGCCCTTACATCTTTTCTAATCAGTATTTCTGTTTTTATTTTTTTTTCCACATTTTTTCTGAGACCTTTCCTTCCAAGGGAGTGACCATGAGCTAAGTGCTAAGTCGGTCTGCAAGCTTTTCCTGTATCTGGGTGGCAGACAGATAGACTCTGAGGAGATGGCTTTGGGCTCACGCCAGTACCTGCTCATTTAACATTTTTCTTCTTCTCTTTGAAGTCCTACTCAACACTTTAATTCCTTCATTTGTGAAAGAACTAGAGACAGTAGGGTTCCCAACAGGAGGAAGACGAGAAATGTAAAGGACAATGGTCATGTTTTTGTAAGAGGCCTTGACTTTCCTCTACTTTGTGTCTATTAAGAATTTAAATTAAAAGATAAGGCTGCAGAACTTTGGCTACAACATTGTACAGTGAAGTATCTGACAGTTTTGTCCACTAAGAGCCATTATCTCTTACCTTATTGCCTTCCAATTAAAAGTAAGCTTGTGTAAAAGTAAACTCAGCTTTTATGGCCATTAGGCTATTATTTTGTTTTGCCTTTTTATTTTATTAATTTTGTTTTTGTATATTTTTTTAGAGAATTATCTCTGCTTTATCCAAATATTCAATTCAATTATTATGAAGTTAATAAAACCACTTGTTATTTTCTGCAGTATCTCTATCAGCTCTTAGAGGAACGCTGAATTATCCCAAGTGAAGAGAAAAACAACTCCTTACTGGAGGAGTAGTTGGAGAGTTGAATATAGCAAAACAAGAAAAATGTTGTTTCATACTTGCTGTGTGTGATATTTCTGAATGCTGAGTGGGGATTAGGTAAATAGTTGAGGGCAGTGCTTTAAAGATGAAAGCCATAACATGAAACACAAAAACAAATCATCCTCTGATAGTTCTGACAGTCACCTGTACGGAGAAAATAATGCCTGAACCATGAGACGATTCCAGCAAAAGGGAATAAATGGAGTCTGCAGGTCTGTGAGTCCACCCAGAATTGCATTCTTCCCAATAGAAACAAACCAAGTGGTTAACTGCTGTCCCCAGGATCAGCCAGGCAACCCTCTGTTCTCACGGATAGGCTGGGGTCCTGCCCTGGGCTTGCAAAATGAATGGCTTGGGCTGGGACTTTCATTAACTGCAATGTTACCTCGGGGGCCTCCTGTAATACCAGGTATTGTAGCTGCAGCTTCAAGGTATTTGGGATAGTCAGGGTGTAGACAGAGAATTTTTAGAGGTCTTATTCATTTTTTTTTTCCAGTTAACTTTTCCCTGGCAATTACTTAAAGGCACACCCATGTTAGTACTAATAATATTTTGGGTCAGAAGCAGCACTTGATTTTTTTTTTTTTTGTTTGTTTGTTTCAAGTCACTTGGTTGGAAGAGAATGGGTGCAGCTTTTCTTGTCACTTGCCAGACTCACGTGGCAGAGGAGGCTTGGCTATTTTTCACCTCTCTGCTGAGAAGAAATTTGTTTCAGGCAGCTGCTGCCTTTATTGTTGTAATAATCCATGGAGAGCACAAAGGTGCTGCACTGGGGGCTGGATCCTTTGTGTGGGGTTCTAGGAGATGTTTTGCTTCGCCTCCTTGAAGGAGCAGCCACAGCTGCCACACGAAGGGGGAGCAGTGAGGTGAGAGATGGTCTCTAAGATGAAGGGGCTCCTGGTGGAGGAAGCCAGGACTAACTGTGGCCTGTGGAGAAGGAGACCAGTGTTTCCAAAGGATCCCAGAATAGCTCTGTTTATAAAACTTGCAAGGAATTGAAATATTCGCAGTGCGACTGAGTCATAGAGAGATGAAACGGTTTTACAGCTGCTGTGATGATTCGTGTGAATCCACAGGAGTCTGCTCATTGGGAATTTCATTCCTAACAGCAGAAATAGTGACTTTTATTATGAGTCAGGCCTTGCTTTTAGCAAAAACAATTAGGGCTTTGGCAGCTTTAGTTAACTGGAGTCGGTAGGAGGGCAGGAGTAGACCCCAGGGGTCCTGCAGCAGCCCAGGTGGGCGCCCAGCAGCGAGTGCACCTGCTGGAGTGCATGCCCTGTGTTCCTTCTGTCTGGACACTCACAGGCATGCTCTTGAGATGCCTTGGGTTTCCCTTTCAGTTGGACTCCAGAGGACTCCAAAACAAACAGCCCTCAGACTTCTTCTCAGGAAATGGTGGTTGCATCAGCTGCCTTTACTGATGCTCTGCTGATATGTCTGCTCTACAAACCATGCATGAAGGGCACCAGGAAGACCCATCCTGATATTCTGGGAACAAGGGATGTTTGTACAGCAAAGCAAGGCTTCAAAGAGGTTTTTCTGCTCCCTCTTCAGTTCAAGATAGTGGCCCTTTTGTTCAAATGCAATACAGGTGAACTGATTCCCCAGGGTGAGTCTGTCCCATCCTGGGTTTTATCACAGTCTACAGAGCTGGAAAGAATTTTGTTGGATCCTCTTGTTAAAACATTAGCTGCACTTCACTGAAAAACCTAATGCTTTAAATTCCGCTTTAATGGCCTCCCACCCCCTGCAACTGTTCAGGGAAATATTCTGGCCAAATAAAGGAACCATTAAAAGAAACATCTCTTTTTATATGACACCCTGTTAGCCCTAATGACAGTTTTCTCTCTGTAAATGCAGTAAAGTATGGAAATATTGCTGTGCTCCATGGTGCAATTTTCTGACTGTGATTTTCGTTGATAAAAGCCTTCAGAGAGTGCATTTCCCTTCCCACTTATCTGCCATCAAAGACAGCAAATACATGAAAAATTCAGCTGTCACTCTAAACAAAATATACAATTATTCTGGGTTGACGTTTTAAGCAGAAATAAAATCCATGGAAAAAATCTGGAGCTATTTTCTAAATGCTGTGATGTTTACTTCTATCTTTTTGCATTATGCACGTATCACCTGTTTTAGATATTTGAATGCAAAGATGAGATATCACAAGTTAAAACTTAGCACTTGCCAAATTAAATATTTGTTGGGATGAGCCCTAAGTTCTTTACTTGGCTACTATTTTGGACAGGAGAATGAAAAATCTTTTCTAACCTGAGGTAGCTCACCAAATAACCAAAGGTAGTTATTTTAGGAAGCTGAGGAAGAAGGCAGATGTTATTCAAGTGGTTGGATAAGAAAAGGAAATAGTACGTGTGAGCTCTTCTGGAATAACCAGATAGATGAACAAAAGTGGAAACATTCCTGCAATGTGCTAATTTGTTTGGACAAATCTAAGCAGATGAAACAGGATGGAAATTTAATATTTCAATTCATCTTTCAAAACTTGAAATAATAGATTGGGGTTTTTCATGCTCCAAGTTTGTTGGAATTACTTCCAAAATCCAGAACTGTGTGGTTTGGTTCCACTATTTTTTTTTTTTTTTTTTCATCATGCAATTGACTTTAGAAATCAAGAAAATTGTAACCTTAACATAATTGTATTTAGAAATAGAAATGGAAAAAAGATTCTCTCTCTTTTTTTTTTTTTTTTCCCTTTCCAAGGGTGAATCTTAAAATTCTCTCTTCTCACTCCCCCACCTCAAAAAAACAAACAAAACAAAACAAAACAACAACAACAAAAAAACAGGTCAAAAGCATATGTTCTTAACTTAGCAAAACAAAAAAACCTTTAGGAAAATAAACAAACAAAAAACTTTTTCCTTTTGGCTCAGACTGAAAGACCTTTGTTTTGTAAGTTGCTTAGTCTTTCCCTCCCCACAACTTAAAAAAAAAAAAAAAAAAAAAAAAAAAAAAGTAGTTTATCTTCTCAACCTGAAATGTAAATCCATATCTCAGTTTAAGATTTCAGAAATATATTAGCACTTCTAAACTAGAGTCATTGAGTTTGGAAGGGAAATCTTTAGTTGCACTCTCCCCTGCTTGAAGCAGAAATGCTGAAATACTTACTTTGAAAATATAACAAAAAATATATTTTGATACTTTCAGTGCAACGGA
Source organism: Aythya marila (assembly GCF_965140915.1). Classification (NCBI taxonomy): domain Eukaryota; kingdom Metazoa; phylum Chordata; class Aves; order Anseriformes; family Anatidae; genus Aythya; species Aythya marila. Next base: position 6,269,383 of record NC_139048.1, read on the forward strand.
ATCATAGAATAGGTTGGAAGGGACCTTGAGATCATCTCATCCACCCCCCCTGCTCTAGCAGTCTCAGTTGGAGCAGGTTGCCCAGGACCGTGTCTAGTCTCCATAGATGGAGATGACCTCACATTTTTACTGAAAATATTAGCCAGCTTCAATGTTAATTTACTAATGATTTCTGTTTTCTCCTATATTCCATCTCTGCAAATGCCTTCAAAAAAGAAAATCTCTTAGCTCACCATGTTACTCATTTCTCAGAAATTTCCCATTTGCACAAGCTTGGTTTTTGTTATTGTTTATGACGTATGTAACATTCTCCTGAGAGCACTACAGCCTCTTCTGCTTTCGTACAAAGAACGCTAATTCACTCTCTTTGTGAACATTTTTGTTTTATAATTAAACTTGGCTGCCGTTCAGAGGCTTTGCACTGAAGATTCATATGTGCTGTTGAGGTCATGTCATCATTTAAAGATCGTGCAACGAAAGAAAGAGGAAGTCATGGCATTCAGTTAAATTATTCTAATTCAGTTTGAAAAAATGAGTATTTACCATTCCATTGCATGTAAAGGTATGGTTATTTAATAATGGCAGAAAAAGTTATTGACCTCCACATGCCAGTGGTAGAACTACTGACCTGAACTAATCTTGGTCTCAAAATGGCAATGGTGGGCCCTCACTGTTGAAGGAATCATGGGCGTCCATTTCTCTCAAGGTCATATCTAAGATGTAGTGCTTGATCAGTGTTTCTAGGTTTGGTCACTCATGCCCATTTGCCTTCAACCTCATCCAGTCACTGGAGCTTGTTCCTCAGCGCCCCTTCACCACTTTGACATCCAAACCTTTCTTGCCTCAGTATATACATGGCTGTGGCAGCTTTAGTGTCTTAGTTGTATCCTACATGGTGATAGAACAAGGGAATTTCATAAAGAGTTATGTTTCTCTCTTCCTGGGATACAAGAACAGGAGAAAGAGGGACAACCATGGTGCCTCCAAATCAAGTTCCTTGCAGCCATCTCACCGCAGGTACATGCTCCATCTATGAGACCAGGTGTTCTCAACAGGTTTCTAATGCTGATTTAAGGACTGAACCTTGCTGCGTGCAGCCTGAGTAGGGTGTTTTCATTAATAGTAGCATGGAAATATGCTGAAGTATGTGAAGTTTCAAGTTCAGAAAGTTTCTTGCTAACTTCACTGAGTTTGAGAAATTACCACAATGTAGGCTTCATTAGGAGTTCCTTTTTTTATGCATATGACAGAGAGAAATTGCAGCCAGTGGTGCCTTTGCTGAAAAGACTCCAAAAGATTGCCATTAGTTTCTAATAATAGATCATAATTATTTTTATAGGGTTAAGCTTGTCTCTTTCCTCATCCACCTGCCTTGCAGAGATAACCTCTACGAATACCCTGAAGGACTGTCAGACTCCAATTCAAAAGCTTTTCCTTAGCTAAATTTTCTAAACAATTCATTACCTATAAAAGATTGTTGAGAATGCAGAGATATGGACCTTTTCTCTCCAATTTATATTCTCATATAACTGCACTCAATGCCTAACTATACTCTGGAATAATTTGATTTTTCTTCCATTATTACTATGCAAAGATATTCTGTATATTAGAGCAAAATCCATTCATTCTTCAGAACACATCTCATTTGCCGTTAGCTACACAAACACTTGACTGTACTTAAAGAATTGCTATTCACAGTAGTGTCACATATCTCATTTAAAATATCAATTTTACTTAGTGCGTGTGGCACGGTTTTCAAAAGGTTGAGCCTCAGCAGTGCATATTTCTACTAAAAATGAAGAAATAAACTTACTGCTAAGATGTATGCTTGTGTATGCACACGTGTTGTTGGAAATACTAAACGCTGATGGTTTGTTTTCTTCTCATAAGCTTTGCTTGGAAGTGAAGTTTGTCAGTGAGTCTGTCAGGTCTAGTGGCAGCATCTGCTGCCTGACCTTTATAAAAGTGCGTTAGATGATTTTAATTCTAGAGTTGAGCACCACTGCTGTGTAAATATGAACAGCAGAGCAGCTGACTTGACTAAGTCTCACCAAGAGACTTGCTTTTTACCTCTGCTTCAAATCCTGGCTCTGTAGGCTAAGTCCTCCTATGTATTACACTTCTTTAAGGAAGGAGTTTTTTATTTTTCTTTCTGGAGTGACAAAAACAGATTCATGCCCAAGGATTTTATCCAAACTTCTAAAAAAGAATGTTATGAAGAAAATTGTGGAAAATTTTTCATTTCAGACATTTATTTTTGACATGAAGGAAAACGACCTTACTGATAGTATCAGAACCCATTGCATGGTTTCATTTCACAAAGGCGTAAAAAGTGCTCTAGGTAAGTGTGTCCATACAGGCTTTGTGAAAAGAGAAAGATGGATAGAGGGCCGAGACCCTATAAATACCCCCATTAAAAAAAAAAAAAAAAAAAAAAAAAAAGTGAAAAAAAAGAATCACTAGAAGAGTGGAACTTGGGGAACTGTGATCAACAAACCAAAGACCTCATGCATGAAGTCTCACTCCGCAGTCCATTGCCCATTGCCTAAAAAGATGTAGTTAACAGTTGGAGAAGGCACAAAGAGGGGGGAGAAGAGGACAAGGACAACATTAGCAAAAGCCAGGGTACATTACGTAGTCAATCAGTAATTGCTGCAATTGGAGCTCATCATCTGCTTAGTGCTTAATGTCTCGGCCTTCAGAATGAATTTTATTAATACTAATGTCTTAAGAAAACTGTAGTAGTCATTATCTTTGTTGATTCTCATGATGTTAAAAAGTGAAGCTGAGCTGTTCTCTTCTTGCTGTTGATTACTAGTCTGTCTAGGAAGCAAAAACGCAGGATATGTGGGCAACTTGGTTGAAGTCACAAGTCCTATACCAAATCCTTCATGTTGCCAAGGGCTGTCACTTAAAAGATGCCCCAGGGCTCTCTGAGAGGGGCCAGTGACAAGGCTATCCCTGGAGCCCCATTGCCTGGTGTCTGAATGGACATGGGCTGAATGTTATGCTGAATTCCAAGCAGTCCAGACACACTGCCCTCTGTAGTGCCTGCTTGCTTCTGTCCCAGTCCTGGCTGTGCTGCAGCTTTTTCACCAGCGTCTTTTGCTAGATGCAGCTCAACAGGGATGTGTTTGGCCTGTTTGAAAGCTGCATGTGATTTGCATTGGGTGTGATGAGCCACAGAATGGCTGAGGCTGGGAGACAGGAGTGATGCTTACTTTCTTCCAGTCCTCAGGAACCTCTCCTGATCACCATGACCTTCCAGAGATAACCAGGAGTGGCTTTGCAGTGAAGTCAGCCAGCTCCCTCAGCACTCATGATTTCATCCCCTGGACTTGTGTATGTCCAGTTTGTTTAAATGTTCTCTAACATGATCACAGGTGCCTTCTCCACCAAAATAGGTCATCCTTGCTTCTGCTTTTGCTCCAGGTCTTGGGCTATGAAGCTGCCATTATCTCTGCTTGTAGGGAAAGTTTGTTACAACCCATCATCTCTCCAGCAGAGCTTCCACAGATGCAGCTGAGAATACCTCACTGATGAAGGATGGTTTGTGCTCATACCCTTTGCTTTAGAAAACAGAGTAAGGGTTTCTTGTATGAATTCTGCTATTTTCCTTTTATTTCTCCTCTTTTTCTCTGTTTGCTTCCATCAGTTTCCCCAATTAAGCGTAACAATTTGTGCTGTACTGGGCCTTTGCAGCAGGAGCAAAACATTTCCAACCCTGCAGAAAGATTTTTTTTTTTTTAACATTTCCTCTCAAACTGCAAGGCAAAAATGATTCTTGTGCTCTGCAAGTCTGAAAGTAAGGGTAGAGCAGAGACCTTGGAGTGATAATGCTGCAAAGACTTTATTCTTTGTCTTTTTCAAAACATTGATTTCTTGAGAAAGGGAGATCATCAACAAAAGAAAAAGAAAACCTCACATGCTGGGGTGGGCCCATTAGAGGAATGCAGGCTCATTAGTCTTGCTAAATATGATACTGCATGTAAAGTCAAAAAAGCAAAGTGAGGTCTGGGGAACTTGGCAGGAAATCAGCCAAGATCCATTATATTATCTTTCACAAGCCTTGTTAGTGGTGACACTAATTGAAGGCTGGGCCCTCTTTTTTGCTGACTGTCTAACACTGGGCCATTTTAATTTCACCTGATTATGTTGCCCTATTGTGAGAAGTCTGACAAAAACAAGATTTGTGGAAACTCCTACCAATGAGTCCTTGGCTGCCCAAAAGCTCTCTTGGCAGCTAGAAGGTTTCTGTTAATAAGGGGACTGACCCATTTTTCACTTCTAAAGATCCCAAATAAATTGGTCACAGTACTGCTGCGTTTCAGTTAAGGCTGACCAGGTTCCTGTAGCTTATAAATCTCTATATACCAGGTGTGTTAAGCTTGTTTAAATATTAAAAATGCTACAACTCCTACCCTTCCCCATAAGAAAATGACCTGAGCAAGACCATGCCCACGTGAGGGTTGCCAAAGAGTGGGAGAAGGTGAAGTGCTGTTGTAGGGCTAAGGCCGTAGAAAGGTGGAGTTACTCCAGGAAAACACTTGGATAAGAAGTGTGATTCTTTCCCTGTTTTTATCAACATTATTTATAATTTCCTTGCTCTTTCTTTGCACTTCTTTTGGCAGACAAACTCAGTACTCAGTTGTATAATAAGGAACTGAGTTTTGCCTCCCTTGTATATAAAACTAAAGTGACTCTTCGGAAGTCAGAAAGATCTGATGTTAGTTAGGGGAGAAGTGGTCCCACTAAAGAGCTTTCTAAAGAGAAAAAATTCCCTCTCCAATTGTGAAACAAATTAACTATTAGAAGCAGCCGGCTGGATGCACCTCTCTGGGGCTGATGACCAGGGAGACTTAAAAGCCCATTAAGCTAATGCTTAAATTCATTCTCTGCACGTAGTGGGCACAGAGGAACTGTCCTCGCAAGCTGGGCTGTGGCAAGGTCCTGGGTTTCCAATGGGGAAGGGATTTACATCACTGAGAAAACATTTGGTGATTATGACTACCAACTGTGTTAATCTTCAGCTAGAATTAAAAGTCACTGACAAGTTGCTTTGGGATTTGTGTGGCTGTGCAAGGGAATAGAGCCAGAATGAGAATTTCTGAGCTATGTACTCGTGCCAGTGAGGGATCATCCTTTTCCTCTATTGACTGATGATGCATTGCACAGAAATGGGGCTTTGCTAGAACAGGGCAGGCCTTTTATGAAGCAAAATCTGCCCTTTTGCTTCTTGAGGCATGGGGTATGAGTGGTGTGTGTGCTCAGCAGAGAGATGGGGCAGGTTCCTGCTGATTTGTCTGCTGGTGTGGTTGACAGTGTCTTGTGCAGGTGCAAAGGTCCCCACTGTGTTCATGGGGACATGTTTGCAAAGGAATGGCACTTAAGGAGATGCTCCTTTTACCTAAAGGCTGCCACTTGAAGGCTGGGGTCTGCTCTGTGCCAGATGCCTGCACCTCCACATCACTGTCCCTGGGTGGGTGCATAGTACCACGGGGACCCCGCTGCTGGACGTCTGTCCCAAACAGGAAAAAGCTGAGTCCTTCCTTCTGCTGTCTGAACAGCTCCTCCATGGCCAAAGATTTCTTGGGGACCACCACCAAGTGCCTTGTCTGGAGACCTGCTGAAGTAGATGCAGCCTACCAGTCCCTTGAGCCATCTAGTGGTGCCTTCCTTGACTACTGGATGGAAACGTCGCCAAAAAATACTAACAGCATCTGGTTAATCCAAAAAGGGCTATGGGTAACTCATGCCAGAAGCAGACCAGCTACAATGAAAATAAGGCAGTTAGTGTTTCAGTAGGTTACCAAAGCAACAAAAAATCTCCCCTGGAAATGGCAGATGAGACACAGAGGTAGATGCCAACATAGGATGTTAGAGGCTAAGGAATTTGGTCTGGAGTTGTCGCTTTGTCGTAGTGTTTGCAGCACTTTATGGTTCCTCATCGAGTCAAGCTGGGATTTTAAAAGGAAAGCTGAACCTCCTAACCTGAAACCTCAAATCCTTTTCTGATGATTTTTGTAACTGAAAAGCGGAAATAGAGTCTTCAGTAATTCAAAAAAGATTTAATGATCAAAGCTGCAATTAAAAGCATGGTGAGTCATCTTGCAATTGTCCGTGTGCTAAAAAGTACAGGCTGTGCAAGAGATCATGTTGTCATGACTGGTTTTGCTCAAAGAGGATATGGGAGCTGCTATTACTTCCAGCTACGGAAGCAATCTATATTCTGCAGACCTATGTTTACAGAGCAGGAGAAAAGGCAACAGTCCCAGCTGCCCCGTTTGTGTATTTTATTTAGTAGCTCTGTCTGCAACATCTGAATTCGTGATGGTGCTTTATTACTTTCTGCCTTCTTCCAAAGTGTCTGCTCTCAGTAGGAGCCTTGATTTTTTTAATTATTTTTTTTTTTTCTGCCAACAAATTACCCACCAATAAAAAAACAAAAACACCACACCATAAGAACTGATCTTTAGAGTAGCATTATTATTATTATTTTTCTTCCTGGAGCATGCACTAACAATGGAATATTTAAGTAAACATTTCACAGTGTATGCACTTTCCCAAATTAAAATTGCAAAAGGCAAGGAAACAAAGATGAACAAAGATGAAAATACCCAACCATGTTATTTTTCAGAAACTCTCACAAGTAAATGGTATTTCCCTTTAAATCCTGTTGTTTTGTTCTACTTGATACAAAAACAAAAACAAAACAAACAAATAAACAACAAAAAAAACATAACTTGGTTTATGTATAGGAGAAAATTACTATAGAGAAAAGTTCCTAAAATGTTCAGGTTGTCATACAGAGAAACAGCTAAAAAGAAGCAAGAGGATTTGTAGCTCTCTACCACAAAAATATTATAAAAGATTTGGATACTCTGCTACAAGTCTTGCTTTCCCACTTCCCCTATTCCCTTTCTAGCAGAAGTGAGATATATTCTTTTTTTTTTTTTTTTTCAGATCCTCATTACAGCTGCGATAATCAGGCTCTAACATACTAGAATGAGATTGCCTACTTTACAAAAATCATTGTTGTAGCTTCTCTTTATTTGATTTATTTGTATAACAAGCTTTTTTATCTTGCCATTTATGACATCAAGTGCCTTGAGTCATTGACTGATAGCTTTAAATCAATGCCAGCTTTTATAAGGATCCCAAAAGGATCATCTAATGTAAAATATAATGCAATCAAATCAATTGGTCTTTTTTTTTTTTTTTTTTTTTCTCCCCAGCTTTATCTGAAGAGATCTGCTCTCTGTTCTGAAAGACAAGTCAGATTATCTGATCTAGCAAGTCTTGCAAACAAACAAATTCAGATATCTTATCATGAATCAAATCTGTTGTGGTCACTTAGTTCATTCAAGTGACATAATGTACCTACAGAAAATGTTCTTAAATTCTTGCATGATTTTATAAATGTAGTCATTGAGCAGATGAGAAGTAATATCACTGTCTCTACATTTGCAGTGTATTAGGATGGCCTTTATCTAATTCAGCCAAAGAGGTTTAACAGGAAAATAGAAGAAAACCATGGAACTTACACCGAAGGATTTAATGGGCTTTTTTAAAAAAAAAAAAAAAAAAAAAAAAAAAAAAAAAAAAAAAAAAAAGTGGTCCAGGCTAGGACACAGTTGGGATCTTTTAAAATGAGAGGGGCAAGTTGCTCATTTGCAAAACTCAGCAGTCAGGTGATGGTGTCAGCATAGTTCAATAGCTCATACCTCATCTTGCAAAGAAGGAATGCTTACTAGAAGTGGTGGGAATGTTTCCAGAACTTGTGTGCAGCTGTTCATATGGTTTTGATAAAATCTGCAAAAGCCCTGTTGGTGTGTGAAGTTGCTTGTACCTCTACATAGAATGAAAGAGCTGCAATTGTCCTGCTTGGTCAAAGCAATACCTTTGTCTTGATGGTAAGAGCCAGAGCAAACCCTTGCAAGGGAAAGCTGAGCAATTAAGGAATTCCCATGAGAGGGTTTTCTCTACCCCCACAAGTAGTCAGTGGTTGGCTGATGCTCTGGGCCAGCAATGCTTTTATTTCTTATAGATCATTCATCCTCAGCAGCAACATAGCGGTATTCTTTCTCATTATCCATGCCAATAGGATACAATCTTTTGAAGTGGGATGACATGGAATCTCCATATCTCATAGCAGTGAGCCCCCCCAGCTTCATTATATACCTCATAAAATAATTTGTTTTGTTAACTCTAAACTTTTCTCTTTTTGACCTTTCAAATTTCACTGTGTAGCCCCTGCCGTTCTACAAAATGACGGCTATAGCAATTGTCTGATGTTAAAGAAGTTGATGAGAAGATCTGAAAAATCCTCATTTATTTCTGTGTGAATCTCTGCCAAATTCTATGTTGTTGGTCCCTTCTCTGAATGTAGCCACCTCAGATGTTCCAAAATCTCTTCATAAATTTCCTTTGATAGCTGCGTCTCAGCCACTCATCCATGCAAGCGGGGATGCCTGTGCTACCCGATACAATTGTTGGTGAAGAACTTTAATGTCGATGAGAATTCAATACTTGACAATGAGGAGCAGGACCTTTCAAGACTCAGGTGCTGAAAGGAGTGAAAAAAATTTGGCTCCATTGTATTTGCTTTTTATGTGTGTTCAAAAGAGGAAAAATACTTGCATTTTAATATCAAATCCAACAATCTAAGTTGAAAGGGAAGTAATTATACATGAAAGGAATGTAGCCTTTTGTAATAAGGTTTTTAAAGTATCAGTTTCATTCTATCATAATATTTTTATGATTGAATTTACCTTTTAATATTTTAATAACTTTAGTATGAGGTAAGGAAGTCCTTTGTAGCTTATCTCACAAGCCTGTCTAGGACATTGCACTTAATGAGGTTTATAATTCAATATAACCACATCTGCATCTTTAATAATGCCTAACATTTAATCTTCATTGCACCACTTGAATCAAAAGATCTAAAATTAAACCTGCTGCAGCTTAATCTCATAATAAACATGCATGACATTTTGTGCAAAACTTGTGCCTTATCAGTGTGGTGCACTCTTACAATTGTATCAGATGTAGCAAAACGTAGTTTAATCAGCCAAAGGTAGTTGGTGACATTTAACTCCCATTGATACATCTGCTTTCAGGAAACACCAAGATCCTCCCCTTGAAAAAAAAAAAAAAAAAAAAAAAAAAGTGTTTGTGATAGTGTTAGCAAGCATGGGTCTAAATCCCATTAGTTAGAGCAACATTTACACAGACCCTTACTGGTAATGATCAGTCTTCGAACAGGTGAAGAACCTGATCTAAACCTCTAAAATGAGGTGAAGAACCATGAACCTGACCTCTAAAAGCACCTGAACATTATTCGACTCGTCAATACTGCAGTGCAAGTGCAATAACAGTTTTGATGTTGGTAGAAAACCAGACTTGATGTGTGTCCTGCTTTCCTCATGCCCTCGTGGGTGGTTATAAGCTTTCTGAGATCACCCCACCACACTCTCAAGAGGGAAGGTAAATCAGTTTGGATCATAAAGGCAGTCATGGATGGCTACAGCCATGATGTTTGGTGGTTTTGGATGGTCTACGATAGCTCTATGCACCTCCACTGAAGGATGAGGGGGCTATGGATGAGACATAGCCTTCATCTATGTGCCCTGAAGGAACATTGCATGAGAAAGTCCTTCTGAATCGATGGGACTTTGCACCAGCAGACAGAATAAGGGGGCTGCTCCTGCAGAGCTCTTAATAGGCTCAGGGTTTTGCTTGGGACCTATGGATTGGTGGTACTTCTTTTCAAAGGTGTGACTATTGTGTTGTAATCAGGTGTGAGGTTTTTGTGGGTTACAGCAGTTCTGTCACTGTGACACCAAAATTTCCCTCTGATGAAAATGAGGTTAAAAAAAAAAACAACAACAAAAAAAAAACACAACAAGAAAGAAGATGTAACTTGCAGAGATGACATTTTTGGAGAACAGGCAGTTTTAGAATCATCTTTAACATGTTCAGGTGAAATGATGAATTTGCGAAAGCTGAGCTCAATTGTTTAATAAGAAGCTAAATCAGACCACTTACCCTCAGGCCAGCTATGCTCAAAATCATTGTTTCAATTCCTTACAGGTGCAAAAATTAGCAACAAAATCTGTGAAAAATAGAACCCTATATTAGACCTTAATTCAAGATGTATGTAATTCTCCCTGCATTTAAAGGACTCTGGCTGCGGTGCTTACTTGCAGAGCAGTCAAGCTCTGTTTTCTTTTATATGCATTTTGGAGCAAACATGGTAAACAACAGTGCATCTCCTCCATGTGAGATGCCTTTGTGATATTCACAGGAAGCCCCAGTTGCAAATAAGAGACAGTTCTTCCCTGGGATTGAATCAGAATAATTTGACATCAGCTGGGTCAGGATAAGGTGCTTTGATCGGAGGAGATGAAAGACTGGTGAAAACTCTGCTGGGCCATAGAGTCCCCTGCTGAAGCTGAAACTTCGCGTTTCAACCGGGTTTCATCTGAGTTTAATTAAATAAGGGAAGATCAAAGCCTACAAATCTCCCTGATCTATATCAGCACGGCAAATTAAAGGTAAAATTTCTCTGTATCTTTCTGTTCCTTTGAAGTCAGTAGCGAACTTTGTGTCATGCACTAGGACACAACGAATGCAGTTTGGGTAGGGGCAGGTTTACAGTATTTTGACGTCATGTTTATGTAAGGGAGGGAAGGAAGCTGCTTCTTGAAATGATGCCTTCACAGCTGTGGGTCCCCGCTCCTCCCCCAGATTGATTTTATCTCTGGGATTTGCTTTGTCTTATAACGATGCTAGAAGCACAATTACATCTAATAAATCAGGATAACTACTGTCTTTGTTTTCCTTCAGCTGTCAATCACAAACTATTCCATTCTTGAACAACCACTTTCCCTCCTGCCTTCCTTGCATACTAGTGAGGTGAGCTGGAGACTCGGTTGATAAAAACATCCTGACCTAAACCAGCTGGAAATAGACAGTATAATAATGCAAGTCCACTGTCAGCACTCATCTATTTTTATTTGATTGGTATCTGATTGTGATTGAAAGGCTCACTCCCCTAGTTAGTTACCTTGAGGCCAACCTTGAAAACGTGTCACATTTGGCTACTCGATAGCATCTCAAGCGTAACGCTAGATCATGAGTGCACACAGTGCGAAAAATAGAAAGCTGGAGAAATCTTGCTACAGTGCACAGCAAAGGAAAAGCAACATGGAAAGAATCTGACAGACATGCAAAGAGATGGAAGTGCTGCAAGGCAGAGAGAGGAGCCAGTGCACATGCATTAGCAGCTCTGGGCAGGACAAAACAGCAACTTCCCCAGGGTCCAGACTGGTCCCATGTCAAACTGTTGTTGCAAGCTACAATATCCCTCGTCTGCAGTGAGGGTCTATGTGAGGATGGCTCTGCCTGTGTATGGCTCAGGAGGGTGGAAATCAGAACAGTTCCCAGAATTAACGGAGTTTTATTTGCTGGGGCTGGGATTAAGGTTGCGGAGGGGATGGCGAGTGTGTTTGTTTGTGATGCAGCTGTGCCAGAGCTGCACAGGATGCTTACATAATATACATGACAAGGGGAAATAAAAGTTGTGATCATATTGAATAAAAACCAGGGAGAAGTGACAGTAATGGGGGAGAGCATTGGTTATTTAGTTTTCAGTTTCTGTTGTCTAACTGACAGCCATAAATAATAGCTGTGAGGCCAAAAGATACAGATCTTCAAATCATACCTCCCTGAAAAGAAGGGAGGGGTGCTCTCGGAGGTTGGGTAACTAAGGCTAATAGCAACAAACCATGGCGATGTGCTCCAGAATAGAGAATTAGGGAAGTCAATATACCTGCTGAATAGAGTGATGCTGCAGCACAGAGACCAGGAATAGTAACGGAAGAGTGAGTAAATAGCCCTCTCCTTTCATCTGCACTGGAAATGCAAATGGGAACTAGATTGTATTGCCGTGGGAGTAAGAGACGTCGTCGGTATTACATAAAACAAGGATTGACTTTGGGTCAATGTGCTACATTTGATACTGGTTTGCATTTGAGCTGCTCTCAGAATAGTACGATAAAAAACAAACAGCGTGCCTCGACATTTGGTGTCACAAGGAGGTATATCAAAGAGGCCAAAGACAGTTCTCACTGGCAATAAATAACTTTGTAAAACAGAAGTTACAATTGATATATAGAATTGGTTGCTTTTTCAAAACATTTTTGACATCGCTGCCATATCAGCTTCTCCACAGGGTGTATCATAAAATAGGTTGGCCTTTGGTGCACAGGTAACAAACCATCGTGCTGGCTAGTGAAGGCTTGGGAGGGAAGGGTTTTCCCTGAAGTGAAAAACCTATAGAAAAACATAGTGAACATTAATGAATACATTCTGTATGGGTAGCTTTTTTCCCTGTGTTTTCTTCAGGTTTTCTGTTTGGGAAGTGAAGCTCCTTTTGCTCCCATTAAAGCCCCCCTTGGGTCAGCTGTGAGACCCCTGCGCTGTGCACGGCAGGGCAGAGCTTCTTGTCTGGCCATGCCCAGGGGGTGAATTCTGCCCCAAGGCACCAATTTTTACCATCTTATGTGCTGGTATCATTGCACAGCTGCTGAGAGGGCAGGAGATCCTTACTAAACACGCATCCAAGGGTAGGTTTCAGAGGGTAAGCTCCTGGGTCCTGTGCTGGAGCAGCTAACGCCTCAAACACAACCTCTGTTCCTCAGTGCTGTGAGCAGCCAGGGAAGAGATGGGAAAGCTGAGCCCATGGGGAAGCTCAGATATCTTTGCTATTGCTGTAAAAGGTTGGTGTACAGTACAAAGGCACGCGCAGTAAGAGTAGTGGGGTTGTCAGAAGCGCATAACGCTTGCATAGGCTGAGTGGCAGAACAAAGCTGCTGCAGATCTCTCTGAAAACCCCACCTCGTCTTCAGGTGAGTATGATTATGAAGTGCATTACTGTCTTGGACTATTTATTTATGTTCTGGGGCAAACAGTATCTATAACCTAGAGCAGTTCCCCATCGGCTAGCACGTGCCCATAACAAACATCCCAGGCTGCTGCTCTCCCACCCCACAAAGCACGGGCTGCTCATTTTTAGCTGTTTGTCATTTTTAGCTAATAGGTGCAGAAAAAGGAACAATGAACTAAGGGTTCCAAATGGCTGTCAGTAAATTTATTTTGCAGTTAACAGCCTTTGTAATGCACAGACTAACTTTATCTCATTTCACTGTGGGTGTGCTGGGATAATTGCTCGAGTACTTTGTTAAAAAGAAAAGCTCTCCACATTTCCATTAACTCGCTGCATGGTGTCTGTTTCACTTGACTGCACTAGGTACCATTTACAGTTCAATTTCACAGTCATGATGGACTGAAACACATAAACCTGCTTTCTCTCCACTCCACTAATCACATGCATTAATAAACAGGGAGATTCATAAGGTCTGTTACTCTTATTTTTTCTTTGTAGGTCCATTTTTATGAATTAAATCGTGAGTGTTTTTTTCCTGCAAAATCCAAACTGCCAGAGGAATAAATACAGCCCTGTCTTATTCAGTAGGGTGTAATAAGCTACTATTTTAGGGAAGCAAGCCAGGCATACAGAAGTTGTTGCAAATTAAAAAGAAAAAAAAATCCAGCAACAAAGAATGGCATTGTGTGATGTCAATCTACAGTATGCATGTGTTTATATAATCACATTGGAATTTACTTTGAACTTTAGCCTGGAAAATTTACTTACTGGGGGAAGGGAAAAGGATTTGAGTATCTAAGCACCAAAATAGCCAAGACAAAGTAGTAAAACTGCGTGGTTGGTTGTAGAGCTGAACCACGTGAAAATGCAAAGAATCCCTTTTGTAACGGGTAGAGACAAATAAGCCACTTGGTCATTACAGTATGAGATAAGTATACAAGCCACAGGAAATGCTGTGTTACTCACATTCCTCTCTTGTTTTTCCAAGGGTGGTTAATTTTTGCCTTTTTAAGGAATTTTTTTGGACATGACTTGTTCTTGCCCTGGTTTAATCATATCAGTTCTCTACAGAAAAAGAAGAACCATTTTAAGTACTGTTACATGAGATAAAATGGGGGTAAGAGATCAGAACACCAATGGCTGTCTTTTTCCTGTGGCTTCCTGGGTGCAGGAAGAAGAAAAAGAAACTCAAGTCTGACCCATCACACAGGTTGAGGGTTCAGTTGTCTAGTCCCAATTTCAGTTCTGTTTCCCACAAAACTCATACCCTCTGTAGGGATTGCTGTGTCTGGCCCCTTGTAAACATGGAAGGAGCAGCATTTCTTTGTTAAAGACATATGATAGAAGCATTCTGAACCTTCAGTGGCATTTTATAACATGCTTGATACCCAGCAACTTCTTTCAGGTTGATTTGGCTGGAATAACAAAAGATCTCAATGCTCTGGTCACTGAACTATTTAGAAAATCATGTTGCTTCAGCTGATGACCTGGAAGCAGAGCCCTCTTCAAAACCTCACCCAGAAATATTTGATGAAATGGAATGCGTAGTTGTGGATCGTGCCCTTAATTTTATCTTTATTTGGGCTTGTTACATGACAGCAGTATGGCCGCATCTTTGATCGTACATGGCCCATTTTGCAGTTTCCTGCTCAAGGAACGCCCTTCTGTGAACAACCCATTCTGTCTGCAAAGGGTATCAGTAATGGGCTGCTGGGTTTTTCATCTCCTGCTCATAAATTCCTAGGACTTAATCACTAGTGTCAGAACAGCTTTGCAGTCTCTCTCTCCCCTTTAAATGTTGCCTTCTCAGGGTATTTTTTTTAACAGCAGACAATGGTTGGGATTGTATCTTCTGCTTAGACAAACATGACAAAACGTGTTTTTTCTCTCAGTAAATGCCACCTGTCCTAAAAGGCAATTGGGTGGCTTCTGTGATAAACCACCTGCAGTGTACAAAGGCGATGTGATTCATCTTCAGGCTTAGCTATTGCGATAATAAAGCTTTTCCCAATCAGTAGCTAAGGTAGTTTAATTACAGTATTTGAGCTGGAAAACATAAGCATGTAGAAACTTCCTCTGTAAGTGACTCACATAATGTTTGGAAATTCACCATAGCAGCGAGCTTTTGCTTTGAAGTTCACTCTTTCTCCCTCTCCCTCCATGTTTTATCTCCATATTTTTATTTTATTTTATTTTTATCAAGAGCTGTTAGAAAGAAGGTTGCTGTGTTAAGGGTGTTGGTCTCCTTTCTCAGGTGACAAGTGACAGGACACGAGGAAATAGCCTCAGATTGTGCCAGGGGAGGTTTAGATTGGACATTAGGAAGAATTTCACTAGGGGACGTGGTTTAGTGCTGGGACTTGGGAGGTCAGTTTGATGGGTTGGACTTGATCCAGCCTAGACAATGTGGGGATGCAGTGCAGCCCTTTGCTTCTTTGTGAGGTGAGGATGACAAAGATATAGCAGGATGACGTTAGGTCCCTCTTTCCATATCATGCAGCCTGCAAATACAGGGTGGGATGTAGGGGTTGAGGAAACTGTGCTGGTCTAGTCTGCTGATTGTTTCCCTAGGAAGCAGATCTGACCCTTTTAAATACTTTCTGTGAAGACTGCAAAGACACGTGGAGAATAGGAAGCTGGTCTTAAAAACCCCAAACAACAACAGCAAAAAAAAAAACTTGGATCCATGCTTCTAGCTGTTGTAGAGATCTACCCTGAGAGCCTCAGCCTTCTGCTGTCAAGGGAATTTACTGAAATTCTCCTGACCCACTGCATATGGTGATCAATTACAAGATGGGAAATGATGAAAAGACTTGTAAACGCACAGTGGCTGTCTTTTTCTGGGCAATAGTCTGAATCCATGAATGATTAATGTGTTCAGTTCTTGCAGAACAGCAGATCCTCTGTACTGCTCTTTGGAGCCTGGGGTTTGCAAAGACCTGCAGGAGTGAGCTGAGCCTTCCTGGCCCCAGGGTGCTTTGGCTCGGATCCACATCTCTGTGACACTGCATTTTATTTTGTACACTGGAAAGCTTAGGCTAAATGCTGCTTGGCTAGTTTGTGTACCTCTGTGATCCGCAGAGTTGCACGTGAAGTGTGCCAGTTAACAGCAACAAGGGAAGTGAAATAAGACATCTGTGTCATTAGACCTTTCCATGTAATTCATTAGCTGAAGTCATTTCTGCAGCTGCTGAATTTTCTTCTCTTGCTTGCTGAGTTCCTTTAACTGTAAATTTTATTAAAAAAAATAATAACCATAACCTTATAAATCTTATAATATTTTTGATTTATCTGCAGTCAATAGCAACAGGTATGATTTCTTTCCAGCATCTTTTCAATACCCATTCTCTGCCTGGAATCCTCAAAGTCTGCAGGGTTTTGGAATACCTGGACCTGCAGCCTTATTTCTGTAGTCTTCCAAAAATTCCTGGGTTGAGTTTTATGTTCTTTTTATCCACTTTTTCAGTTACGCTCTGTTGAGTCCCTGTGGTTCAGGGTGAGGTCAATTTTACTGATGTATCAACAGACTTTTCATCCAGCTCAGCATTTTCAGTTTCTTCTGTCCAAGCTATGGCCTATGGCCATCATTAGGCTAGAATGTAGTAGCATCAGCTACGAGGAGAAATAAATTTGGGCAGAACATGTATCCTTGTGTGACCTCAGTGGTCATCCTGAACCATTCCATCACCACCTTGTCTGCTGTTGCCACATGCAGTGACTTGCTGTAGATGTTTTCTGTCAGCTTGATCAGTCTCTGGGGATGTCACCTGTCTGCAGAATTCACCCTAACGCTTTGGGGGATGCTGTCAGAGTCTGCTCAGATTTTGTGAAATTATTCCTAAAGGTTCAGCTGAGTCCTCACAGACTTTTCTAGGTTCTGTCTTGAAACAATATGTTAGTATGTTTCCCTGGGGTGCTGCCCTAAACACAGACCATTCATCTGGAGATATTTCTTCAATCTTTTCTCCAGTGCTCTTCTTTCCATTGTTTACTCTGCTTTTATTTACATTTATCGATGAATGAATTTGTACAGCACCTTAGCTTTGGATTCCCTTCCTGCTTGTAGCACGTTTCCAATGCCATTTTTTCTACCTGTTTCTCTTTCAGACCTTCTTTCCAGACCTGGACACTTCTGTTTCCTCTCCAGACAAAGCAGTCAAATAAAGCAATGAACAAACAAAACACTCCCACCCTCAAAAAAAAAAAAAGGAAAACAAAAAAACCAAAACCCTTTGTACCTGTTCTCTTGTATTTGCCCCAGGAAACTTCCTCCTCACCCTGGGCTGCTCCTCACACACAGCCTTTTCACCTCAGCTTCTGTCCCCTTCATATGGCACATTGCTGGGAAGTCCTCCAAACACTAGTCTGGCCTAAAGATTGCTCAAAAGCTGTGTCAGAATAAATAATTATGATTAAAAAATGTTGGAGCTGATACCAGAAAGGATTAGCTGATACCGGAAATGAACACAAAGTAAAATTTTACTGTGCCCTTCTGCTGAGAGTGCCTCTGAAAGTATCCTGTTGGCTCTCAAACTACTTTTTTTGTTTAATGTGGCTGCCTGGGCTGGCTTCTGCCTTTATGCTGATAAAGATGACTTTTGACAGGAAACAATAGGGTCTGTGTGTAACAGCCTGTGTTTCTGGTCTAGATTCCTTGCCAAAATAGCTACACTTAGCACTTGCACAGTTCTTTTCATCTTCAAAGCCTTTCACAGATCCGATGTAAACAGCTGGAGTTCCACTGATTTTGGTGGCAAAGAGCTTAGCAGCCTTCAGAAAAGGATTATGTGTTTGCATGGAAAATGGGAATATCATCTGCCACTCTGCTAGCCAGAATTATTTAAAGACACCAGGCTTCAAGCAAGAAAACAATTAGCTGCGTGGGGCTAAGAAAGTTTCCTTGTGGTCAATGTGCATGTTCCTGGCTATGACTTAACGGGATGAATCGTTGGGCAGTTGAGGATTGACTATTGAATCAGCTCTCAAGTGTTTTACAAGAAATGCAAATTGCTGAGACAAGCAGTCCTTTGGATATAATTGATTTTGATGTTTGCCCAAGTCATGTATCTGCATGTCCTAATATGTATATCCGTTGTGTAGAGATGGTCTTGGCATTTTTATTTTTATTTTATTAATGTATTAATAGCTTTGAGATTCACTCTGCCTTATGGTATTTAACAAAAATATGTTTTATTTCACTAGTATGTTGTATAATACACGTTGCTATAGTTAAGTTTGGAATAGACTTAAGAGGTCAGGAGTTAGTCCCTCCCCCTGCTGCATGGCAAAAATTAGTCTGTCTAGCCTGGGCAGCTGTTTACTTAGTTTTATTATCAATTATTTTTGCATTTACCGATTTAGTGACTGAAACACTGCCTTATAGTCAGACAATACTCTGTTCCACAGTGTAGACAAACCCAGTTGTTTCCAGCTTCCCCTGTAAATCATGTTTTTCTGCACTTATGATTCTTGTTGATATCTTCTCAATTAACTGCAAATCCTCCACATTTTTCTTAGTGTGATGCATAAATCTGGTTACAATATTCCAGCTGAGATCTCACAATTGTAAGAAAGCTTTCTTTTTTTTTTTTTTTTTTTTTTTTTTTTTTTTAATTAAGTTACTTGTTTGGGAGAAAAAAAAACAAACTCATCCAAACCTGATTTCAGTTGTCTGATCCCTGTTATGGCCCTGTTATACACTGTTCTATGCTTGTGCCAATCTCTTTGGATTTACTATGTGTGTTTTATTTTTGCACGTAGAGGTTGAGGCACAAGCCAATGAGTTGGTTTATGTTCAGTGCTGCGGGGGAAGGATGCAGCAATGCCAGGATTTGAACCCCTGTGTCAGGGTTATGAGCTGGTGCTTCAGCACAAGCCCGTTCCTCTCATCTGGAGAGAAATAACCTCAGGAATGTGAAAGATTGCAAATCAGCTAAACGCTCATCTCCTCTAGTGAGTCACATGCTTTTTGAGTTCAGGGTGGTGGACAATTTCATCCTCCCTCTTTGAAGAAGTAGCTTAGAATAATTCCCTTTTAATTTGTCATCGGTGTAGCCTGCCAGCTCCCTGTCCACGGTGTTTTCTCCAGCAAACCAGCCCCAGCCCAGTGCCACCAGTGCAGGTGATGCTTCCAGGGCAGGGAGCATGGTCATTGCTTCTGCTGCACGTTATCCAGCAGACCTGCTGGGAGGGTAATAAAAATGTCTGTAGCTGCCTCTGTGGACTAGCACTCCTGCTGCTTCTGACAGGAGGTAAGCTGCTGGCATCAAAGGGAGATTTCCTGAGGAGGATCACTGTAAACACAAGCCTGTTGGTGTTGAGCTTGTGAGACATCTTGTTTACAGCCAAGTACTGCACTGCTACCTGAAAAACACAGAATACAGCAGTCCTCTCCCCTCCTCTGCAGTACAGGTACAAGCTTTCAGCTGTGTGTTTGCTTCAGAAGTAGCATCTGAAGTCCTTCCTTCCTCTTCCATCAATCAGGGATCTCCTTCAATCCATCATTCTCTGTTCTTAAATATTTGGCAGTGGCTTCCTCTGGGCTTAGTTTTCTCCTTCAAAGCCTCCTTCATAAAACCAGATTCCTGCCTCCCAATGTTTTAGTGAGGTTTTGGATTATTATTTTCCACAGTGCCTTCTCTTCCCATCGTTTCTTTATTCACTTTCTGATGCCTGTTCTCTACACAGGTCAATGGGTCTTACCTGAATCCTTAGATACCTTTGTGAACATTGTTTTTCTTCTCTTTCACATAAATGTAGTTTGTTCCTGAACAGCTCCAAACTGCCACAACAGCTGTTTCCTGTCAAGAGTGAAAGATTCATGAAAATATTTTCAAATTACTTTATTCATTGTTCATAGCTTCCGATATTATTCCCCTATTTTATCCTAGGCAGCCATCAAGATGAATAAAGGCTGTGAATAACCCCACTTTCTGCCCCTCAACACCTTCTCTCTGGAGTAAAATTCTCCCCTTTCTCTCAGCTTTAATTTTCACATGGTGCATTTGCTGCTGTGCTTCCCTCCAGGACCCTGCCAGGAGAAGTGCTAACTCTATTTTACAGCAGATATTCTGATGGGTGGATTATTTTTTCCAGTATCTTAACACAATACACGGCTCTGCCAACACCGGTGTCACCGCTGTCACCAGGCATGTGTTGGGCAGCATCGCACCAGCTGGACCCTTCCTGCTGTCCCTGCTCAGATGCTCAGGGCTCTGCGGGGTCCCGTGGGGCAGCAGGTCCTCGGGTGGCTCTTGCAGGCTGCATACAACATTGCCAAGACCAGCACATTCATGCCCATCCTCTGTGATTGCCTTTTGTCTCTCCAGCTGTTACAGACATCTCCTCTGGTTGCCAGCGAGCCTGTCCTAGCAACAGGGAAAGTTGCCACTGTGAAAAAGCTAATCAGAGAGATGAGCACAGAAATACGTTAATGATATTTAAACCTGTGGCACTTCCAGCTAAGAACTGCCTGGCTTTGCTGGTTCTGCAAAGACAAAACTTTGTAGCACGGGGAAACCTGGTGTCAACCAGTCCGATAAGCTGCAGTTAATGCTTATCTATAAACTGCAAACCCGATAAAAATAGCAGCCTTTCAGGCTCTGTTAGATATACAAAGAAGTGCTCTGTGGTACATTTAGGATCAGAACTTTTAATATCAGTAATTCTTCCATTAGAGCATAAAGCATTTTATTTTGCATCAGAATAAGTCCAGAAAGACTCTTTAATAGATTTGGTTAAAGTCCTAAATGATACTATAAATATTTAGATTATCATCTGCAATCCCAGATCCAAGCTCATAAGTGAGCCAAGGGAAACACCATTTTTTATCCAGAAGACTAGGATACTGAATGCAGAAATCCAGCTGCATGAAAACTATACAATATGCCAGAAATGTCAGATGCTGTCACATGGGTAATTTTAACTGGATTTTATTTATTTATTTTTAAAAACACGTCTGTTTTGATGCAGGTGTTGCAGCCCAATGCAAGCCCAAAGTGAATGTTTTAATGCCTTCTAGTAGTAATATGTAAATATCATCTCTATTATTATTATTATTATTATTATTATTATTATTTAATACATTATCTTTCATTCTGTCTGGAGCAGTATTATTTTGTGAATCTGTCACTGATAGTGATGTGCTAGGAGAAAGGGTGAACATAATCATTTAGCTATGAGATGATGAATAAAATAAATGATGTTGTAGATTTATAGTATTTAGGTCCAGAAGGGATTGTTGCATTTAGCCTGACCTCCTTTATATCACATCTTTATACAGCAGGAGCTGTCTCTACTGCACTAATCATTTTTTGAGGCCCATATTGCATACAATTATCAGTCTCCTGGATAAATACCAGCTGTTGGGATCCTTCCAGCTATGCTTTTTCCTGAAGAGGCTTCTGTATAATAGAATGGGACTGATGATGCTCTTTTTGAAACAAAACTGTGCTACAGGAGCCAGGAATGTAGGATCTTCGGGTCCAGGGACAATGAGGGTTTCTGGCACCACTCTGAAAGTAGTAAGGGTGAGTGGTGAGCAGAAAGGATTCCCCAGTCTGTCAGCAAATTTCTTACATTTTCTAAGGGAAGAATTATGGGGAGAGCAGAGAGAAATGCCTCGGAACAGGAGACTTCTCCCTCCGTCTGCAGCAGCCTCTGGCAGTGTCCAGGAGTAAGGATGCTACATGCAAAGAAGCTACATTTGTCCCTCTGACAGTAAAAGGACTGTCAAAAACATTGTTGTTTTTTCTTCTGCACGTTGCCTCAATAATGAGCAGATTGCCCATAACCACGGCAATCAGCAATGACGTGACAGGTTTCTAATGGGCTAATCACAAAGGGAATTTCACTGGTTATAAATGTCCTGCAGTGAAACAGTTTCAGTAGGGCTCCTACCTATTTATGCCAATGACCATCACATCAGCGTGTACGCTACAGCGAGCTCGAGTGTGTGAGCAGGGGGAGGATGCAGCACACTGCTTACACGAGGAATTGTATTTCAGTTATATTGGGAAATTGGTTTTACTAGGAGCTCATGCACCTGACTGATCATATAGCTCTGCAAATGCTCATGTCAGAGCCTAGTTGATACCTGCCCGTGTGGATACAATTACGCTAGCACATCCGCACAGACCATTAGGCACTATCGCTCAATACTGGTGATGGCTGCAGTTTCAGGGGTGGGGTGGAAGCAGGATGCCTGCAAAAGGGACCTTTTTACACTGCGAGTAGCCTGGGCTGTGTTGGGGATTAGGCTGCGGCTGCCTCTCATTTCTGAATACTCTGTTTTCTTGGAAAAATGACTATGAAGTGACCTTTCTCCTGTGCTCTTCATATATGCTTTGTGCTTGCAAGGCTGTAACAAGCTTTCTTAAGAAGATTGCCTCAGATTGCCTCTATCTTTCTTCCTTTTGTGAGCTACTCACTGTGTACCAGATGGGAGCCCCAGGTGTGGAGCGTGGCTGCCCCATGTTCTTTCAAGACAGTAACTGGGAGCTCGGCTGTTTGTTCTCTTCCAGTCTTTTTTATTCTTTATTTTTTATTTTTTCCTAATAAATATGTCATTTGTTTGGGGCTCTCATCTAGTGAAACGATTTCAACTTAATCTTGAATCTCTCTCTGGGAAAAAGATACTTTTGAGAAAAATATCTTCCCTCTCATTTTGGTATAGCCTTCTATGTAGCCTGAATGTCAGGAAAGCCATTTATAGAGCATGTACAGTAATTGCATGCTTAATATTTCATCAGCTGCATTAACAGTAACGTCACTAAAACCAGGTATAGATTTTAAAAGATCTCTTTTGATTAAAAGTGGTGTTAGAGCTTCTTGTATATAATAATAGCAGCAATATATATTAGTCTGGATGTTGCTGTGGGTTTCCAAATCTAGTAATTCCATCCACGTAAATACACATAAATTTGCACTGAGATATTGGACAAAGCATATGTTTTATATTTGTCAGCGATTCTCTAATTACACCAAGATTAGAGTGGTGTGAAGTACACTGCTTCAGCCGGGGCCATGCTCTTCTTTCACAGCGATGAGAACGCAATATTTTAGGATTGTGCAAAACCCTGTGCATTAGTTGCTGTGTTACAGTTAGCAGCTGTAGAAAATAGGGGTTAGAATAACAAATTGGTTTCCTACCAGGCTTACTTTAGGCTCTTTGATATGATGTCATGCAACGTTTGGCCATGAGGAAAAGATGTTGATTTTGAAACAGTGCTTCAACTCGCTTGCAGTCTACTCCATCGTAGTAGTAACTGAGAACAAAGATATACTGCCAAATCTCAATGGTCTGAAACCCTGTAAGCATGCCTGAATGGTAAATAAAAGAAGGGATTTATTGGCTGTGTCGTAGTAATAAATCTCTTGAAGTTCACTCTTGTCTTAAAAATGAAAAATAAACTTTGTAAGAAGGTCTTGTGTTAAGTGGGGATGAGGGATCCCTCAACAACCAGTGTCAATTGGCTTCTTCAGAAGCATGCTTGCTGGTTATGATTTCCTTTTATTATTGAACTCGTACTTTTGCTAAACTTTAATAATGTTTCCATTGTATTTTTCAACAGAGATAAGAAGAGTTTTTTTTTTTTTTTTTTTTTTTTTCCTTTTAATGTCCATGCTTCACTGATTTTAAACAAACAAACAAACAAACAAAAAAACTACAAACAAACAAAACCCATGCTCTTTTCAAGTTATAATAATCAGAACAGGTTTCACAGATGTCCTCTTCCAGTCTGGATGTGTGCACATCTTGAGGCATGCATGCTGAATTTCCATCGGCAACCAGAACTGATCTCTGGAGAGGAGAAATGCATTATTTTGCCCTGTTGTAGCTTAGGTCAATCTGTGCTTTAAATTAAATATGCATATATGTATACACCCTTAAATATAAGGTTCTTCCATGGTTAGTAATGGAAAATCTATTACTCATCATTGCATGGGTAATATACTGCTTTCAAAATCTGCATGCTGGTGAGCAAAATCATTGCTTATTTTCTACCTGGGTCATCCACGCCGAATAATAGCATCAGTCATGCCCTGCTGTACTTCTGCTCTCAGTTTTATAGGTGAGAAAACATATTCACCTGAGTAAAATGAAGCTCCATTTCAGTGCTTACCTATGATTCAGGCTGTAACTAGTTGTTTTATAAAGCTAGTCCTCTGCACAGGAGTAGTGGAGTGAGAAGTTCTTCACTGATACTTCTGGTTATACTACCTTCTCTTCTATTGTGATAACATCAAATAAATTGCAGGCTTCTATCTACTTTTTTTTTTTTTTTTTTCTTTTTCTTTTTTCCCCTCACACAGTCTGTGGGACAGAAATTTCACAGGCTGCATGCACACAGCAGCACAAATGGGGTAAGGCAGCGATTACTTCTCATGTTCCAGTGAGGTGAAAAACACATTGGTTGGCATAGTATTGACTTATACCTGCCTTGCACTTTCATGTAGGAATAAAAGCTCCTCTCTACCACCCAAAGTATTTGCTCATATTTAGTTAGTTTGCAACAATAGTGGACGGTTTTGCATTTTCTGCCTGTGAGAACCAGCTATTGAGTGTCTGGTAACCCTTTGGAGCTCATATGCCTTCTGAGAGCTTTCTGTTATTGTAAACATAAAGGTAAAGGACGTTGTCCTTGTGGGTATTGTATTCTGTGCAATTAGTTTTCTGTTATAACAATTTATATCATCTTTAAGTGGCTGTTGGATGAATGAATGAACTATTCTGTAGCTGTAAGTGGAGCTCCAATAGCTGGAGCAAGGTGTGCTGTCTGCTTGCTGGTGCATTTTTCCTCTTGCAAGTCCAAAGGTGTTGCTTTCTACCTTTGCACAAGGTTACCACTTGGTTAACATCTCCATTGTGTAACACAGATTTACAACAATATGAGCATGTGCAGGAGAGCCAAGTTCATGTGTCCAGTGCTGCTATAATTACAGAATACTTTAAGTGGCATTCCAATGCTTTTATGTCATACGTGAAGTTGAGTTGTTGAAAGCTCTGTTCCTGCAATGAAATTCAATTATTGCCAAGGAGTTTGCTCCATCTTTATTTCCAGTGTGGTGTTACAGGTTCTCCTATTTTCGTTATCCCAGGCTGCCCTGAGCTGTAAGATAGCACTGTTTCATGTCAGGAAGCTTTCTGCATCCTTCTGACGGATATTGTAGAGTGCTCCCTGTGGGTGAGCAGTGTCTAAAGGCTCACAGCAGCCTTGTGGCAGATTTATTTTTAAAAATGTTGGGAATTTTTATTGGAATGTTTTTTTTTCAAATGGTCCAAGATCTTGTGCAAGCCTAACTAGTTAATGCATTTTTCTTCAGTCTGTTTTTTCTCCTGGAATTTTAAGGGCATCTTTTTCCTCAGAGTGAGCACATTGTGTCAATGATCTGTTCCACTTCAGACCAGTAGAGCTATCATTTTTTCCCCCCTGATGTTCATTTGCACTGGACCAATATCTTCAGGTGATTATTCCAGCCTTTTCTAATATATATATATATATATATATATATATATATATATATGCATGCAGGGTATTGAGGTCTCTTTGATTTATGTGTCAGATAATTGATGACTCCAGGCTTTTTGAATGAACACCTGATATTGTAATATTTCAATATAACATGCTTACTCTGAAATGAAAGTTGGGTTCTACATTGTTTGCATTGTAACTGTCTGAGTTTCTCATTCGAGGATTGTCAGAATACTTTGATTGAAAGGGCAGTTAAAAAGAGAAAAAACAGTCTTGGCTAATTCCATTCCTGAGGAATACTTAATGAAGGAGCTCTTACAGAAATTCTGGTTTTCAGCTCGGTAAGAGGCTGCTTGCTTTGAAGTCAAATCATCGTAATATAACTGTTGTAGTTATTAACTCAGTCTAATGCTGTCTTTACATTGTTACTTCCAGATTAGTTCTTGGTTCTATGACAGAGTTTAACGAACACAAATCAGTTGCCGTCACTGCTCATCTGGAGACTGCAATTAAACTAAAAGGTCTGAAATGCTTACATTGAAAAAAGCAATCTCCATCTCATCATCAGCCTGTTAACACTAATTTTAATACCTGCATTTATAAAAGAAATAAATCATAAGAACCCTCAGTAATTAATAAAGTTTCCTTCTTCCACATGGGAATAGTGTGGTAGCTTCATTCTAGTCTTCTTTCCTGGAATGTCAGCAAATGCTCCATTTAATGAGGGGATGAGTTTTGTCTAAATGCCCTGAAGAATTTGGCTTTGTAGCCTTACAATTCTGGGAGTTTTCCAAACTGTAATCTGTTGATCATCCTTCCAGGCTCTGCCTGAGGTATTGGCTCCTCAAATCTAATTATGTCGTGTTGAGATGGTGCTGCCCGTCGTAGTCATTTCTGTAGTTTGCATCTGATGTGTATGTCTAGCGTATTTCTCTGTCTAATTTGGTGAAGAAATCCTGAAAAGTGGATATAGTGAATCTAGGAACACTTTTGGTATTTCTTTCCTTTGAATTAACTGCTTTCTGGTATGTTTTATAAGCAGATGTGCCAGTGCATTATCTGCCTTGCTTCCCCTTTCAGAAAAGATTTTTTCATCCAATTTTATTGGTGTTTCCATGTTTTTCTTCCAGTAGTATATTAATTTCTCCTCTAATATTCCCTAAATTACGTTTGGCTTCCTGAATTCATGGTCTTCCCATCCTTGCACTATTGAAGAGATCCTATTTTTTTCCACGCGACTTCCCTTGCTGTGCTACGTTTGCCACTCCCCATGGGATAATATTGCTTGTACCTCCTGCCTTGTTTGGTTTCTACTTTCAACCACCTTTTTGACTTTATTTTTTTCTGTGAAGCTTTGTAAAATGGCTCAGTAAAACTCAGCAAACCTGAGCTGTATAATGCTGTGTAGAGGCTCTCATTGTGTTGAGTGCTTATGTGCTTTGCCATGGGGGATTAGGCTAAGTCACATCCTCCACGGTGACATGAATGTGGCAAGAGGAATATTCCAGGGATTCTCAGGAGAGTACTTGATGTGTCAGGAGAAAGAACAATCTAAATCCTGCTCACTGGAAGTTAGGGAAGAGCTCTTGGAAACCATGAGCTCCACGTGCAGTGGCAGCCACAAAAGCCAGCAGGGCGTTGGGTGTCTTTGGGGAGGGCACTGAGAGCAAAGCTTTGGGCATCATTTTACTGCTGAGTGAGGCCTTGCTGTGCTCCAGCCCCTGAGGGCATTTCTCACTCATCCAGGCTGCACTGCTCCCATCGCTCTGGCTAGCAGTGTTTTAAGCTGTACCTGATGCTGTGTTGTACCTTGTAAGCCTCTCTCCCCTGGCTGCTGTTTGCTTGTTGAAATTAAACCTCTGGGATGCAGGGATCCCTCCCTTCCCCTTTCATATTTTTCCTATGTCTCACACAATGCAGCCCATACTTTGGCTTGGGTCCTTAGGTGCCACTGTGCTTAATACTATGAAGGGAGTTTGAGCTCTCCACAAATAATGCACATAACACACATTAATGCGCTGTTGTTATGCTGTCATTGAAATAGCTGGGCACAGGTGACTAATTTGAGGCAAGCTATGAAATTTGTGTCTTTCAGTTATTGAAGTGTGTGTGTGTGGGGGGGTTGTTAACAAAAAACCCAAACCAACCTAGCAATGTAAGTGCCTCTCTTTTACTTATGTTAGCCCACTTCCTTTTCAGCATTTCCCTGTCTTACTGTCATTAGTATTTCCAACCCCCCTGTATCCTTAATGATCTACTTGGTTGACCTGCATCATTTAAAATATTTTTTCATTATAGTGATTTTCTCATTTAGGTCCCCAGGAGATCCCGATATGTAATCAGTTTTCTCTAACAAATGACCTCCTTTAACTTCATTAGTCCAGAATTAATTCACTAGCATCCAAGATATTGAATGTCTCTGATTAGTAAAATACAGTAAAAAAAAAATTAAAGATCTCTTTCATTTATGGTCAAGGCAAGCATTAATTAAAACCCATATTTCTTTGCTAATATTGTTCACAGTTGAATTTAATAAAGAGGAAGCACTTGATGGGCTGTCACTAGACATTAGGTGAGGATGGGGATGGGATTACAAGCTTGCTGTGCACGTAACGTATTCAAGTGGCTAAATTTTTGCAGAGTGCTTCACTTCTCTCACAGCTTCCTTCACCTTTTAGGGAGCTTTCTAAGTGAGGGAGCCAGGAAGTGCCACGTCCTTAGCAAGCAGTGCAGGAAGGGTGCAGCAAGGGCTTCGAGGAGGACGTGCTTTCTGCTGGCTGCCACTTCCCAGCCGTGCTCCCCTGCTGCTTGTGCACGTCAGCTTCAGCTGCCTGGTTGTCTGTCTTATCTTCATATCTCTCCCAAGAGATGTGCCTCCCTTTGGAGGCGTGCAAGTTATTTGCAGAATTAGCCACGCTGCCAGCCCTTACCCTTTAAGGCTTTGCAGGTTTCCACTTTGCAAGTCCGCCGCGGCAGGCGCTGGCCTGGTGGCAGCATTTTTCCTCCTGCCGCCTGACAGCGAGCACGCTTACACTGAGCACTGCACGTGGGGCAGCTGACGAGGCTGTAAGGAATGTGTGCAGTGAGTGGCAGTCAGCCCCTGCTTATGGAATGACTGCTAGTCCTCTAAAGACCAAAAAGATTGTGAAACTGCATCAACAGAAGCATCATGCTTGCTCTGGTCTTTGTACAAGTAGGTCTTTTTGGTAAGGCTAAGGCCATGGCTTGGATCCCCCCTGTGCTGCAGCTGCACAGGAGCAGAATACAGCCTGACACAACCCCTAGAAGAACCCCTTCAAAAAAAAAACCATGATGCTCTCAGGAGTCTTAGCTGTAGAGGCAACTTTCTGGCTGCAATGTGATGGAAAGCCTCTTTAGATACAGGTTGTGGATCTTATTGCAGGTTTGTTCCTCTGTAGAGGTGCACAAGGAAGGAGGCCAGGGGCAGGTACGTAGTCCTGCTGAGCCACCACTGAGGTCTTGTGAGCCTGAAGGTGCCTGGAAGCAGCTGGAGACAAACAGGACACAGCAGAGGGCACTTACAGGAGCAAATGGCCTTGTGAATTGGCTCTCCTCTGTTCGTGAGAGTAAGGCTCATGGAGGGATACAGGCAAGCAATTTAAATCTCTTGAAGGGAAGAGGGCAGGGAAAGAAATTGAAAGTGCTAAAACAATTGATTACCTTTTAAATTTGGGGATGAGAGGGAATGTAACTCGTGCTTAAATTTAACTACCTGCAAAAGCAAATAAAGAAAACTAATATTCCAGAAAGCCATAATCCACTATATTACAAGTGTATTCTGAATTTCAATGTGGAGAATATAAGTTACTACTGCTTTCTGTCTATGAACTCGTCTATAAAGCAACAGCCAAGTGGTGGATTCAGTAATCTTTATTTTTTTTTCTTCTTTCTTTCTTACAATTTGCATAAAACACTTAGGATTTTTTTTCCCCCTCTGTCATACTGCAGTATGCTAAGTTTTCTGCACAAGTGTTTTGCCTGCTAGGCCTGTATCTAATATTAGTTCATTTTAAATGTCTTTTTCAATTTAAATGTTAGTCCAGAAAACCAAAGAGATTGTAATCAAATGAGTATGCTCGATATATAGCTTATATGACTACAGGGTGGCTTTCTCAGTCTAATTCAAATGCTCTCAGAAAACAGGCAATAGATGATTCAGGAGCTGTTCTAAGGCGAGTCTTGCTCCTGGCAATATTTACTCTTAGGTAGATTAGAAAAAAATAAGAGCTGACATCTGAGGGAAAAGATGAAAAACAAAATAGGCTGATATCTTCTCATTACATGAGGGTAAAGCCACTGATACCGATGCAGCAGAAAGGTAAATATGCCCCCCTCTGCCTGTGACAGGGTTTCAGAAGAGCCCTTGAGAAGCTCATTGTACGAAGAGGACACAGGAGATGCAGCCTGACCTTTGGCTAGGCCGCACACTTTTAGCTGTTCCTTTTTTTTTTTTTTTTTTTTTTCCAGGAAAAAGCATTCCTGTTCTTCAAGATGAATCACTGGCATTGTGTTTTTGTGGGCAAAGTGATCGCCTGAGTTACTCTGCAACAGCTACAGCACCACAGGTAGTCTGGAATACCTTTTTTTGTAGCACCTCATGTTTATTTAAGTCTTCACGTCTTTTTGTTCCAGGTTCATACACTTTCAAGTTTCTAAATTTTACTAGCCACGTATAAATAACCGGGATCAGTTATGCAGATATGATTGGTTATTGTGTTCCTTGAGATACTGGTGGTTTTACACTTTATGCTGGACTTACTGAGCCTTAGTACAGAAGAGAATCAGTTATACCTTTCTTTTCAGAAATGTTAGAGCTGCTTTCTCTAATTTCAGTCAAATTTTTAGCAGGAGTATTGCACTGACCCTATAAAAGCTGCAAAGATTTTGAATGCACATTCACGTTACACTTCTGTGCATTTGCTCCAGGCTGTGAGAAGGATAATTTAGAGAGGATGGAGTTTTTCCCTTGTACAAATTCATTCGTATTCACTTCAAAGACCAAAGTGAGCTTCAAACCAAGGTATGCTCTATGCAGGCTGTCTTCACAGGGATGAGTTTTGCCCACCGTGACAGTACCGTCATAGCCTTGCTCAGATGATAACTGAAAACGACTATGCAGAGGACTGTGTTTCTCCTGAGATGCACTAAATGCCTGCTGCTCCGAGGACATGGGAACCCTTTTAGCCCATTTCAGGATAAAACCTTCAATATTTAAGATCCACTCCGGTGCTGCAAGCTCTTAAAAGTGATGGGCTCTGCTGCTGTAAAGTGATGTAACTCCATTGACATCTAGTTGTTCTCTGGGGCTGGAGCCCAGCAGATTGAAATGGGACTGTGCTGATTTGCATGAAGACCTGGCTGATTACACTTACAAACCTGCCTTCTGTGATCTCCTATAAACATGCCTAGTTAGGATACAGTTAAAGCTGAAACCAAACCAGCACTTAGGAAAAAATCTATCTGCAGCTCTTGGTCATCATCGTTGTAATTAGGGCTTCATCTGTTTTGCTTTGCTGCAAGGCCTTTAGAGCATTAGGGATGACTAGGGATATGAAGAGCAGATTTATTGTTATTAGTTGTAAACCTTGTAGCACAACAGGAAAACAAAACAAAACACACACATTAATCTGTGCCATGATGTAAAACATGCAAACAAATCATGACAAGTAGCAATAATGAGTCATTTTGTGCTACATTTAATTTCAAAATGATCAAACTGTTGGACTACACAGTGTTAGAACATACACTATGGTTGTTCTGCTACAATAGCTGTCTTCTGCTCTGAGCAGCGCCACCTCCTCCTCTCTTCAGGGCCAGCCTAGGTGGGGCTGTCACCATGAACAAACCTACCTATGCACAGATCTGGGGAAGGTAAGGTCTCCCTGAAATAAAAACCTCATATTGGCAGAAAAAATCTGCTATAGATCTCTCCTAATGATTTAGCCAGCCCCCTGCCTGCCCCCTGAAGACCTGGGGAGAGCACCTCTGTCATACAGCAAGGCTGCTCCCAGAGCTGAAGTGAGCATCCTCCTCCTCCTTGGCTGGGGGGAGTCCCCTGCACTGAACTGTGGAGGAATCAGAGCTGCTAGCTCCATGATGCTGTCTTGAGATAAACCACTTCAGCTGTTCTTGGTATACAAATTTTGTCTTTCCAGTCACAAAAATACTAAATCTTAGTCTTCTTGAAGCACTTTTCCAAAACCTTTCCTAGCCATTTCTTTTTCTTTCCTAACCTGAATTATCAGCGTTTTGTAAAAATGTCACTTAAAAAATGGTAAGTTTGAAAATAACCTCATTTTGAATCTATTTGTTTATTGCAAATTTGTTAAGAATAAACTTACATATTTTTAAGTTGTTTCCTAATTGTGACAAGCTGGAGGAGTGTAGTGATAGTTCACACACTTGCACAGTTATGCAGTCTGGAGCTTAATGGGAGATGTAATTCCTGTGTTAACAGAGCTTGTTGCAGCTTTGAAGGAGAGTCCAGCCTGAGAAGTGGTTTGCTCTGGCTTTCTCAAACTTTAGTAGTTGGGACTGAAGTCAGCCTAGACTTCTGGCACAGAGGAAGGTCTGTACAGTTTGCAAGATTTCCTGCAGACTAGGGGACTGTCTAGCCTGTGGGCTTGGCTTACAAACAGCCCCACTCCAGCCTTAGGAGGCTAGTCCAACCTGGGCATTTAGCCTAGCAGAAGTTTGAGCTATCCCAGAATATTGAGTCCAGCTGAAGATCTTGTCCAGTTCAAAAACACAGTTTTAGCCTGGGAGAAGTCTAGAATAATTCAGGAGAGCAGGAGAGATTGTTTCTTTTTAATCTGAGAATTATATTAACTTCAATAATCTGTGAATCTTTGTTAATTTAGCCCAGTTTCTATGGGTCTGAAAATCCCGGCAAGCACATTTTCCCTGTGCTTTGTTTTGTTTTTGTTTTTCCAATGACCAATTCCTCTGCCTTTCTCTCTGCTATCTGTGTCTGCAGCAGTGCTGCAGTGCTTTTGTTCCAGGCCCTCATACAAATGATGATGTGGGGCCCACTGTCCATCCAACTGCTTTCCCTCCTTATACCTGCCTGGCACCTGGGCTCTCCCATTCATATTCTGGAGCTGGCCTGCAACCCTGAACTGGTGGATGTGAGATGACTGCATGAGTGCTCTCCTCTTGGAGAGCTGACTGGCATGGGGACAGCCCAGGACCCTTGTTGAGGGAAATCTATGGGGCAGGACAGACAGCAGCCTCTGGCCTGGAAGGGATAACAGCACTGCTACTTCACCTCTTTATCTTTACAGTTATCATGATTTGTAGGGATGATTAATAATCCACAAACCTTCAGCCTGCAAGCAGTTAAAGCACTAAGCATTCCTGAGCACACTACGGTGCAACAAGTAAGAAATGTTTCACAAGACTAACATTTCCCCTCCTTCCCAAATAACATTAAGAGCAACATCAGAGGTCCCCTGCACTTCCCAGCTCCCTGTAGCTGGATGATGGCCACCAAATGGCTTCCCTACCAAAAGGCCGTGGTTAAAAGTCCTTCCTCTGCAGGTACCATGGTGATGAGTCTGGCAGAAATGTCTGGAAAGATAAATATAGCTAGCACACTGCTCCTGGGGCTGGATATAAATGTCTTCATTCCATGTGTGTGCTGTTACTCTTGAGATAAGGAAAAAGCGGCCTATAAAGTCCTTGTTGACCTGAGTCAATTAAAGCACAAAAAGAGCAGCTGGGTACGGCAGGGGAAGGCAGCTGCTGTTTATCAGCCTGGACCTCGATGCTCTCCCTGTTCAGTGCTGGGATGAGTACAGAGGGAGGACAATACAGCCACAGAAGAGGAAAACAAAACCAGGAAAGTAAAACGGAGGGAACGGATCTCTGGGGGAACAACACATTGAATGCTGAGTTGCATCGGTTCCCAAATCCTTTTGGTTCATGGAGACTGATCACTACCAGCTTTGTTCTGGTGAAAAATAAAGGATCTGCTTCGTTCAGAAAATACTTTGGAGGTCAGAAAGTATTCTTTTTTCCCCTGGGGTTTTCAGCCCCAGCAGGGGGGTAGATCTGGTTTCCTAAATACAAAGAGGAGATCTAACAATGTCCTCTCTGCTCTGGTAGGGAAGGGGTGAGAGGAAGCCCTAGTGACCCAGCAAAGCCGCACAGAATAAAATCCAGTGGAGATGTGTGCAGCTCAGCCAGCCTTTCGCATGTGATGGAATTAAACATGAGAAGGCAATTTACATCATCCTTATGTGAGAAAAGAATAACGTTGCTTTTTTCTTTTTGTGCTAATCCACATTAGTGGCAAAGAGGGTAGGAAGGAACTGGCAAGGGTTATCTTTGACCTACTTCTTTCGTAATGCTAAAAACAGCCCTTTTAAACAAGAAACAATAGCAAAGCAAGGGTCTCAGATGAGATTCTGCATTTCCTCCCTTCCCACCAGGGTAAGTAGGAACTGAAAACCTTCAGCATCTTGGCAGCTATCGCTACACCTTTCAGAGAGACTGTGCTCAACCCACCCGCATATTCCTTGCATTGGAGGGCAAAGCACAGTACCGTGCATGTGGTTTACTACGCAGGAAGGGTGAGAGGGACCCCAAGCAATTGTCTATCTGATTTGAATAAAATGTGCACCACACCTGAGTACCGACACCTTTTGGGCTGGCATATCCTGTCATCATCCTTAAGAAAGGAAGTGGGATTTGATATTTAAAGTGGGACTTTCTTGGTGAGAAAGAAAAATTCCCATTAGGCTGATTTCAGCAGACACCACAGTTTGTGGAGCTGTTCCCCTTTCTCGGCAGCATCTCATCCCCAAACATGCTTGGGCCTCACTCATCTGAGCAGCCTGTTGGCCCACGTGTTCTCCAGCACACAGCTGTAAGCAGTAAGAAACGGGGTAGGGGATGGGGTAGGTTGGACTGAAAAATTCCTCTGAAACAGCTTGTCATCAACAAACTGAACTTTTAATTAAATTGAAGTTACTGAGAAAAGTCCCTGCTTTGTCCTTTCCTTCCTCCCCCCACCTCTTTAAGTCAGATAACTGAGAATATCATGTTTTATTTAGAAATATCAAAAGGATGTCTTGTGGGAAATTTGTTTCCCAGATGGGCTACCTGTTCCCTCCTTGCCCTGGAGAACAGTTTGTAGTGTGTGACGGGGATGTGATATGACAAGGTATGTGACTTTTGGAGAAACCTGAAGTATTGAAATATTACTCTGAGGAGGTTCCACGTCAGTTAGTACTTTGATAGAAATATTTATTTATTTTTTTTTCCAATGTTTCAAGATTTTTTTCACTGTAGTCTAGTCTTATGTTGAATGTCCTGCACATATATTTGCTGTTGGTATATTGGCAAAGTGGAGCAGTGGAGAAGGGGTTATGTGCTGCACACCATCTGAACTACTGTTCTTTTGGCTACACTTTGTGTTTTTTATTCTGGTACACCAGAGGAACAGCATCATGTCTGTAAGGGTATATGAGTGAGACTGCAAATTCTGTTGCTATGGTTAGACAAAGAGGTCAAAGAGGGCAACATGAAGGTTTTTTTTGGCTCCAAAATTACGTGACTTAGTACCGTATGGAGGTCTAACTCTTCTGTGAAGATATTAATGAAAAGGCAGGAGAGACATGATCAATCCTGGACTAAATATTTCCTCTAAGACGATGACTGGCAGAAGACAGAATGACCTGCTTTCTCTCAGTGCCCCTCCTTCTGGTCTACCTTGCAGGCACAGGGATCTGAAAGTCTTGTTGAGATAATCAGGAAAATGCAAAGATCTGAAAATGTTGCACTGGAGAGTGTTCAGGGATAAGGCAAGGGTGTCCAAAGAGTGGCTGAGTGTGTTTAGGACACACCTGTGTTTTCTGCAGGATGAAGGACGAGGCAATGATGATACCCTCTGTGGGATGAAGGGAAAAGTACAAACAAAAAGTAAATGGCAGCACGTCAGAGTATTGGACTCCTTCATCTTCCGAGAAATTTCATCATGGGGGATGATGATTGCTTTCAAGAGGCTGTGAAGAATATGTCTGGTACATGCAGTTCTGATATCTAGAAGTAAACAGGGAGAGACGGGGAGTCTCCTGGGAAGTTGCTTGAGAAATGCTTGTTTCTGTTCCTGCTTTCTGCGGCAGTGACAGCACCAGCACACAAAACCTGCTGCTCCTTGAAATGAAATGCCACAGATGGGATCTTATGGTTAACTGATGAAGTATTTCAGAAAAGGAGATGGTCAGGAGAAGGATTAGTGTGAAGAAGACACTCCTGGCTAAGAAAGAGGGAGCTCCTGCTGAGTGAACCCATCCCAACTGCTTGCTAAAGGCCTTGGCCTTTGGATGCATAGAGGAAGGCAGCCCCAACGGCAGACTTTCAGGGTCTGAAGGATGTTCTCCGCAAGGTGCAGCCTGATGAGGATTTAGCACCTAGGGCTGCTAGGTGGTAGGACTGAGGGAGGAAGTAATGGGAACAAAACTGTCAAAAGCTGCAGCCTGGGGGGCCTTTATCTCCTGTGGCACAATGCAGTGTGCCCTAAAGTTGTACCAAAACACCCAAGCTCCAGAGCCCCTTCTGCCTGGTGTTTGCACTGCAGCACTGAGCATGGCTGCACGAAATCTGACAGAGGGCTCAGTCCTTTTTGTCTTGTGCCCCTTCCCTAAAGCCAAGCAGCAAACCACCAGGGCAGTTCTCCTAGGATCAGGAAAACGTCCTGTGGAGTGGCTTGTTACAGGTGCATGCTTTGTAACAGCAGAGATTTGGGGTAAGTTAGTGGCTCAGGTCAGCAGGGTCAATTGTCTGTAACCTCAGTGTTACCTGGCGTAAATGAGGCCAGCATTTGGCCAGCAAATGTATAAAATCTATATAATGGAAATGTGTCTGTCTGCCCCATTCTCTCCTTGCCTGCTCCTCTTCGTCCTCTGCCATCTCTTCGCAGACCTGACTGCTTTCATTATAAGGTTGAAGGGCAGTGCCAAGTGAGTACATTAATCTCATACATTTTCATGAATATCAATTGCCACTTCGATTCCAGGAGATTTTTCTTACTTTCAGCAGAGTTGAGACTTAATGTTTTATACAGACCCTGTCTCAGCTAAAACCTGGGGGTGTTGCTCCAAATCTGAGCCTGCCATCTCTTCTTCCCATTGCCTCCCACCATGCTGATAGCCCTTTGCTTTTTTCCTGTTGTGTCTCTGTGTACAATGGTTATCAGGAGAAGCCATTCCCCTTTCTGCCCTTGAAAGGCAATATCCACACAAGCTCTCAGGCAGAATTTGGAGTACAGAATCTCTGCTGTTCAATTACCATGGAGCTTAGCTCTTTCATGTGTGACTAGATATATATATATATTTTTAACAGAAAGATTGAAGTTTAAAAGGACAGAAAAACATCCAGTGCTTGAGATGGAGGACAGCATCTGGTGTTGAAACTGGCAGAAGTTATGGACTGCTGGGAAACAGGACTATTTCAGAGAGAAAAATGTTTCTCTTGTTTTGTAGTCTCTGTGCAGTGCCAGTTATGAGGTTCAGATCATTATGACCACAAAAAGGCCGAAAAGCGTATAGCAAACTTTATATCTATTCATTTCTACACATGAAACCACCTTTTGCTTTCACGGACTCCATTTTACCCTTTGTAAAATAATCTCTGGCTGCACAGCAGCAGAAGTAAGGGCACAGCAAGCTGGCAATACATCCAAGGTATTCTTTATTTGAACTACAAAAATGCCAGTGAACTTTACTTACGGGTTAGCATTTGACTTTGCTTGATGCTCTGTAGAAATTAACCAAAAAGGCAAATCTACCCAAAAGGGATTTTGGTGTAAGCCAGTGATTCCCTGAACTTATTTTGCTCAGGTACCGCTGCTGTGGGTAGGCAGCAGCTCCCCGGGCCACCCCCAGCAGTGTCTCCTGGAGATGGATGGTGTGCTTTGTGCTCTCAAGTGAAAATAAAGACAACCACTGCTGCTGCCAGGCTGTGGGCATGCAGAGAGGGAGACCACGGGCTCATGACTCAAGCAAAGCAGTGGCACGTTCTCTGAAGTGGGAGCTTGTGTGCTCCTTGCTCCCCAGTGGCTGACACCAGTGATGGCAGGGCTGCATCCCCCACAGGCAGGGCGATCTCACCCCTTGGCAACACCTTTCAGACATGCTCCTAAAAAGGCTGAGAGCTGGAGGGTATTACATGCGTGCTGGCTAGGCTACTGAAGCAAGGCGAAATATGTGATCTAAGATACATCTATTAATTTAGGGTCAAGATGTGACAGCCTACCACGAAGTTTTATAGCTATAGATAGTAACAGGAACAGTGACCTTTAATTATAGCAAGATAATGGGCACTGCTGTAATACAGCAACAGCTAAAAATAAGAGCCAGTATAAAAATACCGAGTATCTCTGAATGTGATCACATTTTCCACTAATGGAAAACATAGCTCAACCCTCTGCCTTGCTGAAAAATATTTTCTTTTACAGATACTACGGTTACAGTTAGAGGCAGAGTTGGTTGGGTTAATTTAAGGCATCATATTTGAATGGCACATGCAGAGTAACAAGAAAAGTATGTGGATATTCCCACTTTGGTTTAAGCTGGAGTTATTAGATTTTAGTTGAGGTTGATTTGATTTGAGTTTGAAATAAATGAAACCACCGGTGAGTTGAAATAAGAGAGATTCTTCAATGCATTTGCATTAGCAAGTAGTTCAGTGCTGCAGGTGTGGAGGCTGAAATGTACTGAGGCCCTGATGTCCATACGGTGTGATTTTGGGGGAGGTATTACTGCAGCTGATCTTGAGGTTTAATTTCATCCAATGGATGTCACGGAGGGCGAGGATAGGCAGGGCAATTGCTTCAAAAACCCACTTGGGATTTGGGCTAAAATGCTGACATGGTGGCTTCCTGGCTGACTGAATGGCCTTCAGTAACTTGGTGCACGTTGGTTTGTCCAAGAGGCAGGGATTGCTCCTAGCCCCTGACTCTGACCTGGGCTGGGTCTCCCATACCAGCAGAATGGAGATGCCTGCCATCACCCTGAGCAGTTCCCTGCCTTGAGGAGAGGCCTTCCAAAGTGTCTGGTATTTCTTCTGTGGATTGAAAATACTTCAGTTAGCTTTCCAAATAGTAAATTTACCCATCTGTTGCTGAAGCTCCTATTAACACATGGAACTTAACTTCTTTCCTCTCGGAGAAAGTTAAGCTGCCCTGCTGGAATTGAACCAGTGACCTAAGACAGGAAAGGATTGCTTACAACTCAAAACATTGCCGAGTAACACAGCCTGTAAAAGCAGACATGGTTCTCAACTCTGAAAGGCACTTTTCAGTTCTAAAGACATTTGGGTATCTAGGTTTTTGTTATCTGCAAGGAAAACTTCCCACTCTCCAGGTTTTGCTGGCAAACTTTCTGCACCTATTCAGATGACGCGATTTGTGAATTGTCTTGAGACACACCGACAATTGCAAGCTGTGAATAGCAGTGCTATTAATATGCTAGTCAGGACTACCATTACGGCACAAATTATGGGGCGAACTGAA
This sequence comes from Aythya marila, assembly GCF_965140915.1. Taxonomy (NCBI): domain Eukaryota; kingdom Metazoa; phylum Chordata; class Aves; order Anseriformes; family Anatidae; genus Aythya; species Aythya marila. The sequence continues at coordinate 6,308,342 of NC_139048.1, forward strand.
GGAAGTTTGAAGTGCAGACTGCCGAGCACTTCAAAGTAACCAGACCACAGCCCTGCCCCAGCACACATCCTGACACGATCGCATCTTTCCGATATCTGTTGACAAACTTTGGCTAATGTTTCTGCTTGCCGAAAGGTTTTCTGCCAATACAGCAACATATTGCAGATAAAACCTAATGAGCTGAGTTTAACAAAAAAATGCCATGTGGCTTCCTTGCAGTGATGCCCATCTGTCGGCTTAGTGAAGCAGCAGCGTGCTGCAGCTGTACCGCTTTGCTTTTTATCAAATCAAAATAAAGCTGTGCACCCCAGAGTCAGGTATGATAAACAGGCCAGCAAATTGCCTTACACGGGTATCATACAGCTCCTTATCTGTCTCACTTTTCAGAGCGGCGTAACCAGATGGCTTCTAACGGTGGGGGAAATTTCCTCCGTTATGTTTCTGGCATTGAGCTGGAGGGATGTAGTCCAGAAGTCCACCACCAAAACAACAGATATTTAAATTGGACTGGGACTGAGATTACAGCCTGCAAACAGAACTTTTGAAATTGAAGCAGATTTCATTAATAGCGAAGGAAATGCCTATTTAGAGTGGGTCTGGTGGAACAAAAAGGATGCAAAACAATGAAAAAAAGAGTCTTTGTGAGCAGCCTCATGGAACAATGAGGAGGTTGGCCTTCCTCCAACCTCCTGGCCGGCTGGTGCAAAGCAACTGGCCTTCCCACACCTCCCTTATTTATCACGGGGTCTGGAAACAGGCAAGACTTCCCTGGCCACTGGGTGGTGGCTGGCAGCATCCTCTCCTGGCAGGTCCCTCTGCAGCCACGGGTGCAGGGGAGAACAGCCGCTCTGCGGTGGTTGGAAGCATGGCCATAAAGAGGGCTTGGGGATACGGAGCATCTGTCTGCAACAGAAATCCCTGCTGAGAGCAGGATGTCACAGGCTAAAGGCTTCAATTTCTCCCAGCTCATCTTTTTCCTGGTTCATTTGGCAGACCGATCTGAAGTGTAAAATGTGAAAGGAGTTTGCTCTTCCTTTAACTGGCCAGTAAACAAATGCATTAGTGCTTTTCTCTGATCAGTGGCTTTGGCATCGATTCCAGGTTTGGGGAACAGGCAGAAAGGTTCAGGGAAAAGCAGTTCTTGCTTGGTACACGGGGAGTAGAAACTTTGTTAATGCATGTGCCATGCTTTTGTGGGTGGGTTTGAAGTTCACTTGTTTCTAGGTCTGAAAGACAAATTCCTCATTTACTGCCAATGTGTACATGAGCCCCTTCTATTGCTGGGAACACGTCGCAGATTTGCATGAGTTTGTGCTGTCACCAAGAGAAAAGTATGAAACGGAGCAGATTGTTACCAAATTATCGCTGCTGATGAACTTTTTCAGCACATTACATTTGTGCTCATGTAGACTTCTCCGAACATTTATGTTGTAAGCATGTGTGCCTGCAGGTGTCTGCTCTGTGGGTTGTCAATCACACCAACGTTTTAAAGGCTAAACCCTGAAGCTTCTCAGTTGTGAGTGCTCAGGCTAAACAGAAAATAAAAATGTCATCTTTAGAAAGCCAGCTGAAGGGAGGCAGAATTGGCAACTTTTGCCCCCAGATCATTAAAAAGTTATCTGAATCTACCATCTTACTAACTATTTACATTCATGTACCTTTGTTTGTAGGCAGGAGCCTCCTTTTATGCACAGACACCTGACAAAGCTGAGGAGAGCACCTGTCTCTGAGGAGAGCATTACATGCCTCAGGAAAATGTGCCTATGTTGAAGATAAGCAAAACATTATTAAAAAACTATAGAGACGCTGAAGGTTGGTGCTGAGACAAAAACCTAGCACACCTCATTCTTGCTCTTAAGACGTTTCAGGGCTGTGAATATTGTGTACTGGGGTCATTCCTTGAGATGGTGAAGGCTGTATGCACATGATCTAGATGAGACAGGACAACCATATGATCAATGTCAGAATAAGGCAGCCCTAATTCACGGTCTTTTCTTCATCGTGTTGTGGCTGCATCCTGTGGATATAAGAAAATGAGCATGCACTTCTGAAAAGGCTGTCAGAATTAACATGAAGAGCATTGAGCTATGTACAGCGTAGTGAAATCTGTTTCCAGTTCTGTCCCATTTCTTATGTTCTTCAGGATGTATCTTTTTAACTCTTTTGTACTTCACCCCTGAGCAGTAAGCTGTATGGAAATCCTTCCTAAGCAGCATGAAGAACATAGCAGAAAACCACTTTCTTTCCAGGATGCTGTGATTTGCCTAAAAGCATGTTGAACAATTTGACTTTCTTCCTGGTATTTTATTCATGACTGCATTTTTTTCCTTTTAGCCAAGCTGTAGTTGAGATGAAGAATGAACAAGATGGCTGAGTTAAATATAGCGCTGGGGCTGAAGCATAACAGACTGTCCAGGGCTCCAGTCGTAAAAGAAGAAAGAAATTACTTCAGAGAGGATTAAGCTCGCTCTTGCTATAGAAGTTGTACATGATGTCAAAGAGTGGAGAGTGCTGAACAGCATGCTAGGAAAAGGAAAATCCTAGGATGCTGACCCAGAAAATTAACACGCTGCTCGGTGGTTAGCTCAAAATGGAAGAGGAGTTTCATGACTTTTTCCCAAACTAGTGACAGCTGCGACAAAGCTGGACAATGGAGTTACAACTCCAGCTTTGTTCTGAGTATGTGTGCGTGCCTGTGGGTAAGGAAAAATCACTGCTCAGCTGCAGGATGCCCCAGAGGGAGCAAGCTGCAGGGTGAGTGCTCTGCGGGCTGGGCTAAAGCAAGAGTAGAGCCAGGCTCCCTGCCCCTCTTAAACTCCCAGGAGTAATGCCTGCCCCATACCTCCTAGTATTAGGAGGCATGGGAATTACTCCTAGAATACATGAGACACTCAAATGGAGGGAGGCATGAAGTCCCTGGATGACATCCCTGGATGACATCCCTGACCCTTTCCTTGTCCTTGATGTCCTTGGATAATGCCTCTGGCACTTTGCAGGGCAGAAGTCTGTGGATCTGCTGTGGAATAGCCATGCCATAGCCTCAGGACCAGCATTGCTCATTGATGGGTTTGCATCCCTACCCATGTTGGCAATATTGACCTGTCCAAGTCCCACACAAAGAGCTGGGCTGCCCCAGACAATGAGCAGAAGGAGCTCATGAACTAGTTGGGTCTGAGAGCTGGTGGTCAGGAGGCCCAGGGCCTGTGTCTGTCGCTACATCTCCATCCCCCCAGCATCTGCTGGCTTTCCAGAGTGGTGGGCACATAGGGGATCTGCTCACACTGCTGTCTTCCTCTCTACGAGAGTGTAAGTGCCCCTTCTGTGAAGGGAGGAATGAAAGAAAATTGTACATTGAGAGCATTCATTTTTCTATCGATTAAACTAACCCGAAAATAGTGGTGATTAACAAAATGTTTCACTGAAATATGTCCAATTCCTTTCTCTGTGTAGAAGCCACTATAGTAAAATGCTATTTATGCTGAACATAACATAGTCATCATAACACCCATGGAACAATTTAACCCACATGTGCACTAGCTTCTAGAAAATCATTCCCCTTCAATACTCACCTTTTGTGGGGAAAAGGAGCTGATGGACACTGGTTTAATTTTAATTTGTGCGTCTTCAAATCTACACTAAAGCCATTTGTCCATGGAGTTTCATGCCTTTTATGAGGAATGACTAACTGGAAAAGAATGTGTTTCACGTTTAGTGACCCTGAGCATTAGAAATGAGTGAAGAATTGATTTTTTGGTTTGCTGACCAAGCTAAGAATGTGTGAGGAAAATGTTTGTGGATTGATCTCCCTCTCAACCCCCTCCCCAAGTTTTTAATTTTCCCTCAGATACATAAAATAAAAAGCCAAAAAAGATTGTGTTGGCCCAAACATTTCTTTGATATAGAAAAAAATACGTTCTGAAAATGTGAAAATGAATGGTCTGGTATGTTTTTATCAGGAAGAAACAACAACAACAACAACCACAACCAACCAAACAAAAAACCTCCACCAGCAACACTGTGTTTTCCAGTGTAAACACTGGAATCTGTGAACTAGGTCAGTTGACCAAGCCTGCACTGTTTTATTCCCTGTTCTTTTGGGAATAAGTAAGGTCTGATCCTGCACTCCAGCAGCTCATCAGTAGTGCCAGCTCATTGAGAAACTGGGACAATGTGTGCAGAACCAGTACCCAGTTCTGCTGGGCTCCCAGAGCCCTGGCACCCCCTTGTCCTCAAGGGAAGTGAGCAGTCACAGTGGCCTTGTCCCTGTTCACTTTGCTCCTGAACACCTTGTGTTGGTGCAAACCAGCAGTAGCTTCAAACACAAGAGGCTAGAATCTGGTCCAATAAAGAGACTGCTAGCTGGTTGTTCTTTAAAAAAAATTAAAAAATCAATTTTTGAGTTTTTCAGTGTAACCTCAAAAATTCTCAAACATTTTTAAACATAGGAAGGAAAGGGGTTTGACCTGTTCGCAAGAATTCATCTGAAACCAAGTTAGGTATCTGTAGATACTTAAATGCCTCATGGTCATAGTCAGGACTTCCTCATGGTTTTGTGCTTGTGGATTTCATCATTATACTTCTGTTTGTTTTTAGCTTAGAAAGGGTGGTACAACTGTATATGAGGCTGTTACGTTTGCTCTCAGATAAGCTGGAATATTTTATAACATTTTCTGGTCAATTTTCCAGTCCTATGTCAGTTAAATAAACTTTCTGTTGTTAGCAACAGAAAGCCTGGGCCTGCAATGGCTCTGTGTTAAGCTACCTCTTTGCTTGTTGCCCCAGAAGATGTTTTCCATTGCCTCGGTTCTATTTATATGAAAGGCCATTATGCGATACATTTTAGGAGCTTTTCCATGAAAGACTTTGGAAAGTTTGATTCTTGGTTATTGAAAGAGGAGGTGTTGAAAACAAGTGCTCTGAAAGCCAAGAAAGTCAAACCTGGAATGTTTCACAAAGATGAAGCTGCTTGATTTTAAGAGCGTTGTCTCTCTTTTACCTGCTTTTGTGTGCTGTCCAGTCTGGTAGTCTTTGGAAGGGAGATGCTATTAATTGGAGAGAAGGGAGAAGCATGAATGAAAAATGACCTTCCATCAAGCAAGAGCTGTGGGCTGTTACCTACGTTTGCCCCATCCCTGCATAATTGGTTAGAGCTGTGTGATTCTTCCTTTTTCTCTGAATGTGTTCTACTGTTTTTGCATTTACTCTTGTTGGTGTTGGAGCATGAAGGAGCACAATGAAACACTAAATAATATGAGGTCAAGGAGTCGCTCAATGGAATTGATAGGAGGTAAACAGAGCAAATGAGTATAAACCAGCTGCAAAATGAACAGCGGCTGGAAACTGGCAGAGAGCTTTTAGGCATTAGAGGAGTAAGGCACTGCAACAGATGCTACAGGCTTAATTAGTTTAAGGAGAGAGTTTGATCAATTTATGAGCAATTTTACATGGAAGAGCTATTTCTGAGAGCAGGAGTGAGTCCCAGCAACCTAGAAGGCCTCTTCCAGCACTAGCATATTTCTCTCACAGGTAGAAACACATGCAGTAATGTTGCCAGGCACAGTTTAGGGAGCTTAGGGAGGAAATTATCCTTAGGGAGGACAGGAGTTTCATGTCTGACCCACTTCTACTCACAATTTTTTGTTGCCTCAGTGAATTAGAAATGTCTGCTTCCATGCTGTGAGGGAAGAGGGTCAGGAGGACAGGTGGGCACATCCTGCTTTGTGGTTGTATGTTTGGGGCAAGGCGATGTGCTTGGCAGCACGGTCGGTGGAGTTTCAGCACCAGAGCCCTCCAATTCTGGTGGCACCTGCCATAAAGGACTGGCTAGTCTGGAAAAAATCTTTGAAACGGGAGATGAAGCAGGCAGGTTGGGGTATGCCTCTCAGGTTCAGGATCTGTACTGAACCCTAGGCCAGGATGCTAATGAAAATAAGCTATTCTCTACAGGTGAGCCTCTGCAAACAAGCAGCCATGCTGGGAGTGATGTGTTAAGAGCATGTAGTGCCTGGAAGAGTGTAGCCCTGTAGTTCTCTACAGGGAAAGAAGAACAAGATCCAGTACAGGAGATTTATTATCTGGGTTAAATGTAAAGCATCTTGAGTAAAAAGGGAATGAATGCCAAGGGGTTAGTAAATTTTGTATAGACAGTCCCTAGGCTGTCTGCCTCAGCTACACAAGGTGTATCAAACAACAACCTGTGAGCACGTAGTCCTGTAGGATGCAGCAGCTCTGCTGGCTGTTGAGAGCTCAGCTCGTTGCTCAGCATTGCCACGAGGGCTTGGTGGGAAGCACGCTGAGGAGGGCCGGGACTGCTGCGGAGCTGGCAGGGGAGGCCAGGAGTCTCCAGCACTGACAAGCCCTGCCTTTTATTACGAGAGCCAAAAGCGTCCAGCTCAGGAAGAAACAGAAACCGGTGAAGCAAGACAAAGATGTAATCCATTGTGAAAAAAAAACCCTGTGTCCCAGAGAAAACACGTTGCATCACACGCTCTGGCAGAGGCTTCAGGTCGGCCTAATTTAATCAAATATTCATGTTGTGGCTTTCCCTCCTCTCCCTGCGATGGCAGCTGACATCGATCACTGAAAGGCTTTGACAGAGAGATTGTCCTTGTTGAGTCTGGCTTCTATTTCAGCGTCCCCCTCAGCAGCACCACTTCACATCCTTATAGATCTGCACGTTTACTCCTGTTATCTAAGTCAAGGAGCCTTCAGCTCTGAAGATCTGCTGTCTCACGACCAGTCTGTGTGTGCCCATGTTGATTTGAACTCAGAGCACATCCAGTGAAGCCTACTTCGACAATACTGATATACCAGTATTAACATGTCGTGGCACCTTGTGTATAGCTGGCAAGTGTGGCACTTTTTAAGAGCTAAAAAAAAAATGCATTTATGAAATTCTATGTTATTGGCTATCCACTATCTTGATAGTTTTGTTCTTTCTTGTTACGCAGAATCAAATTGCATGCCTGCAGAATTTGATAAAGTGTAGCACTTCACACATCTGCAGCTGCCTAACCTGATTACAGTAGTTTAATTCTGCTTGATATCAATCAGCTCCGTACACAGTAAGATTAATTATCGCTGTCACTTTGTCAGCTCTGTAATAAGAAAACATAGATTCTGAATGGCAGATGCAAATTTGGTGGGAACGAGAAGAGTGAATTTGCCTCTCTCCCTCCCCGGAGTGGGAGACAACCTCGGAAAGGTGAGCTGACTGGAAGGTGATGTGCAGCCCAGAGCTGGGATTTTCACCTGCTCCGGCCCTGTGCTGCAGCTGGCCGCCTGTTCATACCGAAACCGATACCTCTGTTCTGTCAGCACTCCAGAGCATTTCCAAATTGCATTTGGCCACTCAGACTCATTTTATTTACAGGTATGCAGTGGTAAGCAAGGAAACTAGCTGATCCCAAATGCTCATCGCAAGGAAACTGTGCTATATGTTTGGCTCTCCTACACTGTACCTCTTTATAGAGATTTACACTGATTCAGAGTGGGTGTAAAACGCTGCCAGATCAGAATGGCAACGGCTTCCACCTGCTCTGTGCTGCTATAAATGGCTGCACAGGAAACTTGGACCAAGAAGCTGCCTGCTGTTGCAGAGGTGACAGACATAGCTGTTATTTTTGCCTTGTTATTGTGCACTGGCATTCCAATGTAAAAGCCGTGTTGAGTTGCAAGTTACAGTTTAATTTCCCTGATTCTTTGCTTGAACGAGGTAGCTCGTAGATGAGGGAGAGCACCCACCAGCTGCTGTAACCAGCAGGGGGTGTGCAAGGCTCTGACCTGGGAGCTGTGGCAAACTTCACTCTTCCAGCTTCATCCCCGGAATTAGGAATGGGGCATGGATTCGGGAAAAAAGCGTGTGTTTTGGTGGGTGGCAGTTAAAGAGACAGTTAAAGTTACAGTTAAGTTTGGCTCGCTCCTGAGCCAAAGTTAGCCTTGGAATAGAGAACTGGGAAAGGAACAGCCAGTTATTTCATGGTAATAGTGCAGTTTTCTAAACACATCTCATCTTTCTGGATTCGTGTCCTCTCCTTTCCTTCATCATCCTTCTGCATGAAGTGACACAAGGTCCTCACACTGTGGGGATTTCTGCTCCACTGGGTCTTTACTCCCTAGTTTGCAGGTAGAATGGAGTAAGCACCAAAACGGGCCACGGGTATTGCTATTTTCTTTTCTTGAAAAGCTGGTGAGTACATGGAATCACCTATAACCACACAAAAAGACCAGGCAGCCTTCTGGAGACCCAAACCTTGCATGTATTTGTAGTGAGATGAGATGGGGCCACCCATCTGTGGTACGATGCCACAGTGCCTCTCCGCGTAGCTGGGCTAGGCTCACCGAGGTGTTTTCTTGGAAGCTGATTCAGCTTGGCCTTAGAAGTACACTTGCTTGGGCAGGGCTTCCAGGCTGGCTGGGCTGAGCTGTCAGGAAACATACTGAAGAGAAACAGGCTTAAAAACATTGTATGACAAATGGTGTTTAACTTAGATCAGTCCTTTTTCCCCTTCTGCTGAAAGCCCTCTAAAGCTTTGGATGGGGAATTGAATAAAGCACAGCTAGTGTTTCCACCAGGAAATATCAGATCGGTTGTAGAAGAAATGGTGGACAAGGCTATGAGCTGCCTAGGATGTGTCTATACAAAGCCAGGAGCAGGACCGAGCTGTCTGTCTGTCCTCACACAAAATCCTCCTCAGCCTGCAGGAAGCCGTGTCTGAATAAGGAAAAAAAAAAAAAAAAAAAAAAAAAAAAAAAAAAAGTATGCATAATTCCTGTTTTATTTCTTTAATATACAGTGCATATATCACTGCAGTGGCGGGTGGGTCATTACAGCCTACTGAAGAGCTGCCTCCAATATATTGCATACATGAGAGGCTGATATTATGGGAACTTTAATGCCATATGATGATCCCCTGGTGTTGTTTGTCACATTCCTGTGTTAAATTGATTTGATGTTAAAGCTCACTGCTGATGGCTGTATCTGCCACGCCGGGTAATTCACAGCGTCCTTCTCAGCGTTTACTTCTTCATGTCACACATTTAGGGAGAGTGAATGATGATAAACTGCAGGAATATATTTAACCTTAACTGTTATTAAATGATCGGTCTTCTCACTGTTTCAGCTGTCAGTGGCCAGACAGATACTTGCTAATGATTTCTGCTTTTAAAGGATGTGTTGAAACTCCTGAAATTCATCAGGGCGGTTATTCATGCCATCACAGTGACATTTTTATGGCTGTAAAAAAGGGCAACTAGAGTGTGTGTGGATAAGCAGTGCGTTCCTTCCCTGCTATAGGATTGCCTTCCTGTATCGACTGTCGAGTTGTTGAGCTGGGTGCAGGGACTAGCCCAGCAATGTCTCTTTGCTGCCTCTGTTTTGAAGATGAATTGTCTTGCCTGGGAAGACTCACATGGGCAGCAGGGCTCTGCTTCAAGAAGCCAGGCCATGAGGTGTGCTGAAGGGGAGCTGTAAGGTTTTGATGGCACTCCTCAAACGCTTACGCTAATTTAAGCCTCAGGTAATGTTTCTGTGAAGAGCTGACATCGGTGGCATTGCTAAAACCCTGTCTGCTTGCAAATGCCAAAGAAAGCTGTGCTCCCTGGGGGTGGCTGGATGGGACAGCAGGAGAGGGCACTTCTGCTGGTAGCCCTGCAGCTGCCCCTGAGCACAAGTTTCTGAGGCTGCCCTAGGTCTCTGCTATTGCTCGGTTTGTCCATTCACAGAGCAGCAGCTCACAAAAGCCATTTGTACATCCTTTCTGTGCTTCTGGTGTTAGGTGCCACAAATGTGCTTGTGGAAGTGGGTTTAAATCAAAAAATGAACATAACATTTTTTTTTTTTCTCACAGATGTTTTGAACGAATTAGCTGAAACTACAACCTTGTGTTGTCCTTTGCTAGAACTGACAGTAATTGTTTTCATGGTGGGGCTGTCTGTCAAGCAGTAAAGAGACCTCTCATCTCTTTTCTCCGCAGCTACAGAGGACTAATTTTCACTTTTGATTTAGGCTGGGCTTGAATAAGTGACCTGTCTGCATGGGAAGGACTTTTCCAGTTGCTGCAGTTGCTCACTTTAGAGTGATTTTGATCTTGTTTCCTTTGATGCATTCCTACTGATATTCTTCTCTTAATGACGCTTATTCAGTATTTTTCTTAAACACCTTGCCTTTACAGAGAAGCTCCTTGATACAAATCAACCATTGTTGTATTAGGGAGATGTGCAAAGCAGTGACTGATACAGCAGGGCAAACTAATGGCTCAAAACCAGAATCACTAAGGAGTATAGGTCCCTCTATTTTTTCTATTTTTTTTTTTTCCTCCTCTATTATTTTCTCCCTGCTCAAAAAAAAAATCACACAAAGTGTATTCTCAATAGTGAAGAATACAGGAAGGGGAGGAGGCATTTATCACAGCAGCTTGAGTGCTGGAAAGGGACCATTTGAAAAGGACAGCGGATGAAAAGCCATGAATCAATATTTCTATGTGCCTTCTGCTGCTGTTTATTTGAATCCATTTGTTTTGCTGACATATTTCCCATGTGGCTGGAAATGCTATTTCCTTTGATAACATCAGCAATTGATGTGTTGCATTTGCTGTACAGCTAGGTGTATCCTAGGCAAAGGGACATCTCTCTGGCTCCGTGAGTGTTTGGTGTTTTAAAAAAACAAGTACAGGTTGACTTTTATCACTTTCCTCTTCCAGCTGTGTATCCCTGTGCAATAGTTCTGCTGCTGGGTGGTGCCTTTCTCACAGGGAGTGAGCTGACAATGAGCAAATGGCTGTTGACCAAGGGCACACCATTATTTTAGTTGCATGAGAGTTCTGGGATTTAACGTGATGCAAGGTCTCCTGGAATGAACGCCTGGGAGGTCTAGGAGGTCTGCTGCTGATCCTGTGTGCAAGAGTGCATGTGGAGAGGACGTTATCAGCAGAGAGCACTTCTACAGGTTTTCAGAGCTGGAAAGGACCTCTGTGTTGTGAGCCAGCATGCATCACCCGCTGACAGGTTTACTAAGTGAAGAAGCTTGTAACAGAGAGTCCACTGCTCCCTTCACTGGCCACAACCCCTAATTACATACGTTCATTGTTGAAAAATTATCCCTGAAGCCTAATCTTTTTCTGTTTGTTGATTGCAGTGGTGTAACAAGTGTGCATCAGTCCGACAAGTATAAATTTAGTCCAATATTGTTTAAATCTAAACCCTCAAAATGCAAAGGATTATAAAAGATGAAATATTTCAGTAGGAACTGATATGGTCACAGCTGGAATAATGGAAAAATAATTTTATTATGATTATATATGTAGGGTATATATAGAAATATATTAATATTATATATAGGTATAGGTACATACAAGCTGTAGGCTGGTATTTCAACAAATCTGCAACTACTATGAGAAAATAAAAGGCAGATTTTGTTAAGCTGCAAAGTAGGCTTTGTTGTAAAAAAGTAAGAGGAGGTGATTTCTATTTTCCTGTCTTCCTTTCATTACTTGTTCTGAGATGATGTCACTTCTGCTAGAAGCTCTCCAGCTCCTGCAGGAGTGATTTTAATGAATGAAATATTGCTTTTTGTAAATATGCTTTTACATTTATGTAGAAAATGTACCTTGGTCTCTCTCATCATCATTGGTATGTGGAAAAAGCAATTATATTCTCTTTCAATATTCAGCAGGGAAGGAGAAGCTTTCCAGTGAATCACAGCACAGAACTATTTATGCTTTGGGGGGAGTAGAGAGGGGAGGGGAGTGGAAATAGAAAACATTTCCTGTGCTTTGCCTGTTTTCAGTGACCTAGATTTTTTTCTCGTAGCCTCTCCATAGCTACCAGAATATCCATTTTTCTTTTTATGTTTTGTTTTGTTCTCCTACTCTGGCACCTGCAGCAGGTGATTTCTGTGCTCTTTGAGCAAGGGATCAGTAAGTGGAGAAGAGCACATTCTTTCTTTGTAAAAACGTGCAGTCTTCTATAGTTTTTTCCTATTCAAGAGCTGCTCGAAAGAGCATACCTTTCAAATCTAATTCCTGCTATTCAGGAGGTGGTGCTGAACAAAGCAGAGGCTGAATACTTACCTCTTCAAGGGAACTCTTCTCTTTTTATCATGAAGACAGCTGAATTCCTGCTCGGACTGGCTGCTCTTTCTGCTTTTTGAAAGATGAAGAGGCAGATACTGACATAAAAGTATACAAACCGCCGGGCGCCAGTCGCCATTGACTTGAGTCTCACTGCACGCATTGATATGGGAATTGTCAGTCTGTTGCTTCCGAACCGCGAGGGTGTGGAAACAGATAAATAACCTGGTTCAGTGTGATTCAACTTCAGGAGAACGCTCCTATCACCTGAGCTGTTCTTTTTATCTTGTCCACAGCTACTGAGGAAATAGCACAGAGAAGCCACGTTGCTAGAGCATGGCCTCATCTAGAGCCCTGGGCCCTGGGCCTGCTCCTGACTGCCCACAACATGCACCTGCCCAAAAGCCATTCTCTTTTGACTTGTGAAACCAATTTTTGTTCCTGGATAAAGCAGGGCACCAAGGTCACGACAGGGAGGGACACAGGCTTGTCACGCCTGAGTCTCACCTCTGAAGAGCCAGAACATGGAGGGGATTCCCCCGACCTGGGAACTGGGGAAGGCTCTGGGGACACACTAGAGATTTCCCAGAGAGGTCACGATACCACCTTTATTTATTTATCTGAAGAAATTTGGAATGTTTGGGTCCAAGGGAACTGTCTATTTTGAACTTATAAATTTACCAGCCAACCAGTTTCTGACATCCAACTCATCAATGCAAATTAGCAGCATCAGCCCATCGCAACATGTTGCAGGTTGATGAAGTTCTGTGAGCTTTTCCCAGCAGTTCGTGAACACACTGGATTATAAGCACAAGGGAGGATAGTCTTGTGGATGTAGCCTTTCCTAGCATTATCTGAAGCATGTTCTCTTAAACAATATTTGACAGGTGAATGCAATAGACAAAATATGATCCTAGTGTGTATATGGAAAGCAGATGCAGTAAACTGCGTTCAGTGGCTCAAGAGGGGAAAGCTGCTACAAAGCCTGACATAGAAGATAAATTATGAGGTGCTATTTCTGGCCTCTGGTGGGAAAAAAAAAAGGTGGGTGATGGAAAATTGACCTGAAAACAACCACGTTAAATGATTTTGGTATTGTATAGGTTAGAGATGTGCTGCATTTGCACTGTCGGGTGTGTCCAGAAGCTGACCTAATTCCCCTGATTTTTGTCACACAGGCTTTTCTTTACCTATTTTGCTTACAGAAGAAGCATTTAAAGGGAACTTAGAGTCGTTTTCTGTCTCTGAAGCTACCCGACTAGAGAAGCTACTTACTGACTTTTTATTTTATTTTATTTTATTTTATTTTATTTTATTTTATTTTATTTTATTTTATTTTATTTTATTTTATTTTATTTTATTTTATTTTATTTAAATTTTTATTTACTTTTAAGTAACAGATTGCTAAATATATAATTTGGTGTAATTCTGCCAATTCCTCCTTAGTGATTTATTTACTTTTTTTTTTTTTTTTTTTTTTTTTTTTTAATGGAAATTAACTTCTTTGATAAGAAAACACATAAAAGCTCACCTACAATATGGTAATTCTCATTACACCTCAACAGAGAAGTATTGAAGAAAGTTATATGAAAAATTGGTTAAATTCAGCTGAGATTTCTTCCTGTAATAAGAAGCCTTCCTTGTGCTTTTCTTAATTATGCATTACAGCAGTGAGTGTTGTAGTAAAATTTTCACATGCCTGAAGCCTCAGTAATGAATACACATAAGGAGAAGTGATTTGTTTATTTTCCCATGCCCTATTATTCTCTGTAAATAAAGCTTGTTTTGTTTATCTTTGCTCCTGCATTGTTTTCCATTCACTTTGTTGTTTTGTAGCATCTTCTTTTTGACTTTGATCTTTGGATCCAGCATTTTTAGCTGGTGTATATCAAAGAAATTGCACCAATGAATTAAGCTGTTTAAGAGCTAAGTCCCTCTGTTCTAGGCTTAAGCATATGTAAAACTTGTAGAGTTTGCAATGTAAAGCATCAGGAATGCTATGATAGCTCTGCTGCCACTATAATTCTGCCAACAAAAGTTGCCCTAGAAGGAAATATGACTTAGAAATTGCTGTTTAACAGAAAAACACATTTTTTTTTTCTTTTACTGTATTAAGATGAAAGAGTATTGTCTTTGAATTCTGCTTTGACTTCAAAGAACATCTCTACAAAACCAAGTGAATAGGGCTCTGACTTAGAAATAAAATGTCAGGAGCAGCTTGGAGGAAGGACAGGAGCAGAGAAACTACTTGTCCTGAAGGGTAATCTGTTAATGTTGCTTATTACCATGGCACAACCACAACATGAATGGATCAGATATTTTTTGTAGCACCAGAAGATGACATTTGAAGGGTACTGGAGTTTTAGGAATCCTTTAAAAGCCTCCTTCTCCTTCGGTTCTCATTGCAGGGGGATGGCACTGTGCCCCAGAAAACAGGTAAAGGAAGGATATAACGTAGTGAGCTGGGAGAGAAATCAAAGACTCTCTTTGAAGTTGACCTTCTGGTTTGCTGTGCTGAGCTTATATGACTGACAGGAATGGAGGTGGGAGGAGCGCAAGTTAGGCTTGGGACACAAACAGAACTTGGGTGGGTAAAGTCAGGCTGAAGGGAAGAAATGGCTGAAGTAAGGAGAAGATTAGAGAGGACTGAGCAAGGAAACCAGGCAGGACGAGATTTTAATTGGTGAATGATGCCAAAGCACTGGGTTGATTTGGGGGAATGAGGATGGAGCACTGACTGTGAAGTTTGATTAAGACAGGGCCTCTTGCTGCTCTGGTAATAACAGTAATCATGTGGGCTAGAGGCTGGTGTCTGCCTGTGGCTTTGTTCCTTTGCTAAGAACACAAAAAATCTCTCACACTTCTTATTTCTGATTTAAGTTTGTCTGTAAAACCTCTTGCATTTGTATTATTCCTTTCTCCCTGAAGTATTTCCAAAAGGGGACAATTTGGCCTGCTGAGATCTTGGAAGGGATCTGACCCTGACCAATGCAGAATGGAAAGTGGGAAGCAGCACCAGATCCACAGGGTACGTGGGTAGAGCTTCCTTTAGGTACTCGATTAAAAGCAAAGCAAGAAACCAGGCAGTAACTGTGATAACCAAAAAGAGACTCATTAAAGCCTTCCCCAGCATGTCAGCTTATTGAAATTGAAAGTTTTAATGGACTGATATTTCCCTGCTTCTCATATTTATGGAAAGACGGCGATCCGGCTTAAAACTTAGACCTGGTGAATGCATTATTTTCCAGCAGGGGGAACTATGGATGCTGTTTTTCTGTTTCCAGAGAAAATACAAAGAATGAGGAAGTTGATATCCCCTATCTAATACAAAACAAAGACTAGGCGCCAGCTCTGTTGCTGCATGCTGATGGTTCAGGCCAGCTGGATACGCAGTGCCCAAATTATTTCCAAGAATGTCTTAGATGTGACAGCAAACAAAAAAACTGTGATGGGGAAAGCTTTCCTACTATCTGATTGAAATCTCCTAGAAAGACTTATTTTTGAAACAGCAAGAGAAGCGCTGCCTGAAGCTTAAAAGCATTTTGCAGGACTAATCATCAGAAGGCAGCAAAGCATTACTCTGTAGTGGAGCTCATAGTTGTTCTCCTCCCCTTTATGCACTGCTTTTCTTGTGCAATTCTTGTTCCATCCTCCTTCCACTCCCTCAGTCTCCTTTCCCAAAAATTGTCTTGTGGCTATCACAAGGTATCCTAAACCCCCAGTAATCTGCCACTCACTACTAGTGATCACACACATACAGCCGTTACTCGAGAAAATATCTGACTTCGAGTATTTCAGTTTTCCTGCTTTTTTCTCACAAAACATCATTCCTCCGTGCTTCAGCCCTGCAGATGACTGGCTCCACCTCTAGGCGAATGACAGTTCACTTTGCAGGATGATCTGCCCATCAATGTTTATACTGTGTTTTTTTTTTTTTGTTGTTGTTTTGTTGTTTTTTTTTTTTGTTTTTTTTTTTTCTATTATTATTATTTTTAAATTGTTATTATTATTGTTGTTGTTGTTATGATTATTATTATTAATTATTATTTTGCAAAAAAATCAAACCAGAATGTTTTGTTACATGGATGGTTCTTTGTAACCAGCACAATGCTGCTGTTACACATAACTGGGGACAGTCTATAAAACTCCCATACATATATTTATGCCTACCTGTATTGGTAATGTCCCTTTAAAAAACAAGTTGCTCACTATTAAGAAAATCCTTTTCTTTTTTTTAAAAAAAAAAAAAAAATTACTAAAATTGTTGTGCTTTTATACCCAACACATCTTTGTATTTGAATTCTCAGGTTACGAAGTGGAAAGGGGAACCTGGATACCTGGATCAAGATTTAAATCATAAAGAAATTAGTGCAATAAAAAAAAAAAAAAAGCGTCGTCAGATTCTCAGAAACCATTATGTGATGTATTCTATTATTTAGCTTTGTTTAACTGGAGCTGAAGTTTTCACAGACTCATGCATATTCTCTGAATACATTGGAGAAAAGAAATGAAATACTTAATGACACAATAAACAAATTGCTCTGAGAAGCCTTGAGTTTCATTTTGCTTTTAGTCAAGGAGCACTTGTTTGATAAATGGTGTGCTTTTAGAGGGCTTACAATAGCCTGCACACATGCGCAGAGACGTAGGATGGCAGAAGATTACCAGGAGATAATGGAGCAAGTCAAATGAGAAAACATGATGAAACGGCAGAAAATTTACATGCTGTTTTGCTTCTTCCTTTTGCCTTAATAAAACTGGGGCTGTCGTGTTTATCGCCAAATGATACCCTATAAGTATGTGCCACTGGATGCACTTGTGTGGGTAATGACCTGCACAGCGCCGCCTGCCCCGGGGGAGCGTGCTGACATCTAACGCCATAAAAAACAGCCTCAGTGAAATGTCCTCTGCCCTCTTTTGCTGTGTTGAATTCACCAGTGCTGATGAAGAGCCTAAGCCTGTTACATGGGAAAATGGTGTGCTGTGCTGTCCTGGGAGCTCTGGATGGCAATGGCCCGGAGACACACAGTCCCTTGGTCCAAGGGTTTTAACCACACTTTTTGGACTGGCTGATGAAAGACTCAAGAAACAACCAAATCAATAATAGCCAATAGGCTTTATTTTTTAAGAGTGTGTTCCTTTTGATATTGACTTATGGGGCCGAATAGTCTAGGCATGTCCACAGTAAGAAGGATTAACTTGTATCACATGCCACAAAAATGCTTTCAGTGTGATTATGCTAAAAGAATTGTGCTTTGTATCAGTGCTGTAAAAATGAATCCAATGGGCAAAATACATGGGCTGTAAAATGACGGGATACATTCACCATCCATCTTTCTGCTTTTCTTCAGTCTTTTTCCTGCCTGTTCCCATGGGCTGAACCCAGAGCTGTCCTCACATCCAGGAGCTGAGCAACACAGACCTTCAAATAATTCTGTCTAATAGTTTTAGAGGGAAGGTAACACAGGGAGACCTGGCAGTGAGAGGTAACAGGACACAAAACAGCACAGGGAAGGGCTGAACCATCAGTCCTGAGCTCCTGGACAAAAGGGCAGAGAGTTTGTGGGGTGAGGGTGCAAGGTGAGGCTGGTCAGGGTAATTAAGGCCTATTAGTGCATGCAGGGCCCGGCCATCAAGAACATATCATGCAGGGAAGGTGACCACTAGTGGAGAAGTAGGAAAAATCTCAGCAGTCACTGTGCTTTAAATACGTTGCTGACACTGGCGGCTGGGCAGAGAAAAGGGAGCTGGCTGGGAGGTATATCTGCATTATAAACAGCTTCACGCAGTTCTGGATCCTGATCTCGTTGTGTCTGGAGAGGAGGAACACAGCCTTATGTGCTGAAGGACATAAGCAGGTACACACATAAACCTAATACATAAGTTTTCCATTTACCCTTGTACAAATTATCCCACGGAGGTTTTGCATATACCCCCAGGGTAGCCACAAGCAGAGCACAGTGTGTCCTCTATGACTTTTTTGGAGTTTCAGGGGGATATTTTTTGACTCTGGCACAACACAGGGATGAAACCACTTGTCTCTTCCTGTTTGTCCCCGATAATCTGAAGTTTCATTTAATTTCTCTTGAATTAGCATCTTCCACTAATACTTAATGTGACGTGCAAATATTTTCCTCTATGAATTTCTGTTTTGCTCTGTGCAACAGGAACATACCTATGTATGTTTCTTATACATCACAGGGGTAGAAAGGACAAATAAATGCCCTGAAGCACTGTGTCTGGCTGTGACCAGCAGCTTGCACACTGCTGTTCCCTGGCTACATGGAGGGCGGGTGCTTCTCTCCCCCACCACAGCTGGTACTGGGCATCAGCACGCCCCTGCTCTATGGGGAGTGCGCAGCTGGGATTTCTTTACTTCTAAAATATGCTGCTTCTTTAGATTTCTTCTGCCTGTGGGAGATGGCAAGGATGATTTCTCTTTGTGCAGTTGATTTCAGCTTGTGCCGTGTTTCCTTCCTGCTCAGAAATCAATACTGCTGATAAAATGTGTCATTAAATCATAAAATGCCTTTAGTTCTCAAGGCCTTATCCCACAAGCTACGAGATTGTAATATAATGAGACGGATGTGTTTGCAGTCTGTATATAGTCAAAGAAATGCTAAGGGTCAACTCTCCATAGCCTGCCTTATGTAGCCTGCACTTGCTCGAAAACTGTACACTGATCAGCTTGCCCTAAGTGCTAGTCACTGCTGGAAGGGGACTGCCACAGACTGCCAGGCTTCAGAGGGACGAGTGGTTCACTGAGCCTGAGCAGGTCACCTCCTGGACACTGCCAAAATACGTCTCAAAAATAACAGGCACTTGAACCTCCCTTGTCCATCCTCCATCAGTATTCTGCACAGGGCTATCTTATTTGCCATGGAAAGAACAACATTTCATGCTTCTCCTGACAGAGCACTGTTTAAGGATCTGCTTAGCATTTGTATTTACTTCTTTTCAGAATTATCTTCCTTTTTCCTATGGTGTTTAGAGCCAGAGCTATAAATCTGGAAAGCATTTTACCTGCTGTGTTAGGACTTGATTGAAATCCCATTTAAATCAATGAAAATTTTCCTATTGACTTCAGTGGGCTGTGCACTTGGGAAATTAGGAAAAAAATGGGTTATTTTAAAATAAAAATTGTATTCATCTTATACTGTTAATCATTAATAGCAGGAAGCATTGTGTATATCCTTTATTAATAGGCTTCATATAACATTTACCTGCTACCTCCACGAGAGGAAAGAAAAAAGAAAACAAACAAGAGAAGGAAAGAAGAGAAGCTGAAGCAGATACTCATCTAGATAATTAAATATGGATTCAGGAGTTTGAAATAAAAGTGTTGTTGCAAATCTGACATCAGCATGTTGCTTTGTGTGCTAAAGTACTAACAGTCTACCAATGAGCTAATTACAATATATACAAGTCACACATCTCCAGGGATTTTGTGGAGATGTGAAGATGCTCTGGAAGCTCTTATCAAAACTGCATTTGTATGTGGTGTTCTCAATTAATACCGAATAATTATACTTATATACTTAATAATTATAGTTGTGGTATTGCAAAATATAATTTTGCAAAGATCATATTTAAGCCTAACTCAAACTTTCACACACTGACGAGGAAAAAAGGAAACCATACGGACAAGTCTGAAGCGCATGCAAAACCAGGTGCTTCGTTAATGATGAAATATTTGACAGTGCCTTTATCGGCATGCAGTCGTGTTTAAATAGCATGAGCCACAGATTACTGTTTCAGCTTGCCACTTGCTGTATGGGAGGAAAGAAAGAGCTCCTTGTTTAATTTGTAAGATGAGACAGCTCGTTGCATAAGGCAACAGAGGAGGCTACACAGAGAACGCCATAGTGAAGTACTCCCCAAGCTTTTTTGGACTTCTGCCACAAGGAAGTGCAGTGAGTGTAGTCATGGTGCAAGGAACATTGTGAAATGGATTACAAAGGAAATGTACCTTTAAAGATCATGGCAAAGAAAATTAAAAGACCCAAGCTGGCCAGTAAGTTACAGAGACAGCAACAATAACAGGTGTGTGCAACACGAGGCTATGAAACAGAATATAAAAAATAGTAGAATTGAAAAATACTGTGTTTGTCTTGCCTTTTCTTACTGCTCTTAGATGTTAACATGAGAGTTTCTGAAATTAATCAAGATAAAAACTACTGATAAGTTCCTGATTTCTCCTCAGGTCACAGTGTTCTTAAATACTGGCAACCTGAGTGCAGCTGCTGAGATCAGTGGAAGTGGATGAGTAGGAGGCTACAACGGAGTTGCTTTGCAGGTTGAGAGCACAAACACGTCTTTCTTGACGCAGTGAAGATATGCAAACCTTACTCGTGTTTCTTTGTAATTATCAGAAAATTACAACACGTAGCTAAGCTAAAAATGGTTTGCTGCTTTAGCTTTCAAAGTTTAATATTAACTGTAAGTGACTCCACTGATATTTGCACGCTATCACACATCCTCCTCAGCAAAAGATGCAGCAAAAGTGACGAACAGAAACAACAAAATCCTGTCCTTTTTCCAGTTGTGTTTAAGTTGCAGGCAGCAACAGGTCAAGCACCACAACAGGAGTGTGAATCCCTCACCTGGGCTCTATGTGTGGTGCACCAAGGCAGCCTTCGGTCCCCGAGCACTGCGTATTGGTATGAACAAAGCTCTGGTGGTCACAGAGGTAGATCTTTATAACTGAGGAAAATACTGTTAGGTGAAACGTAAATGTAAAGAATGCAGTGGGGACAAATTGGGTTCAAATTCAACTCAAAAAGAGCACTGTTCCGATGCGCAGTGAAATCAATGGCACCTGCTGTCATGAAACAGGAAAACTTTGTGACATGGTAAAATAGAGTGGACACCTCTGCTTTTAACAACTTTATTCGTGTTGCTTTGCAGGGAAAAGCGAAAACCCACACAGTAGCAGTCCATTTTCAGTAAAAAAAACACATCTCCTGGTGTCGTTTCATCCACGAAAGCAGCCAGAACCTTCGACTGCGAGCATAAACAAGCCCTGGAACATTTACACTTGAAGGAAAGGAGACAATTTATTCGTTATTATAAATATAAGCGAGCTCGGGACAACACAACCACCCTCGGCCAGGCCTCGTCCCGGCTGAGGGGCGGCCGGGACCGCCCCCAGCGCTGAGGCCGCCTCCTCCCCTTCCCCACCCTCTGATGGCGGCGGGGCCACCCCTCCATAGGAACTACACTTCCCAGCCTGCCCGCTGGAGCCTGGTCTGTCGCAAATTGTCGCCCTGCCCTGCTCAGCTCCTCTCCTCTCCTCTCCTCACTACGCGGCCGGGCCCCCGCGGGCCGTGCCCGGAGCCGAGAGCGGCCCCCATGGGCGGCGGGCGCTGAGCGCGGCCAAATGGAGGAGGAGGAGGAGAGCATGGAGGAGGAAGGCGGCGGCGGCGGAGGAGGAGGAGGAGGAGGAGGAGGAGGAGGAGAAGCCGCGATGGACGACCAGAACCACAACAACTGGGGCTCCGGCGGCGGCTACGAGCGGCACCTGCTCGGGGACAGGCTGCTGAGGGGGTCCCCGCCGCTGGCCGGGCCGGCCGAGGCAGCGCACAGGGGGGCGGCCGCGCCCGGCGCCGGGGCCATCGCCGCCGCCATCAACATCAACGCCTCCACCTCCAAGTTCCGTGAGTGGGGCTGCCCCCGCCGGCATGGGGAGGGGGTCGGGGGGCTGAGGGGCTGTGGGGAGGCGGGTGAGGGGTGAGGGGTGGGTGGTGGGGACGTGGGGGCTCCTTGTAGCTCGGGAGGGGCAGGGGAGGTCTCGCTGCTGCTCCTCCGGATTCTGCTGGCGTTTACACGAGGTGTTTCTCCAGGCAAAGTGGGCCCTGTTGTCTCATGGCTCTCAAAAAGCACACATTTGGCTCATATGTTCCTGTAACCAGCGATTGCCATGCTGAAAGTTTGATAGGAATCGCACCATTCTTCTTTCTTTCCTATTTTTTTTCCCCTCCCCGCCAGCTGACCCCCGTAGTTCCTCAGCTTCGGAGCCGACCAGGAGGCAGAGGTTGGGGCTCACAGCTCCCTGCCCGCCCGGGTTTCGTGGCTCCAGGCTCTCTGCCAAGCCCGGCTGCTTTGAAGCCCAGGCTCCCAGATTCCTGCAGCTGCCTGGCTCGCTGCCGGCCTTGCCGTCAGGGCCCCAGGTACCTGAGGGTGGCTCGGAAACACTCGAGGAGGTTGAAACGAAATGTCACTTGGCCTCGCTGAAGCGAGCTGCCGAACTCCAGTTCAGAAATTTAGAGATTGAGCTTTCCCTCCTTCCTTTCACTTTCCTGAATGAAAGTGTTTGCCAACTTTGGACCTTCCCCGGATGGGAAGGTGAGTTTCCGCCTATCATCGGGGCAGAGGAGAAAGCTCTGCGTGATTTTGCTGCGTGTGTGGCTTCTGGGTTCTCGTTTTCACTTCTCCGGCCTTGATATTCCCAACGCGACGGCTGTGTCAGGGATATTCAGCATTTGTTAAGCCTTGTAAAATACAAAACTCGGCGAGGTAATACGGTCAGTAGAGCTTTATTTGTACACGTTTGCCCGTTGTTGGTAGCGTTGGTGTGCGTACGTGAAGGACACGAGTCCGGTGATGTGGTACAGGTGCTGGGCAGGGATCCCGCATGCTCTAATCCTGATGCTCCTGGGGACTGACCCCTCAATCTTCTCTTTTTAATTTCCACATATGGAAAAAGAGCGAGAGGTCACTTCAGAGGTAAACGTGCAGTGAGGAGGGAGGCAGTGTGTGAGTTCTGCCTGCTGTGTCTTCCCAGTGACAGAGCGTGCCTGCAGAAGCTGCTTGTCAGGCTTGAGCTTGGTTAAGAAAGTTTGTCTGGTCTTTCCTGCAGGAAGAGGCCCGTCAGAAAAAGGGCTCCTTCCCTGCCTGTGTCACGAAGCAGAGCACGAAGCAGTATGCAGCTCGGTTAGGTTGTCCTGCAGGTGAGCTGTAAGAGCACAGATGGCTGACAGCTTCCTGCGGTGCTGTCTGTGGTAAACTGGAGCTCCAGTGATGTTCAAGTTGGTCTCCCCATCCAGATTTTTTCCTCCAAAACAAAATAAATACATTGCTATATCTTAGTATATAACTACTTGCAGCTTACTGCTTTTGTTCATGTTTTTGGTCGCAGACTACAGCAGTCAAGCGGGCCCTTTTTTGGTCTAATTCAGCTTGCACATTAAAGGAGGAAGAAGATTAGATGGACACTTCAAAATCTTTCTAGGGGAGGCAAATGCATTTCTCCTCCCTTGAGATTTGGGTGAGACGGAGAAGTAAAATCAGAAATCAGGTATCATAATGCATAGCTCATTTAATAGCTTTTGTTCTGGTTAGAGCAATGTAAGACAATTTTCCGTGTTGTAGTAAACTTATAACTAAATCTGTTTACATTGATTCGATTCAATCATAGCCAAGGATTTATAAAGTGATGCTATTAAGAAAAATAAAGGTCATAAGGGAGGAAATCAGAACAAGAGCTTTTAGTACTCTAAGGGAAACCACTTTTTGCTAGCAATGGCAGCATACCCTAATTGGGGGAAATGCAGCTTTCCGTTTTTCATCCTTTTCAAGCAAGGGTGATTATGAATGTATTTAATGCCAGTCTCATTTTGGATGGGCACGTGAGGCTGTGAGTGTCAGCATATCCCTTAAATCTCTGCCTACCCTGTTGCATAATGTAGTTTAACACAGCATAGACAGATTGTGTCAGGAAAAAACAAGGAGTTTAACGCTTCTTTTGCTAACCAGCCTTAGTGCAGACAAAGGAAAGTATCACTAAACCCAGGAAAGAATTGAAGGCCGCAGATTCATGGACTTGCTAAGGTTTGCTAGGATGTTTTGGGCAGGGTGTACAGGGAGTCTCCTTGGCAAGTGTGTGTGAGAAGTGAGGAGAAGAGAAGCGTGGAGCTCCAGCGGTGGCCATGAGATTGTAAATTAGTGTCAGGCACGTGTCTGCAGTTTCTACTCTTGCACGAAATACTTTTGGATTGTAGTGAGCATTGCTAATTAAGCAATAAAGCTTCATATATTTCACTCTTGAGGTGAAATAATCAAAACTTCTGAGAGATGTCTTGCTTCTGTTTTTATTGACTGAGTAAATGACGGAAAATTGATGGACCAATGCCTGCTTCGTTGGCAGTAGGTTGGATTCCCTTACACCTACGCCTTCATCCCTTGCTTTTTTAGCCATAGCTTTAAAAGGACAGGTTTTCTATGTGACTATAGTAAACTTTTGGGGTATGTGTTCAGGTAAAGTTGCCTCACATAAATAACAGAATCAGTGGTATCACTGATTTATACTATTATGCCGTTCTTCATGTTCTGTGCCTCTTACCTTCCTAGCATCTTTTTTTGAGCTATGCAAAAAATGTGAGTTTGTAAGTTTTTCTTATCGCTTTTCTGGGCGATGTATGCCTA
The DNA here is from genome assembly GCF_965140915.1 of Aythya marila. Classification (NCBI taxonomy): domain Eukaryota; kingdom Metazoa; phylum Chordata; class Aves; order Anseriformes; family Anatidae; genus Aythya; species Aythya marila. Next base: position 6,332,833 of record NC_139048.1, read on the forward strand.
CTCTGGGATTTTTTTTAACTTAGTGCTTTTGCCATTTTGCTTGATATCTTGGAGCAGGCTGTATTTCAGTTACAGCTGTGATGCTGAAATATCTAGGCTATCATGAAGCTCATGCATATTCTTTTTCACCTAAGTGATTTCACTGCTGCATTTGACTTGCACAGGTTTTCTTTTGAACCTTTTAGTGTGTGGAAAAGCATCAGTTGCTTCTCTAGCTTTACTTGTGAAACATAAATCACTGGAGAATATTGGCTTCCTTTCCATTGAATCAGACTCGGGTGGGGCAGGGAGAGAAATCAAAGTTGCTGTAGTTGGATAAAATCATGCATTCTAGCATGCCGTGTTACAAAATGCCTGTGTCACTTCCCAGAAATGTAAGTCTCAGGGAAATGAAGCTCATCTTTTAGAATCACCCTTGCCTTGCAAAATGGAAATGGAGGCTGTTGGACAAATTTCTTTTAAATCTTGAGTACCTAGTGTAGGGAAAACATTAAGGATGTCATCCTAAAAAGATGTGAAGAAAAAAAAAAAAAGAAAGATGTTTTTAAAGGGTCCGTATTTTTTCATTCTTTCTTTCCTTCTGTTTGTGGCTCCTTTCCTTCCTGGCCTTGAGGTTGTTCTTGCGGAGTTTGTAACTGTAGGATACTGCTTTGAGCCATCCTTTGCTCTTTGTGTGTGTGTTTGTAAAAATAAAAGGGTATTGCTGGCTTGTGGCAGCTGGTGAAACTTGAAAGGAGCTTGTTTTCTGGATTAGGAGAATAAAAATAGTGATTGTTCAATGGGTAGTCCTTGGTCTCTTAACTTTGTAAACATTGCGGTTGGCTTATTTTCAGAAATGGAGTGTGGAAATCAAATGAAATAATACTTGTAAGAGTCTTTTGAATAAAATCGAAGCTTTTCTAGGAAGTTACTTGGAACCCATGAGTGTTTTCCCTGCAGACCTGCTGGGGCTTGTCGTAAGTGTTGTGACCTTTATCTGTGGAGTGCTTCTACTGGGCAGGCCTTCCTACCTGCCGCCTCCTTCTATTTCCACGTTGTTAAAAGAAATACTTACCTTGTGCAGTGTTCTCTGTTCTTCCTTGCTCCTTTTCTCTTAAACGAATAGAACTTAATATGTTAAACCAGATGTGGGTGTTACACATCCAAATCCGCAACCAAGATTTGGACTGAGATTTCTGCTGACTGCAGTTCAGTGTTTTCTGCGGAGCAGCACTGCTGCAGAGATCCACCTTTTCTGGGTAACCAGGGGAAATGCAAATCCTCAAAGTCTGCTACTGAGTGCAAGTGGGAGTAGTAAGGCCCCCGGGTGGGAGCTGCCCCAGGCTGGCACCCTGCAAGGGCTGAGAACTGGAGCAGATCCTTGCCACACAGATGGGCAAGGGGTGAATTTGCACTTCGATGCCTTGCTCAGCAAGGGTTCTGGCTGGGATGCCCTCAAAAGGCTCATGGTAGGAGTAGTGCCTGCTCTTACAGGTAGTGATTGCACATTTTTCTTGGCTTTCACCTCTCTTTAGTCTACGTCCTCTTCACACTCTTCTTCTCGTCACGATGCTGTTAACTGTTTTGTCCAACTTCTCTGAAATTGTTCTTAGTAATGCTGCCAACAGCGACCTACCAAACTCTCTTCAAGCCCTCATGGAGATAACATTTTGTAAATCTTGCTATCCAAACCCAGCAGTGGATGTACATTGAGACCCGTATTTACAGTGAGTCCCTATTCAATGTAGTTCTTCTGTGCAGTGCCTAAACCCGGCAGTTTGGGGTGGGAATTATCTGTAGTCTCTGTTCCATGTAATGCTGGCCCACACGTGGTGTTGAAATGAAGAAATGCCCTCAGATTTCCTGGAGTAGATAGTTTTGAGGTTAAGTACAGCTTGTGCTGTTAGTTACTGAGGTTTTTCTTCTTGAGTGGCTGCTGTGAAGCAGTGGTGGTGTGACAGGCCAGCAGGTAGGTCTCTGAAGGGAAAGGTGCTGCCCCTTCTAACGTGGCTGCTGCTGGCACTGAGCTGCATATACGAAGGTAGTTCAGAAATCTTCTCTGAAAAAAGAGAGCATAAAACTCTCCTGTGCCTGTGGCTTGTGCAAGAGGGTGCAGTTGGGAAGCGCTGGAGTAAAATCAGGGAGTGATGGTGCTAACGTAAATGCCTCCTGTGGGGAAAAGGAAGATAGAGGGGGAACTGAAACGCGGATCCAGAAGAGTCTCCCAGGAGCTTAACTGCAATTGAAGGCAGAGGGAATTGTGTAAGCTTTTAGGCCAAGGAAGCTGTTGGTGTCATCTGAGGCTTGTAAAATTCATACAGCTGCTTGGAAGGACCAGTCTGAAAACTCTTCAGTCTTGGCCAAAGCTTGCTCTTCTGCCTGCGAGGACTCAGTGGAATTGTTGTTTCTGGGCTCTCACAGAGTTCTCTAACTTAGTAGTCAACTGACTTAAATGTACTGTGTTTAATAAATTCTGTCATGCTAAAATTCCTAGGAGTTGATTTTGTTTGTTAATTTTCCCTTCCCCTGCCTCTTGGGCCCCTAAAATTTATCCAAGCACTGATTTGGCAGCTTTTCTGATTTCTTATTATTTTCTAAATAAAAGGATGCAGAGTCAAGTGTGGGCTTTATTTTTAGGTGAGGTTATCTTAGCAGAAGCGAGCTGTTCCTATTTTTTTTTTTTTTTTTTAAGGCCAGCTTATCAGTGCGATCAGAATTGCAGCTAGTTCACTTGGTTATGATCTTTTGGCTGAAGCTGTACTAAAAGAACCACTAATTGTAGCTTTGTCTTTTCCTTGTAGTAATGAATGTTATAACGATTGAAGACTATAAGAGCACATATTGGCCAAAGTTGGACAGTGCCATAGATCAGCTTTTAACTCAGAGTCCTGGTGACTACATCCCCATCTCCTATGAACAAATATACAGGTAAGGAAATCTTATAAGTGTTTCATGACTTTTTTTTTTTAAAAAAAAAAAAAAAAAAAAAAGAAGTAAATGTTCTGTCTTGCAGCCTATGCATATGTTGTTTTTGTATTTATGGGGAGGGATGAGGGAAGGTTATGTAAAGTATGATATTTTTTAAATAGTTGGAATGGGTAACAAATAAATACCTTGATATCCCATGTTAATAGGAATAAATGCTGAAGAAGAAAATGTGTAAAATGTTAACATTAAAGTAAGCTCTACCACAGCTGCTTAGCATCATATATTAAGAAATGCATTGAAGTTTCAACATCCCTTTCCTCAGAGGGGAAGAAGAGAATGGCATGATAGGTGTTTGACTTGACATGGCAAAACAACTTTTGAAACATTCAGTAGGATTCAGCTTGGTGCAGTAGAAGTGGGAGAGTAAGATAAAGCAACTGATATTTCCGTATCAATTGTCATTTGTGTGCTTTGAATCAGTAGATTGGGTCTGATTCCCCTCTGACCAACCATCCTGCTGCATGCATGTGTGGTAGAGCTGTGTGAAGGACTGGCATGCAGTTCAGTGCCTTACATCTGCTTTCCTGCCTGGAGAACACTTGATTTGTGCCTGGCCTGGAGCTTTGCTTTACTTTGCTTTGAAAGGAATCTATTCATTCACCAGAACTGCCCTGCAGACTGAGCTAGTGCACAGTTGGGAATGGCAGGGGGATGTGCTTCAAAGCCATGCTAGCGCTCTAGACAAACATACTAAATGCTTTTGAGACCTGACAGTTTCTTCTGAGAGCGATAGAAACAGGTATTTTTGTTTTGTAGGTGAACAGGATAGAAAATGGGGAGCTGCTGCTGTGTTTACGGGCCCTTGCCAGCAGCACAGCTAGTAGCCTAGTGTTGCACCCTAAGGAATAAGGCAGGCAGTTCTGGAGCCTTTCAGTTCTACTGTCTTCTGCCCACTTGCTCATAGCTACTTTGTCAATTGTTTGGGTTAGGGAACCAGATACAAGACTGGCAGGTGTTCAGTCTTCCCTCTTATCTCCAATTAAAAACTTCAGTAAAATTCTTCTTTTCAGACTTCTGGAACTGCGGTTGTCGGGACTTAGACATCAGCATCTGTATAGCAAATAAGGGCGGTCAGTTTGGTTTGAGATGCGTTTTGCAGCTTGAGTGTAAGCAATGAAAATCCTCTACCCAGCTTGAAATTGGCTATGTGCAAACAGGCATCAAAAACAGTTAACATCTACTAATACTTGTCTGTAATTAAGAGTAGGTGTGCTTTTAAAAAAAAAATACACATATTAAAGGAGTAATAGGTTTTAAGTTCCTCCTATTTAACCCTTATACGTCAGGGTGACACTTAATGCAGTACTGTAGTGATGCATAGATGTCTATTGCATTAATTTTTACTATTATCAAAACAATAGGTTATAATTTAGTGTTACTCATAAAGCTAGCGTGTCAGTTCTAAAGTTTTCTTTTGAAATTATGTCTGTGGGTGTAGCTACTCTGACACAGCCTCTTCCAGCTGAGAGATTTATTTACTTAATTTTAGAGTGTCCTTTTGCTTGACTTACAGTCTAGACAAGCTCTATTGAAGATGGAAGAAAAAGAGTTCCTTTTCATTGAATTTATTGATGATGCTTGCTTGGAGTATTATAGAAAATATGTATCAGACTTAGGATTTAGATCCTCTGTTTCTGTAGGCTAGTTCTTTACTCTGAAAAATAGGCTGTTTTTTATCTCAAGTGGTTCAAACAGCTACATATCTTATTTTTTTACAGTGAAATTGAGCTGAAAATACAGTGGCCTTTTTGATCATAATTGTGCTGAATAAAGGAATCGAGGTTTCTATAACGCAAATGTGAAATACATTAATAGACACACACTAGATAGTGTATTTGATATGATAGGTGGTAACTGTAGGTGTCTACTCCACAGCAGTGAAAGTTGGGAGAGAACTTTCAAGGTGTGTATACAGATACTTACCGTGGATCAGCTTACACATAAGTTATCAAAGTGTGCTTTTTGACTGTTTTCATCTCCGAGTATAGTTGCTTCCTATCAAAAGGGTTTAATATTGATGGAAAGTTGTAATGAAAACTGAGATAAGGAAATGTGAGCAGTTAAGTTTTATTCTCTCAGTCCTTTCTGAAGGTAATGCAGTTAGATCAGTGTTCTTCAAGACAACTTGCAAGTCTCAAATCTCCATACCTCTCATTAAACGTTGATCTCCTAATGTCCTGCTTGAGTCTTCCCTCTTTGTTAAGGTGCTTGATTATGTTAAAAGACTGACAAGCTGGTGACTTCTTTTGGGGTAATAGCAGGGCAAGGATGAATCACAGAGTCAGCCTGCAATCAGGAACTGAAAACAGGATCTGAAAATGGGGAAGTAACCTCTAAATAGAAGTGTTGAGATAAAAAAGTACAAATGCCCTGCATGTACATATGAAATCTAGTGTTTGGCTACAAGAACCTTGCTGAAGTAAGTGTAGTGATAGCGCATGTAACGATAAGCAGATGCACCCTAAAATTCAGTTTAGTTGCAGAGTTATAAATGAAGTTATAGCCAGGGCTATGCACTGGCTAGTTACTGAGCAAGCTTAAGGTCATTTGTTGTTGTTGACTTGCTGGGTGGTTTACAAGAGATCACAAAAGTCTTTCTGGCTTTCCTTACCCGTGTTTCTTTCTTTGATCAAAATTAAATTCATGTTTATGCTGTTACTAGCTTGTTCCAAACTAGGATCTGCCATTGATAGACTTCATGTGAAAGAAACAGGACTTCTACTATTATTTAAATAACATTAAACTACAGATACACATTTATTTTCCCAATATAATAGGTGGGATGGTGCAGGGTGTGTTTTCTAAGAAGTGGTGTGGCTTGCCAAATGAAAAGACTTTGCATAAGGATGAATAAAGTAATTTTGGTGCCTTTGAAGTTGTCAAAGGTATTAAATAAAAACTTCTGAAAGGTAAAGGAATGTTCAATCTGTTAAGGATTATCTGCTAGTAAAACCTTCCAGAAGACTCAGAGTGGCAGTTACTGAACGAGAATGTTGGATAGGCCCCTGAAGTCTTGGAGCTGGTACCTAACCTCTCCCTTGCATTACAAAATTACGGTAGCCCTTAGTTGTTTTAATCCCTTTTTTATTTTTGTTTTTATTTTTTCAGTTCATTTTCCTTTGTAACACCTGCTCAGTAGGGAATGGGAATGTAATTATTCCCATAGAGGGACGTGATGCTGCTGTACCATGTCTTTAGCCTTTAGGTACTACTATAAGTATAAAGTATTAAAGTCTGGGATCTGGACCTGGCTTGAAATAAGTTGGTCTGTGCATGTTCTAAGAGCAGTCTCTGGGCTAAACTGCTTGCTGCCGCAGTAGTGGGGGGGGGAGAAGGTTTGGCTTGCCCAAGATATCAGGTGAAGTCTCCCTTTGCCTCTTGATTTTTGGCAGCTGGCTTTCAAAGTGCTGACTTGAAAGAATGAAAGCGCTGAAGTAAAATAAAGCTGCTTGGTGCTGCTAATGCCCAATGATGAATACTGTAACGTAACTTGGGGCTGAAAATAGTGTGTGTGTGTTCATGTGTATATCCATACCTGCACGTATGGATATGCACACCGTTATATGTGTGTATAAATATATACAAACAGTTTAACAACTGCTGTAAATGTGCTTTCAGTACATGGACTCAGTGCGGATATGCTGTTATTGCAGTATGAAAACAATGAAATGTTCTAATAAAGCAAAAGTGGCACTGAAGAACAACAGAGTTAATACAGCCAAGCCTTCATGGAATGCAGAATGAAAGTTTTGTTGCTCTTTCTCTGTGTCTTTGCTTATTATGGAAATATATATATATATATATATATATATATATATATATATATATATATATATATATATATATAAAATTTAGGATTTAAGTCATAATAGATGGAATAACCTGCATAGGTCTTTATTTTTAGGACTTTTTGCTGCTTTTTAACAGGGGTTTTGCCCTAGGACGTATATGTATAATAATCCTTAAACCTGCTTAATTTTTTGGGGACTTTATTCACATTATTATTTGTGGGGGGAGAAAAGCCAGGACTAGGAGTGTGCTGTTGACAGCATTACCCTGCCTGTTCAGAAGTGCACTCTTGAGAGAATTCATTGTAAGTTAAAGCCAAGTTGGGTGGGGGCAAGTGGTGATGGACACTGGGGCCTTCAGGCAAGACCAAAGAGTCTGCTGGAGCTCATTCCAAGCTTAGGGCTGTATTAAAAAGTTCAGCAATCATTCACTTAAACCTGTTAGCCTCTAAGTTGAGACTTGAACAAAATATTTTGAAGTCTGTTATCCCTCATTGCAAACTGTTGTGAGTTCATCGTTTGTTCCTATATTTGTTTCTGCAGTTGTGTGTATAAGTGTGTATGCCAGCAGCATTCGGAACAGATGTATAGTGACCTAATAAAAAAGATAACTAACCACTTAGAGAGAGTCTCAAAGGAGCTGCAGGTAAGAAGCTGCACAATCTAATTCTATCTTTCCTGGGATCTGTGACTATATTGCAGCATGTAGATGGCCTGTGGAGGGGATTGCCATTAAGACTAATTTACACTAGCTTACTAAATTGAGGACTACTTAATTCACTGCCTGACAGAACAGCAACTGCTAGGTCTGGTTGTATAGCACGGCTTAGCCTTAGAGAGATGCTCCATGTGGATGGAGAGCAATGCCTAACATTTAATATCATGTAGAATCAAAGACTGGAGAATGGGAAATCTATTGTGTAATCTAGTGTGTAAATACTTCAGTCAAACATGATCCGAGCGTGTGACATTGATGTCTGCCATTGCTGTGCTAATCTATATAAACTGTTTGTGGCCTTTGTGCCTCAAAAGCAGCACAGAAATGAAAATCTAAAGGAAGAAGTTAAAGTGAATTTAATATGAATTGTGAAATACCATGAATAATATGAATAACTGCATATGAAAATCGTGTGCTACAATTTATTCTGCATTTTTCTTGCCTATCTGTAGATGTCAGTGGTTTACAGCAGTCCTAAGAGAACTTGTATGTCCCTATGCTCTCTACATCTTATTCGTGCATCCATGTTTGTTTTCATGTGTGTTCCTTGTTGAAAATTACTTTGGGACTAGAATTTCCAGACACATTCTTGACGTTGTTATCACTCTAGCAACAACACTGTTTTATTTCCTTACAGCTTTGTCACTTTCAAAACTGATGTTTGATTTCTGTACTGACTTGTGTTGAGTCAAATAGATGCATCAAATGAGCAGGAACCCTAAGCTACGGCAGCTTCTGTAGTGCTTCTAATAACTGAGAGCTAATTTCAGTCAGTCAAAAGCAGTCTTACTGCTGTTAACTGCAGCAGGTACTTCTGTCTAACCATGCGTGTCTGTCAAAATACACATCCCTGTGATCATTCTGATGTTCTTCTCCCTTGTCACTCTACTGTTGCTTTCCTTATAAAAATAATAAAAAGCCAGCAAAGCAACAACCTGAATTTGACGGATATGGTATTTGGGACAGTCTTTGACTAGGAAATATTTAGGTCATCTTGAGCTAGGTTCTTTGCTGCTGCTTTTCTGTTTTACTATTTCTCATTTCTCACACAATGACATTCTCCTCTGTTCTGTAAAAAATCTGCTAAAGCAGACATAATACATTTAGAATAAAGTCTTCCCTTGGTCCTGCTGAACTGGTGCAGCCTGTACATTTTTTCTCTGATTGTGAGAATGAGGAATCATTGCAGTTGTATGGGTTTGGCTAGTGCTTATGATACATCCCATAGTAGTGTGGTATGCTGCTTTGCTTTGAATTTGGGAATACCTCAAATTCTTTTCTGGGTGGTAGTCCTTGATTGATTTTTCCTGAGTTCTGAAACTAACTGAGCAGCTGGGTTTAAAGGTCGCTATATACATGCATTAACTTTTTCTGCCTAAAACCAAGGTTGTCTTCGGAACATCTGTTGTTAGAAGAATACTTGAGACAACTATTGAATGCAATCTTTGTCTTGCAAAAGGTTTCTTATGTAGGTTAGACACGCCTTATGGCGGGTGGCAAGACTGCTGTCAATATAGCATGATATCATCTTTGAGTGACTTTGTTTTTGGATGGTAAATCCAGCTTTTTTGAGCTGCTGGAAGAAAAACTTGTATGCCTTAAAATCTGTTCCATAAAGAAGCTGTTTTAACTAGAGACTGTCAAATAGTCTCTTAAGAAATTACTGTATTGTATTTTAATATTCTTATCTCTATGATCTTAATAGGTTTTGGTGACGGTTAGTTCCTTTATTGGGTTTAATGATGAAACATGGTGCTAGGTCTTTACCCAACCACCACCAACAAAAAATTTATCTTGTAAGTGTCGGTCCCGTGGAAGTTTCTCATTCACATGGGCAAGAAATAAATACATATACAGTGTGGATCTTTTTAATGTGCAATAAGTGGTGGTTTGCTAACTCTGAGAAACTCACTCCACCTGCCAACAATATTTAACCAAATTGTGGAGTTCTGTTTAGTTGTCAATGTGCAACTTAATGCAAGATACATAAATATTTTTGCATGCAGAGAGGCACAAATAGCCTGATACCAGAATATTGATTTTATGTCAGAAAGCAGATGCCATGTAAACTGAAATGGCAGGCAAATGCAAAGTGATTTTGGATAAGCCAAACAACTTATTTGCATAGAAATGCAACAGTTTTATGGCAGGTGGATTGCAGAATATCTGTGTAACCAACATGCCAGAGCAAGCTGTTTCCTACAAGAACAACTCATCAGCAGCAAAAGCAGTAAAACTGTCAGGTACCAAACTGTGGAAGCATCCAAGTGCACCGGTCAGACTTGCTCTTGCTTGTTTCTTGCTGTGCTGGAGTTCATCCTCTTTCTTTGTGGCATTCACTGCAGAAGTTCCTTTTTTTTTTTTTTTTTGCCTGGCGAGTTTGCCTCTGGCTGAAAGCAGATGGGTGGCAATGGGTGAGGTTGGGCTGGGTGTCCCCCTGGTCGTCCATCCCCTGCTGACTTTGCTCGTGGTGACTGCACTCCCCAAGGTCTGCCCCCTGGGTTTTCAGCCCGAGAAATTAATTAGCTGTGCTGGGGGAAGCATTATGAAAATGTGGGTGTGCTGATGAATGCTCTGCGTGCGAGGCATTGGGTGAAAAGCAGTGAGCATTACCTGCCGGGAGGGGCGTTTAAATGAGATGAGTTACCAGGTGTTGTATCAGCAGCCCTTTGAGACGGGGCCTCCTGTATCTCAGGACATTTCTAGCTCCCTCCTGGCTACACAAGGAAATGATCCCTCTTCAGGCTGCTTCATGGAGAGACCATATCTGAGAAAGGATTGCCTTCCTTTCCTGCAGTGGATGTCTGACAGGTTTCTCTGCATGAGTAAGGATGTGTTGCCACATGAAGCTTCCAGTAATTAAGAGAATGAAGTTTCCCTAACCCTTGAGTTGGTCAGAATTTTTGACTATTTGTGTTTAGGAGGAAAAAGAAAATTGGTTGGCTGCAGAACACACAAATGAACATATTTCCTGTTGTCTTGAGGCTTATGACGCCTGTCCGCATATTGATGATTTTTTTTTTTCAAGGTGCTTTATTTGGAAACATTTTATTGGTAATGGACATAGCCCATTATGTTGCGGTTTAAAATAATGGCAGCTGTTTTCGTGGGTAAGTGCTGAGTCATTCAGAGGTATGAGATAGGGTGGATACACAGACATACTTTCAAACTAAATGCATTTGTTTTTTTAAAACAGTAAAACTATATTTGCATTAATGACGAGTGCTTGGCCTAAACATATTCTCCTGTGCTCTGATAGTCATTTAAAACTAATTACAGTGTCCATCACGTATCTCTTCATCAAATGACACTGGGAACTATTTTAAGAATTGACCCATGGATGGCCCATGATAAAAGTGCTTTTTTTGTGCAAGTGTAGTTAAGTATTTTTGTTTTAGTTAGAAATATCGATAATTCCTTTAGGAAATGACTGAGAGCTGAAAAACAACTCTGTCATGTTATGCATGGCCTTTATGTCAGAGTAAAAGAGAAAAAGGGATCTATTGATTTTAAATCCTGACCAGAAACAGTTCAGTTCACCAACTGTAATTCCTATGTTCGGTGAAGTTAATAAGTGAAACATTAATCTGACAGTTACTACGCTGATAAACACGGAGAGGCTGTCAGAGGCCAGCTTCTGAACTTCAGATTAGGTTCTGAACTTCTTTGTTCATTTCTTTAGAAACAGTTGTGTAATTTTCAATGTTTTTCCTGATTACAGGAGTAAAGCGTGAAGCTTCAAGTGCTTGTCATGTTTACCTTGCGAGCCTTACCGTGTAGTCAGGTGCTATAAAATGCAGCCAAGCAGAGCCTTGAGTGAGTGGTGAAACTGAACTGTGGGCAGTGTTCGGTACCTCACAGCACTTCTTCATATTTATACCTTAAGGTAATTTACCCCAAAGAGTTCTGCAGATATGTTTTGCTTTACTCGTCGTAGTTTCTTGAGCATTTCTGTAGGAAACAAATCTGCCACCGCTATGTCCTGCCTATAGGAAAAGAGCATAAATAGATGGGGAAAAACGGAAGCGAAAACTTGCATTTTCTAACTGTTTTCTTACTAGGTATGTTAACTATTACTGCTTCTTGAAGTTCTTTAGCATCAAGTGTACGGCTGGTTACTCTACAGTACATTTTTAAAAGAGGAAACTCAAAGTGGCCAATTATCTGGTCTATAATATTTCCAAGGGAGAAAAATACCATTCTAGTGCCATGGGCATCCATCCATCAGTTTTTCCAAGGAACATTGCTTAACCATCTGTGAAACAAGCTTTTAATGCTGCGATCACACCCAATTGAATCAGATCAAATGAACGGTAGTAGAACTTTTGTTATCCAAAGCCAGATGTGGTAGAAACACATGCATCTTGATGTAGATAACAGAAAGAAGGCTGTTGACTTGAGACAGAGGTAGGGATCACCGTGTTGCCAGCAGCAATCCCATTGTTCCAAGCAAGCTAACCTAAGGAAAGCATCCTTGCCTGCAGCTTTTCAAAAAGGCTGAGATCCCTGCAGTCGCTCTTGCTTTCTTGTCCCACTAAACCAAGGGCAGCAGACCCTGGTGTAGTTGCAGAAGGGTCTAAGCAAATGCAGCACAAGCGAATGCGTATGGATTTACTGGATAGAGAAGGTTCTGCAGATTTCTTAGGACTAAACAGTTTTGACAGTGCTTCGATATCATGTAGTTTTGTTTCCCAGACGTATTGAATGGAAATGGAAACGGCGTGTACGTGTACCTTTGAAGGATCATGCTCTAAGACAATTAGGAGTCTTTAATGATGCTGTAGAGCTCGAGGGCAGACTTGAAAAGGATGACACAGTCAGTCTTTGAATGAATTGTACTTTGGCTTGATACCTGTTTTTCATAAAAAGTTTCGATAGCACGTTTGTCTAGTGACACAGACCCGGGGATCGCATATCTTGTCCACAGGACAAAGTAAATAAACGATGCTTTACTGAGGAAGAACAAAAGCTGCCTTAAAAGACGCAGACCTCTTACATGAAGAACAAGTTAGTTTGTGTAGTTAGAGCTGTTCTCCCTTTTCACTTGGCAGGCGTGGGAGAGACTCTGCAGCGTGTGTGCTGGCTTTTTGGCAGTGAGTGTGTTCCCAGGAAAATGGAGCTGCCCATTCAGTGTAAGAATGCAAGCTTTACCAAGTATATTGCTGATCGTGCCAGATGAGTGTTCATAAACAGATTAGCTTTGTGTTCTCAAACAAAGACCTGTTGTCATCGTTTCTCTCTTGTGAGCCATTTCTGAGTTGTCTTGAGCCAGCAGCCTCTCTTCTGATGTTTGTTCTTTCATATGTTCTGTCAAAGTGTGATATTCAAATTGGAAAACAAAAACAAAAAGCATATTTTTCATGTATACACAAGTTCATTGAAATGACTTGATGGTAGATTTCAGATGGGGCAAGGGTAACGTTGTGTACCAGGTCTCTTAATGCTTGTTTTCTTTGAAGACATCTACATCTTGTGTCATCCTTTCTCAAATGTCTTTTTTTGTTAATTCTCATGTCTCTTGGTGCTGAGATGTCCACTGTGATATGCAAGGAGATGTGTAAACGATGTCCTTAACATCAGCATTTCACAGCAGCCATAGCATTTTCTGCTAGGAAAGGCTTCTCAAAAGCAAGCTGAAGTTGTAAAACAAATGCAGCCCAGCCACGAATTGAGAAGTCCAACCGTGCTTTCACTGCTCCTGTGAACAGGCACGTTAAATGGTTGCTACTAGAAAACCATTCTTAACCCTGTGAGTGTTAGATGAGAGCAATTGTAGGAGAGGATTTAAGCTGTTTCCCCATATAGAGGCTCTTGACAGAGGGACTGAATTGCCAGATTGATGGGATTCAGAGTGGGGTGTGGAGGACTGAAGGTTCTTCTTCCTTTCAAGACTAGCAGCACATTTGTCTTTCTGTTTGAAGAGCTGCTTTCATATGTCCCTCAGGTACAATAGGAGTAGTTTTTAAAGACTTAGTGTTTTCTGGGGGGTAGTAAGGAGTCAATATCTTTAATTTTTTTTCCCCCCATCTGTAATTAAAGTAGCTGAATGGATGTGTTGTTGTTTCTGGACTAATAAGACCAAGAGTTTAAAAAAAATAAATAAATAAACCTTAGTATAGTCAATTTTTCTCTCCTTTTTTTTTCTTTTTTCTTTTTTTTTTTTCTCTTTTAATAATGGCTATGGCAGAATGTATATAGATTTTAGATGCATGTCTACTCTAATGGTGCCGATTTAATGGAATAATCTTAGCAACATCTATTTACTTGTGACAGCACACGTTCAGCTTGGTGCCATGCACTCCTGGTTGTTTGTAAAATTAATGTAGTTTATATAAAGCTAGTCCCACTCTAGTTATTGTCTTAATAATGTGAATGTAAGTATGTGGAGGAAGTTCTGCTGGTGAAACAAGTAATTGAGATCAGGCTGGCGGTTTGGAGCAGCTGTACAGTAACACCCTAATGAACAGAAAACAGCGAGATGTTTGTTTTCCCCACACTGAGTACAGAAATTCACAGATGACCCGTGAAAGCACCGTTACTGAGCTCTCTTTGGCCTATGTGTTATTTTTTTCCTCCTTAAGTTTACATATCAAACAATAATTGAGGAGTGTTTGATTGTCAAGCTCTTTCTTTGGGAACAAGGAGAATGGAGCAGTCAGGGCCTTCTTGCTAGTGCCTTCACTGCGGGGTTGTGAGGGTTGCCACAAAACAGTATCACAAAAATAAAGCTCCCAGATAACTGCTCTGTCAGCGTGAGCTATGTTAAGGTCCTGACTGCTTTCAACAGGTAAAGACCAAGCCTAAGCATTTTGCCTGATGCTAGTGAGTGCTTCCCCTGGAGCTTTAGGACTTCTCTCCCACTCCCTCGTCTTCACCCAGCGCAGTTGTTTTCTGCTCACCTGTAGGGTGGAGGGAGCCAACAAGTCAACAACTTCAGGTATTCTCTGAAGGCTTGAGGTTGTTCCCAGAAGGTGGTTGGGTGTGAATTTGTTTTTCCTCTCTTAAAACTGCTCTCTCAATGTGACACAGGCTTTCTGAAGTGAGCAAACAGGTTTCTGTGGAGGAAAAAGTTATCGAACCTTAATGTCCCCTGTAAAAAGGAACGGCAAGCTGGATGCTTTCTGCAGGATAAAGGCTGCACATGCGACTAAATGCTTTACTGTCCAGACAACTCCAGTCTTTTTCTTTAAAACGAAGAGTGCAAACTTGGTGTGAGAAGAGCAGCACCCTGTGTCAGGCTATTGTCTCCTTTTGTTTGATGTGTTCTTTGAAACAGAACTTTCTTTTTTCTTTAATCTTCGAAGTTGTGTACCGAGTCGTTACAAATCAGAGAGTATAACCATATTTAAAAGTGAGGTTAGAAAGGAGGGAAGCAAGCATACACGTTGCTTAGAAATGCAGATTTCACTGCATGTGATTTGCAACGAATCGTATATGTAATTACATATGAAAAGGAGAACCTGGAGCACGCTGCTGTACGTTGTTGGAATTTTGAACTAAAATTTGTGTGACCGCCCCTGAGAACTGCATCTGCAAAAAGATTAAAAACTGATGATCAAAATGAGGAATAACCAGATACAACCTTTGGCAACGATACATGGAATAAAATTCTTTATTCCTTTGCCAGTTTTGCTTTCCTTTCTGAAATGTCTGCTCTGTATCTGCGTTTGCTGTGAAAATTACCCACATGTTCATCAAGCATGTTAAGCAGGGAAGCTAAAGAAGCTAATACGAAGGAAAAATGTTTCATGGGTTGAGAGCACTTAATGGAGCAAAAAGTCAGTGTGAACTCTTAACCGTGTTATTGGGGCCCCTGCTTGAATGTCCATGCAAAGGTTGAAAAATCTGCTTCTAAAAGATCAGAGCTGGAAGTTCCCATAAGGTGCAGCCAGCCCGGAGCACTCCTCGCACCGCAGATGCTTTGGCTTGAGAAAAATCTTTCAGCTTGTTTTCTCGCAAGGTTTGTGTTGCTGCTGCATTTTTCATCCTTTCTTGCCCAGTGCTGTAGGAAAGGAAAAACAGTGCAAGAGAAGAGAAGGCAGCTTGTAAGCAGGCAGCACTTTGTCCTGGGGTGCGAGCAGGGCCCTGAGCAGCAGAAGCTCCGGCAGCTCATCCCCTGCCTCCGGAGGGATGAGGATGGCAGGAGGTGGGCAGCAGCCGGGCGCTCTATGTGGGCAGCTTGGGACAGAGCGGGGAGAAGTGGAGGAGCACTTTGCCCCATCCACTTCCATCCCTGGCTGTGTAAGTGCACTCCTGAATGCTCTAATGTGGCTCCCCGGCGCTGTGAACCAGGCAGTTATGAAACAAGCTGTGGTTACTGCTTCCCATTTTCCTGCTTCCCCTCTCAATTTAACTTAGCTTGCTGCGGAATAAATCTTTATAGCTTCCTTATTTTTTTTTTTCTTTGAGACCGATGGCACCCTGCACAGCAAATAGCAGCGCTGTCACTGTGGTGCCTGCTGTAAAGTTGGCACCTTCAGCTTTTGTGTGGCAGTGTTTTGCCTGGGGCTGCACGGCGGTGCTGTGTGTTGGAGGACTGCTCGACACCCTGCATATTTGCCTTGCCTTAGGTGACCCAGCTGAAACTCAGAAACGTTTTCTGTGCAGGGCAGTACTCCCTGGAGCTGGGGGATGTGCTGCGTGCCAGCCTGGGTGCCAGGCAGCTGCTTCACATCACCCTGCTGCCTTGGAGCAGGAGCCCACGGGGGGATCAGTGCACACACCACAGCACTCGATGAAATCTCAATTTGGACCCCAGACCTGACAGGCAGCTTTTTCAAAAAGAATGTTTGCCCTTCAATAACTGTTTGTATTTGCATATGCTAAGTACAGGTTTGTCCTAGGCATGCTGTAGTGCTTATCCAATGCACCTTTTGCTAGGCATTGACACGCAGTCCTAGGCAGAAACCTCTTACTGGTGAGAACTTCTTTTTTGCTGGAGGGAGCGATAGCGGAAACTCTGGAGTGATGCGTGGTTTGCTTTGTGTAGGTTTAGTGTATCAAATACTTGGTAGATCTTGGAGTTTGCCATGAAAGCATAGCCTGTGCTGTTCCAGATCTTTCCCGTGTTCAAATGACAACCTGACTTTTATGGTTTCTTGCAGGCCAGCCCTCCAGATCTCTATATTGAAAGATTTAACGTAGCTCTTGGACAGTATATGGGAGCATTGCAGAGCATTGTGCCTCTTTTCATATATATGGTAAGTTTTAGAAAATTCTTTTCAAATAATGTATGTCCATGTGCATAATGCTGACTGAAAGGGAAAAGAATAAAATGCAGCTATAATGGTTTTTCGTACAGAATTCGGGAATCATGCCTGCTTTTGCCTAGAGTTCTGATCAAGTTGTGTGGGGAGAAGAAAGGGAGGTCGTGCTTTTAAATGCAGAGCTTCACAACTGGTTTTCTACCCTGATATTTCTTTCTTGGGAATGATTTTTATTTGGGTTGGAAAAAAGCCTTACCAAGTAGGCTGTTGTTTATATCTTTTTGAGATACTTTATTGGCTAGTTATACATTGGCTTCGTAGTTTGGGCAGATTACAAAGATGATTTTCTTGCTTTAAATTGAACAAATTCAGACTAGACAGCCAAGGACTTCTGCCTGAAAGATTTTTTTTTTTTTTTTTGTAGATGTCTTTGTCAGTTGACAAAGCAATTTAGAGTGTTGATGGGATGAAGGCAAACTTATTTTCATAGCTATGTCAAGCACACTTGCAGAGGTTCAGAACCCATTGACTATAACTGTTTGTCGTGTGGATTATGTACTTTATGAAGTCTTCTGTACCTCTGAAGAAGTCTAGCATCTGCTTGACTTTTGTCAAAATGCCAAGACTTTTATTGCTTTTTTTAGGGTAATGTATAACTCAAGCTTGGAATTTGCCCTTCTCCCAGAAATGGTCCTTGCATGGACATTGCTTAGAAATAAAAATAAATAAGTAAAATTGTCTTTTAGTAAAGAATCATCTTAGAAAAAAAAATAAAATAGGCTAAATAACCTAACCTCAAACTCTTCAAAAAGTTATTCTCATTGGTAGGAAAATTTGTATTTTTTGTGGCTGTACTTGAAATGAAGAAGTTTGTTAGTCTTTCAGCACAGCGTCACCCAAATTTGTTGCTTTACAACAGAAAGCTGTCTTTCTTGAGCTGGGTTTCTTCTAATGTAGTCTTTATCTAGTTTATCCAAAACAAAATCCAGTTGCCTCACTTGTAAGCAAGGGGTTTGTTCATGGTGACGATTTTTATTTTTCTTCCAGTTCCTATCATAAAATAACAAGGGAGAGACTCTTTCCCTCTTGCATTTGGCATTTTTAGGTGCTGGCCATTTTTCTGCCAGCGTGTACTTGACTTGTTGCAGGCAGGTGTTTAAGCGATCTCAGAATTTAATATCTGTTTACAAATGGAGATAAGCTGTTCTAGGTGTGCTTTTATTGAATGCTCAGCTCTGTCACAGAGGTTCTTCCATCACAGAGGTCAACAAATCTTTAACAATTATGACTGCAGAAACTGTCACATCAAAAAGAAATGTTAATGATGGTCGTAAACAAGGCTATGTATCATTATAAGCCTTGCCTATATGGCTAGACAAGGTATAATTGCTTAATAGATTTCCACATCCTTCTTTGTACACAACTGTGGTTTCCTCTAATGAGGAGTGTGTGATATTCCCTCACTTTTTAATTTTTAGAGTTTGAGTCTAAGTGATATGTGCGCGTTGAATGGTTGGTGAGTAATAAACAGATCTGTACGATGAAAAGTTGGGTAGTAATTTTGGTTGCTCATTTTCTGTGAGATCCAAAAGAAGTGCAAGTGCTCTATTTTTGTTATTTTAAATTGAATGTCTTTAACGCAGTAAAACCCAATTCCTGCACACACTTTCTCATTCAAGTGACTTAATTCAACATAGGCTTGAGCGTTAGTGACTGCACGGGATGTGGAAGATACCTTTAGAAAAGAAAGGACAAAAAATGTTTTCCTTTCTAAGTTTTTCTGTATGCGTTTGGAAGTCCTTGTATGCACAGTCACTTACAGCCTTACATTGTTGTATCTCATTGAGTTTTCTCTCATGCAGCAGCAGTTTCCTTTATTTAGACAAGAAAGTACAGTAACAAACTGATTACAAGAGGTGAAAGGCTAATTATTCTATAATACAAATTACAGCTTTGCAGTTGCTCCCATAGGTTCTTTCAAAGTATTTTTAGATGCAGTGGACCAAGTTGTTGGACTCTGCCTTTTTATCAGGAATTGCGAGCTTTCCCTTTTTTGGCAGTGATGTAGCTGTTTTAGTTGGGAGTTTCCAAGGTTGTGGAGTTCATAGAATGGAATCCCAGAGCCGTGGACTGGCTGGGGTTGGAAGGGACCTTAAAGAGCATCTGGTTCCAACCCCTGCCATGGGCAGGGATGCCTTTATCAGCTGCACTGATGCTTCTTCTGAGAGGATGCTTATATTACTGCTTAGGAGAAGTTCAAATATGCATTTATATATTTAAAAATCTAGGAAACCAAAGAAAACTTAAAGGTTTGTAATGCAACTGGGACATGTCGTTGTCTCTCAGCAAGAGGCTTTGCAATTTGCTTTAGGCTCAGTCCTGTGTGTTTGAAACAAGCAGCAGCAATTCTCTTCTCTCCACTGATACTTACCAAACCATATTGCTGTTTGTATGCTGGAAATACAGGGAAGGGGGGCTCTTAACCAGCTTGTATGTGCTGGCCAAGCTCTGGAGTGATGGTTGAGGGGGCTGACTTGCTGGGAGATTTCTCTTTTTCCTTCTTTTGCTAGGAGCAGGAATGATTTTCATATGGTGATGGATTTTTCCATCTGCTGCTGCTATATGGGGCATTTTAAGGAAGGCTGGAGATCCAAAATACTTTTTCCCTCCAAGATTTAGTGGGTTTAAGCCTCTTCAAAACTTCTTGGATAGAGCCACAGATAAAGCAAACAAAACTCGAAGTCTGCACATAATGCTTTATTCCACAGAACGATTCCTAGTAAATAACTGCTCTGTTCTGTATTTTTATAAACCTAAACGATGTTATTATATGCTTAGACTGTAAATATGACAGTATACTGCACACATGAAAGAATAAAAATCATTTCTACTTCAAGAAAAATTAAAATCAGCCTTTAGAAGGTAATAGGTTCTTAATCACTAATTAAATATAGAGAGTTAGTTGAAAATCTGTTATGTTGTGGTCTGAAATGAGCCTAATACTTGTGAGCCCTGTAGTTTTTGGATAGTTGAGATTAGAACTTTTTTCATTACCTCCAAAATGTTACTGTTCTTAGTGGGTGGCACTGTGCTTTGCTTATTAGCTAGAGGGCATGGTGTGTGCGTGTGTCTGTGTATGGGTGAGGTAATGAGCATTCTTGTAGGTTAGTTGGCTCTGAAGAGTTTTTTTTGCTTTCCTTTTAAAAGTATTAGCAGCATCACAAATCGCTGTGTGGCAGTTTCTAAAAGAAATGATTGTAATACCTGAGTTTCTCAGGTATTGATATCTCTATACTTTTTACCTGTCTGCTAAATCTTTAGGTGACATTGGCACGCTTTTCAAGAAATACTGATATAACCTAGCTAGTGAAATATTACATGAAAAATGTTCCTGTCTTTCCGCTGACAAAAATGGGGAAGATGACAGCTCTTCTGCTCTTCTCCTTTCAGCACTCTGGATTAGAAGTGAAGAGAAGGAAAGAAGTTATTTCCTTAGCTGGGTGCATCTTGTCCATCAGTGCACCTCATAGGATGAATTAGTTCGCTGCTGTCCCATTCTGGTTGAGATTGGTAGCTGGTGGGTGCCTGGTGGCACAAAGTCAGGAAGCTGGAGGTAGAAATGGAAGTCAGGTCTGGTGAAGGACTGAAAGTAAGCCTAATACTTTCTAGAAAACGTAGAGGAGAACTTCAGTTACTGTGAATTTCAGTTGCAATGACAATTAACCATTGACCAACAAATAAACAAAAACAGATAAAGTTAGGCTGTTAGGACTGCCTTTCTTCTAACAGGTTCAGTTTTCATGAAAGGTTAAAAAACAAACAAACAAGCCACTAACCACCCAAACAAAAAACCCACAAAATAAACAAAAACAAACCCAAACCAATCCAAAACCAAAAACTGAGGCTGAATGCTTGCCTTGAAAATGTGAGTGGTTTCTGCAGGCAAAGTTTATTGTGCTATGTATATAGTTTTATTAATGCCTACGAGTATGGATTTCATAGAAAATATAATGATTGCTCTGAGGGTTAAGATACTCTCTCTCCCAATAAGTCTATTAATTTAAGTGTTCCATAACAGAATTTCTGATTAAGTTGGTTTTCTGTGAATATCTCTATGCACCTCTTTATAATGAAAGTTGTCCAGATGAAATCAGTTGGTCTATTTCCATGTCAGTATTAAACTGATAGGACATCTATCTTTAAACAACTACTTTTTTTAGTTATTTAAAATTCACTTATAAATAAAATACACACAATAAATCTTTCTATTAATTGCAGGCTTGGAGTTGAGGAGTAGCACCAAGTAGTACATTAGATTTGAAGCCCCTCAAGGAACTCATGAATAGAATCTCCTCTGAGGGCTAAGGAGATGAATTTATTAATGATGGGTGGGCCAAGAAAATTGAATCCCCAAATTTTTTACGTAGGTTAGTTTTTTATAGGTTTGTATATATCGCTTATTTCTGCAGTTCGATCATTTTATGTCCTCTGAGATTATCAGTGAACCACAGATGTGGATAGCTCTACTGATGATTTATTACTGGTATTCATGATTTATTAACAGGTATGTTAATACCTGTTTTAATGGCTTAATCACTTTTAGACGTTGGTAAAAAGGGTTTTTGTTGTTATAAACATACCTAGCCCTATTTCGGTATTACAGCTTCTATAATGTTCTAAAACGATGTGTTTTTCTACAGATTCTTCTGACTTAATATGGAGGTGTATCAGTAGATATATACATATATATATATTTTTTTTTTAAAAAGCACATCCATAGGTAATTATTAATGTCAGTAGTACCGCATGCATTGTTAATTTTAAATACATGGCTTTCATTGTATAGGACTGTTCTATGCAATATAAATGCAGGCACCAAGGAAGCACTTTGCAGGTCAAATGTTCAACAATTTTAAATTTTGAGCTATTTTCTGCAGGGGGAAAAGTTTAATTTTATTTTGTGTTATGAGAAACAATCTTGAAAACTTCTGTCTTATTTTCCAGAATAAATTTTACATAGAAACCAAGCTTAACAGAGACTTAAAAGATGACCTTATAAAGCTGTTTACGGAACATGTTGCAGAAAAGCACATTTACAACCTAATGCGTAAGTAAGCTTATTGAATTTTTCTTATAATGGGAGTCTGGAAAACTGCAGTGGTTCCACATATTGCAGAAATCTCTAGCAAATAGAGAGAAAATGGCAAACCGTCAGAGGGCTTAAATACGAATTCCTTTTGAAGTCATAGGAAGGCTGTTTCTTCTGTATTGTTTCTCATTATGAGTTGAAAAATAAGTGTATTAAAATGAAGCCTTCATTACCAAATTAGTAACTGCTGATATACCACGTGAAAGAGTATGGCAGGTACTGTAATATTTTTAAAATATTTTATGTGAAGTCAGGGTTGCTTGAGTATTTGGGGGAGACCAGTATGGTTTTCCATGTGTCCTGTGGTTATGACATAACTAGTATTTTACTGTCTTGCTGCTTATGCTGTTACTTCTTAATTTCATTATCGAAATGACAGAGTTAATTAAGAAATGTGTTTGTCCCAAGAACTGTGCTATCACTGGGGTTATTGCCATGGTGTGCTCCCAGCTAGTTGGTGAATGGTATAATGATGAGAGTAGCTTCTCAGTTGAGACAATGGGTTAATGCAAGTAGAAAATACCAAACGATGGGTGATGAGAGTCAAGTTTTATTTTATCTTCCCCTTTATTTGAACAGTAATGTCCTTCTTCCAGTGAAGGGCCTGGGGAAAACATCTTTGCTGTGTTTTTTAGGGCTGTTCTGGGAGAGGGATGGGTGAACAGGGTTAGGGAACCTGGTACACTAGAATGATGGATGAGCAGTTGAGTGCCATCTTCTTCTTGCCATCTGGAAAAGTCTCCTGCAAAAATCTGTGAGGCATGATCAGATCAGCTAGGTAATGGCAGATCGATGAGGAATGCCCACCTATCACCTGATGCTTTATTTTGGGCCAAAGATGTTCAGCAGTATCGTGAAACCTGGTGAGACGATTCCTCCAGTGGGATCATGGAAAATGCAGCTGATGTTGCGAGGTTTAATTTCAGTGTTCCAGGCAATGAAAATAGGAATGCGATTTTTCAATGAGGAAAGCAAAGGTTACGCTTTTATATTCTGAAGATTTGACTAAGTAATGTCAGATGTGTGTTGCTACGTAGTTAGTTTTCTGGGAATTGCAATACAAGAATCCAGTAGAAATTGCAGATAATCTGCTGCAAGGAAAGGAAAAGACCTGTGATTATGGAGGGGGGAAAAAATGATATACCGTTCCCAGCTCTTTGTTACCGAAGTAAAATTAAAGGAGAAATTGAAAAGTGAAAACAAACTCTCACCTGCTGTGTTGCTCTATATGCAGAGTATTATTTAATAAGCACTGTGCTTGGATTTCATTTTAGTCTTTCAACTTATTAAAGCTAAGTTATTTAGTTATTGGTTTTACTCTTATGACTTGTATAAACTCTTAATTGTGATCTGCCTTGGTTAAATATTGAATAATAGGCTCTTTAAATTGAGTTAAAGTATGCCTAAATGCAATTCCAAACTTGTTAGCAGACTCCTACGAAATAACTGAAGGTACACAGCACATCGTATCGTACTTTTGAGGTGCTGACAAATTCTAGTTATTATTTTCTCAGCTCTTCTAGCATGAAATTCCTACTAGAAGAGAGATGAATATTACCTTCATTTCCAGAAGTGAGAGAGCTCTGAAAATAAGAGATGTGTCAGGGTTTTGTGACTTTACTTTCAGACGTAATTTTCCATATGTGTGATACGATCTTTCGAAATCAGATGTAGATTTGCGTCAACAGAAAAGTGTTAGTGTATTCTGAAGGAAAAAAAAAAATAAGGTTGTGAATAGGTATGTTTAGGAAATTAAAATCTAGGAATTTGAGATCCATATCCAAACGTGGAATTCTGTGGGGGTTTCCTAGGGATGATGCGGCTGCCACTTCAGCATGAAGAAGCTTGCCTTCCTCTTCTTTCTTAGAAAAAACTTATCAGTTTGTGATTAGACTCAGAGAAAAGAATATCTGCTCTTCCTCTTGAAACTGTTGCTGGGTTTTTCATAGGTGGGGGTTTTTGTTTGTAATGTCTTATCACTCTGTCAGCCTGGAAGTGAAGTTGTTCAGGAAGGACTTTAAGTTAATTTCAGCTTCATTTTATATCAGTAAAATTTCTTCCTACTTCAAATTTTTAAAAGTGTCAGGAAAGAAGCATATCACAGATCTGTTCTTAGTGCTTGATATTGCTGAGGCTCTTGGTAGGTTCTAGTCCTTGTGCTGTGTGGCTGGAGGAAATACTAAGAAAAAAAAATAGAGCACTTCTGAGCAGCTAAAGCAAATATACGAACAATTACCTAATGCACAGATCCATGAACACAGCTGTGCTTTTACAAAATAATTCTGCACTTGCACATGTTTATCAGGTCAGTGCTCTTCAAATTAAAGTGGTTACATAGGAACTAAATGAAAATAACCTGATTTTCCTTATGAAGTCTGAAGCTGGCTCTTGCTGATAAGACTGCTGCATGAAATGGCTTGGGAGACATTCTTATGTGCAGAACCACTCAAGTGAATGTAACAAGCAAAGATATAGCATCTTATTTACAAGAATGCTTAAAATCTTTAAAAAATAAAGAAAACAGATAATGCCTACTTGTCTGTGAGGAAGGAGTGGAGGAGGATGTTGTCTGTGCTCTTCTAGATCCTGCATCAGATTGCAGTAAGCAGCAAAATTCGAGCAGTAAGTGTGTTCCTGTCGTCAGGCCATTGTCTGTGTCCTTATGTCACTGACGACAGAAGTGGGTTTCCTGAACTGTGATCTCAGTGCCCTGGAAACACCCTGCCTGGTTGGTCTTGTATCTGGAATTATTGCAAATTTTAAATGTGGTGAACATAGTTAACAGCTCCTGAAACTCTCTGTTTCTAGTACTTGCAACAGGTAAAATCCAGTGACAGAGGGTGCTTGTAAGTAACTGCTGTTCTTCTCTTTTTGGAGACCTCGAGGTGGGTGCCCAAAACAAGCTTGTTCCTTAACAAATGAAAGTGGCTATTAACAGTGCGCTGTAGTTTCTGCTTGGTGGATAGATGAGTTGGTTCCCACTTATAAGAGTGTGAATTGCCCCTGCTCCTTTTCCAGAAACTAAAGAGGCACACACACAGTTATGTCACCGAGATTCAGCTAAAATGAAGGGAAAACTGCTGCTCCGTTTTCTTAATTTTTTTATTCGTTGTTGGTGGAGGTGTGGTACAAGAGAGGGGCCATTTATGTTGCAAAAAGTTTTGCTTTTAACAAGTTGGTAGGGTAGATGTTTGTTGTTGCTTTCTGAGAGGTACCAGAAGAGTTGACCTGAAAGTTGAAAAAAGGCTGCTAACAGCTTTCTGAGGAAGTTGTGCAGTCGTCCTGTTTGGTTGCAACAGGTACAAACTTGGTACAGAATTGCAGACAATTAATGGGGCTGCAACTACTGGACATTGATGAATGTAGCAGGGAAGGTGTTTCCCTGGCAGAGACGCGTGTGATTATGCTGTGGGTGCGCAGGGAGGGTGTGCCAGCACACATAAACCTACGTTGTTAACAGCTGTACATTGTTGACCTCCAGAAACCTGTTAGCATCAGTGAAGCAAGGGACCCTTATCTCTTTGGCTGTTTACCACCTCTCTGTGGCATAACTCCTTGCGCCATTACATTCCATCTCTAGCCTTGTTTGTGAATTCCCCAGGAGAGCAGCAGTGCAGAAGGCTGAGAGACGGGCCGGGGCTGATGCCAGGTTTGTAGCCTGTGCAGCTACAACAGATAACACGGGGCTTGGGTTGGTGTTGGGTTTTTTTATTTATTCCCTGTGCTTCACCCTTTGGCAGTTAGACAAGAACAAGATGGATTAGTTGACCTTTCCCCTCCTTTAGCTGACTTTTTTTTTTTTCACCACTTTGATATCGATCTCAAATGGGCTGTATGAAAGAAACAGCCTTTCATCACCTTCACCCACAAACAGCACAGAAAATCCCCTGAAAACAGGGGGAACAAACTATTTTTCTGGTTCTTACGGAAACCATTGCCTACACCCTTTTTTTTGTCAGTATTCTTACACTGTAGGAAGAACTGAAAGTTTCTTTGCACAATTTAGGCAATATCAATATTAATTAACAGGTGGCATGGTATAAAAGGAGATCTAGAGTGTGAAACACCAATACTTTGGTGTTGAGGACCTGTTGTTCACATTGATGTGCATTTTGGAGAGCATTATCTCAGGCTTGCCTAATATATGTTCCTGTGGACAGAATGCCATTTGGCAGTTTGAGCACATCTGGTTAATCTTACACAAAAAAGAATTAAATTACTGTGCTCCGAGGCAACTCTGTCATACAAACCGAGGAGCAGTAAGTGGGGACAATGAGTGAGTTTGCTTCAGAAGTACATTTCTAACCTGCTCTAAAGCATTAATGTGGAGTGTGCCCTCAAGCATTTGAATTCACTATTATTTTGCTCCCAGAGACATGGATTGACTACTGCGATGGCAGACGCAGTATGATATATTTATAAAAAAAATAAAACACAAAAACCCCACTTCATTGCTAAGGCTCTTTCCTTCTGTAATATACCAGATGTTGCTCTGCCCCTAGATGCTGCTTTACTTTTTTCTGTGTGCAGAAATCAATACAAGAAGAGGATCTGCACAACCTTAGTCTGCCACCTTCATAAAATGGTATTTCTTGCTTTTTAAGTTTGATAAGGGAAAATAAAATGGTCGGTTTTTTTAAAACAGAAAAAAAGGAGAAACACTTGCCTGTGGAGTGACTTGCTGAAGAGTCAGCCTGGGTGTCTCAATAGGTGAAATGAGACGCGAAAATTCCTTCCTGAGGGCCTTAAAAATGAAGGAAATGAAGGAAGGTATCGGAGCACTAGCTGAAAATACTGATCCATTCCAGTGTATTTCTACCAGACTCAAATGGGGTGATGTCTGTTAGAATTTCTCTCCAACAAAAAATGAATTCACTTCTTTTTCCTCAGCTATAAGGCTGTTGATCCATCAGCTTTTGACAGTAGATTCTATGAGATTTGGGGTTTTTCTGTAACGTAAAACCAAAGGTCCTTCTTGAGACGTGGTGAAGGGACGCATTTATTGTTGCATTATTTGCTGGAAGTCACTTTACTTTTTTATGCATCTACAGGATTGTGATTTGGTTCACAATGGTTTGTTCTATGTAGGCAAACAGTGTAATCACATCACCTCCATTTCAAATTTCCATTCTAAACCCTAAAACAGTATGTGTATTTAAATACATTTCCAGAGACAATTTATTTTGCAATTCTTCATGAAAAGCTCCCATACTCTTCCTTCCAAATACTGGTAGACACAGGTGGTTGACAGTGAAAACTACCTGCAGGTATGTTTTATTTCTTTTCCAGTGTGCTGTGGCTCTGCTGTTGTGGGATAACCAGCCATTCCTCCATGAAAACATGGAATTGACAGGTTAATGTCAGCCCATTCTTTGACCACAGAGGGTATCTCTGAATTCTCAAGGGCAATATAGATTGTTATGTAGCTACTAATCTTTTTTTTTATACCCGCTGTGCTCTACAGACCCGATGGAGTAAATGAGAACAACAACACAGGTGTTACCACCCTTAAACTGGTGAGAGTGAAGTGGTATGGGGATTGGACAGGCCTAAGTAATTGTAGTGTAACCACGCTGGCAATGGTACTGTTACCAAATATTATAAAATACACTCAGATTCTTTAAATAATGCTTAATCTAAACACAAATTTTGTCACTGAACTAAATTCACACTTGAAGTACCAAGTTATTTTAGAAAGTTGCAGTTTCTCATTTTACTTGTTTCACCATGATTAAGTTGCAGCGCCACAAAGCAAGGAAATTTTTTAATCAAAAATTTTATTCTCAAGAAATGGCTGTCGTGTTTAACCCAGCTCCTCAGTAAAGGAATAATGTTTGCATTTCAACAAGCCTGCATAAAACTGTAAACATGGAAAATATCACCTCTCCACTTACAGAAAACCAAAGGTCTACATTTCTCCATTTATAGCTTTTGTTTTTCATATTTATTCTTGTTACAACGCTGAATATTTTCCATGTGATTAAGACTTGAAAGTTTCAGTTTGTAGCATTTTTATTAGATATTTAATAAAGCTTTTGGGCTGTATAATGAATATTTTAAAAGTATTCTGTGGCTTCATTAAAATGCCTAGTGGCAAATGCTTAGTTATAAATCTATTTTTTTTTGTTTTTCTCTCCTACATTTTAATGTATTTCAGACTTATGAAGCATTTAAGTTGGTAAGAACTTCTTTTAGTTCCTTTTAAAAGAGAATACAGATGCAGCATCAGGAGGGATTTGATGTAACTGCAAATGTGAGCATTAAGCCAGGGGGAAGGTCACGTTCATGCAGAAGGCTTTTAAAGTTCTAGATCAGTGGTTAACATGCGCAATAATACTGATGATATGATAATGACCTTAATAGGATCAGAAGGGCTAACTTTTGGTTAGCCCTGAGGAGGTCAGGCAGTTGGACTCGATGATCTTTGTAGGTCTCTGCCAACTGAACTATGCTATTAAATTGTGCCGGGGTTAATGCAATACGTGATCAAGCTTCATTAATTAATTTAGTAGGAAACCAGGCAGCAGGTCTATGAGACAAAGCACAAGCCAACCAACAACAAACCAAACACAAACCAGCCACCCCCATCCACACGCTGGAGACTCCAATCACAGCACTGCCCTTCCCGTTTCATTGCGTTTGGTGTGGGAGAGGCGAACCCAAATGCTTTGCATGGATGGGGCTTGGGATTAAAGACTGGGATTCAGAAACCTAGGTGAATGACATCACCCAGGAGAAGTAGAGGGGTAGATGTGGTCAGATGGACCTGATGTTTTTTGGCTGACAGAAAGGTGAGCTGTTATGGTATTGATCTGACTGTGTGTGTTCTGATGGTATTCTGAAGGGCAAAAATGCCAGGTAAGCCTACTAGAGCACACTTTGTGCAATAGGATAAAAACCTCCTTAATGAATTTGTTTTCTTTCACAGCTTTGTTAAGCAATCAGTTCTGCTTCTGAAGACTTTATAATTTTAAAAGCACGGTTAAATAATTACAATTTGGAACATGTCTGCCTAAGCCATACTTAAGGATGATTTATTTGAGTATCTTTTTTTGAAGTTCTGTTAGATTATTGCAAAGGGAGGAAAGATCTTGTGAGCTAACACACAGCTAACGTTCTCCCAGGAAAAAATATGTTTGCCAAACAAAATAGCTGTTTTAAAAGGAATGTGGAAAGTTTTTTTTTTTTTTTTAATAGTTAACTCTTATTTTTTTTTTCAAGTAAAACTTGAATTATGAACAAGTGAGTTTGAACTTGTAATGTACCATCTGCTACTCCTATAATTATTGGGGTCCTTGGTCTTGCCCCAGGTACCCCACTGTAATTATGAAGTAGCTTAAACCTTCATTAAGGGACAGGCTACATCAGCATTACTACGAAGTGGGGGAGTAACTCAGTCATTGCAGGGTACCTGAAGTGCTGCAGGCTCACACCTTGCTTACTCCCATATAGTTCCTCCACTGTTCCTCAAAAAAAATCCTGAGGCCATTAAGGCTATTGTCTTCCCTCAGCGTAACGGTGTTTCAAAGCGTCTTGTATCTTCCTGCACTCAAAGCATTTCATCATGGGAACCCACACTTCTCTTCTTTGATTCTGCCGTGAGTAATTTTCAAGACTATTTGCAGGGTAATTAGCTTCTTTACATACTGGTTACTTAGTCTGTAAAATGCAATCTTAGTTCACAAACACTGCGGAGGTGGTCAGATCGTATCGCGGTGTCATTACCGCTGTCATTCATCTGAGGTTTGGTGTGATTCTGCCTCACCCTGCTCTGTCTTTGGTACAAATGTCTTTTGGCACAAATGTCTTTGGGTGCCGCAGGTGGAGCTTCTGGCAGGAGGTTGAAGGAGTCTGCAGGAGTCTTCACATCTGAAGGTCTTTTTGTAAGCAGAAGAGTGCAAAATAACAGCTAACTTCAGCGTGACTGGCACAGCTGAGGTTAAGTGACACTTAAGAAGTAATACAGGATTGAAAGTTTGGGTAGGAAGTGGTTAGGTGTCCTTGCAAAGCTGAAAACAAATATCTGTGCAAGGAAGTTTCACTTTCATCTGTGTATTTACACTCCACTCCATCAACCTGCAGTTTTCAGATCTATCCAGAAAGATTTGGATCATTCCTACAGAAATCACTGAAAATACCTGTCCTTGCAGTACTGTTAACTCATCCTTCAGGTACTGGTATCAAGCTTTTGGAAAAAGTGTCAGCTGGGCTACAGCCTTCCCCCCCCTGTTTGAGAGGATTCAGTGAGGTGGAACCAGGCTGTTTTCGGTGCTGCCCAGTGCCAGGGCAAGAGGCTGTGGCACCGACTGGAGCCCAGGAGGTTCCGTCAGGACATCAGGAAGCCTGTCCGTGCTGTGCGGGTGGCTGAGCCCTGGCACAGGTTGTGAGAGAGGCCGTGGGGTCTCCTTGGAGATCCCCCAAAGCTGCCTGGACGTGGCCCTGCTGGGACAGGGTGGGACCAGAGGGACCCAAATGTCCCTGCCCACCTCAGCCAGCCTGTGATTCTGTGGCAGGTTATGCTGTACGGTGTAATGAGCAGCATATTCTTTTAGCTTTCCTTTTTCTATTGGGAAATATTAAATATATGCCAGTACTTTGTGCTTTTGCTGAGTGTGATGCTATCATGATGTATTTATGACCGTAAATCAGGAAGGAGGGAGCAATTTAAACTTGCATTGTGGCATGTGGTGTAAGCAGTTGCCAGAAACGAAGATGAGAAATCTTGATTTTCAAAGCTGCAACAAAGTGATGAAGATCTTCCTGTAGGAGTGATCTCTGGGTAAATTCATCCACTGATGTTTTTGTTCATGAAATCCCTTCTTAATGCTGGGTGACGTGGTCAGTAATCTAGAATAGAAACAAGTGGCTGCTCATTTCCCTTGCTTTATTTTGCAAATACGGCTGTTCAGGTTATCTGATAGGACTGCAATCGAAATTAGTTTTGTGGGTGAATACCAGCCTAAAATAAATTGGTAAGTACTATTGCATGTTTATAATGGTGAGCTGTTTGTACAGTGCAGACTGTCCTCTTAAACTATTGCACGATTAAATCTGTTGGTCAGAAGCTGA
Source organism: Aythya marila (assembly GCF_965140915.1). Classification (NCBI taxonomy): domain Eukaryota; kingdom Metazoa; phylum Chordata; class Aves; order Anseriformes; family Anatidae; genus Aythya; species Aythya marila. Next base: position 6,363,730 of record NC_139048.1, read on the forward strand.
GCATGTTAAAGGATCACATGTGAGAGTGTGTGTACAGGTGGCTGAGGGAGCGTTTGTCTTCTGGAAGGGAGGAAGAACAGGGAGCATCCTGCAGCCCTAGTGTGACCCCAGGACTGCAGGCTGAGAGGAAAGAGGGGGGCACTCAGTCTGGTGTGATCGTTGTTTCCTGTCTTTGATATGTCAGATTTTTTTTTTTTTTTCCCAGTAGTATTTAAAACAAAATAAAAATAAATTTGAAAGATACTAGTACATGTGAAAGCGTGGTCGTGGTACAGGCACCATAGCTATGGTTGCATCCATACATGGAATATGTATGGCCTGCAATTTTCCTTTTGCTGGGGGGTATCGAAGCAGTCAGGTGCCCTCCAGTTGGTTATGTGGTTGTAAAGCTTCCTTTAATGCTTGGGCTTGTGCCCAGAGCAATTCTGAATAGCTTTTTTCTCTCCCACAGTATGTCTTGTACATAAACAATTACAGCTTTTGAAGTATTTTTCGATTGCTTTTGCTAGTTAGAACTTGGATGCTACTGGAAAGCGCAGTTCTCAGCTTAACAGAAAGAAAGGCAAGAGGCTATGTTAGTTTAATTGGTTTTTAATATCTTTTAAAAAATTCAAGTGTCGTTTAACTTACTCTGTGGTCCAGAGTCAGTATTAATTCTGAGGCTTATTTTAAGTAAGTTGATACTGTTTTAGAACATAATTTGGAGTCTGTACGTGAAGAACAAATGTACAGTTCTCTGGATACTTCACGGCTTGTAGTGAAGTTAATCAAATATATGTGTGCTTGTGTATATGCACTGTATGGATTGTGCATGACCATCTACATACCTTCCTTACAAAACATCAGCACATTTTTAATGTAACTTTCTTGGCTGCCAGGAGGCTGTTTGGAGAATCTGTGGGAAATAGGCTGTAAATACATCATTATAAAACAAATCACAGACCCTCACCCATCAAGGCTCCAGCTGAAAGGAGCAAGCACTTCTAAGATAGTTCTGTGTAAAATAAATTAATCTATAGCGGTTAAATATAACTACTTTGATTACTTGGGATGAGAACTTAGAAAAAATACTTTCTTTGGTAATCTCTTTCATGAGCCAGTTGCACAGTTTCAGGAGGAGAAGAACAATATCGACGATTTTTCTTTTTGTGCTAAGTACTGGCAGGTATAGAAGATAGAACTGGAGAAGCTCTGTGGTTTGAAAACCAGTCTCTAGTGTGTAAGCACAAGAGAGATGCCCTTTAGGAAGATTTGTAACAGTCTTTTCTTCTTTCCATACTGGGTACAAAAGGGTTTATATACTGCTCAGATGCTTCAGAGAGGCATAAACATTGAGAGGCAGCAGTTGGTTCAAACCGTATTGATTTTTATTTCTTATGTGTTTTTATAATTCAGATGTAAGTACATACTTCAAACAAATACAGTGCAGTATAAATGTTTGAATAGCATCATATAAACACCAAACGTGCTACTGACAGTGTTTTACACTAGCGGAAGATGGAATTAATGCAGTGTTTACTACAGGGGATACCAAGAATGAAACAGAAATTATCACTTTTATTGAAAAGAACAAACAACTTTGTTATTTCTGCATATTTTCTATGTTGCTTGTACTTCATTCATAAGCTTTCAATCCAGCCTTAGTTTAAAGGCAAGATGGTAAATGATACAACGCAGGGATTTGTGTGAATCTCTCAGTATAAGAGTGCTTCTAAAAATAAATTGTTTACTTCTGTTCTGTATCTGAATACTTACAGCCATTGCTTGCTTGGTTTTTCCTCACACCTCCTGCTCTCTCTCAAAATGTGAAAATGTGGACTAACTTATTTTTTCATTCCTTACTTTATATGAACAGAATACTTCTGTACATAGGTGATTGTTTTATTACCTTTGAGCATTAAGTTGTCAATCAGATACTTGGCACTTTCCTTTAAGGACATCTGATAACAACAACAGCAACAACAAAAAGCACAATTACTGTATATATTTTTTTTTTTTAATATGAGTAAGACCCTAGTATTTATTAGAAAGATGGCTAATTATACTTCTCTTAATTTTATTTCAGCTTTACTTTTGGAAGCTCAGTCAACACCGTTTCAAATAACTCCGTCAACCATGGCAAACATTGTGAAAGGCCTGTATACACTAAGACCAGGTAAAAAAGAAAACTGTTTGTCTGTCAATACTGTTGTTCATATATGTTTCACTAAAAATGCAGCTGTTAATTATCTAATATATATTTAACATGCAAATGTGTGTTGATTTTTGTCCATTGTGATGCATAATTGTACTATGTAAAGGGGTCCCAATTCTTGCTGCCCATCTCTGTGACCTGCACAAGGTGACAAGATAACGAACCATGTGGGTACTGAAATCACTTGTGGTGGGCATTGCTGGGGAAACAACAACAACAAAAATCCTCTGTTCTGAAGGTAATGGGAAGACCTATTTCTTGTGCTCTGTAGAGATAAGGAAGGCTTCGTAATGGGTCAATTATGGCAGAAATTTAGAAGCTGATGTATTGAAATGGTGAGAGTTGTGAGCTGCTCCTTCAAAAGTCTAGATCTTTGATGTAAGATGAATGACAGTTTCTTCTGTAAAGCCATTATTTCTTTGGTATTATTTCATGCAAGAGCTTAATTTAACTCCTGGACATCCATCATGGATGTCTTGTGCAACAATTCGATTGATAGCAAAGACGTGTTGCAGATTTTAATCAATTTTGTGCAGAAATCCTTCATTCTGTAATACTTGGAGAAGAGAGCAGAGCTCTACCCTACACTTGGAAAGAGTTTAGCAACACAGGAAGTATTCAAAATATCCATAAATAAATGGTACCTGAAGCTTGCTGTGAATTTGATTTCCATGCTGAAATGGCAGTTCAGCTTGTAAAAGTAAAATGTATCGTTCTAACAATGTTGAAATGATTTTTCATTCTCTAATGATGTACTGCAGTCTTGCTGTCAATCCCTATCTGCCTCTGAGAATTGGAAAGGAAATGGTTTGGTCATCTTCTGAAACTTCAGAATCAAAATGGTTCTCTTACTTTTTTACATCTTTAAAAAGCAAAAATCAATCAAAAAAAAAAAAAAAGCAGATTAGATCTCCTTCCCTTTCTTTCTATTTTCTTGTTTTGTTTTGAGTACTGCAGTGTCCCAGCTTCAGTCTATTTTTGTTTGGGAGTCCCCATTTATAGAAATAGAAAAGGGGATGGTAAAGCTTCACAAAAGACTCTTTTTTTTGTAGAGCAATCTCTAGCATTTATGCAACACAGGAATGCAGTGGACCATCCATTTACAAAATGCATGGATAAATCACTTTTACTAAGCCAGGTTATTTTCCACAACAAAATTAACATCCTACTATTTTTATCATGGTATTTCTTTCATTTTTATGAACTGTTCAATGTCAAACAAAGGAAGGGTATATAAGTTAAGAAAGTATGGTTTCTTTTGAAAGCAGTCCCATGGGGTTGTGTTGTACTGCACTTAATGTTATGGGTGGTGGTCTTATCCATTTCAGATGATCCCTGTCTGGCTTGTTTACTCCACAGGCAGATACTAGTTTGATTTGGTGTCATGGGCCTAATCAGATTTTGAATAGTTGCCTTATGTCTGTAAGGTCTTTGAGTATAAAGGTTGTTCCAACAACTTGTGAAATCTGCTTTCAACAGCTGGGTAGGAAGACCCAGGTAATTGACTTTATTGCTTAAACAGGTACACATTTACTCTAATTACCTGCTCCTTAAATTCTTCAACCTCTGGGAAAGATGATCAAAGGGCTGGAGCACCTCTCCTGTGAAGCCAGGATGAGAGTTGGTGTTGTTCAGCCTGGAGAAGGGAAGGCTCTGGAGAGGTCTTCAGAGGCCTTCCAGTACCAAAAGGGCCTACAGGAAGAAAGCTGAGGAGGGTCTCTTTGTCAGGGGGTGCAGTGATAGGGCAAGTGGTGACAGCTTTAAACTGAAGGAGAGTAGATTAGGTATTAGGAAGAAATTCTTTACACTGAGGGTAGAGAGGCACTGGAACGGGTTATCCAGAGAAGCTGTGGATGTCTCATCCCTGACCAGGTTGGATGGGGCCCTGGGCAACCTGACCTAGTGGGTGACATCCCTGCCCGTAGCAGGGAGCTGGGAACTAGATGATTTTTAAGTACCCATCCATTTCATTCTGGGAAGAACAAAAAGGATAATGGAAATGGAGAAATTCACCCACTCTTAGCAAGTCTTCTCTCTCGGCTGAATTCAGTTGCACAAAGCAATGCTTCTCAGCGGGCCTACAGAGACGTGCACAATCATCTCTTCAGGAATTGCTCTGTAATTTTTCCTTTTTCTCTAGGAACACAGCTGTTGAAGGAGTTGTTAAGCATTCTATTTATTTATTTATTTTATTATTTTTTACTGCATTGTATAAGATGAGAAGTGCTGTTTCAAGTCTGTGTGGTTATTTTGTTATCAAGCACTGCTGTCATGATGAGGGAGGTTAATGCGTTGTTTTTTTTTTTTTTTTTTTTTTTTTGCTGTTGTTTAAACCACCTATACACCAGTAATCATTACTTTGTGGGGTTGCTGATGACAGACTGTTGAAGCTTGGCATTAACCAAGCAACCATGTGTGGGAATTGGATAAAAACTTAAAATGTGCCTTAGTGAACATAAAGCACTCCTTTTTTACCATGTGAAGATGCAGTTTAAGGTAACTGCTACAACCTCTGGAAAATTTAGGTTTAGAAATGTTTGAAGTGTATGTACTTTTTCTCAGAACTTCTTACACGGTTGCTATAAACACTGTTTTCATCCTTTGTTCAGTCTCCTGTGTTTCTTAGCTGCATTGAAGAGGCTTTAAGGTAAACGCATCTTGCTCCTGGAAGGCAATGTTTGGTGTAGTGAAATTAAATCACGCTTGCTATCCTGAAGCTGAACCCATACAAGTTAAAATTGTATGATGGATATTAGCAAATGTTCATCTAAGCTTTGGAAGATCAGTGCAAGAATTGTGTCAGTCCATCTGAAGTGGGGGATGGAGAGGCAGGGTTGTGTGGTGTTATTACTGTGCTTCCTAGAAGGTAAGGCTCAGGGAGGAGTGGTGCAAGCTCTGAGAATCTCCTTCCCAGAGTAAAATGCTGCAAATAATCTTTTTTTCAAGGTGGGTTTGCATCTGCAATACATCTCTGAGAGCATCCAAAGGTTCGGAAGGCCTTGAGAGACACAGCAAGAAGTGAATTTCAGTTTGATAGTGAGGTTGATGACACAAAGAAATTCCTTTATCTACATGTAAATATCTGAGTTTAACAGTCTGAATATTTGTTCTGCTTTCTGAATATTTGCTCTATTGGTTTTTAATTCAAAATCCTAGAAGTTATTTAAAATAGAACAAAGGTATATAATAAATTTGCTACTAATTTTTTTCCAAACAGCAAAATTTTCACAGATCTCCTTCCTTTTTTTTTTTTTTTTTTTGGTTGGTTTTCCTTACAGAATGGGTACAGATGGCACCAGCTTTATTTTCTAAATTCATCCCAAACATTCTACCCCCTGCAGTGGAATCTGAGCTTCAAGAATATGCTGCTCAAGACCAGAAACTTCAAAGAGAACTTATGCAGAATGGATTTGCTAGGTAATAATAATTATTAATAATTAAAAGTCTTCTGTAACAATTGTGATGGTCAGTGCTGAAATAGTAAAAATGGATACACATAAAAATATTGAAGAATTACTTTAAGAGTTTATAAAGAACCTTCAAAGCTCAATATCTAAAATATGGCCTAATTTTGCATGTTTTGAGCACTACCAACCCTGCAGATAGAACCCGTAGTCAGAAGACCAGAAGTCTTAAAATATTTTCATGAAACAGATTACTTAACAGTTCATGCTTCCTTGTGCTTTGATTGCATTTCTAATGCATGGTCATGGTCTCATTCAGCCTTTTATGTTGGCCATTTATTTTCTGAGCTGCCTTTTTTTCGATGTTTCTGAATGTTATTAAGTTGATGATTTCTTATTCTACCTTCATAGCTATTTATGCAGGCCAGGTATTTAGTTTAAATGAGAATTTCTCTTCTGACTGAGCTTTAAATTGGGGAATGAACAAACACTAAGAGATAGGAGAAAATTTTCCTTACCTATCTTGTTCTGTGGGCTCTGCCAGTTACTGTGTGCTCTTTTATCAGTCTGGCTTGGTGAGAGCAGAGCACATTTACCACGTTTGTGTACTGCTTTGGCACTAGTCTGACAAACCAAGATCAGGCTGGGAAAGCTATCATGCTCAGTTCCTGGTAGTTTCATTTTTGTGTGAAAACCACACAACTTTCTTTACTTTACCTGTGGAACGCTGAGAACCTGGTCTTGTAGTTTGAACGCCTACCTGATGTGGTATGTCTCCTGTTAGATGTAGTCCTGGATTTCATACTCTTGTGTAGTTTTCCTCTAAGGTCATCTCAGGCTCTCTCTCTTCAAAATGTAGTGAATCAGTGAGCTTCTAAACTGCGCTACTGACCAAAATAGTGTTATCGCTGCACTCTTTATAAAGAAGAAGACAGAAAACTGCTTTTGTTTGCTGGCTTTTTATTGAGAGAAGTTGTTTTTGTATGGATGTGCGAGAGATAAGATATTGAAAACAAAGCCATAAGAGCTGTGAAATGCACTGCATTTGGCCCAGGAAGCAGAAGTTGGAGATGGTTTGAAACTGAGTAGACGTATAATGCTGACAATAAACATAATGCACAGAACAAAACAAAAAAGGGACACTTAATTTTCTCTAATTTTCAACCTTTTCTTGCACTGGAACCATTGCAAATCCATAGGAAACTGTTTCTGCCTTGTGTCATGTACAGCGGGGGGGGACAAAGAAGATATTAAGGCTTGAGGATGGTCATACAGGGAAGAACTAAGTAAAGGTTTCTGTGTGACATGTTTGCAGGCTGATTTCTGAGTTCCTGTCTTTTTGGCTTTCTGCAGTTATGTGACCTTCCAGTTATTGGCCACCTGGAGAGCGTTGATATGGCTTGTAGGTTTAGAAAACTGGCCCACCCTAGTGGTGCAACTGCTCTTTCTGTGTGGCTTGCTTTCAATTTACTAAATAACCAATGCAAAATACGACATTGCAGTGGAATAACTGACTGCTTTTAGTCTGAGGTGAATGTGTTTTTGCCCAATATTCTGTATGTCAGGGAGTTGGTGCATTCTTGTAAGCCTGGAGGGTATTCAAAGAGTTAAAGTACAGTGTGTACAGTTAATATATTTGTTGTGTGGCATTTTGCAGTGATATTTGAAATGCATTTTGCCTTGAAATGTATTTCAGGATGTAATAAGCCTCTCTCCATGTTCAGAAATACAGAACAATTCTGAAAGGTTATAAATGATAAGGTTATATTTCTACATATAGATTTATATGTACATATGTATAAAAGGGTTGTTTTTCTTTTTTAACAGACTTGGCACGCTCCTTTGTACTCTGTTGGGTTAGCAAGAAATATCATTCACTCTTCCATAATTGTGTCAAAAATGGTGATGTCTTCGCTGCAGCATTTCCTACAACAATAACCATGAGGAATACAGCACAGTGAGGTGTCTTCAGCATTAATGGCCTGTCAGGCTCTAGTTGAAATAGTCAGCTGATCAGCACTATTATAAACGATTGCTGCAAAAAATGGGAATGCAAGCCAGTCTCCCAGTGGTATTTCTCCTGTGAAAGAGCTTAATCAAGGCATACACAGCAGGTCTATCACCTTAAGAGTGGTTTTAGAGGAAAAACACTTCATATTATTAGAATCCCCAATTTCAACCAGTTTCCAGCAGATAAACGTGAAATTATAACTACTGTGATGAAAATATATCGGAGCCTCTCTTCTTCATACAACAGTTTCAACAGTGTATCTGTTGTCATAAGAAACTTGTGAAGGAGCAAGATTTTCCAGCCTTAAGAGTTTGTGTGCATAAGAATAAAAGCAGTGGTGTTACTTTTTTCCGAAATGGATAGGAATTTTGCTCTGGGTTTTCAGGAGGAATGCTGTCAACATGTGTTTATACAAATCTGGTTATTGAAATATTCTGCTTGGAGAGGGAATGCTGTCAGCTTGGACTTACTTAGACTACTGGGTTTCCAGGCATATCTTACTGTTTTAGGCTGATAGACGCAGAATTTTAAATATAATTCAAATTTCTCAACCAAACCTTATAGAACTAAAGGAAACAACTTTATGCATGACGAGACCACAGTGTGCATGGGCACTTTCTCATCTTCATTTTGTAAAAATACCGTTCTACAAAGATGAACTTTCAGACTTTACTAATTAAGTAAATAAAATTATCTAGTACTCCTGCTCAGCAAATTGAGAATCCTGCAGTGATGTATTATTGCTACCGTGTTTATTTTTTGTTTCTAAAAGTCCATGAGAAGTTGATGGTTGTGCTGAAGTATTTTGCTACCATTTTCCTTTTTTCAAGTGAACGTCTCTCTCTTCTTCCTCTTTCCTAGAGGTGACCAGTCACGCAAGAGAGCTGGAGAAGAGTTAACGTACAGTAAGTATGAATCTTCTACTCTGATACTGTACCAGCTCTGGTTAAAGTTCTTTTCAATAAGCAAGAAGAGAGGATATTTGTCTGTCTGTGTGTTTCTCTACTAAGTATTCCTTTTTAACTGTGCTGCTTGTACTCTATAACAAATCTAGTTTCCTTTTATGCTAGAATAATAGGTTTTGTAGGCACTTTAGAAGTGGTAGTTGTGGCTTTATTTCTTGGCGTCAGTGAGGGTTGTGACTGTCTTGCCCGACAGTCGAGGAAAGTCTTGCCCAGAGTCAAGCATCTCAAGGAAACCTGGAACAAGAAAGATGCAGTGCTCGGGCGTATTCTCAGAGCGGTAAGATGAAATCGAGGGATGTTCTGTGGACGTGTGCCAGATGTGGCTCTGCAGAGGTCTGTTCTGGGTGCAGTGAATATCAGTATTTCCAAACAAACTGGGAGTAGAACAATGTAGACCTGCACTGAATGTGGCTTCTAACCCTGCCCTCCAGCGTATTGCACTCCCCCCCCAGCTTGAGCGTATGGGCAGACCTCTGGGCTCCTGGGGATGGTGAGAACTTGGGGGCTGCACCTCTGCATGCAGCTAGCTGGCTGTGTGGCCTCTAGCATTTGATTGCTTGTCCTTAAATAGCCTTCAGGTTTGGATAATAGTATCTATTCTGGCGCTGTTAACTTCAGTTCATTTTATTGTACACTTTCCACCAAGTTTCTTCCTGTCCTTTCAACAGAGTGTGTTTGCTTTATTTCCTGCCATAAATGTCATACGGTTCTATTGTGAATACTTATTATAACCTGAAATGAATGAATGGCTGTTTGCTTGGTATATCATCTTCAGGCTACACTGTTGGTGTTTTGCAGGCAATGCTGTTTTTAGGATTGTTTGGGTAAGGGGGCAAAGGACAGAGGGTGTTTTTTTTAATGAGAGAATATCTTGAACTTTTTTTTGTATTTCAGATGGCTCATCAACTTGTGCAAGCTCCAGGGGGTACAGATAGTGAATATACTGGATCAGCTTCTATTCCTAGCCAGAACAGACACTGGAGGAGCACAGGAGGTAACTGGAGCCTCCTTTGGCAACTGCTGATACTCAAGCTCTGACACGAACTATGCCTCGAAGAAGAGTTTTGGACTTTCTTCTTTATATGATAAAATGTCAGTTGCTGCTATAATTGGGATGACTTTGAAAGACATGTTTCCTTGGTCTAGTCTCTCAACAAGTTCATGCTCTGCGATTATTGTGAGGAACGCACCTTGAAAAATAATCCTTTCAAAGTGGGAATGGGCAGCCGAAATCAGCAGCTTCCAAAAGCGTTAGAATGGAAGAACCTTTTTTGCACTCTTTTCTTAATATTAAGGACATTCTTAAAACTAGTTAACACGTCAGTGTATTAGTTTTTAAACTTCAAGGTATTTTCTGGATCTTTTACTTAAATAATAAGAATAAAGTTTCATTATTTTGCAGTATTTGTTCATTAGTGTAAAAATTGTCACCTTTTAAGAGTTGGTCCCATATAAATGTATCTTCTGTCAGGGAGTTTTAAATTCCAGGTTTTTCTTTTTTCTTTATTTGTTACTTTTGAACTCTGTTTTCCTATGTGTTTGTACTCTGTGCCTTCAGCTTGTGCACTTTGCAACTTTAGAGACCATACTTTGTTACTGCAAAATGTGTTCTTGAGGAAAAACTTGATGTGAACAAACATGCTGCAAAGTTGCACTTTTTCTCTTGTATGGATAGGAGGTGAATTTAAGAAGGAAGGAAGAAAAGTTGAACCTATTACCATCACTAATAGTGGCTTGGAAGTTTGTCCCTTTTCATTTTTCATATGTATTAGTGTCTAATGCTGGGACCAACTCTTGTAAAAACCCCTCTCTAACTTTTCATTGGCTTCCATAATTGCAACAGTTTGAGATGTGAATTCGAGACTAAAGGAAATACTAAATTGTATTTTATGCTGTGTTATGTAGAAACATAAGCTGCCAAGGCTAATTTTTTTTTTTTAGGGTGGATTGTGGACAAAATTCTCCAGTCTAATAGGTCTGCAAAGTGCATCTCTGTCAGCAGAAACCAGCTTTGCACCTGATCAGGGAATGATGCCATCTGTCCAAGATCACTTTGTGGCTCCTGCGCCACTTCTCTTGCTTCAGGGACATGATGGGGGTGTGATAGTGGATGTAGTCAGAATCAGGGAATTCGAGAGTGGTGTAATGCAAGCACGTGTACCTACCAGCCTCCTGCTTCCAGGCTTGTGTAAACTCAGCTGCAAGTCCAGCTGAGTCCAGTGCTGGGAGATCTGGACCTAAGGTCTGAATGCTAATGATTGTGACATGGGTTTTAATCCGTATATGGCTAATGCAATTCCTTTATGAGGGGAGAAATGTACTTGAAAGAGCAGTTTGACTGTTTTTCTATTAGTATGGATTTATTTTTATCATCTTTTAGTTATGAAAAAGAAATAAGTTGCTAATATAAAGTCTTTCTGAAATGAAGCAAAAGTTTATTCAGTTTTGTCTTGCACAACTCTTAAGCCTGATGGGGGGAAAAAACACAACACAGACACCAGAAACCCCTTTATGCTTGCATGTGTTACATTATAAAATGCAGGAAAAATATTAATAATAAAAAACCAGAAGCGGCAGGGATGAAGTTTCATTTTCTTTCTGCTTTGTAACCAGACTTTGTGTAAATGAATTTAATTCCATCAGTTTCACACCAACTACTCTGGCAACACATTTAATTTGGAGGAAAAAAAAAGAGAAGGAAAAGGACATTGTTGTGATTTGACAGTCTGATTGCGATTCCAGTCTGGTTTACCTATATATTTCTTTGTATGTTTGCAAAGCTGATTTAATTTTGAGGAAGTTTTTCTTTTAAAAGTAAAAATGAATACGTGTCTTGTTTTCCTTGTAGAGCAATGCCAGCAGTCTGACCCCGTACCTAACAGTAGAAAAAGCAAACCACTCTGAGTAGGGATTTTCAAATGCTCAGAGCATTTCTTTCAACTTTGCTACCAGCTACTTCAGTTGAAGTAGCATTAGACAGAAACAGGTATTTTGAAAAATTTTCCTGCAGTACACAGTGGAGAAGTTGATGAAAACTAGTAGGGAACAAAAAATGATCTGCCGGCTTCCAGATTTTTACCAGCTTTGGCTTTAAACAAAAATAAAACCTCTGGTAGCGTCTTTAGCTTTAAAAACCAGTCTGTGCTGAAATGACAGTGTTCTTGGGTTAAGAGTAGATGCATTAACCAAATTCGGTTGAAGTTTGTTTACAGCATCATGGCTGTTCCCATAGTACAGTAATCAAGTTCTATCGTCATTGTCAAGAGATTACAACTCTTCTTCCTCTTTTTGAAGTGTTTTTCTGGGTTAAGTTTGAAAGTATACAGTGAGTGCTCTTGCTTCATGGCTGAGGCAAGGGTTTTACATTCATTTTGTTGCGTTATGCTCGGGACACAAACTTTAGGACAACACTTCCTTCAGAAGGTAAAGCATTCCTGGCGGCATGTTCACTTCGTACGCACTACGAGTAGCGTTTGGATGCTTCTCAGTCCTGTGTAGCCTTCTCACTTGGCCAACATACACAAGAAATCTGTTTGTTAAGCACTGTATTATGTTGTAAATCTGGCATTAAATTTTCTGTATGTTTTGGCATTATCCACATAATGCTGAAATATTGTTTGTCTAAGACTTTATCATTGTGACGGAGCATGAAACGGAATACAACATACTATACTAAATTATTTGTTTCTCTGTAAACTTGCATTTTACAGTAAAACTAACTCAGCCAACTTACGCATTGGTACTGTAAAGCCACAATTATGAACAGCATGATCCTAACTGCAGTATTTAATTTAACCAAATAACTTGTGGTAAATCCATTGCATCTGTAGCTTACTCTGTTAAGATTAAGCAGTAAAGTTGGTTATATGATGGGTGTCCTCTTTATGTTGCACTGGTTCTATAGCCAAACTTGCTACATTAAACTATTTTTAGACAAATTTCAGTTGTTGATTTTGAAGGCTGTAGTACTTAAGTTCACGCTGCTGACTGCTGTGGTGGTAGGGATATTGCCAAGATATGGGCAAGACGGTCTTTGACACAAACAATGAAGAATGGTCCGTGCAGATAAGTGCTCAGCTCTTCTACGGTTGGATTTCCTTGACGCCTTCCTGCAGTTGAGTGTTTGTGAACTGACTGCATTCAAGCAAAAGTTTGACTCCTCTTCTTTGCTCGGTCCCATTCGTGCCTTTTAATTTTTCTCTGACATGATCATTTCCTTTCTGTGTGTTTACAAGCAAAACCCAACTGAACAAAAAAAACCCACAAACCAAACAACAACAAAAAAACACCACAGAGCCAAGTTCTGAGTGGCAGATCACTGCTTTTCATGTCTGTGATGACAACCCCAAGGGAAGGGTGATGGTGATGGGACCTGGGGGAAGGGCATGGAGCTGCAGCAGGGGCAGCTCATGCTGGGTATCAGGAAAAGGTTCTGTACTGACAGGGTGGTTGGGCACTGGGACAGGCTCCCCAGGGCAGGGGTCATGGCACTGAACCTGCCAGAGTTCAAGAAGGATTTGGACAACGCTCTCAGGCATGTGGGCCGATTTTTGGGTGGGCCAGGAGTTAGACTCGATGATCCTTGTGGGTCCCTCCCAACTCAGGCTATTCTGATTCTCTGAGATCTTAACCATGATGTTCCAGAACTGTTCTAAGTGTGGAAAAAGCTAAGAAGGTGCTTTTATGAATAAAACAGTGTCATGAAGAGGCAGGAGCGGACACGGTGCCTCGCTGCCATGAGGCGCAGCCGTCCCTGCTCTGCCTTTGGCCACATGCAAGCAGTGGGGGTGGAGTGGCTGTGGAGGCAGATGCACGCAGATCAGGCCAGCACTACAGCATGTAGCCGTGTCCTGTCACACAGCCTCAGCACAATCTCTGATCCCAGCCCATAGCTAGTATGCCTTTTGTGACAGGAAATGCTGAGTCCTACTGAATCTTTATCGCTAGGTAAGGTAGCAGAGGCTTTGTAGGCAGAGTCCGGGATCTTGCCTTCCATAGCTTTCTCTTGAAAGGGTCTTTAGCTGGAAGAGAAGGTTTTTTCCTCCAGGGATGGGTTTTGGGTGTCTGTCACTGATCTCACTTGCTGGTCTCCACCATAACTTGGTCCAGGACAATCAGTCGCATTGAGGGTGCTGTGCTTGTAGCACTGCAGTGTTTGAATTCTGGATTTCATCTTGGATAAAGGATCTTTTTAGTAGCCTTTCAAGCTTCAGATAAAATGGCAGCTGTGGAAGGCGTGTACCAGGGTAGGCTTTGGGAAGTGTCATTTTCTTAGTAATTACAGCACAGAGGAAGGTATGTTGCCCAATAGGACATTACTTTTTATACCACAAGTTGGTGTGATACTAGCCTGATGAGGTATTTTTGTACCAATGGTTACAGAAAAAAAAGGTTGGAGAATGTCAATTCTTTTTTATCAGTAGTTAAATATGCTGCCTTTGGATGCGGAGCAGAATCACGTATGAGGGGAAGTCTCAGTGTCTGTCAGGAGGTGCAGGAGGTTGGTGTTCCTGTGTTAGAGACAGACTTGCTGATTTGGCCTCAGCTGAAAGCTCCCTGACTTTGCACTTTGCTAGAGGGGCTGGAAGGATTAAATCCATGTGTCTTGACCTAACTTGAATGACTGGTTGAAGGGGATTCCAAAACTTCATAGGCAATGAGCACTCAGAAATCCCTTCTGGCAGTCTCTCTCTGTCTGTTCCTGCAGTGCTCCAGATGCCCTTGATTGATGTTCCTCTTTCTGGGCTTCTGCCGGCTGGTCTAATTAGCACAGAACAGGAAAGTTGAGTCTCCTAATGATGGCATCAAAACAAATTTAATAAAAGCACTTACTGTCTCTTTAGAGTTGTGTTTCAGCTAATCATTCCTTAAGACAAACTTTCCGAGCTGACCTGGGTTATCGCCAGTTCCTCTTGTGGGCAGCAGGTAAGTTACTTGTTGGCTGCCATCTGTCAGCAAGCTGAAAGGTTTTGTACAGAGAGCAATCCGTAAATGTCCATCCCGGGATGGGCAGAAGGTGTTACCCTGTGTCAGGACGAGAGCATCTCTTTGAAATACAAGGTATGCAGAGCCATGAGCTTGCTGCTGATGAGGTGAAGTGGTGCATCTGATTAGGTTCATGTTGCTGTCCCATAGAAGCACCTTGTGACTCCGAAGTTATCTGTGAGCATATGCCCAAAAAGAGTCTCCAGGGATATTCCCATGGAATAGCTGATGTACTGCAAATTCACATCTTATCTTCAGGGTGACTTGTTCCTGCGGCAGATACGGCTGAGCAGTGCCATGTGCCTCACACATGAGGTAGGTTAGGGCATGTGATGTTAAATTGCCCATTTTTTAAGATGCCTGACTTAGGTTCCCTGTATGGATAAGATAAAGCAAAACCTTTCATGAGCAGGTGCCACATAGCACAGAGTGTGAATACTTTAAGATTTCCATTTTGGCTCTCTGTGTTGCCAGCCGTGGCCTGCTGATACTTGAAGCTTTCTCATCAAAGGAGCTGGGAGCAGAACTTGACAGGCAAGACCTGCCCTACCTGTGCAAGAGCAGCAGGGAAACAGGCCTGCTTGGTTCTTAGATGAATTTTGTGTTTGGTCTTGAGTAGGCACCTGCTGTTCCCAGTTCCTTGCATAGCCCACATTGTTCAAGGTACAGGATTTTGACTGCTGCATGCCTGCAGTCCCCTTGAAGTTCCCTTAAAATTATGTAATGGAAAGAGTGTGTATCCATCGTCATCCCAAGGGGGTTCACTGTTGTATCCTGGTAATGGCCACAGCTTCAGCTGTGCTTTTGTGCTGACCACATTTTAGTCTGTTCCAGTGAACGCTAGGCAGAATTTCATCCAAGTACAGAGATGCATCATACCTGGTGATTATCTGCTTATAATATAAATAAACTCATTAGCCTATTTGTTCCCTCAGTTACAACTTCTACAAGCATGTTCAAGTGATTGTATGCTATCTGGTTGTGGCTCCAATCTTCTGTTTCAGAGAGCACTGTACTTATTAAATACAGATATGCAGGAACGAGACACCCATGAATTAAAACAAGATCCTTCCTGCATGCTTGTGCTCCATGTCTCCCTCAGGGGACGTGTCATGAACTGAAAAACTGCACCCATAACTGTTGATATAAATCCCTCACCTGATTCATGGTTTGGTATAAAAATTCTTTATTATAATTCTCTGGCATAACATTTGCCTTATCTTGATAACCAGTACATATGGAACCGATGCTTTTTAGAGCTTTTGTTCCAGTCTAAAGACCTCGTTTGTGGGTAGCAGTAACTCAGAGCTCCTCTTGGGAGAGGAGAATTCGGATTGTGTTTTTCTAATGCATCACGTTGACATTTGATGCAACATTGAGTAAGCTGTGTCACTTACTGTGTTGCTTGGTGTAATGATGTCCTGTAGCTCTTTGTAGCCACCCTCTTTTCTACTCCCCTGGAAGCTACTTTCACTGTTTACCTCTTTTTCAGGTTTTTGTGAATACAGCGGTTGACGCGGTCCACCAGGCACTGTGGTGGTCTGCTGGTCACCTCTCTGCTGAGGGAGCTGTCAGCTTCTACTCTGTAGCTTTCAAGTGGCAGTTTATTCACAACGAAAAGCTTATCCATTATTTATTGGTGCTTTGTATTATTATTATAATATATATATATATCTTTAAGAGAGCTTTTTGTGAGGAATGTCACCAAGCACTTTGTGGAAATCACCATTAGATGTTCTCACTTGCCACAGGCTTGCTGAATTATCTGCCCTACTGTATTGCCATGTGAATGCACATATCCATGCTATAAACTACCAAAATGAGCCATCATTATTCATGCTTTAGAGCTCCCTGTTTTAGCACACAGGTGTTGCTGGTACACTCCCGTGTCCAAACTCTGACATCACAGATGACGACTTCAGGCAGGAATTTGTGATATCTGACTCTGATCCTGCTGATGAAATGGGAATTGCCAAGTTGATTTCCTTGGGTAAAAGTAAACAAGAAAAACTTTTAGCAAGAGAATATTCATTTTATTTAGCAAGGTGTTTCTGCAGTGCAAAGTGCACTGACTTTTTGCTGTGAATCCTCTGAGGCTGGACGAACTGATCCTCTGCAACTTCAGGATCTGCCATTACAGGACAGCAAGCAGCTTACAGTTTGCCAAGTCCTCTTGTCAGCTTGCCAGCACAACTACTCATCTTCAAAGCATCTATTTGCCTCTGAAGATCCAAAATGGGCGAAGCAGACTGAGCAGAGCAGTTCAGCAGCAACTTGTCTGCTGTGGCTGAGGTTTAACATCTGCGATTGTTGCTGCAGAACAAACTTTCACCTACACTTCAGGAGTCATCTTTGAGGCATGATTGCAAAAGCATGTCATCTCTGGGCTCTTCTGTAAAAAATCAAAATTTGCAAAACCTCTGAGAGATTGGCACGGTTTCTCTGAGCATCCCATCACAGCAGGGGTACCCAAGGCCCTGATGCTACATTTTTAATTAAAGGTGTAATGAAGGGTGTGCATGTGCCCCATAGCTAACCTTTGGGGTTAGAACTTGCTTTGCCTAACAGACAGGGAAACAAGAGATTATCCTTTGTCCCTGGATTTACTGAAGTGAAGTAAGTAGGCTGGAGGTGAGCACTGGGCAACAGAGGACATTATTATTTGTACTACCAAATGGTGCTTAGGTTTCCATTTAGCAATCCCCAGGACTGAACAAACCTCCACTAGTAGATTTAGCTACTTTGCAGCAAATCTTTGGTTGTATTTAAAGTATTTCAAGAGCTTTATTGATTTTTAAAAGCATCCTGAAAGATAATGCTTGTGAAGTTAGTTCCCACTGGAGCTAATTTAGCTTTGGGTGTGTGTGCATCCTCAGAATGACTTATTTCAAGCTTAGTATAATCTGGCGAATTCCTCTTGTGTCATATACAAGGAAATGCTTTAGCAATTATTAAATTATTCTCTTTACTTCTTCCATGAGCTACCTATACAGAGGGGAAAAAAAGCAGATATGGCTGCTTTTAATAGAGCCATTTTGACTTCAGTTTTATATCAGTCAAATTAAGGCTAATGAACTGATACTAATGATACTAATCTTTGAGCATTTTTTGGAATCACAGAGAGCTAACAATAAAACTGCCAGATCATGTGGAATATGACAAGTCATGAACAAAGAGGCGGCAGCACTTTGTTCAGAAGATCTTGTCTTTGATTGCACACTAAGATTCTGCAAAAGGTGTGTACCTTCATAGGCACAATTTCAGCATCCTTTAGCTTCTCCAAAGCAATGTCTGTATTGAAACTTGTAGTTTTCCACGTAAAGTTAAATGCCAAGTCTCTATTTCAGCTCTCCAGAGTCTCCTGATTTGCAGATGCTGAATTCCTTTGTATCCTCCTGACTTCCCTGCTAGGCTCCCTGTGTGGCTAGCATGCTCACAAGTGGGCCACTCCAACAGGATGGGAATATTCAGTTAAGGAAGGACAACGATGCAAATAGGAGGTTTCTGTCTTTTTCTGAAGAGAAATAGCATGACCTGAATTCCTCTAGGCTTAATAACCCTGCTTGTGTTAATTACCCTGGGTGAGGTTGCAGTTGTCAAATTAGGTCTTATTGCTCTCACTTCTGCGTGGATGACGTACTGGCAATCATTTAGCAGAGCTGCATTTTAATTTCCCTTAATAGTCATGTTGCAGAAAAGATTAAAATGCTGGTAGCTTGATGTTCCAAAACAGATCGAAATATTAGGTACCACCAGTGTCAACATAATGGCTTCCTCAGGAATGGGGGAATTAATTTAAATATATTTAAAATTTCTACCAGCAATTCTACGCTGTTCTTCTGTAGGTGTTAATATGCCGCTAATCAAGTACTCCTGATTTACTCCTCATCACTCCTATGATTTACAATTCTCTTCTGCTCTCACCTTTTTATAGTCTCTGTCAGTATGCATGAAGCTGATGCTGTTTGCAGGTGTGTTCTCTCTGCTTTTATTCTCAAGCTGTCCAAACCTGTCACTTCTGCCTATCACTCTGAGTCAGAGCTGTCAGAAAGGCTTATTCCCATTTTGTGGAGAATTCCTAGAAGTTGAGGATATGAAAAAGTAACCTTCAGTAATCTGCCTTTGGTAGCAGTGTTGGCTGTTCTCTTACAAACCAGGTGATAGTAAGAGGGGTTCCTTGGGGACAACTCTGTGCTCAAAAAGGGTTGCATGGATCTAGCCATAGGGTGGTGCCAGCAGTTACTTCAGTGTTAAAGGGTTGTTTCACTGCAGACTAACATTTTTCTTGTCTGAAAATATAGTTCAGGATTATTAAATCATGGGGCTGCAAACAAAACCCACACCACAAAGTGAAGCAGCAGCTGTAAAGACAAGGTAGGGCACAAGATGGGTGATGCTGGTGTTATGAAGATCGATGGAAGTTCTGCCTCCGTTGACCCCAGCAGGAGTTTCTCTATGAAATACTGAAGGCTGTGTGTGGTTTTGACCCGGGGTGTTTGTTCAGCAAGCGCTCAGACACGTGGCTACATCCACTCTTGGGCAACAACGGAAATGGCATTCATCTGTTCCCTAAATTACGCACAAGCCAAATGGGGATGTTGTGTGAGGCTGTGGGTTAAACAAATGGCCCAGACATACAGAAACTGGTCAGACAATAAGCTAGGCCAGACACTGGGCTCTGCTGAGGTTGTTGACCTCAAAGTGTTCATGGCAGATCACTAGCAAGAAATGGTAACAGAGGTGACTTGAGTTCAGTTTGTCACTGAAAATGGGTGTAATGTAGGGGAAATGGAGCTCTGTTCCAGCTGTGGCTGTTACAGATCTCCTCGGTCTCCATCCTTCAGCTGTGCCAGTCAGGTGCAATAGTTGGGGGGACACGGAAGATTGACCTCCATGGTGTGGAGGTGAATGGGGTGGCTGGAAGTTAGCAAAGTGAGTGAGAAGATGTGCCTGGCTCTCGAGGAGTTTGTGGGCTCCCTAAGGGATGTTTTCTGAGTTTTGGTGGAGGAGCGAGTGGAAAGGCTTCATGTGATGGGGGCAGACTGGCTGAATTGGCTGTCGCATCGCTTGGCTCCCTTTGCCTGAAGCCCTCATGCAACCTCATGAGGTGCTGTTCAGGTTTAGCACAGGCTGCTGGACGTTTCCTCAGACCACACATCCCCACACATGTCCCAGGGGCACCAGAGCTGGCTGGGGTCGAGGGCGAGCAGCTGGCAGATTCCTGCCTCCAGCCCCTCTGCGTGTGCACCTCGTGGGCACACAGGGGAAGAGGCCGGCAGCTACATGTATATTGGCAATATGGGAGGTAGAAGATAGTTTTTCCTACTTAGGAAGCTTTTAATGAGGATTTCATCAGAACTGGGTTGCCTTTGCCAAGGGAGAGAACAACTGGTGATGGAGGTATGGCTGGGGATCCTGACAAAGGTACGTGACCCTTCGTAGATATGAGCCTGCTTTCTCAGTAGCCGCTTCACAAAGCTGTCTTTAGAGAGCAGGAGCTTGTAGCGAGTATCTTGTCTTGCCCCAAATAAATGGCACAGCTCTTGGGGACTGGCAGTAGCAAAATGGAAGCATAGAGGGGGGAAGGAAGCACCAGTAGTGTTTCTGACTATATTGCTTTTATAGCAGGAGGTGAGAAGGGAGGTTGAGGTCACTTTGACCCCAGTTGT